>NW_024429216.1:10992535-11706359 GCF_017639785.1 Mesocricetus auratus | reverse complement strand
CAGCTGATCTGAAGAGGGAGAGCTCTTGGACACCAGACCGACAGCAGAGAGGCCAGCATGGGACTGATCCTGACCCCAGAATGTGAGTGTCAGTGAGGAGGCCTGGGCAACCTATGGGGCCCTGAGCAGTGGATCAGTGTTTATCCCTGGAATACAAACAGACATCCGGTGTCCATAGCACAAAGAGGGATGCTCTCTCAGCCTGGACTCTTAGGGAGTGCCTGGACCCTACCCTGAGTGAAATGACAGACTCTAGATATCCCCTATGTGGAAGGAATTGGCAATAGGGTGGGAGCCTGGGGGGATGGGGGGTGCGGGAGGAGCCAAGGGAGAGGGAACTGGGATTGACATGTAAAACAAGCTATTTAATAAAAAAAATTTAAAAAGAAAATGTGATATATTTACACAAGTGGGAACTACTCAGTGGAAAAAAATGGCATCTTCAATTTTGCAGGTAAATGGATGTACCTAGAAAAAAACATCCTGAGTGAGGTAATCCAGACCCCAAAAGACAAATATGGTATGTACTCACTCATAAGTAGGTATTACGTGTAAAGCAAATGATAACCAGACAAAACCTCAGAAGCTAGGTAACAAAGAGGACCCTAAGTGAAGCATGAATGAATCCACCTAGGAAGGAGAAATAGACAAGATCTTCTGAGTACACTGGGAACACCGGAGGGAGGGGAGAATGGAAGGGAAGTAGTGATGAGAACATAATGAAACTGGAAGGTCAAATTGGATGAAGGACAGAGAAGGAGAGCAAGGGAAGAAACATCTTCATAGAGGAAACCATTGGGGGATGACGGAGAAACTGGACACTAGGGAAAATCCCAAGAACATCCAAGGACAACCCCAATAAAACACTAAGCCCTATCAGAGAGGGGGACAGAAATGGACATGCCCTGAAATCAGATTGAGGACTATCGTACTTGTCAAACCTTCATCCAGTAACTGATGGAAGCACATGTAGAGATCCACAACAAACCAATGGGTCAAGCTCCCAGAGCACAATCGAAGAGAGGGGAGAATGATCATATGAGCAAACGCACCAAGACCAGAATGGGGAAACAAACAGAAACATCTGGCCTGACCTAATGAGACTTCACTGGCCTGGAGTGACAGCTGTGGAACCTGCATAGGACCAAACTCAATGTCCTGAATGCAGGTGACACTGGCCAGATAAGGCAGTTTATCAGGCTACTGGCAGTGGGTCTAGGATCCATGACTGTAGGGTGAACCCACAAAATAAGGGCAGAGATAAGGAAATTAGCACAGGTGAGGATAAAAGGAAGAGAAAGAAGAAGGAAGCCCTCTTTTGGAAGCAGGTCACGCTTCGAATTCCCAGTTTGTGTGATTTTCTCTCTCTCTCTGGTAAATAAATATATTGTATTCCCTATTACATTGACTAGCATCATTATATCACTAGTCCATGAACTGAATTTTTGGAGCCCATTTCCTATGGAGAGATATCTTGCTCCATCTCTACCAGGCCCAACATTAATTCACTCTGAGTCTTTCTCAAGGACTTATTACTGGTAAGGACCCCAAGAGTCTAGACAAATACAGGTATCCTAGGCTAAGTTACCTACCGTGTGTCCACCTGTCTCATTCTGATCTATTGCCATTATTCTACACTATGTGTGTCCTGCACTGAATACTCAAGCCACAGAATGGGGAAGCAGTGCACAGGGAGGAGGTCATAGGCTACTCTACCTGTGTGTCTAATGTAATGAACCCAGAACATCACAAAGAATCACTTACGGTACACATGAAGGCGCATGATTGTTGTTGACACAATCTCTAGATGTCTATCTATGGTTACTAGGATGTAGAGTCCTGAGTCCTGCTCAGTGACACGTTCCAGGAGCAGGGATCCGTTGCGATATATTGTCTCTCTTCCACTGTGTGCAAACCCTGTCACACTTATATTCTTCTGCAGTGCATACAGTGAAATTCCATGTTTCATGCTTGCCTTGCCTTTGTACCAGGCAAAGGCTATAATATCCTCTGGCAGATTGTAGGCAAGGAAAAGGACGTTTTCTCCACTGGCCACTTGGGGTGGAAATGATCGAATGGTGATATGGTCAGTGGTGGAGAGATGCCAGCAGGCTAAAAGGGAGGCTGGAAGGGAAGAGAAAAGACATCAGTGCTGAGAAGATGTGATCATCACTCAACTTAGATGTGGCAGTAGGAGTATGCCTACCCTCCTTTGCAGACATGAGGAAAATGACTCAGAGTGTCTGAGGGTGTAATTAACTCTCTCAGAAATTTTCTGCTCCAGTGTCTGCCTGGATCCCACCTTAGTGTCCCATATCCCTCCTCACAGAGTATTTATTATGAGGAGCAGTGCCTCTCTGAACTCCTCCTCTGGGGAGCCTCACTTTCTGTCATGTTTCCCTGTCCCGTTTGTGATTCCAGTCAATCCATGACTTCTTCATGCAGATACACTGACATCAAGTCCACAAGAGGCAGGCATTGTGAGGATAGGGATTAGTCTGACATGCTTGTAAAGTTCAGTTCCTGGAAAAATTTAGACATAAGTACATAAAGAAGAAAGAGAAGAAGGAAGGAAGGAGGGAGGGAGGGGGAAGGAAGGAAGGAAGGAAGGGAAGGCAGAAAGAAAGGAAGGAGAGAGGAAGGAAGGAAGGAAGGAAGGAAGGAAGGAAGGAAGGAAGGAAGGAAGTTCCTCATTTGGACTAGGTACTAGTTCCCAGATTTGGAGTTAATGACAATAATTGTACTATTTTAGATTTACTTCTGTACTGTAGTGTGTATTTCTGAACGTGACTATCTCCATGTGTGCATGTGAAGGGTATGTCACATTCTGTGTGAAGAAAAATGTCCCAGTGTGTGAAAGTGTGATTGCATGCCACAACACCTTGTGAAAGTCAGAGAAGAGCCTTCAGGGGCTGTTGCCTCCATCTAAACTGTGGGAGAATAGGATTAAATTCAGGTGGTCATGTCTCCACACACTGAGGTCCACCCCGTTTATTTTATATTAGGAAACTTACACGGTCATGGTTGGGAACATCAGACTTCAGAACATTGCAGCCAATGTGACTGACTGTGAGTGTTTGAGGCTTTTCTCTTTCTCTCATCACCTCCTGTCCGCTGAGAGCTTCAGAGTGCTAAACTTCTGTCCCTCACTGCACCTCCCGCTCCATAACTGAAAACAATAAGCTTGAGTCTCATCTTGGGCTCCTGTCCGGTTTAGGAGATGACAACCTGCTTCTGTATTCCCTTCCCCACACAGTCAGAGAGCAGGTACACTTACTTGTGAGTAGGAGCCACTGCCAGGGTGTACATTCTTTGCAGAGAAGCACCGAGGACACCCCCATCTCTCTTCCTACTATTAAGCCCCCCTCGGAGGAGGAGAACTTCAGCTCTAGCAGGAGCTCAGTCTCTGCTATCCGTCTGCCCACTCAGCTGAGTGTCCTCCCAGGAAGGAGCACTTCTCAAGATCCAAAGAGCTGTGGGATATGCAGTCTGCCTCCAAGGCTCTGCTCTGTCCCTGCTGCTCTTAGTGCTGTCCCTCATCCCTCTCAACTTCCCTTTATATTTCTCCTCCAAGCTAAGAATTGAGCAACAAGGCTGATAAGCATCCCTATGCCCTGGGAGAACAATGTCTCATCCCAGGGCTACACCTGCTGTGTCTTGGACTTGGGTCTGTCAGCAGCAGAGGGAAACTCCATCTTGCCTACGGGGCTTTGTGACACAGAGATCAGGATGTGCACCCAGCCCACCTAGTGTTCTCAATGCTCTGGGAAGGCAGGACTTACTTAATCTCAGCAGGAAAGGAACACAGATGTTGCTGACAGTTGGAAAGAGACCAGAGGAATGATCAATAGGGATGAAGACCAATCCCCAATCCTGTATCACTAGTGTCACCAGTCAACATTCTGATCCAGAAGAGAAACCCACAAGCAGTTGTGTGGGGAGTTGCATGTTTTTGGTGGTGGTGTAGAGATGACCTGTGTGTGCCTGAAGGCACTGTAGGCTCCATCTTTCTATGGAGTGTTTCAAGGTGACACTCCAGGATTATGTGTTAGCTGACCTGTGTGTTGGGTGAGCCAATGTGTTCCCTGATCTTCCAGGGTTACCTTTGTCTTTATCTAGCTGATTCCCCTGTGTAATCCTGTCTTTCCCCATGGGAGATACCAGGAGAGAGTTGATTCTCTTGTTCCCCAGGCAGAGAGGTTCTCTCAGACACAAGGAACAGAGCAGGGTATCCAGAGGGAGCTCTGCGTTAATTGGGACAGGAACTGAAACCAATCATCGAACTATGGTCATGGTTCAGAGAAACAATTTTATGATTGTTGAGTATGTGTCCTGATATCTCCCCTGGGTATCAATGGGAGAACTGCAATCTCATGTCTTAGGCTACAGAAAACATGGTCAAGAAGTGTAATGTGAACGTCCATGGTGAGATCAAGCATGCAGAGCCTGTCAGCCTGATCACTGTGTCTTCAGGACTCCTAGTTCTCTCTGCTCTAGGATGGGCCCAGATATGTTTCAAGATTTGTCCTGGGAAGCACTGGAATAAAGATGGAAGTATAGTAAATTCGGGGGAAGTACATTCTCAGGAAGAGCCTTGTGCTCAGGAAAGTTCAGAGGGAAATCCTGGGACATTTTTCATTAGACTCACAGTAGAGAACACTAATGTAGAGGCTGCACCTACACTTGCTGCACAATCTCTGGTGTCTAAATCATTCATTTTCCCTGCCCATTAGGTGCTGAGGGACTCTGCTCTTGAGTACAGAGAACACTGATTTAAACAGAGGTGTCATCTGCTGTACCCTACATGATGTCCTAAATTTCTTAATCTAGCTGTGATTTTAAAAAAAATACCTGAGCAAAAGCAGTTCAAGAGACCAAAGGTTGCACTTCCGGTCCAAGTTTGGGTCACAGTGAAGAAATGAAGTCAAGGAAAGAATGTGCTGCTGGAAGTCTAACTCCCTGACTCCTTCTCTCACTCTCTGTCTTACTCTTAGATAACTTTCTTACACAACCTAGAGCCATCTGCCTAGGGATGGTGTTGCCCATGGCTGCAAGGGCCCACCTGCATCAATTAAAACAATCTGTCAAAGACATGTTCACAGCCTGAAATGATAGAGACATGACATTCAGTTGACATGAGGTGACTTCGGGTTCGGTCAAAGTGACACTTAATGATAATAGGACACTGTTTCAAATTTACTAAGTCATCCTCCTCCACGGGGAGGAATCAAAAGAAACTTCCCATTCCCCAAGCATGTGTCCCTCAATGTTTGCTGTGGTCATCCCAAGTGCTGGTGTCCACTAAATTCAGGGCACAGCTCAAGAATGTCTACCCTGGGTTTCACTATTCCCACTCCCAAGCCCTAAGCTCCAGGGTCACTGTGATGTCCACCACAGACATTGTGAAGAGTTGATGAAACACTATTATCACAGGATGAGTGTCATCCTGACTCAGGACAGACCTCCCAGGCACTTCATCACCTGTTTCTTATGGAATCAGAGCTGATGTCAATCACCAGGTGAGAGAAAATAAAATCTAGGAGAATTCTGTGCAAAGGAACATGAGCATGGTTTAAAGCTCTGTTCTTTCTGAGTCATGGAGATCAAAAAAGCAAATGGAGGGGACAGGAAGTCAGGAGTTAGTGACAGAAAGAAAGATCTAATTGACCTAAAGTATAACCCCTTCTCTTGGAAAGTCCCCCCCATCAAGGAGAAAGACCTGCTTATAACCAAGACCAGTCCTGGGTAAACCAGGAGAAACCAAAGCTGCAAGTACAGGAGGAAGGGGTGGAATTGAAAGTTCATGAGAGAATTGAGATTTGTTTGTGCCCATGGACACAGGGTTGAATTAACCTCTGTATCAATCCATAAAGAAAGGCTTCACATACTTGCCCTGATCTGCAGACCCCAGACCCATCACACAACTGAATTCCCACCAGAGAGACCTGGAGGCAGACCAAGCATCCAGCATCTGGTCCTTTTCCAGTCTTGGACCCTCACCCACCAGAAGATATGAGTGCCGGGCTTACTCCAGCCATACTTTTCCCTGTTGGAGTGCCCTGACACACAGCCCCCAGACAAGTCCCACCACTGAATCCCCCAAAGAGTCCTGGAGGCAGAAGAAACTATGCAGCATCTGTGGCCATTGGAGTCTTCAACCCAACTATACCCACCAGGACAGAGCCTAGGACCCATACCAAGCAGGAGTGGGAAAGACCAAACCTGTACCCACTGGAAGACGGGATGGGAAGATGTAAGTATAAGAGCACATTCTACAAAAGAAAGACTAATATGGCACCATGAGAGTCTAGGGTTTCTACACCACCAAGACAGGAGCATCCCAGCACAGATAAGAACGACCTTAAAAACAACTATATGAAGATACTAGAGGCCCTCAAAGAGGAAAGGAGACAACCCCTTAAAAACAGAAGAAAAACAAATAATAAAATGGAAGAAATGGAGCAAAAGAGAAACAAAAATGTAATAAATCAACAAATCTCTTAAGGAAAACCAAGAAAAAACAATCAAACAAGGAAAGGAAACAACTCAAACAGTTCAAGACCTGAAAACGGAAACAGAGACAATAAACAAAACACAAACTGAGGGAATGTTGGAAATAGAAAATCTGGGTAAACAATCAGGAACTACAGATGTAAGCATAAAGAACAGAATACAAGAGATGGAAGACAGAATCTCAGGTATTGAAGATAAACTAAAGGAAATAGATTCATTCAGTGAGGAGGCCTCAGCATCCTTTGGGGCCTCAGGCAATAAATCAGCATATAGCCCTGTATCCAGATGGACTTTGGGAGCCCATTCCACGTGGAGGGATGCTATCTCCACATAGACACATGGAGGAGGGCCTAGATCATATGACAGACTTTGGAGATCCCCCAACAAGGGCCTCACCCTCCTTGGAGAGTGGAGTGGGGATTGGGGAAGGGACTTGGGGAGGACTGAAGGGGGCAGGAGAGGAGGAGAGGGAGAAGGAGCTAGGATTGACATGTGAACCAAACTTGTTTCTAATTTAAATTAAATTTTAAAAATATAAATTTAAAAAGAAGAATGTGAAGAAGCCCAGCTCAATGGTGTAGAAAACAAATTCAACAAAATCATAGAAGAAAACTTTCCCAACCTGAAGAAGGAGATGCCTGTGAAAGTACAACAAGCTTACCGAACACCAAATAGACTGGACCAAAAAAAAACAAGTCCCCTCGCCGCATAATAATCAAAACACCAAGCATGCAGAATAAAGAAAGAATATTAAGAGCAGCAAAGGAAAATGTCCAAGTACAGGCAGACATATCAGAATTACACCAGACTTCTCCAAAGAAGCCCTGAAAGCCAGAAGGTCCTGGATAGATGTTCCACAAACATTAAGAAACCACAGATGCTAGTTTAGACTACTATACCCAGAAAATCTCTCAGTCACTATAGATGGAGAACACAAGATATTCCATGACAAAACCAGATTTACACAATACAAATTCACAAATCCAGTCCTGCGGAAAGTTCTGGAAGGAAAACTCCAACCCAAGGAAGTCAACTACACTCAGAAAAACATACAGGCGATAGACATTCTCACCTTACCAAAAGCCAGAAATAGGGAGAAAACTCACACACATATGGGACTGCTAGCAGTGGAACCAGTATTTATCCCTAGTGCATGAACTTTTTTTTTGTGGAGCCCATTCCCTATGGAGGGATAACTTGCTCAACCTAGATACAGAGGCAGGGCCTTGGTCCTGCCCCCAAATGATGTGACAGACTTTGAAGATTCCCCATGAGATGCCTCATCCTATCTGAGGAGTGGATTGGGGGTGGGATGGGGAGATGGTGAAGGGAGTAGGAGGACAGGAGGGAGAGGTAACTAGGATTGATATTTAAATATGATTACTTTTAAAATCAGAAAAGAAAGATTACAAGACAGGTGATGTCTATTATGTGCTGATCCCTCTACATGGGAACAGCTCTGAGAGTGGATGGGCCATGATAAATATTGTTGGCTGCAGAGTCCTCATAACTAGTTATTACATGCCATCCTTTCATATGGCATGGATAGAGGCTTGGCTATGTAGTACCAACAGACAAAAAGTTGAAGGACGCCTTTTATCTTCTCAAACATTGAACAGAAAATCATCTTTAGCTGGTTTGTGCACACCATGCATTCCATACTCATGCTAATGCACACATACACACACACACAAACACACGCACACACACACACACACACAGGGGTTCGAGACATGATTCAGTGTTTAAGAGCATTGGCTGCTCTTCCAGCGGGCCTGGGTTTGATTCCCAGCACCCACATGGCTGCTCACAGCTATGTGTGACTCCAGTTCCGGGGAACCTAAGACCCTCACATAGACATACAAGCAGGCAAAACACCAATGCACTTAAAATAAATAAATATGGCTATCCTGACTCCCGGATGCATAGACATCATTACGCTCCTGTCCTACACGATCGCCACCCATGCGTGTATCCATCTAATTTAAGAAAATGGAGACGAAACAACCAGAAGACACCTTCCCCAACGCTGAGACCAAAGGTGAACTTGGTAAACGTCCTGCAGAGCACAGGGAAGAGGAATGAGCCTTGAAAGATCTGGGAATGCATATGAGAGGGCTGAGCGGCACATTTTGCTTCAGAGCAGGAATGCTGGGGCAGTGGCTGGAAAAGGAGGCGCGAACACTAAAGGCTCACTGAACAGACTCCAGTGACAGTATTCTGGTCCCAAACAACAGTGGCCCCCAAGTGCATAGTGAGTATTGGGTCTGATATTAAAACGACTGCAGAGATTCTGCAGAAAATCTTGGAAGAAGTCCTGCAGATGCATTTGCCATCGCCCACTGCAACTGCCCGGCTCCTGTGCTCATCTGATGCTGCAGACTGTATTGAAAGCCCGTGCCGGTCAGAGGTCGCTGTCCAGCACAGGCCTCCAGATTTTTCCAAAGCTTGACAACATAGATGCTCCCTCCTCCCCATCAGTCCTCCTGCTCTCTGTCTACCCTCATCTGGAGACTGTCCCTGGGTCTAGAGGACTGACAATACTTGAAAGCCATCTTCTCTAAGTCTGGTTGCCTGATTTATCTTTACCACGACTCTTGGCACAGTTCCCTGCTAGAAGCCTCCCCTGCTACGCATGTGGTAACTAAGGCTTGCCGTAGGGGCTTTGCTAAAGGACCCTGCGGCCACATATGAAGCCTGGTGATAGGACTGTGCCACTTAATGCAAATTAGGGTTTGTCCCCAGGCTCCCCAGTCCTATACATTCCCTAACTCTGGAATGGAGCTGAGTTGACTCACCGAACTCATCTCCTGGAGGGCTGTCTCTGTCCTACCCACAGCCATCTGAGCCCTGTTCCCGATTTCTGCTCCCTCCGCCCTCATGGACCAATGCACCAGTGATCTGGAGGAAGAAGCTTAAATAGGAGACCTATAAAGGAAGCAACTTTGACTGGCAGTTGTGACTGTTGATTCTTCAAAGTCTGGCAGGAGGAATTATGCATATCAAAGGTGCCAAAACCAAAGAACTTGGAGAAAACACTCAGACGACGAAGCTTTTCCGGGAATGTTGTCCTCATTGCATGCACACTGTTGCTCTTGTTGGAGGAGCACCTGATAGAGCTGGAGAGTGCCTCAAGACCACCCCTGACCTTATTGTATGTGAGTGTCCCATCAAAGGGGTGTGACAAAAGCTATGTGTATGGTGGTTTTACAATGATGTTTGATGACTGCTGTGGACATCCTGTGGGTCTTCCCGTGCGTGGCTGCTGAGTATGTCCTGCGGGATTTCCAGATTTGTTGTGCCAAATTCTGAACCCCAAAATCACCAAGAGACCCATTCTGATGCAAAAGCAAAGAGTCTTTAATAATTTAACGAGTTGGGGCTGGAGAGATGACTCAGAGGTTAAGAGCACTGACTGCTCTTCCAGAGGTCTTGAGTTCAATTCCCAGCAACCACATGGTGGCTGACAACCATCTACAATTCAATCTGGTGTATATGCAATAATTTAACGAGTTAACTGCACTTACTTTGTTCCTCAGTCTGTCTGACACAGCATATGGAGCAAGAACGACCCAGGGGAACCACAAGGCAGGCAATTTATTGGGTAGAGCAAGGGGAGTGTCTAGGGGTCTGCAACAGTCCCAGGACTGGTGCACTTCCGGGCTTGGGCAACCAGTCCTGTGTTGATTGGTCAACTGGTTGCTATGGCCTATAGGCCCTCCCAGGGCCGTTGCTATGCTCTGCATGCCACTGTTAAGCCACTGTTACTGTAAAGCACATCCGGAGCCCGCCAGCTAACTGTTTTTTTTTTTTTTAAACCGGGGAATGTTGCAGGAGATTCTTGTATGCTGAGCAAGGATGCTACCAGTTTAACACCCCAAGCACAGAGTTTGCTTTTTTAATTAACTTTTAAATTTACATTAGAAACAATCTTTTTTTAGATTTTACTATCTTTCATTTGATACTGAAGAATTCATACATGTATAAAATATTTTTCTTTTTTTTAAATAGCTTGTATTACATGTCAATCCCAGTTCCCTCTCCCTCCCCTCCTCCCGCACCCCCCCACCATCCCCCACAGCTTCCCACCCTATTGCCAATTCCTTCCACATAGGGGATATCTAGAGTCTATCATTTCATTCTGGGTAGGGTCCAGGCACTTCCCTAAGAGGCCAGGCAGAGAGAGCAACCCTCTTTGTATTATGGACACACAATGTCTGTTAGTATTCGAGGGATAAACACTGATCCACTGCTCAGGACCCCATAGGTAGCCCAGGCCTCCACATTGACTCTCACATTCAGGGGGTCTGGATTGGTCCCATGCTGGCCTCCCAGCTGTCAGTCTGGGGTCCAAGAGCTCTCCCCTGTTCAGATCAGCAGTCTCTGCTGGTTTTGCCAGCCCATTCTTTGCCAATATGCTCTTCGCTCCTCTCTCTCTGTAGCTGAGTTCCTTGGGTTCTGTTCAGTATTTAACTGTGGGTGTTTGCCTCTGCTTCCATCAGTCACTGGATGAAGGCTCCAGGATGGTTATAGACATCAAGTTCACTATCAGGAATGGGCGTTCGAGGTGGTCTCTACACTATTGCTTAGCTTGCCAATTGGTGTCATCCCTTTAGATCACTAGAGGTCACAATGATGCCTGATCTGTCTTCTAACCTATGATTCCCTCTTCCCCCTATCCTACCCCCCCAGTCGACCTTCCTGTTCCTCCACGTCCTACTCTCTCTTCCACTTCTCTCCCTCTCTATTTCCCAGGTCCCCCTCCTCCCCACCCCTCGCCGTGTTCCCCATTCGTTCAGAGGATCTTGCCTCATTCTCTTCTCTTGGGTACCATGCATATCTTTTAGGTTCTTTCCTGTTTCCCAGACTCTCTGTCAGTGGAAGTGCAGATTGGCACTACCCTAATCCATGTCTAAAATCCATATATGAGTGAGTACATACCATGTTTGTCTTTTTGTGACTGGGTTACCTCACTCAGGATGGTTTCCTCCAGTGCTATCCATTTACCTGCGAATTTCAAGATTCCATTGTTTTTTTCTGCTGAGTAATACTCCATTGTGTAAATGTACCACATTTTCTCTATCCATTCTTCAGTTGAGGGGTATCTAGGTTGCTTCCAGGTTCTGGCTATTACAAATAATGCTGCTATGGACATAGTGGAGCAGATGCCCTTGTTGTATGAATTTGCCTCATTTGGGTATATGCCTAAGAGTGGAATTGGTGGGTCTTGTGGTAGATTGATTTCCATTTTCCTGAGGAATCTCCATACTGCTTTCCAAAGTGGCTGTATGAGTTGGTACTCCCACCAGCAGTGGAGGAGTGTTCCCCTCTCTCCACATCCTCTCCAGCATAAATTGTCTTCAGTGTTTTTTATTTTAACCATTCTGACAGGAGTAAGATGGTATCTCAGAGTTGTTTTGATTTGCATTTCCCTGATGGCTAAGGATGTTGACCACTTTCTTAAGTGTCTCTTGGCCATTTTAGCCTCCTCTACTGAGAATTCTCTATTTAGCTCTGTACCCCACCTTTTGATTGGACCCTTTGGTGTTTTGGAGACTTTCTTCTTGAGTTCTTTTTAAATTTTGGAGATTAGCCCTCTGTCAGATGTGGAGTCAGTGAATATCTTTTCCCATTCTGTGGACTGCCTTTTTGTCTTGTTGACTGTGTCCTTTGCCTTACAGAAGCTTTTTAGTTTCAGGAGGTCCCATTTGTTAATTGTCGATCTCAATGTCTGTGCCACTGGTGTTATGTTCAGGAAGTGGTCTCCTGTACCAACTCGTTGAAGAGTATCTCCCACTTTCTCTTCTAAAAGTTTCAGTGTGGCTGGATTTATGTTGAGATATTTGATCCATTTGGACTTAAGTTTTGTACAAGGTGATAAACATGGATCTATCTGCAGTCTTCTGCATACCAGTACCCAGTTATGCCAGCACCGTTTGTTGAAGATGCTTTCTTTTTTCCATTGTATAGTTTTAGCTTCTTTGTCAAAAATCAAGTGTTCATAGGTGTGTGGGTTAAAACCAGGGTTTTCAATTTAGTTCCATTGGTCTACCTGCCTATTTTTGTGCCAATACCAAGCTGTTTTCAGGACTATAGCTCTATAATAGAGCTTGAAATCAGGTATGGTGATGCCTTCTGAAGTTCCTTTATTGTATAGGGTTGTTTTGGCTATCCTGGGCCTTTTGTTTTTCCATATAAAGTTGATTAATGTTCTTTCCAGGTCTGTGAAGAATTGTGCCAGAATTTTGATAGGGATTGCATTGAATCTGTAGACTGCTTTTGGCAAGATTGCCATTTTTATTATGTTGATCCTACCAATCCAAGAGCATGGGAGATCTTTCCATTTTCTGGTATCCTCTTTGATTTCTTTCTTTAAAGACTCAAAGTTCTTGATATACAGGTCTTTCACTTCCTTGGTTAACATTATCCCCAGATATTTGATGCTGTTTATGGCTATTGTAAAGGGTGATGTTTCTCTGATTTCTTTCTCAGTCACTTCATTATCTGTATATAATAGGGCCACTGATATTTTTTAGTTTACCTTGTATCCTGCCACTTTGCTGAAGGTGTTTATCAGCTCTAGGAGCTCCCTTGCAGAGTTTTTCTGGTCACTTATGTAAACTATCATATCATCTGCAAATAGTGAAAGCTTGACTTCTTCTTTTCCTATTTGTATCCCCTTTATCTCCTTTTGTTGTCTTATTAGCTAGAACTTCAAGTACAATATTGAAGAGATATGGAGAGAGTGGACAGCCTTGTCTTGTTCCTGATTTTAGAGGAATTGCTTTGAGTTTCTCTCCATTTAGTTTGATGTTAGCTGTTGGTTTACTGTATATTGCTTTTATTATATTCAGGTATGTTCCTGTTATCCCTGATCTCTCTAGGACCTTTATTATAAAGGGGTGCTGGATTTTGTCAAAGGATATTTCAGCATCTAGTGAGATGATCATGTGGTTTTTCTTTCTGAGTTTGTTTATATGGTGGATTACATTGATAGATTTTCTAATGTTGAGCCATCCCTGCATTCCTGGAATGAAGCCTCCTTGATCATGGTGGATGATTTTTCTGATGTGTTCTTGAATCCGGTTTGCTAGTATTTTATTGAGTATTTTTGCATCAATGCTCATGAGGGAAATTGGTCTATAGTTTTCTTTCTTAGTTGTGTCTTTGTGTGGCTTGGGTATCAAGGTAATTGTAGCCTCCTAAAAAGAGTTTGGCAGTGAGCCTCCTGCTTCTATTGTGTGGAATACTTTGAGGAGTATTGGAGTTAGCTCTTCTTTGAATTTCTGGTAGAATTCTGCACTGAAGCCATCTGGGCCTGGGTAAAATATTTTTCTATCTGAGCAAATTCAATTGTATAGCTAAATAGAAAAAAATTCACCAAAGCAATACATTATAATTGTTCTTATGGGCCTTTTACTTACTTTTTGGTGATAGGTCAAACTTTGAATTCTAGAACCTAAATATAAAACCTTGCTCTGCTACTTGCAAGCCGTATGATCTGTAAAACTCTAGCTTCTAGAGTTAACAAGGGTTAATTATGACAAAATTCCTTAAGTGTCCTTGGTAGACAAAAATACTGCTGCCAGCTAACTTCTGATTGGTTCCTTGCCATGTGGAGGGTATCTGACCTCCCAGTGACTGGGGCAGGTCCTGCAAGGTCAGAAGACGGGAAACTCAGCAACACTGGCTGAGTCAGAGACCTACATCCTGCTGGGTCTTTTCTGCAGCCTGTCATGGCTGCTAAAGCAGGGGGCTGGGTGAGGGTCGGGTCCCTTCATCATGTGGGGAAGAGGGGGTATTGAGAGAATTCCTCCTGGCCGGGTGGGTGTCCCATGCCTCCTTCTTGAAGAGATTATGACGGTAAGAGCCCTTGTCAAGGATCTCCTCCACCTGCTTCTAGTCCAGGTGGCCTCGGTGGCAGCAGAGCTCGGAATCTTCCTGCTTCCTCTACCACCACCCGGGGTTGGGGATCTAATGGCTTACAACAGAAGAGGAAGGCCTGGAGACAAATATGATGTCATGATTGAGTTCAGTGCTGATAAAACTTGGGACTCTGCCACTGACACATGGAGTCCATCAGAACGGCAAATGGCTTATGAACCACAGGGTGGTTCTGGATATAATTATTCCTATGCTCATGGTGATCTTGGTGAACCTATTATTACTACATATGTAACGCGTCCCAAAGATTTGGGCTGGATCTATTGCTGACAAAGGTGGACATCGGGTTAAACAAATCCATCATGAGTCAGAAGCATCAATCAAAATTGATGCGCCTCTCGAGGGTCTGAAGGCAAGATCATTACCGGCAGAGGACCACAGGAGCAGACACGGAAAGCACAGTGTGTGATGCAGGGCAGTGTGAAGCAGTGTTCTAGAAAGTTTTCCAAAGACTCGTGAAGAACTGAAGGAGTCCTACATGGTCTGTTTTTGTCTTTCGTTTTCAATCTACTTCTGTTTAAAAAGCTAACATTCACCTACTTCATGCTGGGCGGGCAGGGACTAGGAGGAAAGTTATAGTCCACATGTCCCTGGCCTGTTCAGAGCGACGTGCAGAATGTAACAGCTCTTTTATAAGAAACATTTTGAAGAACCAAAAATCAAAATTAATAAAAGTTTGAAAACTTGGGCCCTGAAAAGGCAACTTCTAATGACTGAGGATGCCGTGGCTGGTGCCTGAGCCCCACTGTCAGAGAAGAAGAGGTGACTGTCCACCCCTTGTGTGAACATGCCCATGTTTGCCATTGCTGGTCATAAGGTTGTAAAGATCCCTCGGTCCAGGGGATAACTGACAGACCCTGTGACCCTGTGACCCTGCACCCTGTGCCCTGTCTTATCTTACTCAAATGTATCTTGCTTAAAATATATAGTTTCTGCCTTACTCTGTACTTTGCATGGCCTTAAGTAACCATAGAAACTCTGAAATGTGTGGCCTTCAAACTTATGGTCTGCCCTTTAAAAGCTTCTCCTTTTGACTGGTTAGCATCTCATTTCCCTGCTGTAGAGTGAGATCTAGGCTGGCCAGCTTGAAATAAAAAGAAACCTTTGTGTTTGCATCAGTGGTTGATCTGGGTCTCCGCGAACCTGGCACAACAAAATCAGCGGTCTTTTTTTCTAAGACAATTTTCCAATGGTGGCTGAATTTTTCAGCGCACCCCTAAACTAAACAGTAAGTTTGATTTTTCAGCTCTTCTGTTGGACACAAGTGCATCTCCTGGGTACAGCCAGATTCAGTCTGGGTGGTTTCTTAATGGTTAGAAAGATGTGGCTTGAGATAAATTTTCGTCTCATATCCATGCTTATAATAATGTTGGGATTTTGCTTGTTTTTGTAAATGTTTGCCCCTACTTTTCAACAGTTTTCCATGTAAGTTATGGAGACCTAAGGTGGGGAACAATACTACAAGAGTTAACCATTAAGCTAAATATATATTTTTAAGTATGTGCCAGAAGCCTGATGGGCAATGAGCTTTTTTGATCAGAATAACACTTGGTTATGGAAATGATTGATGCTGGGTAAATTGACCTAAACTGTCATCCTGCTAGTATCTTGTTAGTTGAAATATAGATAGATAGATGATTTGTGTTTTCATTGTATGCACAATAAAAGAAAAAATGCATGATTTCTCTGTTGTGTACTAAATTATGTTTATGGACGATTCCACAAAAGTATTTTAATGGAAAAAATTTCCTACAGATGTTTTGTGTGTAGTAACTTGGCATCTGTATTGATAGTTCAAAATCTGAATCTAAATAAAACTTCCATGATGCTTGTTATGATAAAGCTCGACAGGGACCTTGCATGGATTCCATGGCAGTCGAGGGCAACTGGGGAGGAGGGATAAACATGACAGACAGACAGACAGACAGACAGACAGACAGACAGACAGACAGACAGACAGAGCTAAAGTGAGAAGTTTTATCGGAAAGGGGAGTGAGGGGGAGGAAAAAAGAGGTAAAGAGACACAGAGAGAGGACAGAAAAAAAGGAGACAGGAAACGTCCTATCTTCCCCAGGGGAAGGGGGCAGGGAGTGGGAAAGAGCGGAAGTGGGCGGGGCCTTTCTTTTAAAGGGGTCCTTTGCACCCGCGTGCAGACTACACAGTCGTGGAGCCCTGGGCTGAACAGGGTACGGCTGAGTGCTTTCTGCCAGGTGACAGGGACAGTCTAGCGTAATGCCTGAATCCTGACATTGCTAGCTTTAATGTGTGCCCCACTTGAAAAGGGGTCGATTGATACTTGTAAAGTTTATTGAAGAGTTCCTCTTGTAAGGAAAGACAATACTCTTAAATTTAAAAAATAAATAAATAAAAAAATTTTTAAAATAGTTTAATATTCCTCTTCACCCCCTCTCTTCTTCCCAGGTCCCACTCCCCCCACTCCTCGCCGTGTTCCCCATCCATTCAGGGGATCTTGTCTCCATCCTCTTCTCTTGGGTACTATGCATATATGCATATCTTTTAGGTTCTTTCCTGTTTCCCAGACTCTCTATCAGTGGAAGTGCAAACTGGCACTATATTGATCCATGTCTAAAATCCATATATGAGTGAGTACATACCATGTTTGTCTTTTTGTGACTGGGTTACCTCACTCAGGATGGTTTCCTCCAGTGCTATCCATTTACCTGCGAATTTCAAGATTCCATTGTTTTTTTCTGCTGAGTAATACTCCATTGTGTAAATGTACCACATTTTCTCTATCCATTCTTCAGTTGAGGGGTATCTAGGTTGCTTCCAGGTTCTGGCTATTACAAATAATGCTGCTATGGACATAGTGGAGCAGATGCCCTTGTTGTATGAACTTGCCTCATTTGAATATATGCCTAAGAGTGGAATTGGTGGGTCTTGTGGTAGATTAATTCCCATTTTCCTGAGGAATCTCCATACTGCTTTCCAAAGTGGCTGTATGAGTCGGCATTCCCACCAGCAGTGGAGGAGTGTTCCTCTCTCTCCACATCCTCTCCAGCATAAATTGTCTTCGGTGTTTTGATTTTAGCCATTCTGACAGGAGTAAGATGGTATCTCAGAGTTGTTTTGATTTGCATTTCCCTGATGGCTAAGGATGTTGACCACTTTCTTAAGTGTCTCTTGGCCATTTTAGCCTCCTCTACTGAGAATTCTCTATTTAGCTCTGTACCCCACCTTTTGATTGGACCCTTTGGTGTTTTGGAGACTTTCTTCTTGAGTTCTTTTTAAATTTTGGAGATTAGCCCTCTGTCAGATGTGGAGTCAGTGAATATCTTTTCCCATTCTGTGGCCTGCCTTTTTGTCTTTTTGACTGTGTCCTTTGCCTTACAGAAGCTTTTTAGTTTCAGAAGGTCCCATTTGTTAATTGTCGATCTCAGTGCCTGTGCCACTGGTGTTATGTTCAGGAAGTGGTCTCCTGTACCAACTTGTTGAAGAGTATCTCCCACTTTCTCTTCTAAAAGTTTCAGTGTGGCTGGATTTATGTTGAGATCTTTGATCCATTTGGAAGAGAGTTGGTCATGGGGGAAAAGGAAGTTGAGGGGGTGGGGGTAGAATAGGGGAAAGAGGGAATCATAGGATCGAATACAGATCAGGCACCAGAGCAACCTCGAGTGATCTAAAGGGATAACACCAATTGGCAAGCTAAGCAATAGTGGAGAGATCACCTCGAACGCCCATTCCTGATAATGAACTTGATGTCTATAACCATCCGGGAGCCTTCATCCTGTGACTGATGGAAGCAGAGGCAAACACACAATTAATCATTGAACTGAACCCAAGGAACCCAGTGACAGAGAGAGAGGAGTGATGAGCAAATTGGCAAAGAATGGGCTGGCAAAACCAGCAGAGACAGCTGATCTGAACAGGGGAGAGCTCTTGGATCCCAGACTGTCAGTAGGGAGGCCAGCATGGACTGATCTGGACCCCCCCAAATGTGAGTGTCAGCGAGAAGGCCTGGGCAACCTATGGGGCCCTGAGCTGTGGATCAGTGTCTATCCCTGATATACAAACAGTCTTCGTGTGCCTATAGCACAAAGAGGGGTGCTCTCTCAGCCTGGACTCTTAGGGGAGTGCCTGGACCCTACCCAGAGTAAAATGACAGACTCTGATATCCCCTATGTGGAAGGATTTGGCAATAGGGTGGGAGGGTGGGGGGAAAGGGGAGTGCGGGAGGAGGGGAGGGAGAGGGAACTGGGATTGACATGTAAAAAAAGCTATTTAAAATAAAAAAATTGAAAAAAATAGTTTAATATTGATGGGTTTATGTTGTGGAATCTGAAAGAAGACTGCTCAGACCCACATTATGAACATAATTAGTTGTAGATCAACACCCCCCCTGTGAATCTGCTACTTCTACTCCAAAACAGACACCGGGACGAAAGATTTAAGAAATAAAATAAAAACCAAGCCGTAGTGGCTCACGCCTTTAATACCACAATTCAGGAGGCAGAGGCGGGAGATCTCTGTGAGCTCAAGACCAGCCTGGTCCACAGAGCAAGCAAGTTCCAGGACAGGCTCCAAAGCTACACAGAGAAACCCTGTCTTGAAAAACAAAAACAAAAACAAAAAATTAAATAAATAAGTAAATAAATAAAAGTCCTGAGAACAAGGAAGCGGTGTGAATTGAATTACTTCCCTTTATGTTGCCTCAGACTCTGAGATCCCATTCAGTAGCAAAATTACAGTTAGGAAGTAACAATGAAAATAAGTGTGTGGTTGGGAGTTCCTAAGACTGTTGGAAATACGTGTTTTCCCATGGTCTTGACACAAAGGATTGAGAAGGAACCCTCTCTCCCTGCATCTCTCCCCCCCCCTCTCTCTCTGTCTCTGTCTGTCTCTCTCTGTCTCTGTCTCTCTGTGTCTCTGTCTCTATGTCTATCTCTATCTCTCTGTGTCTCTATCTCTCTGTGTCTGTCTCTCTGTCTCTGTGTCTCTCTCTGTCTGTCTCTCTGTCTCTGTATCTATGTGTCTCTGTCTCTCTCTGTCTCTGTATCTGTGTGTCTCTGTCTCTCTCTGTCTCTCTGTCTCTCTCTGTGTCTCTGTCTCTCTCTGTCTCTCTCTGTCTCTCTCTCCCTTCTGTGTCTCTGTCTCTCTATCTCTCTGTGCCTCTGTGTCTCTGTCTCTCTGTGTCTCTCTCTGAGTCTCTGTCTCTCTCTGTCTCTCTCTCTCCCTTCTGTGTCTCTGTCTCTCTATCTCTCTGTCTCTGTCTCTCTGTGTCTCTCTCTGTGTCTCTCTGTATGTGTGTGTCTCTCTCTCTGTCTCTGTCTCTCTCTGTCTCTCTCTCTGTCTCTCTCTCTCTCTGTCTCTCTGTCTCTCTGTCTCTCTCTCTCTGTCTCTCTCTCTCTCTCTCTCTCTCTCCCCACCCCACCCCCCATTCGAGGATGCAGTTTTAAGAAATGGCTCCTACTCCTGTAGCTGAGCCAAGCGCCCCTCCTCTTTGTTCAGCACACTCAGGATTACGGAGGCCACTGTTAGAGCTTTCTCTACTCCATTTGTGCACGCCGGGGGGGGGGGGGCCGAGCTCCCAGCTAAAGTATTTAGGGGATGGCGGAACTGCTTGGTTTTGTTTCTCCCCCTGGATTTTCCTCCTCTGTAGCAGGGGATCTGACAGCGGAGGAGAAAGGGGGGCGCGGTGGAACATGGCGGCCCCTGCAGACTCCAGGCCCTGCCCTGCAATCTCTCACTAACTCCGCTGCGAGGCTTTCACACAGCAGGTTTTCACCAGCTCAGCTGGGATGCTAATTGGGCTAATGAGCCGACTGTGCAAAGACAGAGCCGCTGCTGTTTCCCCGATCCTCTTTACTGATGAGGTTCGGGCCGGAGTTCGGTCGCTCACTTCGGATTCAAGCGCGCTTTCCTGGGTCTGTGCTTACTTAAGCCCTTTCCGGAGTCAGACAGGCTCTCCGGGAAGATGGAGAACAAAACAAAACAAAAAAGAAGCTCAAGACACACAGGGTTGGAGTTAAAACGGGGCTGGTACCATTCCTTAGAGAGGCCAGAAAAGTTACATCTTTCTCCCCCCCACCCTTAGCTTCCTACGGGCTCAGCCCCCCTGAGCTAAGAATACGTCTGTGTGGTTTTATCGCGTTGTTTGAATTTTGATGCCGTTTTCACGCGATGACACTAACACACCAAGAAAGAGCGCTATCACCTTGAGACTGACAGATTTCAACAGAAAATCGCAGGACAATTACAGCTGCGGCCACTGAAGACCGAGGTGCTCCGGGGATGATTGCTCCTCCTCCATCCAGGACACCCTTGTCCCGCTGGACCGTCGCTTTGGATAAGAATAACTTATGTCTGGCCTTTAAATATGTCCTATGTACACATAAATAAATGTATACAAAGATACAAACATTTAAAAGTTTTTAAAGACATTTTTACCTCTACTATCTTTTTTAATACAAGCTAATAACCAAATGTTTTTTTTAAGGTCGAATACAGGGCTTCTGCCCTATCTTCTAAATTAATAACTGCTGTCTTTACCTTAAAATAAAAAGGGGAGATCTATCCATATGGCTATAAAAAGATATGGCATTAAATAATAAAATGTGGATATGAGATTTAAATATTTTAATAAATAAATATATAAAAGATAAAAATTATAAGTAAGGATTTATAATAAACATTAAGATAGATATTGAAAAGTTTCTGCACCCCGATAAGCCTCTCCACCGATGCAGCAATCCAAATCAGACCAAATCGAACTGAATTAGAAAACGCCCACATTTAATGGATACAATGCTCCCAGATGAACTTCCACCCCCCAAAGAGGGGACAGGAAAAAATCATACATCTATTTCCTTGGGGACATTTTAAATACCCTGTGGGAGTGGTCTTGAGCATCTCTGGGGGAGGGGTCATCATTTGGCCGGTTTTCAGAGATGCAGCAGGGTTTGGAGAGAGATAGGGGAGAGGGACTTGAATGGAAATTCTTCCACCAGAACATTCCAGACACTTTGGGTATATGGATGCCAGGGGCTGGGGTGAATCTTCCACTATAACAGATATGTTTACAAAATGGATAACTTTTTTTAAAAAACTTTGTAAGTTTTTTATAAGTTATAAAGGTCTGAGTAAGTTACTTAAAGTACATGAAAATTATGAAAAGACTTAAAAATAATGCATGTAATATTGAAATTCCTAAGGTCTAAGTTTAGCCATTACCAAAAAAAAAACTGAATAATGTTTGACAAGCCAAGGTTTATTTTATTTTATTTTATTTTATTTTATTTTTTTTTTGGTTTTTACGAGACAGGGTTTCTCTGTGTTGTTTCGGAGGCTATCGGCCAAGGTTTATTTTAAAATATCTGGCTTTTTACACATTGCATAATAGTTACTGAGGTAACTGTTCCGGGTGTTTCTCATATGGTTTTTGCACTGCCCTCTTTAACTATACAGGGATATCATCCATCGTTCCTACTTATCATTGGTGAGACGGTAACAATGTCCCCTCTAATCTGTGTAACCCATAAGGACTATGGCTTTCGGGGTCTGGGAGTACAGTTTCTCAAACATCACCAGTTCATTCGCCACTTGAGTTTTCCAATCTCTAATCACCCACAGGTTACCCTACTGGATGGACAGTTCCCAGTGAATGAGCAGTGAGAATCTGAAGCCCAGCTTTCAGAATGGAATGCCTCTTGAACTACAGAGGGCAATTCCCCTTGAATGGTGTGTTCTACTGCTCTAAAGAACTCTGTCGCCGTGAGGGGGTGGGGGGCTGAGGGGGTTGGTGGGGGGCATGGGAGGATGGGAGGGCGAGGGAATGGGGGATTGATATATTAATACGAGTCCTTCTAAAATTAAAAAAAAAAGTTATAAGAGCTAGTTAGGAATAGGCCTAAGCAAAGGTCAAGCTTTCATCATCATCATAATAATAATAGTAATTAAAAAAAAAGAACTCTGTCCCTGTGGTTGAACAACCTGAGGTGCTGATCAGCTGGTCCTGGAGGCAATCACCTACCTGGTCTGGATGAAGATAATGTCCTAGGACACCTTTGCAGGCTTCATCCTGTCACAGCAGTGATCTTCAACCTCCCTAATGCCTTAACACAGTTCCTTACGTCATGGTGATCCCCAGCCACAAAAATCATTTTTGCTGCTACTCCTTAACTGGAAGTTTGCTCTTGTTATGAATTGTAATGCAAACATCTGGTATTTCCGGTGGTCTTAGGTGACCCCTGTGAAAGGGTCATTTGAGCCACACAGGGTCGTGCCCCATGTGTTCAGAACTGCTGTGTTATAGTGTCTCCAGAGAGGAATGTTGAGCCACAGTCCTGGGCAGTACAAGCATCTCTGAGACTTTTGGAGATGATAAACAGCTATGACATGGGCATCCTTCCATATTGGACTCACTGCTTGTATATGTCACCGTCTGGGAGTCCCCCACCCAACAAGTGCAAACTGCCCATTTTGTCAATCAGCTTGCTTAGGATACTACGTATAGACAAAAGCACAGAAGCTTTGTTATATGCTCTAGAAGCTGTGGTTTTTGCACCTAGGAGATACAGTACAAGCAATACAACATCAATTAACTCTACAATGCCCTGCTGGCTTTACATATGTCTGCGTTACTCCTTTAAGCTATAGTGAATCCAAATGGAAATGAGATAAAATTAAAAACCACTTATAAGTGACTATTAGACATAAAGCAAAGGACAACCAGACTACAGGCCACAGCCCCAGAGAACCTAGAGGACCCTAAGAGAGACATACATAGATCCACCTAGGAAAGGAAAACAGAAAAGATCTCCTCAGTAAAGTGGGAGCCTGGGGGCAGAAGGGAGGATGAAAGGGATGAAGGGAGGAGGGAAAGGGAGTGGGGGCAATGTATAGCTCAATTTTTTTTTAAATGGTTAAAAAAATCACTTGTGCCGGGCGGTGGTGGTGCACGCCTTTAATCTCAGCACTCGGGAGGCAGAGACAGGCATCCGAGGCCAGGCTGGACCGACAGCCTCAAAAACAATACAGAGAAACCCTGTCTCGTAAAAACCAAAAAAAAAAATCACTTGTGGGGGATATGGCATCGTGGGAATGTTAGTTAGTTAGTTAGTTAACCGTCAGGCAATTAGTTACTGGCTTGGGCTGTAACATTCACTCCCCCTTTTGCGCTGGCCAATGATTTATTACCGGACTCCACCCTTTTGACATCCTTCAAATGTGCATTCGGTCTTAACGCTCAAGCTACTTACGTTGATGATTTGTTTGACAATATTAGGGGGCACTGATTGGTGTAAGGGATATCGAGGTCTCTTAGACATGCAGAAATGAATTATTCCTCTGACCTTAAAAAATAAAAGGGGGGGGGCTGTGCGGTGGGGAGACAGAGTAAACACACAGCATTTTCCGCCCTGCCTTTGTTGAAAGCTGAATGGTAGAGTTATCAGGGAGGAGCCTGTTCCATAAAAGGGAGAAAGAAAAATGAAGTCCAGAGACTACAGACCCGCAGTTTTCCTGCTTGTCTCTCTGCTGTTCCAGTGCGACTCAGGGCGATCCTGCCTCAGGGGTGAGCTTAGAGCTGGGTCGGGGATCAGCCCTGGGGGGTGGGGGACACGGAGTGAGTCTGAGAGCCTGAGTCTAGGGGAAGAGAAGGAGACTAAAACACCAGGCGGGCGAGGCTTCCTTGTCAGCGGGGAGGAACCGGCAGCTCTCTTTGTCCCAGAGCTAGATGAGTGATTCTCTGAGGAGGAAGCTGGGAAAGAGTGCACCGAGTGTCTGGCACAGTAACCATAGATCGGGGAGAAGGGGCAGCGTGACTTAATCCCTTAATCCTTCAGGCCCTTAAGAGGGGGAAGGGGAGTACTGGTGTCAGTGAATGACCTTGGCAGCTGTCGGGACCAACTGGAGGGAAGGATTCCAGCAGGAGTCTGCAAAGAGAAGCTGGGGTTGGGCTTCAAGTCACCCAGCTGAGAGCTTCCCTCCATTCCTGTGGATAGTTAGTTACAGATGATTGTTCCTTTAATGTTTGGAAGAACTATTGTTGTTGTTGTTTGTTTGAGGCAGGGTCTGGCAATGTATCTCCAGCTGTCCTGGAACTTGCTCTGTAGACCAGGCTAGCCAAGAACTCACAGAGATCCGCCTGCCTCTGCCTCCCAAATGCTGGGATTAAAGCCGCGCACCACCATGACTGGCTAGAATGACGGATTTTCTTAACGGGCAATCACTTCTGTGTCTGTGTGTATGTTGCAGCATGTGAGTGTGCAGGATATTGCACAGGACAGGACAGCAGGGATCTTCCTCTCTCCTGATTCAGAGTCTCCCACTGCTCCTGAGGCTCATGGTTCCTGCAGGCTGGCCAGTGAGTGTTCAGGACTGCCTGTCTCTGCTCCTCAAAGCTGGGGTTACAGGTGTGCACAGTCAGGCTCTTCCTTCTATGTGGGTGCTGGAGATTGAAACTCGGTTCCCAGCATTTGCAGAGCCGGCACTCTTACTCACTGGGCCATCTCTGTATCTCCTGGTTCCTTGCTTTTGATAACTCCCCCACTATGTAGCCAGGATGCCTTGAAATTTTTCAGCCTCCTGGGCGTTATAGACATGCACTACCACACTCAGTGTGAGTTTATTTCCTTTTTCCTTTTCTTGGTTTTCTGAGACAGGGTTTCTCTGTATAGCCCTGGCTATCCTGGAGCTCACTTTGTAGACCAGGCTGGCCTCAAACTCACAGAGATCCACCTGCCTCTGCCTCCTGAGTGCTCTGATTAAAAGAGTGTGCCGACATGCCCCCACAGTGAGCTAATTTCTTAATCACCAGTAGGACCTGCTAACATTTTCTCTTTCCTTCTATGTCAATTTTCATAAGATTATTTTTCTCTGGAGGCATTCCCCATCAGAGTGGTACATGGACTACACCAAATGAACTGTGTGGATTTAACATTGTCACTCAGTCCATAGGACACATAGTAAACCCTCTGAAAGAATATTTGAACTAGATACAGAAATAGTTCTGTCTAATCTGCCCCCAAATTCCATCTTGGGTCCTAACTTAGTTAGGGTTTCTATTCTTATGAAGATGCACCATGACCAAATCAACTCTAACAAAAGAAGGCATTTAATTGGGGCTTGTTTATAGATTCAAAGATTTAGTCTATTGTCATTGCTGCAGGGAGAATGGAGGCATGCAGGCAGACATACTGCTGGAGAGGTAGCTGAGAGGTCTGCCATCTGGATAGGCAGGCAGCAGGAAGAGAGAGAGAGAGACACTGGGCCTGGCTTGAGCATCTGAAACCTCGAAGTCCATCCCCAGTGACACACTTCCTCCAACAAGGTTGCATCTACTCCAACAAGGCTACTCCTCCTGTGCCATTTTTATTCAAATCACCACAGGACCCTAGTCCTGCCCTTACACTCTCTGCCTTGCCACAGACTCAAAGCAATGAGGCAAACTGAACTGAGACCTCCAGACAGAACCAAATAAATATCTATTTTCTTTCTTTTTTTTTTAAGACAGGGTCTCATCTAGCCAAGGCTAGCCTGAAACTCACAGAGATCTGCCTGCCTATGCCTTCTGACCTAAAAAAAAAATCTCTATTCTTATTTCATTGATTGTGTCAAGTATTTTGAGTAACAGACAGGGGACCAACATAAACTTCCTGGGCCTGTGAGATGGCTCGGTAGGTAAAGCACTTGCTGGACATGCCTGACCGCCCTAGTTCAATCCCCCAGAATCAGTGCAAAGACAGAAAACCACAGTCTTCACTTTTTTGATACTTCTCTTCACTTTTGTTTATGTGTATGTGCGAGTATATGTGTGAGCGTGTGAGACATGTGTGTAGATGCCAGTGGAGGTGAGAGGGGGGTGACATATCCCCTGGAGCTGGAGTCCCAGGAGGTTGTGAGTCACCTTGTGTGGATGCTGGGAACCAAACTCTGGTCTTCTGCAAGAGCGGGAAGCACTCGCTCCTAACCACTGAGGCATCTCTCCAGACCCTCCATAACACCTCTCGATTACCAGCTGTGGAGTAAGTGCCCTTTCATGTGACATGTCCATCCTGTGTCCCAGACCCTGCGTGAAACACACTCAGCCTCTGCAGCGCGGTCCACCGTGGATGAGTTTACTCACATCTTCTCTGTGGCGCTTGGCACAAAGGCTGAGCACCTCCGTCACTCAGGACGGAGCCCTTCCCGTTGATTAGTTTCTAGACCTTCTCATTTAACTAATACTTTAAGCTGTCTTCTTTAAGGAAAACTGTGTCATCTTTTAAAGTGTAAAAAGTTAGTGTCTTAGTCGGGGGTTTTATTGCTGTGAAGAGACACCATGACCACAGTAACTCCTATGCAGGGAAACATCTAATTGGGGCTGGCTTGCAGGTTCAGGGATTCTGTCCATTATCATCACACTGGGAAGCATGGCAGTGTATAGGCAGAGATGGTGCTGGAGAAGGAGCTGAGAGTTCTACATCCAGATCCACAGGCAGCAGGAAGAGAGAGAGCCATTGCGCCTGGCTTGGGCATCTGAAACCCCAAAGCCTACCTCCAGTGGCACACTTCCTCTACCAACGAAGCCACACCTCCTGACCATTCAAATAGGTGAATCTGTCTGTAGGGCCAATCTTATTCAGACCACCACAGTTAGCATAGCTAAATGTAGCACAGTATGTGGGAACTCAGGTGTATACGTGTGCCCATCCCCTCCCTTTCTTCCAAGACAGGGTTTCTCATACACACCCTTTTCTGTCATTCAAGTATTTGATGGTGCCTCTCCACAGTAGCTTGATTACATGGGTGGTTAAGTGATTTCAGTAGCATGACTAACATTCCATAAACTTGCAAAATTCTTCGAAGTGCTTGGTAGAATAAGCAGGATCGTTATCAGTTTCTTAGCTGTAATGGGAGTCCTGGAAGAACATACATAAAGATCTATTTGACCAAATCAAGTTCCAGATAGGACAAAGGGTATTTTTCTGGAGCTCTCAAGGTCCCACTCATATCTGACTAGTTACAGAGGACACTCTTGAACACGGGTCTTAGCATACCTGACAGAAGAGAAGGCCCTAGACACCAGCAGCTGTAGTTTTAGATGTCAAGCTGATTTGAGATGACATGCAAATTCGTGAAGCATTCCATATTTTGAATGTGGGTGTCAGTAAGGAGGCCTAGGCAATTTTATGGGCCCTTGGGTAGTATTTATCCCTGATGTACAAATAGACTTTGAGTGCCCATCCCACAATGAGGGATGCTCTCTCAGCCTGGACTCTTGAGGGAGGACCCCTGCCCTGGATGAAATGACAGACTCAGGAGATCCAGCATGGAGGGCCTCACCCTCCCTGGGGATTGGAGTGGAGATTGGGCAGGAGACTGGGGGGCCTGGTGGAGAGAGATGGGGAGGAGGGGAGGGAGAGGGAGATGGGATTGACATGTGAAACAAGCTTGTTTCTAACCTAAACAAACAAAAGGAAGAGAGAACCTCCCACTACTAATTTCGCACTGGACTCTTGGAGTGCTAAGAACTTCCATTTAAACTTGACAAAAACTTTAAAGGGATTTTAGGAATAAACGAGCAGAGGCAAGCACAGCTTCTGGTAGCAGCATTTTGTCGGATGAGCTGTTTGTCAGGCGTTCTCTGAGACAAGCAGAGGCTCGTGCATGGCTCCTTTAAGAGCGACTATAAGTGGCAAAAAAAAAAAAAACTGCCTCATGACTCTTTTACCAAGCAAGTGGTGTTATTGGAAGATAAGACTCTTGTGGTTCGAAAAAGATAAAGACCCTCAAGGCAGAGCTGACTGTGGAAACCACCAACTTGTCAACTTTGTCACCCATCTCTCCCTCCCACAGAAACCCACACACTGCACTATAAACTCACAGTCGTGTCTCCAGAAGACTATTGGCAGCCCCTATTGCTGATCCTGGTATACATTGATGATGAGCTCTTCCTATGCTACAAGGGGGACAGCAGAAGAGCAGAGGCCTGTGGGCCCAGGATCAAGGGACATGCAGGAGCTGAGACCTGGACAAGAGAAACTGAGGACTTCCAGAAGAAGGAGGAGCAACTCTGGAGAATGCTGGCCGGGGTCACTAACTATCAGGGCCATAACATGGGTGAGTGTGCAGAGCCAGAGGTACAGAGGTCCCATCCCTGATCCTTAAGCCCTGATTCCGGGCAGGGCACGGCCAGACTTAGTGGAATAAAGCAAAAATACTTCCATGGGGCAGAGCACTGGATAGTCTCTTTTAGACCGAAGTCTCAGGGGAGCTAAGGTCAAGGGACGGGACAACAGGGTGACAGGTCCCTGCCTGGGATGGGCCAGGCTTTCACACCCTCCAGGAAACCTTGGGCTGTGAACTTCAGGGAAACAGGAGCACTGGAAGCTTCTGGCACTTTGGCTATGATGGGCAGGACTCCCTCACCTTTGACCAGAAGACTCTCACGTGGACAACGGTCGTGCCCTCCACCCAGCAGACCAAGATGGTCTGGGAGACACATGTGCCCAGGGCTGATGGAGTTAAGGCTTTCTTGGAGGACGTATGTCCTGCTCAGCTCCAGGGATACTTGGCTTTCTTGGAGAACTTTCCACTGATTACAGGTACTGACTGTCACCAAAGTTGGTTCCAAATGGCTCCTTCCGTGGTACTTTGGGGTGGGGAGCCGGTTCTCACTGGTGGGTACAAGGGTGACACAGTCTAAGGCGATGCCTGGAAGTTGGGGTGTAGGGTCTCCTCCAGAGCCACTGCTGGGTCCCTCAGATGGGAAAAGAGGGGGCTCCCAGATGTTGCCTGGATCTCACACCAGACCCCAGCAGACAGGAGCAAGGGGGCCCATCTATCTATCTGCATCTTTCTCTGGGATGTTCTGGGTCCAGAAAGAGAGAACGCTAGATATGAGCAATTGGGCTTAGGTGTTGAGATGGAGTCACACTTGTTTGGGCAGAGTTAAGGCAAGACAGAAGGATTCAACCATGGAGCTGGACTACAGATTCAAATGCAAGCTATCTGATCCATGTCCGATGAGCAGGGTCCTTTGCCCAGCGTTCTGCTTTGTTTGAAAGGGTTAAGTTTTCCTTTTTTTTTTTAAGATTTGTTTAGCATGCGTTGGTGGCAAGCATCTTTAATCCCAGCACTTGGGAGGCAGAGGCAGATGGATTTCTGTGAGTTCAAGGCCAAAACAATACAGAGAAACCCTGTCTAAGAAAAAAAAAGATTTTTTTATTATATATACAGTGTTCTGCCTGCATGACAGAAGAGGGCACCAGGTCTCATTACAGATGGTTAGGAGCCACCATGTGGTTGCTGGGATTTGAACTCAGGTCCTCTGGAAGAGCAGCAGGTGCTCCTAAACTTTCTTTTCCTTGAGACAAGGTTTCACTACGTAGCCAAGGCTGGCTTTGAACTCAAGATCCTGCATCTGCCCCTTGAACGCTGGGATCACAAGTATGCACAGCTCTGCAAGGCCCCTGAAAGGTGACACTTAAAGCTTTCTCCTTGGCTAAGTGTCATGACAAAAAGGGAGAAAATGAAAAGTACACCAGAAGTGTGGATGGGGAGGAAGTAATAATGCTGGCGGCCAGTCAAAAGTCTTCATGAGCCAAATAATTAAAGCCACAGCTGGTGGTCCCTCTCTGTCTCCTGGAGTGTGAAACACCAACATTATGAGAGAAAGTCAGACTGCCAGCCATTGGTTGATAAGAGAAGCTCCCTGCACTGTCCCTACATATTGTAATCAGACACTTCCGGTCCCGACCGTTCTGTCCCAAATAACTGACTCAGGGGCTGAATATGAATTATAAATACTCAGCTGATAGCTCAGGCTCATTACTAACTAGCTCGTACATTTTAAGTTAACCCATAATCCTTATTTACGCTCCGTCACATGGCAAAACCTTTATTAGCATGGCACGTCCATCTCCTGTTCCCTCTGCATCTGACTGACGGCTCCTGACTCCACCCTTCTCCTTCACATCATCCTTAGTATGGTCACGCTGCCTATGCTTCCTGCCTGGCTACTGGCCAATCAGCATTTTTATTAAGCCAATTCGAGCGATAAAATCTTCAGAGTGCACAAGAGGAGTATTCCACAGCAGCAAAGTCATCTAGGTGTGTGCTGGAAGGTTCATCTTCCGCCTCTGACGACATCTTCTGGCAGATGAGCATCACTGGGGTTGTCTGCTGGCCTCCCCAGTCCTGGGCACACAGCCTGGGGGTGGAGGACGGAGGCAAAGATGCACAGTGTGGTTGCCTAGTTTCTGCCCAATTCATCTCACCATTCGCCACTCTCCCTCATCTCCTCCCAGGCCTCCCAGAGGTGAAGGTGACCAGCAGGAGATACCCAGTGGGCAGGATCACCCTGACATGCTGGGCTTTTAATCTGTGTCTTCCTGTGGCTACCCTGGTCTGGCTTCAGCATGGGAAGCCGGTACAGCAGTTTGTCTTTGGGCCCAGGACCATCCTGCCCAGTGGGGACGGGACCTACCAGACCTGGGTGTCTATTTGGATTCTTCCTGGACAGGAGCCAGAGTTCACGTGCCACCTGAGACACCAAAGCCATGATATCAAGGTCCCTGCTGCCTCTGGTGAGAAAACAGGCTACAGTCCACCTCAGGATCTGGGAGGCAGGGGCAGGAAGGGCCCGTACGTAGGTCACACGATGGCTAACCACTTTATGGCGGGTCCAGGGCACGGCACTGAGTACTTTCATGATGCTACCGGCTCTGCCAGGGCCTCGGCTGTTTCTGCACTCCCCGCTGTGTTGCTCATGATGCTGACTGGAGCCCGCTGAAGCCAGGACACAGGACAGGAAGACACCAGGTAAGGAAATCCGCTTTTTCCTCTCGCTTGTGGCTGGAGACAGAACAATTTTTTTTCTCTCCTCTTCTTTGTTGCTGAGTTAGGAAGGAAGTGGGTGAGGCTTTTCATGTATCAGTTACTGCCGAGGAACCAGGCCAAGCAAAAAGAAGGGCAGCGTCATTCAAAGATCAAACAACCCTGCCCTCCCCACAAAGGGAACGGAACATGGTTATTCTGCAGCCAGATATGCCTAGCTAAGTCTCCCCAGATCCCATGGCCCCATGCAGTTACAGTCTGATGGAGTGTTTGTTGTACAACAAGGAAAATACTTCAATCGAAGTGTTTTTCAAATACATTAGAGGAATATCAGGAAGACAGACTGGTTCCTGCAGAGAGGGGCCTGGGTCTCATGACGTTCTGATTGGTGGAAGTACCTGGGTCTCATGACGTTCTGATTGGTGGAAGCTGCTGATCATGACGTTCTGATTGGTGGAAGCTGCTGATCCCTTGATGCTTCAAAGTTTTCACTCGCTTATCTAAAGGACGGCAGATCAGACTCAGAGCTCCACAAGAACAGCTATCAGGGAGTCTAACGACAGCCCTAGGGTAACCGGCAATATTCTAAATCTCTATTACCAGGGAGTTCTCATCAGTCCACTGGGCTTTAATACTGCTGCATCTTCGTGTGTGTGTGTGTGTGTGTGTGTGTGTGTGTGTGTGTGTGTGTGTGTGTGTGTGGTATATATGTGTGTGTGCCTTGTGTGTACATGTGTGTCTGTGTGTGATGTGTGTGTGGTGTATGTGTGTATGTGTGCTGTGTGTATATGTATATGTAGTGTGTATGGTGTGGTGTGTGTGTGTGATGTATGTATATATACAGTATGTGTGTGTATGTGCATCTGTGTGTAGTGTGCCTATACATGTGGTGTGTGTGTGTGTGTGTGTGTGTGTGTGTGTGTAGGGGAGAGCATAACTTTGTAGAATCCATTCTTTTTGTTTTTTAGATAATTGGGTCTTTTTTTTCCTCAATATATGTTTTCTTCATTTTTTTTTTTTTTTGGTGTTTTGAGACAGGGTTTCTCTGTATTGTTTTGGAAGCTGCTCTCCAGGCTGGCCTCGAACTCACAGAGATCCGCCTGCCTCTACCTCCCAAGTGTTGGGATTAAAGGCGTGTGCCACCAACGCCCAGCTGTTTTTATTTAAATTAGAAACATGAATGCTTCACATGTCAATTCCAGCTCCCTCTCCCACCCCTCCTCCCTTGTCCCTCCACCAGCCCCCCAGCTCCCCACCCAATCCCCACATCATTCCCCAGGGAGGGTGAGGCCCTCCTTGGGGGGATCTCCAGAGTCAGTCATTTCATCCAGAGCAGGACCTAGGCCCTTCCCCATGTGTCCAGGCTGAGAGAGCATCCCTCTATGTGGCATGGGCTCCCAAAGATCATTCATACACCATGGTAAACACTGATCTACTACCCAAGGCCCCAGAGATTTCTGAGGCTTCCTCACTGATGCTATATTCATGGAGTCTAGATAAGTTCCCTGTTGGCCTCTCAGCCATCAGGCTGGGGTTCAAGAGCTCGCCCTTGTCCTGTCAGCTGTCTCTGTGGGTTTCATCATCATGGTCTTGACCCCTTTGCTCATTACTCCTCCATCTCTGCCACTGGGTTCCAGGAGTTCAGTTCAGTGTTCAGCTGTGGGTATCTGTCTCTGCTTCCATCACACACTGGATGAAGGTTCTAGGATGGCATATAAGGTAGTCATCAACCTTACCATCAAGGAGGGGCTATTAATGTAGTCTCTCCACTATTGCTTAGTTTGCCAGTTGGTGTTATCCTTGTAGATCCCTGGAGATCTCACTAGTGTCAGCTAGTCTCCTCAAACCTATAATGACTTCATCTATTATGGTATCTCTCATCCTGCTCTCCTCTATTCTTACCTCGACTCAACCTTCCTGCTCCCCCATGCCTTCTTCTCCCCTCCTCTTATCCCCCTCTCTTCTTCCTGGTTCCCTCTTCCCTCCCACGATGTTCCCAATCTGCTCAGGAGATCTTGCCTCATTCCACTTCTCTGGGATATCATCTTTCTTGGGAACCTCCCTGTTTCCCAGACTCACTGGCCCTGGGATTGTAGGCTGGCACTCCCCTGATCCATATCTAAAATCCATATATGAGTGAGTACATACCATGTTTGTCTTTTTGTGTCTGGGTTGCCTCACTCAGGATGGTTTCCTCTAGTGCCTTCCGTTTGCCTGCAAATTTCAAGATTCCATTGTTTTTTTTTTTCCACTGAGTAGTACTCCATTGCATAAATGTACCACATTTTCTCCATCCACTCTTCAGTTGTGGGACATCTAGGTTGCTTCTAGGATCTAGCTATTACAAATAATGCTGCTATGAACATAGTGGAACAGACATCCTTGTTGTGTGAATGGGCATCTTTTGGGTACATGCCTAAGAGTGGAATTGCTGGGTCTTGTGGTAGACTGAGTCCCATCTTCCTGAGGAATCTCCATACTGATTTCCACAGTGGCTGTACGAGTTGGCACTCCCACCAGCAGTGGAGGAGTGTTCCCCTTTCTCCACATCCTCTCCAGCATAAACTCTGTGTGTGTGTGTGTGTGTGTGTGTGTTTGTGCGCATGTGTAGGTAAGAGCGTAACTTTGTAGAATCTGTTCTTTCCACAAAACTATCTTTACCCATTCAGTCATCTCCCTCAGACCGTGCTACTTAAAATTCTCTTTTTAAGTGCAAAGAAGGTAGTTGATCGAGGACCCTTTCCTCCTCCATGTCCTCCCTGCTGCCCGGCCACCCTGACCTCCTTTCTCCTTTGCCTCTGTCTGCAGCTGGAAGGCAGTGTCCCAGCCATTTGACTATAAGGGAGTAAAGGAGGTCAGGGTATTAGTAGAAAGGAAGTAAAACTCAGTTCCTAAAAACTCCACAGCAATCGAATGTGTCCTTGATCAGAGGGCACCTGCTCTCATGAAAACTCATGGGCACAGGCTGGCTGTGGCTTGAGGACTGTGAGCATGGATTCTTCTTTTTTTGTTTTTGTTTTTGTTTTTCCTTGGTTTTTCAAGACAGGGTTTCTCTGTGGCTTTGGAGCCTGTCCTGGAACTCACAGAGATCCACCTGCCTCTACCTCCCGAGTGCTGGGATTAAAGGTGTGCGCCACCACCGCCCGGCTGCATGGATTCTTCTTACTATATAGTAGATTGCCTTGAGAGGGGAAGACTTAGGAACCTTTGTAAAACACTGATTATACGGGACAACCCACAAAGTGTACAGCAGTTATGAAGTTTTTCCTATCTCCTTACCTGAATCAAAAAGTTTTATTTATTTATTTTTCCTTAAGAAAGAGTACTTGTTTCTTTCCCTGGTGGCAGCCTGCTTACATAGTTTTCTCTTGTCCATGTCATACAAGCTCCTGAAAGCTCCATTAAAATTTGCACTTTTAGAGGATGAATTATTTTATCCTGTTCAAACATACACTGTCAAACATTTGTTAGTAAAATCAAATTATTCAGAGAAAAATAAAGTCTCTTTTTAAAGATATAGGAATTATTAATGTCAAGATAGAAAAAAAAAGGTCACACTTGTAAGGAATCAGGATTTCATGGGCCTTTGGAGGCCTGACCAAATTCCTGCTTTATAGTCAGAAAGAGAAACACAGTCTCAGAAGGAATTGCTTGTAATGACATCCATGCCATCTCAAAAATGTGCCTATTATTTAACTCTAATCTTATCAGATACCCTAGATACTTGTTTAATCAAGAAGCATGGGCTATAAAAGAATAAAACATGCTGGGTGGTAGTGGTGCACGCCTTTAATCCCAGCACTCGGGAGGTAGAGCAGGAGGATCTCTGTGAGTTCGAGGCCAGCATAGTCTACAGACTGAGTTCCAGGACAGCCTCCAAAACAATAGAGAAACCCTGTCTCGAAAAAAACAAAAACCTAGTGAGTGCTGTTGTTAAGGGGTGCCGGTTGGTGTTTTGTGGTTGTTTTGTTGGTTTATGAGTGTTGGCTTGGCATATGATTTGGATGAGGAAATTAACCCAGTCTCTGGGCATCCCTAAAGAGCCCAACAGCATTACTGTTACTATAAGGAAAGCGCATGCCTGAGCAGACTGTAGGGTTTGGATTTGCTGCATCCTAACATTTTAATATCAGTGGTAACATACTCACCCAGTGGGTTGAACCTATGATGGACCAGCCTGACTCCATCTTAAGGACAAAAGCCGTTTTGTTATATGCTCAGAACAAGTTCATTTCTGTTTGCTGCTTTAACCTCTTCCTTGAATTTAACACGCTTCCCACCCTGTGGGGTTTGACTCACACCTTGAATAAATAAGATGTTCTGCCAAATAATTTCCAAATGTTGAGCCAAGTTCCTAGGTAACCAAAATTTCTCTGGGAAGTCTCCAAGCCTTGAGTACCCCCTACTCTTGCAGTTTAGGCAGCCATAAAAACCTGCATTCTCGCCGGGTGGTGGTGGCGCACGCCTTTAATCCCAGCACTCGGGAGGCAGAGACAGGCGAATCTCTGTGAGTTCGAGGCCGGGCTGGACTGACAGCCTCCAAAACAATACAGAGAAACCCTGTCTCGTAAAAACAAAACAAAAAAAAAAAAAACCCCGCATTCTCCTGGGTCTGGTGTTATTTCTTTTTCAAATCCCCACTTTAGGGAGATACCCTGTCTGGCAGAAAACAAAGCTTGCTTAATTTGACCAAAGAACTTGACTAAGTGTGTTTACTCTTGTTCAGAGGGAGTAACAATTGGAGGCCCTGGCAAGATCAAGACCCCACTCCCAGTCCATATTCTGAAGCCACACCTTCACTCCAGGACTCCAGAACCCAAACGCTGCCTTGGAAGGCGCACGCCTTGAAAATGTTCCAAGACTCCAACGCATGCTTTAGGTTTGGCAGATTGTTGCAGGCAGCTGCAGCTCTAACAGGAAAGCGGGAGGAACCTGTCTGAGAAGTGTTCCTTTGGTAAGTCATAGAAGGTGTCTCCTTCTATGGCAGTGTTTCTCAACCTGCAAGTCTCAACCAACAAAAAAAAAAAAAAAAAAAAAAACCGTATTTCCAATGGTCTTAGGAGCTGACACCCCACTCAGTAGCAAAATTACAATCATGAAATAGCTACAAAATTAATCTTATGATTAGGGGTTCCTAAGACCATCACAAATATATGCTTTCCATTGGTCATGACCCACAGTTTGAGAACCCCTGTTCTGGAGCTTCGATACTGGTTCTGGTGAGATCCCAGCTAGTGGGCAGAGAAGTACCTGATGAGGTACACGAAGTCCTGTCCAGGGCAATAGCCAGGTGTTACACTGACCACTGATTTTGGTGCCTTATTCTTGGTCCCCCGGGGTTCTGTATTCTGTTTGTCTCCTGCCTGGGACACTAGCAAAAAAAAAGAAACCACCCTACCCACCCAGTTCTTAGATGCTGGGGAACAAGAAAGAAATCAGTCAAGCCTAAACAAAAAAAAATTTTTTTGGTTTTATGAGACAGGGTTTCTCTGTATTGTTTTGGAGGCTGTGGATCCAGCCTGGCCTCGAACTCACAGAGATCCGCCTGCCTCTGCCTCCCGAGTGCTGGGATCAAAGGTGTGTGCCACCACCACCAGGCTAAGCCTAAACAAATTTATGAATGAAGGTAGGCACCATATTTCTTTTGATTAGTCTTTTTCAGCTGCATGAATGTTGTCTGTGCTATGTTTAATGGTTTTGATTTTTGCTGCCTCTGTCCCTTGAACGTTTTGTGTTCTATGGTTTCATGTTTTGATCTGTCTGTCACTTTAACTCCTCCGCCCCTGCCACGCCCCCTCCACCTGCCACAGCAACAGCCACTGAAGCCCACAGTCAGAGAAAACTGGTTTCCCGCTGCTAGGTGCAGGCTTTGGGCGCACGTGCCTGGCCAGGGCAGGTGGACGGACATCAAGGACTAGAAGAGCAAACTCCCAGAGGCGGATCCTAGCGGATTGTTCACTTCCTTCCTTCCTGGCGCTTTGTCCCGGGAAAACCCACGGCCTACAAAGAGGGGAGGGGAAGCAGACCCGTCAGGGGAAGACGGAGCGTGGCCACTTGTGTTGTTTGCAAAGCTGCTATCTCCTTTCTCAAGTTGCTCTGGTCCCTCGTACTGGCCGCTGAATTCAGTTTAGCCCGGATTCAGATGCTTTTTAGATATAGACAGTATTGAAACATTGTTTTATGTTGTTGTGCTTTATTGAAAAGCTGGCTGTGGAGTTGGGTTATTGCTCCTGCTTCTATAGAACCAACGGTGCTTACTTAAAGGTTTCCTGTCTGCCCTATGACAGATGAGACACCTGACTTTATGACAAAAAAAAAAAAGAATGAAATGGACACAAAAAAAAAAAAAGCAAGATGATGGTGGTGCACACCTTCAATCCCAGCACTCAGGAGGCAGAGGCAGGTGGATCTCTGAGTTTGATGCCAGCCTGATCTACAGAGAGAGTTGCAAGAACAGACAGCCAGAGCTACACAGAGAAACCCTGTCTAGGAGCAAAATTAGAAAAAAAAAAAGAACAAAAACAAAAAGGAACTCAAAGGGAAATGAGGGTTTCAAAAATGCTGTCCCAGAGGGAACGCTAGAGCAAAGAGAGCATCTTAAAGTTTGTCTTGCCTTACAACAAAAAACATTGACTCTGGTAACGTGCACAAGCCTTTTGCTGGTAACATGCACAAGCTTTTTGCTGGTTCTCCAGGATTGTGAACTGTAGCAGCCACCTCGATCAAACGCTGTCCTTTCTAAGAGTTATAGTGGTGTCTCTTCACAGCAATGGAAACCCTCACTAGGACAGAAGTTGGTACCGGGGACTGGGGTGTTGCTGTGATAGACCCGACCATGCTTTTGTTTGGAAGAATACGGACGCTGGGGCTGTGAATGAGAAAGGCAGGTGAACGCTTTAAGTGATGCTTGACGGGCCATCCTAGTAGGAGCAGAGAAGACACTGGTGCTGAGGCTGATTTAAGCTGGGGGGTGGGGCGGCTGGCTCCAGACGCTTCAGAGGAGAGGAGTTTTAGTATGTGACCCAGAGCTCGTTCTTGGGATGTCTGGGTGAAGAAAGTGGCTGCTTTTTTGCCTTTGTCCAAAGAGTCTGTCTGAGGCTAAAGTGTCGAGTTTTGGATTGAGTCCACTGGCAGAGGAAATCTCCAAACAGCCCAGTACAGACTCTGTTGTGGTAACTCTAATGACGATTTATAATGAAAAGGAGCAAGCTGAGCAGGGTAAGTTACAAAATGCAAAATTTTAAGGAGAAAAAAACACCAAAAAGTGGAATGGAACTAAGTCCTTTGTTCAAGGACATAAAGAGATTAAGAAATGGGATAAAGGAAGTGTTGACTTTGGGGCAACCCAGCTAAATTTACAGTGTGTGAAAAGGAATTAAAGAAAAGCAGGGAGCGGAGTATGGTGGTGAACACCTTTAATCCCAGCACTGGGGAGGCAGAGGCCCGCAGACCTCTGAGTTCTAGGTCAGCCTGTTCTAACCACTGAAAGCAGAAAGTTGGTGAGGATGAAATTGAACAAGGGGGCCATGTTCCAGCCACAGTAAGCAGCAGGACTTGGCAGCTTTGGCCACATGGTTCTGGAGTTAAGGACAGAAGAAATGGGTTATGGTATTTACTCCCCCCAAGTAAGGAAAGCCATTGAGACCCAGGCATGTGTCAGGGGTGTCCCTGAATGGAGGCCCAGAGACGCCATTGTGGGATGCTGTGAAGTTGAAGCCTGGATTGCCTTGGAGACCCCAAAATGTTAGAGATGTCAGAGTCGTGGGACACCTGCTGAGGATATTTGCAAGCAGGGAACGGAACCACCCAAGAGAAAGAAGTGGAGTTGAAAATCTGAAGAGTGATTTGACACCAGACACGGAGACGCAAAGTTTGGAGCTCGCCCAGCTGGTTTTCTGTCTTGCTTTGGTCCAGTATTTCCTCACTATGCTCCTTTTCCTACATTTTTGGAACAGTAATGTAAATCCTATGCCATTAGATGTTGGAAGTATGCGATCTGCTTTCTATTTTAATTTTACAGGGCATTATAGACTATGGGGACTTTAAAGTTGGACTGAATGCATTTTTGCCTTATGACATAGCTACAAGCCTTTGAAGGCCAGGGAGTGGAATGTGGTGGTTTCAAAGAAAATGGTCCCCATTAGGATATGCAAAAGGCCGAGGACTGACTGGCTCTTGATGCTGGATGTAGACAGAGCATCAGTGGCTCTTGATGCTGGATGTAGACAGAGCAGCAGTGGTTACTGATGCTGGATGTAGACAGAGCATCAGTGGCTCTTGATGCTGGATGTAGACAGAGCATCAGTGGTTATTGATGCTGGATGTAGACAGAGCATCAGTGGCTATTGATGCTGGATGTAGACAGAGCATCAGTGGTTACTGATGCTGGACGTAGACAGAGCATCAGTGGCTATTGATGCTGGATGTAGACAGAGCATCAGTGGCTCTTGATGCTGGATGTAGACAGAGCATCAGTGGTTATTGATGCTGGATGTAGACAGAGCATCAGTGGTTACTGATGCTGGATGTAGACAGAGCATCAGTGGCTCTTGATGCTGGATGCAGACAGAGCATCAGTGGTTACTGATGCTGGATGTAGACAGAGCATCAGTGGTTATTGATGCTGGATCTGGATGTAGACAGAGCATCAGTGGTTACTGTGTCCTGTTAGATTCACACTGGGCCAACAACACACCCATTCTAAAACACCCACTGCTAATCAATTTAATACTAAGTTTGAATGTTAATCTTATAAAACTACTAACTTGTTGTAGACTGTTTTTTAAAAAATCATTAAGGGGGAACTGGGAGGGATGGAGGAAGGGGAAGCTGTGGCCAGGATGTATTGTATAAGAGTAGAACAAATGAATTTTTTAAATTACAGCGTGAGGGTTGATAGTTCAGAACTCAGGCTCATATGTTCAGAACTATGCTTGTAGTCATGCTGCCTACAAATGTCATTTATTTACAGGAAGAAGTTACATTTAGCCTCCTATGTGTGTTTTCAGGGTTACGCCTAAAGGGAATAACTAAAAACACCAATAAAGTTTATTTAAAATCACGTATACTTAATAGACGGCCCTCAACATTTTTTCAGAGATCTGCTGAATGTGGTGTTTAAAATGTTTAATGAAGAAGCTTCCTACCATAGACAGAAATGCCAGCTCCTAGAGATGACCCTAAGGACTCCAAAGAAGACAGCTGGGGCACAGACAGCTGTGGTAATACTAACCATGCAAAGAGCTGTCCATGCCTCATCTGCTGCCAAGGCTCTGCCCAAACTGTGGACACTGTAGGGTTGTCTGTCACACTCTGCCTCGTCAAAGTGGGGCCCGTTTTTCCAGGTGCCTTCCCCACAGGAAAATCTATCAGGCTGTCTAGATTTGGCAGCTCAACACCATCCCATGTGACAGTTGAAGACTGACCTCTGTCCCCAACGAAACCACCACCAGAGCTTAGCGTAACCATCCGGGTAACTAGCTGTAAGTCTTGCTTTAGTTTACAGAGGCCATTTGTCTTATTTTTCCTGCTGTAACTGTAGCTATCTATACCAGCTTAACAACAGCTGCCTGGTTGGTGTGTTGCATATGCGAGAATCCAGCCTTGCCTGTCTAGAGCTATTAAGTCTCCTGATTGGAAAGGCAAACTCACAGGCAGCTTGTCATCACTGACAGACTTCATGGGGAAGGATAAACAGCTTTCAGGAGTAACTTTTACTACTCAAAGGCACTTGTTCTGCAATGAGGGCTCTCAGCACCTGTGTCTCCTGGTAAACGACTGAATCAAAAAAAAAAAAAACAGTTTAACTTTATGTATGTTCTGAGACTAAGAAGGCATCTTAAAATAAATACAAAGTATAAAGGTCTGGGAGTATGAGAACTTAAGTAAATTACGAAGAGCTAAGAAAAGATGGTATAAATACAAGTGAGTCCATACTACTATTATATAAAGACTTCAAAAAGGGTTATTGTACAAAGATTTCAAAGAGTCAGAGTTTTAACATTGATCAATGGGATTCTGATGAGCTGCCAGAGCACTGACAACTATTATCAGTCACAAGCTCTCGTTTCAAATTCCCTTTGATCATCTTCTAAATATAGACTTGAAGATGCTTCTCATCATGCTAAAAACATCTCTGCCCAGCCGGGCGTTGGTGGCGCACGCCTTTAATCCCAGCACTCGGGAGGCAGAGGCAGGCGGATCTCTGTGAGTTCGAGGCCGGGCTGGACCGATAGCCTCCAAAACAATACAGAGAAACCCTGTCTTGTAAAAACAAAAAAAAAAAATCTCTGCCCTCTGGACAAAAAGAAAAGAAAAGAATGCCCGTGCTTTTTAACTCAAAGCCACAGCTTTTGCTGTGACTCAAACACGAGTCTACTCCGGCTATTTTGCAGACACCAGTTAGCTACTATTTCTACAATGAGGATTTTAGAACATACTGCAAACAGTGATAATGCTAATGTGTATAAAAAACGTTTATCTTATCTAAAAATAATTCAAGTAAGCTTCAGGAAGCCGAGGAAGTCATAAGACTTGGTTCCACCTCTCACGGATCAAAAGAATGCCAGATAAGTACCCCTGCCAATGAACAGCCTAAGCTAACCCAATCTTAGGATTCCTCCCCTACGACAACTACCAGGACTACGGGCCAGTAAGCTCCAAATATAAAGGTTTCCTGTATGTTCTTTACCTTCTGTGCCTAGTCTGTCTGTATTCGTCTTGGCAAAGTTCCACTGGGCTGGACACCACCAGCTGCAAACTACAAACTGCTCCAAAGGTGAACACCACCATGCCAGTCCGGACTTGAACACTGACCTACATCAGTCCAACCAAATGTGGCAGCTCCCTGTCTCTTCAGCTGGGTCAGCAAGCCAGATGCACCTGGTGAATGTCCCATTGCCCTTATCGCCTCCCAGTTTTTGACTAAATATTCCAGCCTTCCTGGGCCCTGACAACAGCTCCCAATTCCAGCAGGAGGTAGTTAAGAGAATACATTACCTGTTATCCTCAACAAAGGCTAGAATGTTAGGTCCAAAGGGAACTCCCTGGCAAGGGGCACAAAATACATACATATGTATGTATGTATGTATGTATGTATGTATGTTATGCATTCGAGTATATATTTGTGTATGTATGTGTATATGTACGCGTATATGTGTGTATATGCATGTGTATGTACATGTGTATGTGTATATATGCATGTATATATATGTATGTATACCCATATATATAACCACATATATAGCCATACATCTATATAGCTACACATATGTAGAGACACATATAGATATAATGCCTATTGGCATACCAAGCTCCTTCATTTTCAAAAAGGTACATGTTAAAACCAAACAGACTGCCTGGGGATGGTAGCACGTGCCTTTAATCCCAGCATGGCAGAGGCAGAGGAAGGTGAATCTCTGTGAGTTCAAGGCCAGCCTAGTCTACAGAGCTAGTTCCAGGACAGCAAAGGCTGTTACACAGAGAAACCCTGTCTCAAAAAACAAAAAAAAATATATATATATATATATATATATATATATATATACTATTCTTTCTATGTTAACCAATCAGACATAATTAGAGAGTCCCTATTCGTGGTAGAAATTCTGTCTCTTACCAAACAGAAAATGTTAAGACACTTGCATTGTCAGCCTCTCCAACAGTTATAAATGACTGTTTTGTTGTAAGGTCAGAACAAGTTCATTTCTGTTTGCTGCAGAACTCAAATTGGCCATGCTTTAACCTGTTTCTGGAATCTGACTCACACCTCGAATGTACCCTGACAAAATCTTCTGCCACATAATTTTCAAATGTTCAGTCAAGTTCCTAAGTAACCAAAATTACTCTGGAAATCCCCCAACCCTTGAAACACACACACACACACACACACACACACACACACACACACACAGGTCTTGCAGGTTTTTTGGACTAAACTCCACCTCTTCTGTATTTTTTTTTCAAACCCCCACTTTAAGTTGATAACTCTGTCTAACAGAAAATACACCCTTAATTTGACCAAAGAATTTTGTTGATGTTCTTTACTCTCATTCCATGGGATTAACACCTTCCTTTTTGTTTGCTTTTTTTTTCCTTTGTAGAATTTGTTTTTGTTTACCACCTCCTGTTTTTTAAATTAGTTCTTCGAGAATTTTGTAAGAGTCTCCATGGCTGAAGACACCATACACTTTGTTGGTTGACCTTTGCCCCATTCTCTCATGAGCACCAGCCCATGTCTGAGCACGCACGCACGCACACACACACACACACACACACACACACACACACACACACACACACATTCACAAAGTAAAGTTTCATAATTTACTGTAATCCCCATTAACAGAACCTTTCCCTTTGTAGCCATTTGGCAAGTGAGAGCAGTACCTAGTGGGAAAACACAGAAACTTATTCTGGCTAAAACCCAAAGTTCAAGTTTTCTTTAATTTTTTAAAAATAAATATCTTTATTACTTTTAATAATCTATGTAGGAGGAAGGGGGTATGTGAACATGAGTGCAGCTCCCCTGGAGGCCAGAAGAGGGTGCTAGATCTCCCCAAAGCTTGAGTTGTGAGTGATTATGAGCCACCTGATGAGGGTGCTGTCACTCAAACTCAGGACCTCTGCAAGAGTAATGCGTGCTCTTCACCACTGAGCCCCCAAACTTCAAATCTTCAATGGCCCATTCAATGTAAAGACAAAAATCCTGTTCTGTGTGTCAGTTTTTTTCTAAATGTTACTCCATCACCAGTTTTATCTTGGGACATTGAAATCTGACCCTGGGTGAGGGCTGGAGAGATTACTAAGGAGTCAAGAGCACTGACTGTTCTTCCAAAGGCCCTGAATTCAATTTCCAGCAATCACATGGCAGCTCACAACCATCTGTAATGAAGAAGAGAAGGAGGAGAAGGAGGAAGAGGAAAGAAATTCGACCCTGGGAATTTTTAGTAACCTTTAATTATAGCCAACCAGTTCCAGTTTAAACTGCCATTTGACCTCTGAAAGCTGTTTCCATTCCCTTTTTAAATTTGTATTTTCACCAAAAATATTTTTAAGTGTTTTTAAATTTTTATATTTTTAATTTTTATGTCTTGTTCTTGCTTGGTGGCTCCTTTCTTATTATCACAAGATGCAGAAAAGCATCGCTTAATAAAATAACTATATTCCAAATGAAAACTCAAATCTGTCACGCTGCTCCAAGCCTTTAACCCCAGCACTCAGGAGCCAAAGGCACGGGAATCTCTATGAATTCTGGGCCAGCCAGTGAGATCCTGCTCCTTCCCCACACCCCCCAAAAAAATCATTACTATATATGAAGTATCTTGTCTATCTTCCTATAACAATCATTTCCTTTGATAAAAAATTTTTTTCTTTTGCTTGGAGGCAAGAAGGAAAGAGCCAGAAGGTAAGAACTTGTTTCTGAAGACACCACATGTCCTGGTTTCAGCTCATGCAGAACTCAGATCAGAACTGAACGGGAGGTTTCCTCCCTGCTGGCCACCTCTTAAGGAACTGGGTGGTTTTTGGTTGGGTTTTTTTTTTTTTGGTTTTGTTTTGTTTTGTTTTGTTTTACAGCGCATTTCGGTATGTTTCAACAGATGTGTAACGATTGTACTTTAATTTTTGAAGCGTATCTAACGTTTTATTTGGTTTGTTTTTGAGACAAACTCACGCTAGCCTAGGCTAGTCTCAAGCACACTATGTAGCACAGGCTGGCTTTGAACTCCTGGTCCTTCTACCTCCACTTCTCGCTCTGGGAGTAAAGGCATGCATCACACCCGACATGAAAGTCGTGTTTTCTGGTTCTGTCATCCGTTTGCAGTCGTGTTGTTCTCACCCGAGAGAAGGAGAGCAGGACCAACTCTTTACGAATCTGAAGGTTTCATTGGGCCACACGGTCCCGGCCAGGAGCAAGCACTCCTGTGATCACAAGTTTGGTGCGGCTGTTATGGCCGTTAGGGAGCACGACAGAATATGAACTTTTAATAAGATTACAGCACACGTGCGTCACCATGCAGTTAATAGCGGGTGAGTCATGGTTCCTAAGTGGGGACAGACTGACCTCAGTTTTAGCCCGAGGTCGGGTAGCATTGAGGAAATGTGGTTTTCTTTTTCACGCTGAGGCTCGATATCACGGGGTTTCCCAGATTGACAGCTTCCTGCAAAAAAAAAAAAAAAAAAAAAAAAAAAAAGACTACACATCCCACCTTCCCTTGCGGGCAGGCAACTCCGGAAAGAAGGGGCAAGGGCAGGGCTTGCTCTGTCCCTCCCTCTTCCTCTCCCCCTTCCTCCCTCTCCCGTCTCCTCCCATCTCCCATCCCTCCCCCCACCCCCATCTCTTCTCTCCCCTCTCATGCCTTGCTGAAATTTCCGCTCCTATTCAGGGTCACAGACATCTTTTTCCTGTGGGCGTTCCCCCGTCTATGCAGGGCCAGATGCCTATTTCTGCCTTCCGTCTCTCTTTGCAGCCGCCTGGGAAATCTCACACTGATGATCTAGGTCTCCGATCACAGTTACACGCGTTGTGCATTGAATGCCTGCCCCTGCTTGTGTGTCTCCATGCCCATAAGCCTGACTCCCACGAAGTTCTCCCAGCCAGCCCCCACCCAGACGTGCCGAGCTCTGCAAAGGCATCCTCCCCTGGCCTGGATCACCCAGACGTGCCGAGCTCTGCAAAGGCATCCTCCCCTGGCCTGGGTCACCCAGACGTGCCGAGCTCTGCAAGGGCATCCTCCCCTGGCCTGGGTCACCCAGACGTGCCGAGCTCTGCAAGGGCATCCTCCCCTGGCCTGGGTCACCCAGACGTGCCGAGCTCTGCAAAGGCATCCTCCCCTGGCCTGGGTCACCCAGACGTGCCGAGCTCTGCAAAGGCATCCTCCCCTGGCCTGGGTCACCAGCTACAGGGCAGGAAGCTTTGGTAAGCGGCTAGCGCCAGTGGATCGGCAGGACCGTTGCAAACTTGGTCACTTTCTGAGTCTTCTAAAAGTCCCCACAGCTACGAGCTTCCTCGAGAAGTTCAGTAGCTTCATACACATTCCACTGTTTCCCCCACAACGGGCCAGACAAATCTCTCAAAGATGACAAAATCCCTCATATGACTGTTTTTTTTTCCTTTTTTTAATTTAAATGAAAAACAAGCTTGTTTTGCATGTCAATCCCAGTTCCCTCCTCCCCTGCCCCCAACCAACCCCCTATTCCACCCCCTTTCTGCTCCCCAGGCGGGGTGAGGTCTTCTGTGAGGATCGTCAAGGTCTGTCATATCATTTGGAGCAGGGCCTAGGTCCTCCCCCATGTGTATCGGCCCAGAGAGCCTCCCTCTGTGTGGAATGGGCTCCCAAAGTCCATTCTTTTGCTAGGGATGAACACTGATCCACTACCAGAGGCCCCATAGACTGTCCAGGCCTCCTCACTGACACCCACGTTCATGGGGTCTGGATCAGCCCCATGCTGGTCTCCCAGCTATCAGTCTGGGGTCCATGAGCCCCCCCCTTGTTCAGGTCAGCTGTTTCTGCAGGTTTCTCCAACCTGGTCTTGACCCCTTTGCTCATCACTCCTCCCTCTCTGCAGCTGGGTTCCAGGATTTCAGCTCAGTGTTTAGCTGTGGGTGTCTGCTTCTGCTTCCATCAGCTACTGGATGAAGGCTCTGGGATGGCATTTAAAGTAGTCACCAATCTCATTATAGGGGAAGGGCATTTAAGGTAGCCTCTTCACTATGGCTTAGTTGGGGTCATCCTTGTAGATCTCTGGACATATCCCTGGTGCCAGATTTCTCTTTAAACCTATACTGGCTCCCTCCATTATGGTATCTCTTATCTTGCTCTCCTCTATTCTTCCCCTGACAGGATCTTCCTGCTCCCTCAAGTCCTCCTTTCCCCTCCTCTTTCTCCTAACTCCCTCCACCCCCCCCCCCATGCTCCCAATTAGCTCAGGAGATCTCATACCTTTCCCCTTCTCCGGGGAATCATGTACGTCTCTCTTAGGGGCTTCCTTGTTTCGTAGCTTCTCTGGCGGTGTGGGTAATCCTTTGCTCTATGTCTAAATTCCTTATGTGAGTGAGTACATACCGTGTTTGACTTTTTGTGACTGGGTTACCTCACTCAGGATGGTTTCTTCTAGTACCATCCATTTGCCTTTGAATTTCAAGATTCCATTGTCGTCCTCCCCCCCCCCCCATGAGTAGTACTCCAGTGTGTAAATGTACCACATTTTCTCCATCCACTCTTCGGTTGAGGGGCATCTAGGTTGCTTCCAGGTTCTGGCTATTACAAATAATGCTTCTATGAACTTAGTGGAACAGACGTCCTTGTTGTATGAATGTGTATCTTTCGGGTATATGCCTAAGAGTGGAGTTGCTGGGTCTTGTGGTAGACTGATTCCCATTTTCCTGAGGAACGGCCATGCTGATCTCCAAAGCCTCACAAGACTCTTATCCCGAAGCACTCCTCTGTAGCTCCCTAGTGCCCTGGGAATGAAATGCAAACCCCACTCCCCACACACTCCATTTCTCTCCGCCCCAACAACTGCTCCAAACTTCCACACCTAGGGGTCTCTCCTCTCCTCCCACCCCTTCCGCTCACGGCGGGCCCTCCTCTAGACCACCTTCCCCTCTTCCTGTCCTCTTGAGCTGCTTACGTCAAGCAGGAGAGACAGAAATGTGTGACTTTGGGACATGAGCATAAAAGCCAGGAAGTCTACGCAGCTGGTGGTCACTGTTATGATTGCCTCTGCTGTTAGTCCCTTTTACAAATGCTGGCGCGAAAGCCCGGAGGATGGGGGTAATGGCGCCATCTGGCGGAGAAAGGAGGGAACTGTCGGAACTCAGCCAATCAACACCCCTCTCTCCCACCCCACCCCAAACAGAAGTCAAAGCTAACAATGCTTTCCGGAAGCCAGAAACTTCCTGGCAACTAGAGTAATTATGTGAAATACATTCCTTTTTAAAATAGTTGGACTGGGGCCGGGGATGCGGGGAAAATCTGGAGAGATGGCTCAGTGGTTAAGTACGCTAACTGCCCTTCCAGGAGTCCGGAGTTCGAATCCCAGCAACCACATGACTGCTGTGAGATCTGGTGCCTTCTTCTGGCCTGCGGGAATGCTTGCAGACAGAACACCGCATTCATAATAAGTAAATTTACAAACTAAAATAGTTGGGCTGAGGAGTTGGCTCAGTGGTTAAAGAGCACTGGCTGCTCTTCCAGAGGACCCGGGTTCAACTCCCAGCCCTGCAGCTTAGGCAGTTCCAAGGGATCTGGCACCCTCACACAGACATGCATACAGGCAAAACCATCAATGCACACAAAATTTAGATAGATAGATAGATAGATAGATAGATGATAGACAGACAGACAGACAGATGATAATAGTTGCTGTGGTTTCTACTTCTTGTCTCACCCACTAGCATCTGGGAAGACAGAAACCCCTCTTGTTCACAGTCCTTGTCCCTCCAGCGGAAGGGCAGAGCACACGGTACATCCTGGGTGAATAATGCCAGGTGTTATTAACATCAACACTGTCTTTAGCTCAAGCCTGAGCCTCCCCCACAAAGCAAGGCTTCTCTTAGGAGCCAGGAAATACGTCTGCCCCGATTTCTGATTCAGACCCAGGACCTTGAGACCCACCGTGAAGTAGTTCCCTGTTCAGGAAGCAGCTTGCCTCCTTCCTGAACCCGCGCAAGCCACGTCCCTGAAGCAGTGAGGGGGGGGCGTGGGGTCAGGTGAACCCAGAAGCTCCCCGGTCTGTGGGTCTGAAGAGAGCAGTGGGGTGACTGGCGGCAGGAGAGGAGGAATGGGGGTTTGAACTGATTGTCTTGCCTGCAAGGGTGTAGGTAGGTGCAGCACATAGGTGTATGCCTGCTACCCACAACATAGGGGTGCCCCTGGAGCTACGGTTACAGATGGCTGTGCGCTGCCGTATGAGTGCCGGGAACCAAACCTGGGTCCTCTGCAAGAACAAATGCTCTTAACTATTGAACCATCTCCCAAATGGGCAGAATCTTTATCACATCCAAGAACGCTTCACCCCGACCAGGACTTTCATCCTTGCAACATGGGGCATCATTTAAAAAAAAGTCTTTTCAACAGAGGTTGCCTGAGTTATTAAGGGTGATGGATAGAAACACCCTGGGAACGACCTGTGTGGCTTGGGGTGGGGCAGGGAGCGAGTTCCTTCTCTCAATAGAGGAAGGAAAACTTACTGATTGTCACGTAAGTTCCCCAGATGTTGGGCAAGTCCTGATGCCAAAGCTTCTCCCCTCCTCTCCTCCTGTGCCAACTCCTGACAGAGAGCTGTGGTTTATGGCGGAAGAAATTCACTGTGTGTTTTTGTTGGAGACAGAGTCTCTTACAGCCCAGACTAGCCTCAGACTCCCTACACAGCCAGAGATGATTTTGAACTTGTGAACCTCCCCTGGATTTGTGATTGTAGGCATGCACTACACCATCTGGTTTACATGCTTCTGTATCTAATGTTCTCGTAGTTTTTGCCAAAGGCTAGCACTGCTGGCATGACACCCAGGGCCTTGGACATGATAGGCAGGGGCTCTACCACTGAGCCACACCCCAGCCCCTCACTGGGGGATTCTAGGCAGGGGCTCTACCACTGAGCCACACCCTAGCTCCTCACTGGGGGATTCTAGGCAGGGGCTCTACCATTGAGCCACACCCCAGCCCCTCACTGGGGAATTCTAGGCAGGGGCTCTACCACTGAGCCACACCCCAGCCCCTCACTGGGGGATTCTAGGCAGGGCCTCTACCACTGAGCCACACCCTAGCTCCTCACTGGGGGATTCTAGGCAGGGGCTCTACCATTGAGCCACACCCCAGCCCTTCACTGGGGGATTCTAGGCAGGGCCTGTACCACACCCCAGAGGCAGGATAAGGAAGAATTACAGAGGAATGAGGGAAGGAAAGAAGGAGAAGATGGGGGCTAGAGAAGCAGCACAGCTTGTAAGAGGGCTGCTGGGCAAGCACGAGGACTGAACGCCAACCCTCTCTCCTTTCCCGTTTGAGGCCGGTCTTCCTATTTTTCCCAGGTTATCCTCGAACTCATGATCCTTCACACTCAGCCTCACATACCTGTGCACCACCAGGACCTGGGAATGCAGGTGTGCGCTGCCATGCCCCGCCTTTGGAGCACATATAAAGGCACTAAGGAAGAGGCATGTCAGGTAACAAAGCCCATACTAAATACATAGCATTCTTTTAGGGGAGTTGTTTTGGGTTTTTTGTTTTGTTTTGTTTTTCCAGACAGGGTTTCTCTGTAGCTTTGGAGGCTGTCCTGGAACTCACTCTGTAGACCAGGCTGGCCTTGAATTCAGAGATCCTCCTGCCTCTGCCTCCTGAGTGCTGGGATTAGAGGTGTGCACCACCAATGCCCAGCCACACAATCAAAAATATTTTTTTAATTGTCAGGTGTAGTGCATGGGCCTTTAATCCCAGCACTCGGGAGGCAGAGGCAGGCGGATCTCTGTGAGTTCAAGGTCAGCCTGGTCTACAGATCGAGTTCTAGGACAGCCAGGGCTATATAGAGACATCCTGTTTCAGAAAAACAAAAGGTTTTAATTACTTGATTAATTAGTTATTTTGAAAGCAGCCTGGTCTACATAGCCAGTCCCAGGCTAGCCAGGGCTATATAATGAGACCCTGTCTCCCAAGGAAACATAGTGTTAATTAAATGGTTTTCAGATGTCTACTGTGGACTGTGTAGGGTGGGCTCGTTAATTTTGTGTTTGACTTTTAGACCTCTTCACACATTATCAGCTGCGTATGGAGTGAGCCGGGTTCAGCTGTTTCTGAATGACCAGCCCTTGGCCTAGGCATCATTTATAACACCGTTTGCTCTGGTTTTAACCTTGTGCTCTTTTTACTTCTTACCAGGGTGACCTTGGGACTGGAGCTTTTATGACACAGATGACCAGTTCCTTCTCGAAATGTTTACTTCCCTTACCTTCTGTCACTAAACACTGTTCTGCATTTCCTTCTGCTTTCTCTCTCTCTCTCTCTCTCTCTCTCTCCTCTCTCTGTCTCTGTCTCTCTCTCTGTCTCTCTCTGTCTCTGTCTCTCTGTCTCTCTCTCTCTGTCTCTCTCTGTCTCTCTGTCTCTCTCTGTCTCTCTGTCTCAAAGATCAGGAGTTCAGGGTCAAGTGGGTCTCTGTGAGTTCATGGTCACTATGGTTTATGCAGTAAGTTTATGACCATGTCATCTGGCACTACCCAGTAATATTCTATCTCAAAGAACAGCAGCCATAAACCCTCCTCACAAACACACTTGGAGCCGAGTCCTCTGTCCCCATGCATGTGGGACAATCTCTCATGACGCCCGCGCTGTGGGCCTGGTACCACATTGTCTCCGGGTCCCAGGGAGTCTTGGCTCAGATTCTCTCGGTTGCTGGGCTCGAGGTGTTTCTCGGAGACCGCCGGGGTCCTGGCTAACGGAAGGGCCTTTCAGGCGCCGGTTAGCTTCCCTTCTGCCCGCCCCTGAAACGGGCCCGTGTGCCAACACACAGCTCCACCAAGCAGGTTCCCACAGGCCCACCTGTCTCTCGTCTTTCCCTCCCCTGAGTCCAGGCTCCGTGCGTCCCCCGCCCACATGGCTCTCAGTAGTCATACTGCACCAGCGAGTCCAACAGAAGCCCACTCTCTCCCGAGTCCCCGCCACAGCGATGGAAGCACCGTCTGCCTGTCACTCTCGTCCCCTCCCCACTTATGCCCACATAGGCGCTGGGACAGACTCGGGACCTCTGGAAGAGCAGTCAGTGCTCCTAACCACTGAGCCATCTCTCCAGCCGCTCTAAACATTATCTTACTCACTGAACCATTCTATTATTTCTATTCCCTCCGCCTCACTTTCTCCTTCCACATGCACTGTTCTCTCTCTCTCTCTCCCCTCTCTCTTCTCTCCTCTCTCTCTCTCTCTCTCTCTCTCTCTCTCTCTCTCTCTCTCTCTCTCTCTCTCTCTCTCTCTCTCTCTCTCTCTCTCTCTCTCTCTCTCTCTCTCTCTCTCTCCCCCCCACCCCGCAGCCTCCCAGCGTGGACTCTGGCCCTGGAAGACCAAGCCTCAGATCTGACCAGACCTGTTCTAAGAGTCACCCTCAACACTGATAATGTTCTTTAGTCACTTCTCAGACCCCTACAGTGAACCCCGAATGCCTCACCATTCCTGGCAGCCTGTGCTTCCATTTTGCCAGCTGTGTCCAATCACCCCCAAAACCCTTACCTTCTTGCTACACCTGAACATGCTCAGCATCCATGGCCCACTCTGCTCCCACGGGGACCCTATAGAAGTGCTAAAGAGAAGAACCTCGAGAAACTGGGAGCTTGGAAACTTAGCTTTAAGATTACAAAGCAGAACTTGGGGCGTTGCTCAGTGGTAGACACTGCCTAGAATCCCCCAGTGAGGGGCTGGGGGTGTGGCTCAGTGGTAGAGCCCCTGCCTAGAATCCCCCAGTGAGGGGCTGGGGATGTGGCTCAGTGGTAGAGCCCCTGCCTAGAATCCCCCAGTGAGGGGCTGGGGGTGTGACTCAGTGGTAGAGCCCCTGCCTAGAATTCCCCAGTGAGGGGCTGGGTGTGTGACTCAGTGGTAGAGCCCCTGCCTAGAATCCCCCAGTGAGGGGCTGGGGGTGTGACTCAGTGGTAGAGCCCCTGCCTAGAATCCCCCAGTGAGGGGCTGGGGATGTGGCTCAGTGGTAGAGCCCCTGCCTAGAATGCCCCAGTGAGAGGCTGGGGTGTGGCTCAGTGATAGAGCCCCTGCCTAGAATCCCCCAGTGAGGGGCTGGGGATGTGGCTCAGTGGTAGAGCCCCTGCCTAGAATCCCCCAGTGAGGGGCTGGAGTGTGTGTGTGGTGACGTGCACAGGTCCTGAGTTCCATCTGTACCATGGCAAAAAGTATTAATTATTTATTTACTTTTGAGCAGAGAAAACACGTATTTATTGAAGGAAAGTAAGAGAGAGCCCTGGAGGATGAGAGACTCCATGGGAGAACTACCCAAAATCATTAAAAGTGGCATCAGGGAGGACAGGAAGGGAGGCGGTCTGCCCTGATCTCCCCATGTGTGGTGGAGAGGTGTGGCATCAGGGACCCTGGGCAGGACAGAGGCCCCAGGAAAGCTCTCCGTGTGACCCGAATAAAGCGACTGTGACCCTCTGAATCCAGAGCCCCTTCTCTCCAGAATGGAACCGCTAGGGTCACCCATGCAAACCTCGCCACACACAGGAGCTACCCTGAGGGAGTAGTGGTGACACTCATGTGACACCATGTGCCAGACTTCCAGGGACCAAAACCCGGTCCATTCATACAATTCCTGATCAACTCTGGGGGTCAGAAACCTTGCTACCATTTCCGTACTGGATCTGGAGAGATGGGCACAGAGAGGTTGAGTCGCTGGCGTGGACTCACACAGTAGAAAATGGCTGGCGTTCAGCACAGGCAGCTTGGCTCTGATGCTGACTCCGGACAAGAGGCGTCCGTTTGCTTCTGAGGCAGCAGCGTCCGCTGAGCCCATTCTCCTCAGCTGTGGAAGGGGCTCCCACGTATCAGCCTCCTGCCCTGTAGGGCTGAGCATCTTCAGACTTGGACCAAGGGGCTCTGCAGCCAGACACAGTGCCGAGAACACCCCTCACTTCAGCTCAAGGTCATCTTTGGCTAAACATCGAGTTCAAGTTACACGGGACTCCGGCAACTATAAATGCATAATACACGTATTTTTGAAAAGGTACTGCTGTTATGCTCCACCTGCAGGAAGGAAGTCTGTGCCAAAGCCCCGGCCTCTCACCTATGCAACACTTCCTGGAAGGTTACACAAAGCCTTCCCTGAGAAGACACAAGGCTGGGCCGAGATCCAAGCTTTGGAAATTCCAGAAAACCACAAAGATGCATGCCCAAAGCTTCTGTGCCCTTCCCGCTGAGGGAGCTTCTTTCTCCCCACACACTGAGCAAAGGCCGCATGGCTGTCCCACCCTCGTCAAAAGAGGAAGCTGAGTCTGGGGTCCTCCAGGACGAGTCGGGAAAGTCCCGCCCAGATGTGAAGCAAGCCCGGCACGCCACCACCCTGCCCCAGAAGATAAAAGTGCGCAGGGCCAGAGTCTGACTCGCACACGGCCCTGTGAGCCATGCCCTCCACGTCCAGCATGTTGCCTGTCTGGACATTCCTCGCCCTCCTGGGCCTGGGAGCCTCCTGCAATTCTGTCGTGCCCCGCAGCGAGTGGAAGGCCCGGCCCTCCGAGTGCTCCCAGCGCCTGCAGCACCCGATCCGCTACGTGGTGATCTCGCACACGGCAGGCAGCACCTGCGACAGCCCGGCCTCCTGCGAACAGCAGGCCCGCAATGTGCAGCACTACCATATGAGCTCACTGGGCTGGTGCGACGTAGGCTACAAGTGAGTATACAGTGGGGGGGGCGTCAACCGCACTGCTCCAGCCCTCCTGGTGCTGGATCCCGTGCCTCCCTTGGGTGCTACTGCGACTTTCCTCGGTGCGTGCGTGTGTGCGTGCATGTGGGGGGGGGACAGGCTTTGCGTCACACACACCAAGGTGCCCCCCCATACTCTCATAAGGAAATACTTTCCTAAAGGTTCAGCCCTTGCCAGGAAAACGCCAGGCTGACCGAGCCCTGCACCAAGTCCTGGCATCAGCGGGCACATATGCCCAAGGCAGGGGGCGCCACAGGGAAACTGTTACCCTGGGCTCAGCTTCCGTTTCTGCCAAGGCCAATGGGATTGTGGCCCCTAAGACCAAACGCTGGGGAAACTGGCTAACATGTGCCCCAAATCGATGGGCAAATGTCTTCCACCGGCCAGAGTTCCAGAACATACCACTGCATCCCTGTGTATATACAGACAGAAAAAGATGGGTTCTGGGAGAAATAGAATCCGCAGGAAAAGGACTTTTGGATGACTCAGCAAGCCTGACAACCTGAGTTCTAACCCGGGCAGGGGGACGAACTATTGATGGGCCGATGATTGCTCTCATGCATGTGTGTGTACACGCACGCGCGCGCACACACACACACACACACACACACACACTTGCGTATCAGTCTGTGTATCATGTGTGTGCAAGAGCCCTCACAGGTCAGAAGAGGGCACTGGAAGTTAGGTTACCGGTTGTAAGCCACCATGTGGGTCCTGGGAATCAAACCCCGGTCTTCTGCAAGAGCAGAAAGCCCCCTTAACCACTGAGCCTGCTCTTGACCGTTCCCATCATGATGGTGGCTGAGGTTTACAGGCATCCCTGTAAAACCACAGCGCCTCCACCCCAGGCCGGTGCTGTGTTCGTGGACAGGGCACCACACTGTGAAGGAAATACAGGAACCGGTCAACAGCTAACCTTCACCCTTGCTGCTGGTGGATCTGGTGTCTCCCGGAAGTGAAAGAGCTTTTGTCCCTGCTGAGGAGACAGGCTCTGACACACACACACACACACACACACACACACACACACACACACACACACACACAGAAACGCCCCCACTCTTCTATAAGACAACCCTTCACCAAGGCCAGCACCTTGCCGGGATGCTAGGCTGACCGAGCCTAGCCCTGGGTCCCCACGTCCCCATCTTGATCCTGGCTCCTCTGAGGCCGGCTGTGAGCTGGCTTCCCAGGTGGCAGGCAGGGGCTGGGATTCCAAGTTCCAGCATCCTCTGCTTCATCAGCACCGAGGAGGCTGAATCCTCCATTGCCCAACTCCAGACTGCTGACCTAGCAGGTACCCCGGGGAGAGGGGGGGGCCTCCACTGAGACTCGGTCAGTGAGTGACATTCACAGATCTACTGTGCTAAGATCAGAAACCTCCCTTGAGCCCTCGAACCTGGTGCCTGAGGACCCCAAGAGCCGAGGCAGGCTGAACCAAGAACAGGCTTCTTTGAAAACTCTCTTACACTTAGTTACTTGTCTGGGGCAGGCCCGCGGCATGACTCGGTGTGGAGATCAGGGGGCCGCAGCGAGAGAACTGAGTTGCCACGCTTGGCAAAGGGAGGGCCTGTACCCGATGAGCCATGTCACTACCCCAAGGGCAGACTCTGAGGGGCAGGGCTTCTGAGGCTGTGACTTTGTGCAATAAATGGGTGAGGTTGCCTTCCTGTTGCAGAAAATGAGGGAAGGGTGTCAAAGGGAGCCCCTCCCCCCGTATCAAGCCCCGCCCCTTCTCCACAGCTTCCTGATTGGAGAGGACGGCCATGTGTACGAGGGCCGAGGCTGGAACATCAAGGGTGACCATACAGGGCCCACCTGGAACCCCATATCTATCAGCATCACCTTCATGGGCAACTACATGGGTAAGAGCCCAGCGTCCTGGGCTGGGGATGGTGTCGGGAGAAGGGGAGTCGCGGGTTCTGCCATCTATATGCTAACGACCTCGGTTTTTCCCTTCGGATAATGGGGCCACTGGGACCCTATGCTGGGCGTAGCTGATCAGTACTAAATTAAGGGCGGGGGCAGGCAAGCGTAGGAGTACGCAGCTATAATGCCGGCACTCCTCGGGTAGGAACAAAAGCCTGGACCACACAGAGAGATCCCGAAGAAAATGAAACAGGGCTGCAGCTGTGGCTGGGTTGGGAGAGGACCTGTCTAGCTCGCTCAAGGCCGGGGCTCAAACCTCGAGCATCACACAGACCACATGGGTGCAGACCTTAAGCCCAGCGCTGGGGCAAAATCAGTTCAAGCTGACCCTTCTCCCCCCCCGCCCCCGGGCCGGTGCTGAGGATGTGGACAGGGCGCCAGACTGTGAAGGGGACGCAGGAGTCAGCCAGCGCTCACCTCTACCCTGCTGCTGGTGGATCTGGTGTCTCCCGGCAGTGAAAGAACTCTTGTCCCTGCCGAGGAGACAGTCTCTCTGTCTCTCTCTCTCTCTGTCTCTCTCTCTCTCTCTGTCTCTCTCTCTGTCTCTCTCTCTCTCTCTCTCTCTCTCTCTCTCTCTGTCTCTCTGTCTCTCTCTCTCTCTCTGTCTCTCTCTCTGTCTCTCTCTCTGTCTCTCTCTCTGTCTCTCTCTGTCTCTCTCTCTCTCTCTCTCTCTCTCACACACACACACACACACACACACACACACACACACACACACACGCAGAAACGCCCCCACTCTTCTATAAGACAACCCTTCACCAAGGCCGGCACCTTGCCGGGATGCTAGGCTGACCGAGCCTGGCCCTGGGTCCCCATGTCCCCATCTTGATCCTGGCTCCTCTGAGGCAGGCTGTGAGCTGGCTTCCCAGGTGGCAGGCAGGGGCTGGGATTCCAAGTCCCAGCATCCTCTGCTTCATCAGCACCGAGGAGACTGAATCCTCCATCGTCCAGGGAGCTCCAGGCCAGCCTGGGATAGGGACCTTCTCCAGTCAACCAGTTAATTCCTGAGACGTGTTTCATAGATGACAGCTATTTGTGTGGGCCTGGAGCAGAGACGGCCAGGGTCAAGCAACAACGCAACAGGCAGTGGGGGCTCCCTCTGTGTTAGGCTCTCTTTCGAGGTTTATTGAAAGTTAACTATTTAACTCCCACAGCCTTACAGGTAGGTGCCCGATTTCCTTTCCATGAATGAGGAAACCGAGGCAGAGGGCAGTTAAACAACATCCCTCACCTCTCTACCCTTCGAAGATGCCCCGGTCTAACTTTCTGTATCTCGCCCCTCCCCTTGCAGAGCGGGTACCCCCAAAGCGGGCCCTCCGTGCCGCCTTGAATCTTCTGGAATGCGGGGTGGCTCGGGGCTACCTGAGATCCAACTATGAAGTCAAAGGACACAGGGATGTGCAGAACACACTCTCCCCAGGGGACCAGCTCTACGAAGTCATCCAACGCTGGGCAAATTACCGCGAGTGAGACCCCTGTAGTCACCCTGAAATCCCTCCTGTCACCTGCTCCAGCCACCCCCCCCCCCCCCGTCTGTCCTCCCAGTGACCCCCACCAATAAAGAGACAGCACCAAGCATGCTCCTGTGTAACCAGCCACACGACCCCTTCGTCATCTCAGTGAGAAGCCAGGAATCAGTTCCAAGCAGGCCCTGTGTCACTCCCTCAAAAGAACCAATGTGGACCACGCTGCAAGACGCCACTCCCCTGCAGTCTGGCCAAACACATGCAGCTCACTAGTGCCCACCTGCCTCCAGGTGACAGCCAGCAGCCCAGACACACTTTCAGGTCCCATTATCAGGTCATCCTCCCGTCTTCCCACGCCATCCCTAACCCTGCTTCATAAACTAAGGGGCCACGAACAACCATGTTTATTTACAAAATACACATACCCTCTTCTCCTACAATGCATTACTGGGAGAGAGGGGGGGTCAGGGCCTCACACGGCTGAGACTCCAGGAGCACCTGGAGGTGTGGAGCATGGGAGGGGTGTGGCCGCCACCCCAGACCCACTGACGGCAGGATGGGAAATGAGGGCGCCATCTCTCCGGGGTCATGACCGAGTGTCGAGCCTGTTCATGTACTCTTGCAAAGCCTTCAGGCGGGCATCTATTTCAGCCATGTCAGTGCCTTGGTACTCAGAGCCGTACTCTGTGGAAGCAGAGGTTGGTGTTGGGGGTGGGGAGGGGACACTTGGATGGACACCAGACCATGACAGGCCTAAAGCAGCAAGGAGTCAACGAACCGCCCTTGTTACCCCCCCAGGGGGTTCTGGGATGCTGGAGGGAAAAGGAGGGGCAAATATGGGGTCCCTGGCTCACCTTTGATGGGGACCCAGCCCCCAGAACTGGCCAGGTGTCTCTGGTGATTGGTGCGTTCTCGAGTGCTAGACTTCTGTGGACCAGAGAGGCAGGAAAGGGGTCAGGCAACCCCTTCTCTTCCTGTCCCCCAAGGCCCTTGGGGGTCCTGAGTCCAAGCATCTACAGGTCACCACAGAGCCAAGAGCCCCCTTCTGACACAAGAGCCCTCCCAGGGCTGAGCTGGCGAAGCCTGAGGGGCAGAGGCTCACCAAGCGCCCTCAGACACACTGGGAGGAGAGGCTGGCACCGTCTGAGGAAAGGATCTTCTTTTCCCCTTTTTTCTTTTGGACACAAGATCTCACATAGCCCAGGCTAGCCTCAAGCTCACTCTGTAACTGAGGCTAGCTTTAAACTTTGGATCCTTCTGCCTCCATCTCCTGAGTGCTGGGTTCACAGGCCTGCCAGCGCCACCACACATACGTCACCCGGGACCTTGTGCCAGACGGGCATCCTACTAGCTAACCCACATCCTAGGTCCGAATCCTACAACGACACACTGTGGTCACTAAAGCTCTTCTCGGCGGTCTCAGGGCCCCAAACACCCTGCCTCTGGAGTCTTTCTAGAGTTCCCTCTACAATCTGGCTTCCGCAGGACAACGGAGTCATGGGTGGTCACCTGGGATTTAACCCTGCCCTTCCCTTCGCCCAGCCTGGGAATGACCCTCACCGTCTTGGACCCGCTCCAGGGTGTGGGGCTGGGTGGTTTCCCACGGCCACGGCAGCGACGACTGAGGAAACAAGACAGTCAAGGACCACAGGCCATCTGTGGTACCTCCCTCCTGCCCCACCTGCGCGGTTTTAAGACCTCCAGCCCCCGTCACCTGATTCCCGTGTAAAACACTGTTCCCCCCCCCTCCCCGGGGCGCCCTTTCCTGAGGGTCCTTCCCCAGAGCACAAGTTTTACCTCCTGGAAGCCGACTCGGAGAAATCCAACTCGCTGCAGGAGCTGACGGACGAGCAGCGGCTGCGGAAGCTGTCCACTAGGGGGAGACAGAGGGCGTCAGGCCCCGCGGGCCACCGGGCCCGCCTGGCACCAGCAGCGACGCCGCCTCTCCCAGCCCGTTACCCGAGGAGCTGCGGTTCCGCGAGCGGTTGGCGGCGTCCCCTCGGCCTGTCACAGCAGTAGCGGGCCGAGTCTGGTGAGACCACGAGACGGACGGGCCGTCCCCGCTTCCTCCACTGCCCATTCGGTTCCGCTGCTGCTGCTGCCTGGAAAAGCGGGGACTTGGGGCTAAAGCCGGGAAGGGAACCAGCTACAGCCGCAGCCCGGGGCCACCAGAGGCCACGTGGGGGGAAACGAGCTGCGCGCCGGAGGGCTCCGGAGAGCAGAACCGGGTCAGGAGAGGGCGGCGGGGCCGCCAGAGGGGGTTGAGTGTGCAGGGGGAGCAGGGGAGGGGAGGAGGGGCCAGGGGAGGGGGCCGGAGACCCTCGAGCCTAGAGCAGTGCCGGGACTGGAGGATGGGGCGAAGCGGGGACAGACGTGGGAGCCCGAGGAGTTAAGGTGGGACGGGAAACGAGTAAGGGCCGAGCCCCGAGGATCCATCGGTGCAAGCAGGCAGACTTACTTCATCCTAATCTCCCTCTGCTTCTTCTCCTTGGCTTTCACAAAGGCTGTGGGGTCAAAACGGGGCGCCCGGCCACCTAGACAGCGGGGGAAGGAGGCTTCTGTCGGCGCTGGCCCCGTCCGCCTCCCCACCGAGGCCGGGGCAGCCACAGACCTGTGGGCGAGGGCGAGGGGGGCGCGCCGGCCGCCCGCGACCCCTGGCCCCACGGCCGCTCTCCCGCGACGAGGATCGAGTGGCCGCGCGGCCGCGAGACGTGGAGCGCTCCCGGGACGACGAAGCTCGATCCTCCCGGGCTGGAGCCGGCGGCGGCAGGGTGCGTCTCCTGGGAGCACCGGGTCTGCGGTCAGCTTCCCACCCGCCAGCCCGCCCCGCCTCCTGCCCACCACCTCCCCAAGCATTGCCACCCGGGCTCACGACACCCTCCAAGCCCTTTTCCCGGACTGCCTGCCGCCTCCCTGCATCCCAACACCTTCGCGGGAGCCTCCTTCCGAGGTCTTCCCTCTCCTACCGCTCCCTCGCCGATCGAGGACCGCAGACGGCTCCCTGACCGCTCCCGCGGGGATCAATTGACCCTGAGACTCCACCCCACACCCAAACCCACCTCCCGGCCCGGCCCGATTCTCCACAAGCCCCGCCCACTCCTCAGTTACCTGACCTGGCCCCGCCCCGTTTCTGAGCTCCTCCCCCACAAGCCCCCCCCCGGCCCCGCCTCTCACCCCCTTCGGTACACGGCCAGCTCGCTGTTCAGCGTCTTCAGCCGCGCTCGCAGGTTGCGCTCCGACGCCTTCATCTCCTCGAGCTGCGGAGGGAAGCGGAGGGCGCCGAAGTCCAGACCCGACCGAGGTCCAGGGCGGCGGCCCCTCCCCGGCTCCGCACCCTCCCCGGCTCCGCACCCTCCCCGGCTCCGCACCCTCCCCGCCCCGGCTCCGCACCCGCCCCGGCTCCGCACCCGCCCCGGCTCCGCACCCTCACCTCCTTGGCCAGGCGGCGGCAGTCCTGGCTGCGACGACCCGCAGCCCTGCCCCCGAGGCCCCGCTCCTGCCGCAGCTCCATCTCCAGGCCCCGCACCAGCCCGCGCAGCGCCTCCGCCTCCTGGCGAGCCGCCCGCCCGGCCATCGCCTCCTCTCGGGAGCGACCCAGCTGCACCTCCAGCTCGCGCTTCTCCGACGCCAGGCGGGTCACCCTGAGAAGGGGGAAAGGACCCGAGCACCGTGAGCCCCTCCCAACTGCTCCACGGGAAGCAGTCCCCGAGGGCCCCCCCTGTCCTGGAAGGAGGAATGCAGTCCCCGAGGAGGGGTCTGGTCCTGTGCCCTCCCCTCCGAGGCAGGAAGGATGCTGAGGCCACTTCACTTCCACCCGTCCCTCAACCAGGCACATCTGTCCTAGTGAAGAGGTCAGTATGGGGACAAGGCGCAAAATGCCTGCTGCAAGCCTAGCCCTCCGGCCCTTGCTCCCACCTCCAAGCCTTTCCCAGCCCGAACTCTTCCCCAGCCAAAAACGACTACTTGCTACTCTGCTAACCGACCCCTAAGAAAACATACGCAAGGCTTTTCCTTCCCGTTTATAAATAGCAAAAAGCGAAGGGAACTAAGCGTCCACGGGCAGAACTAATTGAGTTACCGTGGCTCGTACAGAGGAGAGCTGTCATGAAAAGGATTGGGGGCTGGATTTCACTAATTTAAACAGTGCAGAATATATTTACCTAGTCCCTTAAAAAAAAAAAGAAATGAGGAGTTACAACTTATCTATGCGTGTTTATATTCTTAAAAACGGGCTACATGAAAAACTTTCAGAAGGAGGGATTGATTGCCTATGGGAATGGAGGAACAGAGAAGAGGGACCAGATGGGGAAACTGGACCTCTCCGCAGCTTTGACTCTGGAACTATGAAAACACTTTGTGTAGAGACAGACTCTGGCTATATTGCCCAGGCTGAGCTTGAATTTCTGAGTTCAAGTGATCCTCCTGCCTCGGGAACTGTCACCAGAGTCAGGGGAAGGGGGTGGCCAGCAGGCTCCAAGAAACATAAGCTTGTGCCAAAGGTGGAGTAACACTGCAGGATTATATGTGACTAGAACACAGGGTTAGCAAGTGGGATACAGAGTTTCAGGCCAAAAGAGGCTGCAAAGAAATCTACCTTTACTCAGAAGTCTCATTAGTCACTGAATTGGTATTATCTGGGATTAAAAACAATAGTAATAACTGTTACTAAGCTTGGAAACTACGATTTTTCAACAGGGTGTAAAATCAAGGAGAAAGTAAGAACAGACAGTATATTCTCTTTCTAAAAAGGTTCCTGTCTTCTGGCTCTTTCCACTAAGAAAAAAAAAATGCTAAGTGCAACATCAGCCCAATGACAGTGAACACTTGTAATGAGCAGCTCATGCTAACATTAGCTCCTGATAGAAGAAATGAAACATCTTGGGGAAATAGTTGTAGAGCCCCAGCCTAGAATCCCCAAGTGAGGGGCTGGGGTGTGGCTCAGTGGTAGAGCCCCTGCCTAGAATCTCCCAGTGAGGGGATGGGGGCGTGGCTCCATGGTAAAGCAACTGCCTAGAGTTCCCCAGTGAAGGGGGAACTCATTGGTAGAACAGCTGTCTAGCATGTACAAGCTCTGGGTTCTACATCTGCACATAAAAGGCAAAACAGAAAAGATTACTGAGGTCCTTCCAAAAGGATATAGAACCCAAAATGAACAATTCCACATGGCCAAAGACAACACTAACATGCAAACAAAAATCTGGTGCAATGAATGGATTAGATCACATCTGTGGTGAGTTGAACGCTGGCCCCTACATGCCCAAAGATATCCAAAGCCTTCTCCTGGTACGTGTGAATACTCTACTATTCAGCAAAACAAGGGACTTTTACAGATCTGATATGGGTAGTGAGGTAAAATGATTCTCCTGAATCTTCAGGGCAGGCCTGAGAGGAGAGAGACACAGAAGGGGGGAGGGGAAGGGAGGGGAGGAGAGGGCAGGGAAGGGGAGGGCAGGGGAGGGGAGGGGAGGGGAAGAGAGGGGAGGGGAGGGGAAGAGAGGGGAGGGGAGGGGAGGGGAAGAGAGGGGAGGGGAGGGGAGGCGAGGGGAAGAGAGGGGAGGGGAGGGGAGGGGAGGGTGTCCACAGAGCCCAGACCAGAGTACCAGGACACAAGCCAGAGAGCAGCTGCCGCTACCAGGTGCTCCTCTCAGACGCAGGCCTCCAGAGGGAGACAGAATACAGTTCGGTGGTTTTCCTTTGGCTTCTGTTTTAACTTTCATTGCATTTCTTTATTTGAGTCTATGCACACAGACACAAAGGAATGCATAGCATTCATGTGGAGGTCAGAGGGCGACTAGTGGAAATTGGTCCTCCCCTTCTACCGTGTGGTCCCAGAGACTGAGCTCTGGTCAGGCTTGGCGGCAAGCTCCTCTACCAGGGGGCCATCTCAATGACCCACTCCACTGGTGTTTGGTCTTTGAGACAGGGTTTCTCTGTGTAGCCCTGGCTGTCCTGGAACTTGCTCTATAGACCAGGCTGGCCTCAGAGATCCGCCTGCTCTGCCTCCTAAGTGCTGGGATTAAAGGTGTGCGCCACTATGCCCACCAAATCTGTGGCATTTTGTCACAGCTGTCAAAGGGAACCAACACAAGCTCAACTAATTTCAAATTCACAAGTTCACAATGGCCCTGACAGCAGAAGCTGCTGGTGTTTGTGGAGGATGAGAACCAGCTCAGTGCTCTACCAGAGGTGCGTAGAAGACCCAGCACTGATCGTGTCTCTCCCTCCCGGGGAGAGCGTACTTCTGTACCCCAGCTGACAAAAGTGGAAAGAATGACGGAATTGGATCATCCCCTCAGAAGACGGCAGTGTAGCCAACAGTCTCAAGAACTGGTAAAATGTGGTGGCCACGCCTTTAATCCCAGCACTCGGGAGGCAGAGGCAGACGGATCTCTGTGGCTTCAAAGCCAGCCTGGTCTCCAGGGCGAGTTCCAGAACAGCCAGGGCTGCACAGAGAGACCCGGCCTCAGACAAGGATGGCGGGAGGAGGGAAGGAGGGGAACAAGACAAGAGCGAAACAGTGAAACACTTCTACCTGACAAACACACGAAGGTAGCTTAAAAATAGGTTCTCTCTGTCTCTCTGTCTCTCTCTGTGTGTCTCTGTCTCTCTGTGTCTCTCTCTGTTTCTCTCTCCTCTCTGTGTGTCTCTGTGTGTGTGTCTCTCTCTCCTCTCTCTCTGTCTCTCTGTCTCGTCTCTGTTTCTCTCTCCTCTCTCACTCTCTGTCTCCCTCTGTCTCTCTCTCTGTGTCTCTCTCTCTGTGTCTCTGTGTCTCTGTGTCTCTGTCTCTGTCTCTGTCTCTCTGTCTCTGTCTCTGTCTCTCTGTCTCTCTGTCTCTGTCTCTCTCTCTCTCTCTCTCTCTGTGTCTCTCTCTCTCTCTCTCTCTCTCTCTCTGTCTCTCTCTCTCTGTCTCTCTCTCCCCTCCCCACCCCCAGCACCAGCCTCTGTAGAGCTGGCACTGGCTGGAGTGCCTCTCCCCTCTGCCTGGACACTGCCCTGGGGCAGCTTCGTCCTGTGGAGTTGCTTGTGGGGAAGTGGTGAAATGTGTGTACTCAGGGCGGAGGAAGTAAGCCTGGTCTATGCAGCAAACCCCTGTCTCCAAGGGAAGGAGGGGGAGGCAGAGTTAGAACTCCACAGGGAGGGCTCACCCCTAGCTCAGAGATTTCTAGACACCTTACCAGTTCTGTGGAGGGCTAGAGGTCGCCACCTTGTGGCCAGTCTGGGAGCTGCACACAGGTGTGGCTTGGAGGGAGCTTAAGTCCCTCAGCCTCCACCCAGCAGCGCCCTTGGCTCCTGCTACCCAGTGTACCCCGAGTGAGAGAAGGCCACTCCTCTCCAGCAGCACTTGGCACTCAGTCTGGGCTGGCACCTTCAACAGTGCACAAGTGCTGGCCGCATGCACAGTCTAGCCCGGCCATGCAATTCACTGCGCCCTGGCAAAGTCCCCTAGCGCCCCTGGGCTTCTGGAACGTGGTGGTGATAGCAATGTCTGTCTCACAGGCGGCTGTGAGGATAACCGCTTCTGTCTGCCATGGGCAAACGCAACAGAGACCTTCACCCACAAATGAACGGGAACCTTCTTGGCTAGCACGCATGATGCTCTGGGCTCAGTCCCGGGCCCTGCCTGGAAGCCCAAGGACACCCAGGATCTGGAGGAAGGAGGACCAGAAGTTCAAGGTCATCCTTGACTACACAGAGAGTTTGAGGCCAGCCTCAAAAGGAAAAGAAAGAAAAAAATGGGCCAGCGAGATGGCTCAGAGGCTAAGGATGCCCGCCACGCCTGACAACCTGAGGTGACCCCTGGAAGCCATGTAAATGTGGAAGGAGAGACCTGACTCCACACACATGCCACGGTGTGTACACATGTGCACACACACACACATGCATACCATACAGTAATATTTAGTGTCCTAATATCGCTAGTCCTCCTCAAAGAATTGGCCGCCTCCAGGGAGAGACCAAGTCCCTGCCTATGGATGACAGAACACAGCGGGAGGCAGAGGCTTCAGTCTCTCCGCTCTCACCTTCAGTGGAGGACTTTCACGTGCTGTTCCCTCTGCCAGTGGTCACAGCTCCCATTTCCGCCCAGCACGCTCACACGGTTGCTGGTTAGCATCCATTCCCCTGAGCTAGGCACCCCATGCGGAGAGCCGGGCAGCCCGCCCTTCCTTGCTGCTGGTGCTCCTGCTTCCGCGCCTCCTCCTGGGACCCCCTCCCCAGTCCACCACACCCACCCCCACACCCACCACACCCCCAGACTCACTGCTCCCTCAGGTGCCAGATCTCTGCCTCCCGAGTATCACGAGCATCCTGGCCGCCATCCAGCCCTCGAAGGCGTCTCAGCTCCTCCTTCAGTGAGCGGATGATGCCCTGCAGGACCACAGGGTCCGGCTTGCCCTGGTACGGGAGGGGCAGCGGGTAGTGAATCCTGAGAGAGGGGATCAGAACCGCAGCAGCTCAGAGGCCAAGATCCACCCGAGGGTACAGGTCTGTGAACCAAAGAACACAAGCACACGCAGTCCCCAAAAGCTTGTAGCCTTGGATTTTTGTTTTGAGGGTTTTCCTTGTTTGGGATTTTGAGACAGCATATCACTGTGTGGCCCTGGCTGTTCTGGAACTCTCTACCCAGGCCAGGCTGACCTAGAACTCAGAGATCCACATGCCTCTGCCTCCCAAGTGCTGGGAAAGCAGCTGGTTCTAGGTTCTTTGTTCACAAACTCCCCTCCCAGTCAGTCCTGCCCAGGCACCTCTAAGCTTCGACTGACTGTCCTGACTGTCCTCCCCCCTGCCTGCGGGGGAGGCACTGTCACGTGACCTCTACAGGAAGTGCCATCTTTAAGCACAATCCAACCCAGACTCTACCCTGGGAGACACCAGATGGCCTGAGCTGAGTCAGCCCTGAGCTGGGGTCATTACAGGACGCCTCCAGGTGCCGCCCCACCACACACAGTTCCTACAGGATTGCTAACTTCCCACTCGCTACCCCAGACACCAGGACAGACGGACCCTGCTGCCCAGCTACTCAAGAGCCATTCCTGGCCGGGTGTGGTGGCTCCAGCCTGTAATCCCAATACCTGGGAGGTAGAGGCAGGCGGATCTACAAGAGAGTTCCAGGATAGCCAGGGCTACACAGAGAAACCCTATCTGAAAAAAATAAAATAAATGAATAAATAAAGAAGGACAAAGAATGACTGGAGATGGCTCAACTTGGTGTTCTTACAGAGGACCCAGGTTCAATTCCCAGCACCCACAACTGTAATCCCAGTACCAGGGCATCCCAGAGGCATCTGGTCTCTGAAGACATTATAAACAAAACACCCATACACATAAAACAAAGTTGTTGTTGTTTTTTTAATTTAAAGGGGTGAGGGCTGGAGAGGTGGCTTAGAGGTTAAGAGCACTAGTTGCTCTTCCAGAGGTCCTGAGTTCAATTCCCAGTACCCACATAGCAGCTCACAACTGTTCTGGGGAATCTGACATCAATGCACATAAAATAAAAGTTAAATAAATTTGAACAACTAAAATAAGAAGAATTAAAAGTTAAAGACTAAAGGGAAGGGCCTTGAGCGCTCACTCGGCAGTCAAGAGCACAGGCTGCTCTTCCAGAGGACAGGGCTTCGGCTCCCAACACATGAGCACTTCTAACCATCAAGCCCTGTTCCTTTTCTTCCTGCTATGATAAAGACGCAAAGCCTAGAGGTCCGACAGCTATTCTGTTACCATGAAGAGATAAGGACATACTCAACATGCAAAGATTTTAAAAATAAGAAAAAACACACACAAAGAAAGACCGTCCCTTAGCCAGGTGTGGTGGTACAAGCTGGTAATCCCAGTACTTGGAAGGCTGAGGCAGGAGGATTCCCACCAAGGCCAGTCTGGGCTACACTATGAGTTCTAAATAAGTCAAGGCTACAAAAGAAACAACCACTTAAAAGCCAGCCAAGGTGACACACACTTGTAATCCCAACACTTGAGAAGCCGAGGCTGAAGGAATGACATTAGTTCAAGTCCAAACACTGAGTTCTAAGCCAGCCTGGGCTACAAAGTCACACCTTTAATCCCAGCACTCGGGAGGCAGAGACAGGCAGATTTCTCTGAGTTCAGGGCCAGCCTGAGCTACATAGTGAGTTCCAAGACAGTCAGGGCGACAGAGAGCCTCTCTCAAAAAAAAAAAAATCCCAGCACTTAGGAGGCAGAGGCAGAGGCAGGTGGATCTCTACGAGTTTGAGGCCAGTCTGGTCTACAGAGTGAGTTCCAAGACAGCCTCCAAAGCTACAGAGAAATTCTAAGAAAAAAAAAAAAAAGGCAAAGATCTGTTTGGTGTCTGGCTATGCCACAAGCCGTTATGTCTACAGCACTTGGAGACATAGCTCAGTGGCAGAGAGCTTGCCCTGGGTTCAGCTGATGCTAGCAAGGACCCTTCTGCCACTTACAGCCGGTCACAACAGTAAAACGACACAGATTCTGCACGTGAAGTACATGCGTCTCGGCCACTGGCACTGGGGGCTCCTCCCCGCCCTGCCCACCGGCCTGGGCCCTCAGCCAGCCACTGTGCCCACCTGTCAAACTCCACGGAATAGATGAGGATGAGGTAGCGCTTGGAGTTGAGCTGTGCCGACCTGGGGGCCAAGGCGCCCGGGCGGCCCCCCAGCTTGCGGCTCCGCAGGGACTCCAGGTCTGTGTAGGTGAGCAGGTCCAGGGTGACAGACTCACTGCTCTGTGGGAGAGGAGGAGGGGCGGTGGCAAGCATGTTCACAGCCACCCTCTGAGTCACCGTGCCAGGTCTCAGGGCTCCTGAGCTTCCCAGCAAGGAGGCTGGTGGCCATGACACTAACCACGATGGGGGAATGCACTAGACAGAGCCTGGGTTCTCAGCACCGCACACCTAGAGCTTCTGGGGTTGTCAGAGACCTGCAGCGCCATGAGGCCGCAACCATCTTTGTAAGAGCAACGACACGTGCCCCTTCCACCACGCAGACAGTCACACCAGCGAGGCCACAGTGAATGGAGCCTGTGGCGTGGCACGGTGGCACATGCCTGTCACCCCAGCACTAGGAGAGTGGCGAAACGAGGATCAGGAGTCAAGGCCATCCTCGGCCACACAGCGAGTTCTAGGCCAGCCTGGGCAGCTCACAGACAGGGACTTCCCACGAGAGCCAGGCATAGCACCATGGAGGCGTGCAGATGCCCCTCCATGGAAAGTGCATCAGTGAGTTCCTGTGTGTTTTGGAGCTGGGCTATTTTTTCTAGTTTCTTTGGGGGGATAGGCTCATATGTAACCCAGGCTGGCCTCAAACTCACTATGTATCCAAAGATGATCCTCCTGCCTCTACCACCCCAGGGCTGGGCCGGTAGGTGTGTAACAGGAGCTGCCTGATGAGGTAGCAGGTTCCACCTGGCAGCTACACCTGGCCAGGTTAGTGTGCCAGCACAGCAGGGGTGGGGAGATGATGGCTCAGTGGTTAAGAGTGTGTGCTATTCTGGAGGACCTGAGTTCGACTCCCAGCACCCACATCAGGAGGCCCATTGCCTGTTACAGACTATTATAAGCCACTTGGCGTCGGTGCTGGGACCCAGCCTATGTCCTCCGCAAGAGTAGCAATTCTCGTAAGCGCTGAGGCATCTCCCTAGCCCATGTGGCCTAAGTTCTTATGAACTATTGGAGCTGGGGCTCATTTGCTGGCCCAGCACAGAGCCCTGGTTCTGCCCCAGCACCACATAAACCAGGCCACCAAATGCTGCCTGTAATCCCGGTACTAAAAGCCAGAAGTAAGAGGATGAGGAGTTCAGGGTCATCCCTGGCTACACAGTGAGCTCAAGGGGTTCCCGGGCAGCCTGGGCTACATGAAAAAACGTCTCAAAATAAAATAAATAAAAGGTTCACAATTCTTTTTAAAAATGTATGAACAGCATGTAATCATACAACTACAAAAACAAACACATGTATTCGTGGGAAGAGAGAAATGAAGAAAAGCTGGACCGATTTCACCAGTACTTCTAATATAAAATGTATCATGTATTTTCTTTAATAGTGTTTGCACGCGTGTGTGGGTGCATGCGTGTGTGTGTGTGTGTGTGTGTGTGTGTGTGTGTGTGTGTGTGTGCACTTGCATTCTGGTGCCACGCGTGGGGGTAAGAGGACAACTTTAGTACTCTGCTGTCCTTCCACCAGGTGGGACCCTGACATGGAACTGAGTCACAAGGCTGGACAGGCAAGCACCTTTTTACCTGCTCGGCCAACTCTGGAGCCTTCGCCAATACCTTAACAAGGACACTAAGAGTGGAGTGGTTTTTCCTCTCTTTTACACTTCCCTGTGACTCTAATCCACTTTTTTTATTTGTTTTTTAAGATTTGTTTCACCTTTAATTCTGTGTGTCTATGTCGGGGTGTGTGTGCTGAGTGCAGGTGCCCTTGGAGGCGAGAGAGGCTGTAGGAACCACTGGTAATAAAGTGACAGGCAGTTGTGAGCCGCCTAAAGTGGGTGCTGTGAACCGAACTCAGGTCCTCCAACAGCAAGTGCTCCTAACCACCAAGCCATCCCCCAGCACTCCTCAACACTACTCGTTTTGGTTTGGTTTTTGTCTGAGATGGGGTCTCTTGCATCTCAAACTCACTTTGTAGCTGTGATGGTTTGGATGTGATTGGCCCCCAATTCTCACAGGGAGTGGCACTATTAGGAGGTGTGGTCTCGTTGGAGTGGGTGTGGCCTTGTTGGAGGAAGTGTGTCACTGGGGGAGAGGGGTGCTTTGAGGTTTCCCATGCTCAGGGTACCATTTCCTGTTGCCTGCAAGATGCAGGACTCTCAGCTACTCCAACACCACATCTGCCGGCACAATCCCATCATGAAGATAATGAACTGAACCTCTGAAACTATGTTTTCATTATAAGAGTTGGCATACATTGCTGGTGGGAATGCAAACTGTCCAGCCACTGTGGAAATCAGTATGGCCATTTCTCAGAAAATTAGTGATCAACCTACCTCAAGACCCTGCAATATACCCAAAGGATGCACAGTCACACCACAAGGACTTTTGCTCAACTATGTTCATAGCAACATTATTTGTAATAACCAGATCTTGGAAACAGCATAAGGACTTTTGTTCAACTATGTTCATAGCAACATTATTTGTAATAACCAGATCTTGGAAACAGCCTAGATGTCCCTCAACTGAAGAATGGATAAAGAAAATGTGGTATATTTACACAATGGAGTACTACTACTCAACAGTAAGAAACAATGACATCCTAAAATTCGCAAGCAAAAGGACAGAACTAGAAAAAAAACATCCTGAGTGAGGTAACCCAGATCCAGAAAGACAAATGTAGTATGTGTTCACTCATAAGTGGATACCAGACATAAAGCAAAAGATACCCAGCCTACAATCCACAACTCCAAGGAAGCCTGAATCCTCTTCCAGAAAGAGATGGAAGCAGATGCAGAAATCCACAACTAACCAATGGGCCAAGCTCCTGGAGCACAATCGAAGTGAGGGAGGAGTGATAATATGAACAAAGGAGTCAAGACCATGATGGGGAAACCCACAGAATCAGCTGACCTGAGCTAGTGAGAGATCACTGACACAGGCCTGACAAATGGGGAACCTGCAGAAGACTGAACTAGACTCCTTTAATATAGGTAACAATGGTGTGACTGGGATAATGTATGAGTCCATTGGCAGTGGGTCCAAGATCTAACTCTAATGCACAAATTGACTTAATGGAGCCCATGCTATATGGAGAGATACCTTGCCCAGACTAGACACAGGGGTTTGGGGGGTGGAGAGGAGCCTTGGTCCTGCCTCAAGGAGATGAGGGACAGACTTAATAGACTTCCTAGGGGAGGCCTCACCCTCTCCCAGGAGCAGTTGGGATGAGGGGGAGTGGAGGGAGTGGGAGGAAATGAGGGAGGGGGAACTGGGATTGGAATGTAAAAAAATAAATTAATTTAAAAAAAAGAGTTGGCGTGGTCATGGTGTCTCTTCACAGCAATAGAAACCTTAACTAAGACAAGGATGACCTTGAACCTCTCATTCTCCAGCCTCCACCACTCAAGTTCTGCAACTGCAGACACACACCAGCGTGCCCAGATCACGAGGTGCTGGTGACCCCCTGGGGGCTTTGAGCATGAAGCCGCACCCCCGCCCGGCAACCTCAGTTCTCTGTGTGAGACTGACTGTCACCAGAATCGCAACTGCCCACTGGCATCTGCCAAAGAGGCTCCGAGGTAGACATCCACAGCCCCACACCCCACACTCTGGGCAGCCCCTGAAGTTGGTGCCTACCTGGGTGAGGGCCGACTCCAGCATGTTACAGAAGATGCTGAACTGTTTGAAGTTCCCTGTCTTGTGAGTCAAATCTTCAATGACTGGGTGGGAAGAAGGGTTCCTCCGGAGATCAGACCCAGCCCAAAGGTAACAGGCTCAAGTTCTCCAGCCACCCCTCCCCCACTGCCTCTGGCCAGACCAATGGGGCCCACACCCCTGCCCCACCTTGGAGAGCTCCAGAAGAGGCAGAGGCACAACTGGGCTCAACCTCAGCTTTGGGAAAAAGCCGACCTTGGGCGGAGGGGAGGGGAAGGGAGGGGAAGGGAGGGGAGGTGAGGGGAGGGGAGGGGAGCCCACCCCAGCAGGCACACTCACAGTTGGCATCGAACTCTCCGCGCCACTGGTCAGCCGTCATCCGGTCCTCCACCTCCAGCTCCAGCACCTGCCCCGAAACCACGACCCGCACAGCATGCTCCACACCCCGGAAGACGTAGTCCACCTGCAGGCCAGCCGGCTGCTCCATAGCCAGGGTCCCTGAAGAGGGGGTAAAACAGAGACCTAGAGATGCATGCCTGGTGTCTTCAGAGTCCAAAGGACTGGATACCGACAGCTGTGAGCCGCTACGTGGGTGCTGGGAACTGAACCCAGGCCCTCTGAAGAGCGGCTCCTAACCACCGGGCCGTCTCTCCAGCCCCTCAACCTTGGTCTTTTTGAGGCTGGGTCTCCGTCTCTAGCCCAGGCTGGCACAGAACTTCCGGTTCTCCCACTCAGCCTCCCAAGTGCTGGGACTGTCCCGCCCAGCACAGTTCTCTGTGCTTTTCGTGCTGTTATCCGGTTTCATCCAACAGCTCTGTGAAGGTGTCGATTTTTAAACCCATCTCTCAGACAAGGAACGAGGCATAGAACAATTAAGGCATTCTCCTGAGATGAGCGGTGGATCCAGGAACTGACTCCCAGCTCGCCATGGTGGTGCACACCAGCTATCCCGGCACTCAGAAGGAGGTAAGAAATATAACCAACAGTTCGAGGCCAGCCTAAGCTGCATAACGAGACCCCAAAACAACGTGTAACAACACCGCAGAGCTCCCAATTGGGGCTTTCGGTGGTGGTGGTGGTTTGCACTTTGGCTGTGCTTTAGTTTAGTTTGGTTTGGTTTGGGAACAGAGGTTTTGGGAGTACACACGCAGCCCATGCTGGCTTGGAATTCAGGTTTCTGGAACGTTTGGGGGGGGGGGCTCCATAAAATCTACAAGACCCTACCAATTATGCTTCGGCTTTCTAGTTCTGAAGCCTGGAGTATTAACTAATCTCAGTGCCAGTGGTCCAGGCCCCACCCACAGGCCCCACCCACAGACCCCACCCCTCAGCTCTGCAGACCAGTCAAGGTCAGCACAGCACGGTTACTCGGGCACTGGAGGTGGAGCTCCTGGGAAGCTGTGTTCAAGGCACGCCTTCCTCATCCCCACTGCCAATCTCCAGGCCTCCACCCTGCACCACCAGTGCCCCACACCCCTGCCCAGCATCCCGAGCCCACTCCCACCCTCCACCGAGGTCCCAGACATTCGGCCTCTGAATAACAGGCCTAAAATCTACTCTCCCCCAATGCGCCCCTGCCCTCGCCCCCTCTTTGTCCCTTGGAGGCTCAGAAACGGCCCCTTAGCTATTCCCAGGCACGAACCCAATGAACGCCACACTACTCCTCTGCCTGTCTCAGAACGCCCTCGCCTGAGCAGACCTCCACTTCCTTTCCCCTGTGCTGCCCCCTCTGCAAACGTACCTGCACCTCCCTTCTCCGAGGACCCCGCCCCTGCTCTCCGAGGACCCCGCCCCCTGCACTTTCTATCTGAATCTGAATTGTCATGTCCCTCCCCCCATTTACTCTGTTTCAAGTCTGCCCACATGTTCAAGGTAGCCCACGCACACACCCCTTGCCCCGTGTTCCATCTCCCCCTTACTCCACATGGATTCCACCCAGACTGTGCCCAACACCCCGCCCCACCCCCACGCCCATTTCCCCACCTCTCTTCCCTTGGACAGCCTCTCCCTGCTCACTCCATCCTTGCTAAGGGACCCACAGTTCATCCTGGTGGCTGACTTCCAGCCTGCCCGAGTCTCTCCTGGCTCCCCTTCAACTCACCTTCTAACCAGCCTCCCACCCTCCCATCCTCCCATCCTCCCATCTTCCATCCTCCCATCCTCCCAGCCTCCCATCCTCCATCCTCCCAGCCTCCCATCCTCCATCCTCCCATCCTCCCATCCTCCCATCCTCCCATACTCCATCCTCCCATCCTCCATCCTCCCAGCCTCCCAGCCTCCCAGCCTCCCAGCCTCCCAGCATGGAGGCTCCAACCTTGCCACCACATTTCAATTCCACACACGCACACCGGGAGCACCCCAGTGACCCACTCCCTCCGCGGCTGCAGGACACTGAGGTCACCCTCACAATCTCCGAGCCTCCAGCCCTCTCCTCATCGTCTTTCATAAACGGAATCCCAACTTCTTTCCCAGGCCTACACCACTGCCCCAGCTCCTCCTCCCAAACTGTGCTCCAAAATTTCAGTCTTCAACCCAGCGCAGCAAAGACAACCCTCCTCCACACTGGGCTCACCAAAGGACCGTCCAAACCACCACAGCCCACCATCAATCACCAAGGACAAATCACTGTCCCAGCCCACCCTGGGCTGTCTGTCCCCAACGACCTCATACTTGACCCATCTCTAGCCTAACTGAGCTCTCATGGGAATGGCACGCACTGTGACACATAGCCCGACGTCCACCCCACTGAGTTGGCCTCCCCGACCCTGGGTGAATATGAACTAGCCAGAGCTCCCTCCTCCTCCACCCCTGTCCTTCCCCAACACTTACTGAAGCCTCCACTGCCCCCAGGAGTATATAACAACAAAAGCCCTTTAGGTGACTGAACATGATTTCTCTGCCTTCTGCTAGAATCAAGTATAGGACACCCCACAATCTAGACCACTACAGTATAGCGTGGAATTCTACAGCACACCTAGCGTGTCTCCAAAACACACTTACCAATGTCTCACCCTAATTCTGCCCTCTGGTAGATGTTACAATCATCCCCCCATTTTACAGACCATGAAACTGAGGCTCCTACAGCTAGGCAAAGCAGCCATCTCCTACTCACTCTCCGGCTATGCATCCCAACACACCCTTCCTTCCCGAGGCTCTACGGGCATTGACTCACTCATGGCTCACGCCTTACAATCAGGGCTGCAGGCTGGGAACTCACAGCTTCAGATCAAAGCTCCTCACTCCCCAATGGGGCACTTGCCATCTCTTGGGATTCTTCTGCCTTAGTAAAGCACAGATAAAGCCAGGCCTGGGGTCAAAGGCCTGTTAGTCACAGGCTGGATTGTAGAATCCGAAGTCTAGGACCAGCCTGGGCAAAAGTGAGGTCAAGACCATTCTGGTTAACTTAGTGAGACCCAGTCTCTAGTTTTTGATTTTTTTTTCTTGGTTTTACGAGACAGGGTTTCTCTGTATTTTGGAGGCTGTCGGTCCAGCCCAGCCTTGAACTCACAGAGATCCGCCTGCCTCTGCCTCCCGAGTGCTGGGATTAAAGGCGTGCGCCACCACCGCCCGGAGACCCAGTCTCAAAAGAGAGGGCTACAGGGTTAGCCTAGTGGTGGGAGGGGGCCTACCTAGCATGTGTGAGGCCCTAGGATTGAGACTGACTTAGTCAATGCACCTAAGGTGCTCCCTGCAGGGCTTGGCACTTCCCCTTACCACCAATCTTAGTTGACAGCGCAAATGTCACTTAATCTTCATCCCAAAGCCTGCAAGCATGGCTCCGAGGAGACAGCTAGCTTGCCCAGAACCCACAAGTGAGAGGCTGGGTCCACGGTTCAGTCATACAGCACTCACCCATCTCATACAATTCCCTAGCAATACAGATAAATAAAAGCAAACTTTTCTAATTGTCCTTCTTAATGTCCCTTCAGTACCTTGGCCTGGCATAAATCTGCTTGCTGATCTCTCAGGGGACACCAAAGAACAATGCCTTGGCAATGGAGAGACATTCAAGGTCATTCATGTCACTCTCCAGTCTCAGCTCGCTGCACCCGACTCCACTGCCAGGAAGGAGACCCTCCCAGCCCCCCAGCCCACCTTCCACCATGGGGAAACCAGAGGAAGGGTAGTTAATTCTAGCATGGTAACTATTTCCACACCTATGTGCTCTTCAGGAACACAATGGAGCTACACAGAGCCCAACACTAGTGGCAGATCTCTTATGGGTCGATGAATAAAACACTGATTGGCCAGTAACCAGGCAGGAAGTATAGGCGGAGCTACCAGACGAGGAGAATTCTGGGGAGAGGGAAGGCAGAGAGAAGCCTTGAGGGAGATACCATGTAGCTACCAGGAAGATAGGATGCACCAGGCGTTCTCTGGTAAGACAAGGCCGTGCAGAAATACATAGATTAATAGTAATGGGTTAATCATTAAGAGAGAGCTAGCCAGTAAGAAGCCTGAGTCATCGGGCCAAACAGTTTATAAATAATGTGAGTCTCTGTGTGTTTATTTGGGGCTAACCGGCTGTGGGACCAGGTGGGACAGAGCCTCTGTCTACAGATAACAGAGACAAGGAAAATCAGGTGACAAGACTGGCAGCCAGAAGGGTTAATGATGCTCCTGTCTGAACTGAGACCTGAAGGGAGGAGAGGGGCCGTCACTCAGACATCTGAGGGAAGCCCATGCGGATGGAAGGGGAGACAGCAGGACAAAGCATGTATTTGCTATGTCCAAAGGACACCGAGACCTCATGGCCCCAATAGCTCAAGCAAGGTAGTGACTGGAGGGGGAGAGGGAGGGGGACAAAGCTCTGAACTATCTGGGGATCGTGGGAGCAGGTGGGGCCTGGGGAAGGGTGAGCAGCAGACAGGAAGGGGTTAACAGGAACATGATCTGACTTTCTGCTTGCTTGCAGAGTTGTCTCATGCAACCCAGGCTCCCCCTGAACTCCGGGTCCTCCCGCCTCCATCTCCCAAGTTCTGGGACTGCAGGGGCTCATCACCACGCCTGGCCCATCCAGATCTGGGGATCAAACCCAGGGATTCACACAAACCAGGCAAGCATCCATCATCAACCTCATTTTTTTTTTTGAGATAGGATCTCACCATGTAGCCCAGGCTGGCTTTGAACTCACAATCTTCCTGTTTTAGATTCTAGTGTGCTAGGTTTTTTTTTTGTTTGTTTGGTTGGCTGGTTGGTTTTGAGTTTTCGAGACAGGGTTTCTCTGTATTGCTTTGGAGCCTGTCTTGGAACTCCTTCTGTAGACCAGGCTGGCTTTGAACTCACAGAGATCCATCTGCCTCTGCCTCCCGAGTGCTGGGATTAAAGGTGTGCACCACCAACGCCCATCTGTGCTAGGATTATAACAGGCATGTACCACCAACATCAGTCCTGGATGAGATTTACTTTCCAGAGTGTGTGCGTGTGTGCGTGTGCGTGTGTGTGTGTTTAATGGGAGGGAAAGGAAGGAACGGTGGACAACTAACTCCTAAGTACCTGAAAGGAAGGAAGGGTCTGCCGTGATGAGTGGGGACACCAAAGGATTATTTGGGGGTAACTGCACATCAGCTTGACTTTCAAGCAAAGAAGGGCTGGCCTTTGGAGACAGCATGGTGTTCGGGGCAGAGCAGGATACTGGAAAGAAACATCTGGGGAGTCACTGCTGGGTAAACTGGGTGGGGGGAGTGGCATAAAAGTGTGAGCCCAAAAGGATTAAACAAGTGACCCAAAGTCTAGTGATTTCAGTAAACAAGGGCAGAACCAGAACTCCAACCTGGGCAAACACATGCCAGCACCACACTCTCTTCTTGTTTTGTTGAGCTTTGTTTGGGGTTTTTTGTTTGGGTCGGTTGGTTGGTTGGTGGTTTGGTTTGCTTTGGTTTTTGAGACAAACTCACTCTGTAACCCAGGCTGGCCTCAGTATCTCTAGTGCTGGGATTACAAGTGTGGGCCACTATATAGTTTAAGATGTTTTCTGGGGCTGGAGACATGGCTCAGTGGTTAAGAGCACTGACTGCTCTTCCAGAGAACCCGGGTTCAATTCCCAGCACCCACAGGGCAGCTTACAAGTGTCTGTAACTCTAGGATTCACTGTCCTCACACAGACTTATATGCAGGCAAAACACCAGTGCACAGAAAATAAAAATAAATAAATAATTTTTAAAACAAAAAATATTTCCGAGTTCATTCGGGGCTGTCCCGATGATTCAACGGGTAAAACTCCGCGCTGTGCAAACCTTGAGAGCTGAGTCTGACCCCTAGGGCCCAGGGTCTAAGGCGGAGGGGGAGAAGGGCTCCAAAGTTCTCCTCAGACCTCCACACCCATCTTACGGTAGGAATCGCCCCCCCCCACAAACACACACTTGAGGACACACACAATAATTCCTATTCATTCGAGGTCTGCCTGATCTATATCGGACTCCGGGCCATCCAGAGCTACATAGTGAGACCCTGTCTCAGCAAACAAAACAAAACAAAAAAAAGTTTATTCTTGGGCACGGATGTAGCTCAGCAGTACTGGGATAACTCTTGACTAACATGCACAAGGCTGGGTTTGACATCGAGCACCACAAAAAAAAAAAAAAAAAAGTAACATCCCTTGCACAGAGCCTGCACACTGGGCAAGTCACTCATCCAGGGGACACACCCCTCAGCCCCGGAAAGCTCCCACCCTCCAACCCGAGTCAGGTTCAGAACCCACGGCTTCGCAGGGGGACCCCCACCCCCTCGCCCACCCCGCGCGGTGCAGTGCACGCAAAACAATGCTCGGCCTCACAAACCAGGGTGCAGTATTCGACGAGGGACCTCGATGTTCTAACCGCGCGTCGCGCGTGGGGGCAGCACGGCGCCCTGAAGACCCTGTGAAATCCCCAGCCTGCCCAGGGCCTGGCGCGCACCCGCGTGGACGCGGCGATCCGGGGGGGTGGGGGTCCCCCTGCCCACGCCTGGCGCCCGCACCCGGAGCCGGGAACCCGCCGCTCACCTTCTCCACCGACTCCCCGCTTCACCGAGCGGTTCAACCGCCGAAGTTTCAGCTCCGCCCCAGATCCGGCCTTCTCACTTCTGATTGGCTCGACCTCAGCCGCAGCCGTATTTCCATAGGTCAAAAGTGACGCCCGTCACTCTGTCCCGCCCCCGCTGGAGAGCCAGCCTCCCCGAGCTTGCTATTAGTCTACTGGGGAGAAGCGTTCCTAAGCGGGCGGGGAGACCTCCCCGGCGTCGGTCGTCTCTCTGATGATTATTGGCTAGGCATCCTGCCAATCACAGAAAAAGGGTGGGCCCTGGAGTGGGCGGAGGGAGGATCCCGGAAGTAACATCTTGACTCCGCCTACCGCGCCCCCTTTCTCCCCCGCCCCGTGTCAGGGCAGGCCGCGCCCACACGGAAGGGCGAGGCGGAACCGAGTGTCGTGCACGCGCGGGGGAAGATCCTGTTCTCCAAGTCCGAAACCTCCAAAGATGTTCTCAACTCTTAAGGACAAATCTAGATTTTTTTTCCAGCGCTCAGTGTATGCCTAAGCCTATCCTGATCGCTTTGCTAGTGCTTGAGTGCTTTGTTAGTGCGTGAGTCTGGTGTTTGTGAGGCAGAAACTCAAGCAGCCCAAGCTGATCTCCCCAACACCCTTGGACTCCTGACCGTCCTGCCTCCACCTCCCCGGTCCTGGGACTCCAGGAGGTCTACCACCGCGCCCCGCCCGGCGTGGCGTCGGCTTCATTAATTCTCAAACAGCGCAACAAAGTAAGCACTGCTTTTAAGTTTTGCATATTTTTAAGATTTATTTATTTTACGTGTATGAGTTTTACGCCTGCGTGTACGTCTTTGCACCGCGTGTGTGGCTGGTGCCTGCGGAGGTCGGAAGGGGGCATCAGATGCCCTCGAACTGTAGTTACAAATCGCTGGTGCTCGAAACTGAACCCCAGATCCTCTGTAAGAACGGCCGCTGCTCTAAGAGTTTTGTTTTTTGCTTTTTGTTTTGTTTTGGTTTTTTTCTTGTCCTTTTCTGGTGTTGTTTGAGACAGAGTCTCACTCACTAGCCTAAATTTCACTATATATATCAGGCTATCTTTGAAAGCTCTCAGAGGTCCTCCTACCTCTGCCTGCTGAGTGCTGGGATTAAAGGCACTTGCCATCACCTCAGGCTCCAGTAGTTTGTTTAGTTTTGGGGGTTATTAATTATGTCTTTGGGGTTTTTTGGTTTTGGTTTGTTTTTTTTGTTTGTTTGTTTTTTGGTTTTTCAAGACACAGTTTCTCTGTGGTTTTGGAGGCTGTCCTGGAACTCTCTCTATAGACTAGGCTGGTCTTGAACTCACAGAGATCCACCTGTCTCTGCCTCCCGAGTGCTGGGATTAAAGGCATGTGCCACCACCACCCAGCTCTTTATTGGTTTTTAAATGTGTGTATATGTGTGTGTCTCAGGGTACATTGCTACAGCCACAGCAAATGTTACCCTAGTCCTGACAAGGCAAATACAGAAGGATATCAAGCCAGTCAGTGAGCTCCTGGTTCAAGGAGAAATCCTGTTCTCAAAAAATACGGTGTGGAGACACGAAGGAAGGTACCCAACATCCACTTCTGGTCTACACACACACAAACACACACACACACACACACACACACATATACTATACCTGCACAATAAGTACACAAATCCAAAGTAAGAGAGTCAGTGGTAGAGCCCCTGCCTAGAATCCCTCAGTGAGGGGCTGGGGGCGTGGCTCAGTGGTAGAGAAAGCTGTAAAGAAGACTCTGACACCAGAGCAGATGCCTGGAAGAAGCAAAAACCAACCAAGTTGTTTGGAAGAGGTATAGACCAAAGTCACTTGGAAAAGACTCTCTACAGCCTGTTGATCGGCCTGCAGGCTGTGCAGTGTGCTCCAGGTTCCCAGCTTGTGTGAGCTGTCACCATGCTGGGGTGAGCTTTGGTGATGCAGCAACCCCAATAAAGCTCGCTGGTTCGCCAAGTTGGACTTTGGTAGTATCTATCTATACTTTGACCTGCCGTGGGTTCCACATCTAGGGCAAGCAGCTGTGCGTGTTCCATCTCCCCAGGAAAAGTTTTGTCGCACAACATGTCTGCATGTGCACACGTTTGTGTCCTTTCCGCACACACAAACACAAAAGTGTTACAAATGGAATAACCATATAACCCAACAGCTGTACTCCCAGGATCGCTCTCAAGAAAACGGAAAACAAACGGACAAACATCGACAGGAATGGTCACAGCAGCGTTATGTATTGCAGCCATGCTATGTAAACAGCCTGAATGTGCATCCAAGGATGATCAGGTGAACAAAATGTGGTATATCTTCACAATGGAATATTATTCAGCCATAAACATGGATGGTTCTTGAAGACATGATGGTATATGCGTGATGTGACACACTAAAGGTCAGATGGTCTATGAGCCAATTAGATGAAATGTCCAGAGCGGGCAAATCCATAGAGAGAATAAGCGGATTCTTGGTGCCGGATACTGCAGGGAAAGTAGGGAAAAATGACTTAGCGTTTCGTGAAGGTGGTGGTAACTGAACAGCATTGTAAAATGTGTTCTGATGCTTCTGGTTCACACACTTCAAGATGGCTAATTTTTTCTTTAAATTAGAAACAAGCTTGCTTCACATGTCTATCCCAGCTCCGTCTCCCTCCCCTCCTCCCCCACCCCCCCTACCAGTTCCCTCAACCCCACCCACCCACCCAGTTACCACTCCACTCTTCAGGAAGAGTGAGGACCTTCATGGGAGATCTCCAAAGTCTGTCATGTCATCCAGGGCAGGGCCTAGGCCCTCCCCTATGTGTCCAGTCTGAGAGAGCATCCCTCCATGTGGAATGGGCTCCAAAGTCCATTCAGATGACAAGGATAAATACTGATCTAGTACCTGAGACCCTAAAAATTGCCAAGGCCTCCTCACTGACACCCACGTTCAGGGGGTCTGGATCAGACCCATGCTGGTCTCTCAGCCATCAACCTGGGGTCCACCAGCTCCCCCCTTGCTCAGGTCAGCTGTTTCTGTGGGTTTCTCCAGCCCGCTCATGACCCCTTTGCTCATATATCCTCCCTCTCTGCAGCTGGTTCCAGGAGTTCAGTTCAGTGTTTAGCTGTGGGTGTCTGCCTCTGCTTCCATCAGCCACTGGATGAAGGCTCTAGGATGGCATACAAGGTAGTTATCAATCTCATTATCGGGGAATGGCATTTAAGGTAGCCCCTGCACTATTGCTTAGATTGTCAGTTGGTGTCATCCTTGTAGACCTCTGGAGATCTCACTAGTGTCAGCTCTCTCCTCAAACCTATAATGACTCCCTCTATTATGATATCTCTCATCCTGCTCTCCTCTATTCTTCCCCCAACTCAACCTTCCTGCTCCCCCATATCCTCCTCTCCCCTTCTCTTTCCCCTAGCTCCCTGTCCCCTCCCCCCATTCTCCCAGTCCACTCAAGAGATCCTGTCCCATTCCCCTTCTCCAGGGTACCATGCATATCTCTCTTAGGGTCCTCCCTGTTTCCAAGACTCTCTGGAGGTGGGATTGTAGGCTGGCACTCCCCCGCTTCATGTCTTATATCCATATATGAGTGAGTACATAACGTGTTTGTGTTTTTGTGACTAGGTTACCTCACTTACGATGATTTCTTCTAGTGCCTTCCATTTGCCTGCTAAAAGATATTCACTAACCCCACATCTGACAGAGGGCTGATCTCCAAAGTTTACAAAGAACTCAAGAAGCAAGTCTCCAAAACACCAAAGGATCCAATTAAAAAGTAGGGTACAGAACTAAGTAGAAAATTCTCAATAGAGGAGTCTAAAATGACTGAGAGACACTTAAGAAAGTCCTCAACATCCCTAGCCATTAGGGAAATGCAAATCAAAACAACTCTGAGATACCATCTCACTCCCATCAGAATGGCTAAAATCAAAAACATCAATAACAGTTTATGCTGGAGAGGATGTGGAGAAAGGGGAACACTCCTCCACTGCTGGTGGGAGTGCCAACTTGTATAGCCACTTTGGAGATGATTCCTCAGGAAAATGGGACTCAGTCTACCACAAGATCCAGCACTCTTAGGCATATACCCAAAATATGTGCATTCATATAAGGACATCTGTTCCACTATGTTCATAGCAGCATTATTTGTAATAGCCAGAACCTGGAAGCAACCTAGATGCCCTTCAACTGAAAAGTGAATAGAGAAAATGTGGTACATTTACACACTGGAGTACTACTCAATGGGGGGGGTGGTCAATTTTATGGTGTGTAAACTTCACCTCGATGAAACAATGTTAAGCAGAGGACTACAAAATAATTCCAAGCCTGGCTGTGGTGGCACATGTCTTTAATGCCAGCACTCAGGAGGCAGTGGCTGGTGGATCTCTGAGTTCTAGACCAACCTGGTCTACAGAGCGAGTTCTAGGACAGCCACGGCAACACAGAGAAACCCTGTCTCAAAAAGAGAGAGCGTTCCAATGAGAAGTGACGGTGGCTTTTACGCAGGTGGCTGCCGCCGAGGTGGCGAAGGGCGGTTAGAAATCATGTATTCCGAAAGCAGCAATGACAGAGTCTGCTGAGGGCTTTCATGTTGGGAGGGAGAGAATTAGAAGATTGAAAACTGGTTCTCAAGTTTTGTTGTTGTTAAATCCGGAAACTTCCACTTTAGTGCGATAAGAGGAACCTGGAGGGTGGGGCAGAGACCCAAGACCCGGCGATGGAGACGTGGGGAGGTCTGCGGTATCCAGTGGACTTCCAGGTGGAGTCACAAAGACTAAAGTGAGGGCTGGGGTTCTGGGGTGATGTTGGGGAAGTCCTTTGTCAATAAAGCACTGTTGAGCCAATAGGAATCTAGATAGGTGGGACTAGGAGTCCAGGAGGATTCTGGGAAGGAGAAACAGAAGAGAGTCGACACGTAACGCCATGAGGTAGGAAGCCCGGAACTATTCTCCGGTAAGAGACATACTTAGATTAACAATTATGGGGTAATTACTTAAGTCAAGCTAGCCAGTAAGAAACAAGCAAGGCCAACAGCTTCATAATGAATATAGCCTCCTGTGTGTTTATTTGGGACTGATGTGGCTCTAGAACCAGGCTGGTGGGAAGGCTCCTCTCAAAGAAAAAGCTTCTCTTTACAGGGTGAGGTCCAGCCTAGAGAAAGAGAAATGACATGGAGATAGGTAATTGAGTATATACTGTATAAATTACACAGATGGTAGATAATAGACTTCACAGATATTAATACGTGGAAGATTAGATGATAGATGATAGCGAGGAGGATAGATAGATGATTGATGGGATAGGTTGATTGATGGGTGGTAAAATACATGGTAGATATATGAACTAGCCAAGGGAGATACATAACTGATAGGTGGTAGAATACATAATAGAGATGAATGAGCAGGATAGTGTGTGGAAAAGAGAAACTGGAAGATGGATGGAGAGACTAGAATGAATGGATTGATGTGTGGGTGGGTAGATGGAAGGAAAAACAGATCGGAAGGGTGGGAGGGGGATGAATGGACGAGATGAGTCAAAGATAACTAACATGGGGACTGGATAGACAGGCCAGTAGATAAAATCATCGCTATGCAAGTACAGGGACCAGAGGTGGATCCCCAGCATGTACATAAATGCTAGGCACCGCAGTACACACACACACACACACACACACACACACGCACGCACGCGCAGTTCCAGCAACAAGGTGGAAGGAGAGCACCAACTTCCGAAAGCTGTCACCAAAGATGACAGCATTAACTAACCGTCCGTCCATGGGTCCTTGCCAGGGAGACAGGGAGGTCCACCAAGGAGAGAGGAGACTGAGGGGACAGGGCCAGACCCAGTGACACCGGCACCCCTGCAGCCAGCAAGAGCAAAGGCTACTTCTAGCCTTGCCTGATACACCAGAGATCCTAGGTTCAATCCTTAGCATTGCAGAAAGAAAAAGAAAAGGAGGGAGATGGTGTTGGGGGGAGGTGTCAGTGGGTAGCGTGCTTGCCTAGCATGCCCAGAGGCACGGGTTCGATCCCAAGCACTGTAGAAACCTGATGTCCTCCTTTGCTTTCTGTTGCAGTGCTAAACACTTTGACCAAAAGTACCCTAAGGAGGAAAGGGTTCATTAGCTTACAGAGCACGGGTTACACTGCCCATCACTGAGGGAAGGCAGTGCAGGAACCTGGAGACAAGATCAAAGTAGAGGCCATGGAGAAACATGCCGACTCCTTTGCTCGGCCTGCTTTCTTATAAAGGCCAGGACTGCTTGCCCAGGGTGGGCACCTGCCAAAGAGTGAGCTAGGCCCTCTCACATCAATCATTAATTAAGGAAAATGTCCCCACAGGCTTGCCCACGGGTCAATAGGATGGAGACTATTCCTCAATTGAGATTTCCTCCTCCTGGATGATGCTAGCTTGTGTCAAGATGAAAAACAAGCAAACAAACAAAACCCCTCAGCAATACACCAGGCATGGTGACTTTTGTCTGCAATCCCAGCATTTTGGAGGCAGAGGCAGGAGGACCAGAAATTCAAGGTCATCTTCAGCTACACAGTGAATTCCAGACCAGCCTGGGCTACGTGACACCCTGTCTCAAACAAACAAAAAAGCCCCACTCTGCTGCTATTCTGCTTGGGGCGTGTCCTCCTTGTTCCCTGTGCCTCAGTTTCTCCACAGCTCCTTCCTCCACAAACGCAAGGCAGGAAGTGCAGCCACAGACAGCACACCAACGAGATGCCGGTACCCCCACCTCATGATTCACAGCAGCCAAGATCAGGGGTGGTGTCCATCCACACATGAAATGACACGGCAAGTACACAATGGGATACCAGGCAGTAAAGTGAAAAGGGCTGGAGAGATGACTTGGCGATTAAGAGCACTCACTGCTCTTGCAGAGGACCTGTGTTTGGTTCCCAGCACCCACAAATGCCTGCCACTTCAGTTCCAGGGCATCTGAATACATCAGCTCACACGGACACATACACATACTCATGAAAAGTAAAGGAAAAAAAGAAAGAAAGAAAGAAAGGAAAAACCTAGGTACGGTGCCACAAGCTGTGGTCCCAGCATTTATCCGGCAGGGCCAGGGGGTCAGGAGATCATACTCTGCTATGCAGCAAGTTCAAGGTCAGCCTGGGCTTCCAGAGACCTGATCGCAAAAAAAAAAAAAAAAAAAAAAGGGCAACAAAAAGAAAAAGATGAGTCTGGCCGCAGCCTGGGATGGGAGGGTCAGTGTGGAAGCAGTCACCTGAAAAGGACTCCCGGAGTGCCTGTGGGGAACAGTACTAAGGACCTTGAGCTGTGAAGGAAGTGAGGAGAAGGGACATTTGTAACCTTAAGACCCAGCGGCAAGGGTTTGCGCTGACAGCTTGGCTTTGGGTGCGGGGAAAGCAGGGGTGTCTAGGGCAACGGCAGGGTTTCTGGCCTGAGCAACTGGCAGCATTTGGAATTGATCCCAGTGGCAGTTACAGAGTCCCAGGGAGATGTTAAAGCTGGGATGGGGGTGGGGACTCAGTCAGATGCCAAAAAAAACACCAAGGTGGCAGCCAGTGCTGGGACACAAGCCTAAGAGGCGAGAGACAAGAGAAGGATTCGAGCTCTGATTCTGCTTCCAAATTCCCATAGGCTCTCTGCGTATGGCCATAATCCCAGCACTTGGGAGCTGGAGGCAAGAGAATCAGGCACTAAAGACCCGTTTTAGCTATATATCAAGGTCCAGGCCAGCTAAGGCTATGTGTGACCTTGTCTCAAAACATGTTAAAACTTCTCCAGACCCCAACTTTTCCATCTTACACAAAAGGTCATTAGGAGCCAGACGGTGGTGGCGCACGCCTTTGATCCCAGCACTCAGGAGGCAGAGGCAGGCCCAGTGAGTTCGAGGCCAGCCTGGTCTACAGAACGAGTTCCAGGACAGCCTCCAAAACAATACAGAGAAACCCTGTCTCAGAGGGAAAAAAAGTCATTAGGAATAAAACACCCATGGGGCAGGGCCCAGTGCTCGCCTAGAATCCACTTCAATAGTAAGGGTGTTTGCCTGGTATGTGCAACACCCTAGGTTCCATGCCCAGGACGGAGAGATGGCTCAGCCATTAAGGATGCTGCTCTTCCAGAGGACTCAGACTCGGCTCCTTGCACCCGCAAGATGGCTTACAGCCACGTGTAACTCCAAATCTGTGCATCTGCCCCCCTCCTTCTGGCTTCCTTGGGCACTCCTTGCCCTTGGCACACAGACATACATGCCAGCAAACACCCATACGCGTACAATTTTAAAACGGCTAAAGAAAGAAAGAGAGGAGCCAAGAGATATCCCCGCAGGAAAAGTGGTTGCTGTGCAGTATGAGGAACAGAGTCGGATGCCCAAAACCCGCATGAGATAGCCAGGCGAGACGGTACATGCTTCGAATCCTCCTGCCAGGGACATGAAGACAAGAGGATCCTTGAGGCTTGCAGAGCAACCAGCCTAGACTGTTCGGCAATCTCCAGACCAATGAGAGACCCTGTCTCAAAAGTACAAGGTAGATAGCTCCTGAAGAAGAGGTAGTTGACCTTTGGGCTACACACACACACACACACACACACACACACACACACACACACATACACACACATACACACACACATACACACATACACACACATACACACATACACACACATACACACACACATACACACATACACACACATACACACATACACACACATATACACACACATACACACATACACACATACACACATACACACACACACACACATACACACATACACACACACACACACACACACACACACACACACATACACACACATACACACACACACACACACACACACACACACACACACATACACACACATACACACACACATACACACATACACACACATACACACATACACACACATATACACACACATACACACATACACACATACACACATACACACACACACACACATACACACATACACACATACACACATACACACACACATACACACACACACACATATACACACACACATACACACATACACACACACACACATACACACACACAATCAGGAAATGAATTTTGACTTAAAGGTAAGACAGAAATTCCAACCATTTCTGAAAAAGCCCCAAACATACTTCCATCCCTTCATTTGCTTTCGCTCTAGTTTTAGACAAGAGCTCACACAGTCCCGGCTGGTCTCCAGCTCAGTATGTGGCCAAGGCTAGTCTGGAGCTCTTGATCCTCCGGTCTTAGGCTCCCAAGTACCACTCCCAGCCATGCTTTACACTTTATAATAAGTACATACTTATGCTGAATAGTATTCTGGGCATTGATGATAATAAAATTAAAATATCAGTCAACTCTGAAAAATGGGGAAGATACTCTAATATTGAGCCAAGATTCTTTATGTATGTATAAGTAAACAATCATGTCACGTCATCAGTATGTGAATTTGCTTTCATCCTTAACACATGGTAAAATGATAAGCATTATTGCGAAATAAATGGTTTTATAGCCTAGTATCAGTATACGTTTGTGTACATATGTTATACTCCTATTTTCCCAAGTCCACAGAAAAACTCCTCAAATCTTAGGGTATCACTAGTGGAAGAAGTTTGAGAGTCTCGGGATTGAGCTGGGCATGGTAGCGCATGCCCGTAATCCCAGGACTGGAAAGCAGAGGCAGGCTGATGTCTGTGAGTCCCAGGCCAGCCTGGTCTACACAATGACTCTGTCTGAAGACGTAGCAGGGGGGGGAGAAGAAGAAGGAGGGAGGGGAGGGGGGAGGAAGGGGGCAGGGGGAAGAGGAGGAGGAGGAGGAGGAGGAGGAGGAGGAGGAGGAGAAGAAGAAGAAGAAGAAGAAGAAGAAGAAGAAGAAGAAGAAGAAGAAGAAGAAGAAGAGAAGAAGAAGAAGAAGAAGAAGCCTGATCCAGATTTAAGCGGTCGCATACCTGTAACCCCAGCCAGAAGGATCTGGAAATTCAAAGGATCTGGAAGTTCATTTGTCATCCTCAGCTGTATAGGGAACGAAGGCTGGCCTGGGTTGCATTAGACTCTGTCTCAAAAATCAACACACACACACACACACACACACACACACACACACACACACATTCCTGGGCTAAGGTAAAAGGAACCCATATTTTCATGGAAAATCTTTGTGTTCAGTTTTACGCTTTGCATTGCAACAAAAAATAATAATTCCTTTAAATTTTTTAAACGTTACGGTCTGGAGAGATGGCTCAGAAGTTAGGAGCACTTCCTGTTCTTGCAGATGACCTGAGTTATTCTCCCAACATCCACAGAGTGACTCACAACCATCCCTATCTCCATCCAGATCCGCGGCACCAGGCAAATACGTGCTGTATATACACACACGTAGGCAAAAAAAAAAAAAAGCATAAAATAAATATTTTAACATTAAAGATAAATAAATGTATTTTGTGCGAAGGGTCGGGGTTCGTGGAAACCAAATGACAGTCTTGGGACTTGGCTTTCTCTTTCTATCAGGAGAGTCCCACGGATCGCACTCGGTCACCTGTCTTGACCACCAGGGCCTGCACCACACAACCCTGCCTCTCCCAAATCCCGAGAGGATGTGTGATATTCACTGCAGCTCAGATTGAGCTCTTTGTTTTCCTGGCTTGGACTCGTGGAATCCTCACCACACCCTCAGCTCTGATTGCCATTTGACAGATGGTGACAGACTAGGAGACAGCCCAGGCTGGATAGAGGTCACCCAGCTGGGAGGGAAGAGGAAGGGGCGGGGCCATTCTCTCCTGAGCCTGCGCACTTGATACCTGCCCGCTTGCTCAGTGGTCCCGCCGCTCTCTATCCGCTCCCACCTCCACGGAACAAGTGCCTAGAGCCAGACAGTCCTTAGAGGCCCCTTAGAACTGGAGGCACATCCTCCTTAAGCTTCAGCCAGCGGCACCGTGTTAGCCCCCCTTTTTGCAAGCTGAAACCTCTCATCCAAAATCACAAAAGCTGCAAACTCTCCAAGAATCCACCATGCTACCCCCCTCCAATCTACCTCACTGAGAAGCAGAGGGGAAAGATGACTAAGAATGCATCACTGACTTCCTGGGTTCAAATGCTATCTTTCAGAAACGGTACTTGACAGGGGCCTGGTGTTACAGGGCGGTAATTCCAGCCAGGTACGTGGGAAGCAGAAGCCCAGGAGTGCTGTGAGTTTAAGGCCAGTCTAGATAACTTAATGGGATCCTAAGTCAAAACGAAAAAGAAGCCGGGCATAGCGGTTCCTGCCTGTAGTCCCTGCACTAATCCAACTTGGGAGAGATTGGGGGGGGGGGGCGAGAGAGAGAGAGACAGAGACAGAGACACAGAGACAGAGACACGAAGAGAGAGAGACAGACAGAGACAGAGAGAGAGACCCTGTCTCAAAAATAAAATTAAAATAAAGACTGGAAGTGTCATTCAGGCATAGAGTATTTGCCTAGAAGTCCCCAGTGAAAGGTTGTAGGTGTGGCTCAGTGGTAGACACTGCCTAGAATCCCCCAGTGAGGGGCTGGGGATGTGGCTTAGTGGTAGAGCCCCTGCCTAGAATTCCCCAGTGAGGGGCTGGGGTGTGGCTCAGTGGTAGAGCCCCTGCCTAGAATCCCCCAGTGAGGGGCTGGGGATGTGGCTTAGTGGTAGAGCCCCTGCCTAGAATCCCCCAGTGAGGGGCTGTGGGTGTGGCTCAGCACTAGTGCACTTGGAGAGAATGTACAAGGTCATAGATTGACTCCCTAAAAAAGCTTTAGTATCTAGGTGATAGCACACTCCCCAGGCCTGTTTCCTTTTCTGCAAAAAGGAAATCATAATAATAACTTAACCATACAGTCATGGTTAAGACTTAAATTAGTTAGTACCTACAAAATTCTTAAAACAGCAGTCCATACCTCTCAGTGTTGGGACATGTTCCCAGCAGCCCAGTGTGATTAGATTATATCCCCCCCCCAATTTGTTTCAGGGAGAGAAAATCCATCGCATCCACGAAGAAACTGGGAAGGTTAGACCCTGTCTGCCTGTACTTTTATATTTTTAGTTATGTTTTATTTTTGTGTGTGTGTCTGTGTCTGTGTGTGCGTTGGATGTCAGAGGACAGCTTGCAGGAGTCACTTCTCTTCCACAATGTGGGTTCCAGGGATCAAATTCAGGAGCTCAGGCTGGTTTGCAAGTACCTTTACCTGCTGAGTCCTCTCACCAGCCCAGACGTGGACTTCTTACCACAGAGCATGGTTTGATCCTTTACAGGTTTTAAGCATGAACGGGACATTTTTCTGAATTAGTCGTACAACACTCAGAGGGGTCAGAATATACTCATGCCGCCCGGCATGTAAGCAACAGAGCCAGGATTCAAACCCAGGCTCCTATGTGTCCAGGTTGAAACCTACCTGTGTGCCAGTGGACTCCTGCATACAGCATTGTGGAGAGAGGGAAAGCTGGTGGAAACGCCCTCCCCTGGCATGGGCTGGGTCTCTGGTAGCCCTGGTTCTGGACCCTGTCCAGACTGAGTAACCATCCCCCTGAATGCACTGGGGTGGCGCGGATGAAGGGAGAAGGTGCAGCCCCCTCCACCACCTCTGATTGGGGCCTTGCAATCCCCCAGGATTTGGTGCTTGGAAAGCTGACGTTGGGTTGCTATGGTGATGGGTTTGGGGCGGTTGCCATGACAGCAGAACTAGCCTTGGTTTAAAAATATCTAGGAGGAGGTTTGTGTTTGTGTGAGTGTGAGTGCCTGACCGACCATGCTGTTTTGTGTGGGTCCAAACGGGAATGTTTGGTGGGGCTGGGAGGAACTGGGGCTGCGGGCGTGACTCAGGGGGAGGGGGGAGGGCTTCACAACACACAGCAATCCAAGTGTGTTGAGCACTGGTCACTGGGCAGCCCCTGAAGTCCAGTCATCTTGTATGCCAGACTTTGCTGATCCTGTATCTAAATGTGCACGGTACCCCGTTTACGCTGAGCTATAATGAAGGCCACTCCATACCACCAACATGTATGTCTTATGTAAGCAAGGTCGTATGTTTCTTATCGCTTTGGTCACATATGTGTAAACTTCTGGGGGGTGACACACAAATTTGGAACTGTGAGTCTGAATACGCCTACGTGGGACATATTTGGATATTAGAAGACACCACCTTGATATTAAATACACATCTATCTATTTGTGTGTGGGAGCCTGTGCTGTGGTTTTGGTCTGAATGACTGAGTGTGCATTTTAGGGATGTGTGTGTGTCTGTGTCTGTGTGTGTGTGTGTGTACACAAGCGTCCTCAGTGGTCCTCTCCTGTCAGTCTTTCTAAATCAGTGTGAAGCGTGTGCCCTATGTGACTAAGTGTGTGTTAGGGGAGAGAACTTCACACGCAACTCCATGGATGCTGGGGGATGTCACCTGTGTACCTCGGGTCTGTGAGATGCTAAGGTTCAGTATTTCCCTGCATCCCCTCTTGCCTCTTCTCTGTCTCCATGGCAACCAGCTCCTCAGCTCCCTCCAGGAAGATAGAGGGGGAGGATCCAGACTGCAGTGGACCACAACCCCCTCCCATCCCCCTTGACTGAAGGGACAATGGGGGGAGGGGACAGATGGGCGTCCACCTCATCCACCCTAGGCCATCTGCTGCCTCCACTGTCCTGGGGACCCGAGAGCACAGCAAGGGAGGGGCAGGTGGGGTGGAGCAGATCCTAGTGCCACAGACTACCCCGCCCCCAGCTGCCACAGCTACCCATTCCTGGACCCCTCTGGGGCTAGACTTGCTTCTGACCAAGCTAGAAAGGAAGGAAGCCCTGGAGACCAGGCATCGAGGGAGCAAAAAATGCATATATATGAGAATACAGAATATTGGCTATAACCCACTCCAAGAAAGAGCTTTCTGTCTCCTATGGCTTCGGGCTTTGGAATTAGGCTTGTCCCCCATCAAAATCCCAGTTTTCTCTCTGCGTAGCCATGCGCCCTTGGAAAACCCTTTCTGCAGCCTCTACTCTGTCGTCTGCAAATCAAAATTTTCTAAGGAGTGACCAGAATGATAATACTTACTCTACAAAGCCCTAAGGCTGTTTTGTTCCGTGCTGTGTCCCAGGGTTCAGGGCAGTATCTGTCACTCAGTGGGTGGGCCATCAGGAGTTGACAGAACCGAGTCCAGTCGGCTTCTGTGACAGTTTCTTGCTTTAACTTGATTTCAAGTCTCAGCCTGACAGTATATATAGCCTTATGCCCACTCTTCACGGATAGATGGACGATCCAGAGTGGAATTCCCGTGCTGACAGTCGTATGGCACTTGAAGGGACAGTCCTTGGTTTGGCTATGTGATAGCGGACCTCTTGCCTTTGATTCTTTTTCTTCTTTTGTTTTTTGTTTGTTTGTTTGTTTTGTTTCTTGTTGCTTTGGTTGTTGTTTTTTTTAACAAAGGGTCTTACACTGTAAGCCCAGACTGGCTTCAAACTCAAGGCTTTTCTCCTGCCTCCTCCTCCTCCTCCCGTCAAATGCTGGGATTACATGAATGAGCGCCCACTCTAGGCTGTTTCAGGTCTCCAAGGCTCACGATAATAAAAGTGCATCCCATCTTTGTTTCCCTGTGGGATTAAATGAGAACTTCTTACTTAGAACCACCCCTGGCCCAGAGCAAGTGCAGAAGAAAATGCTCTTTAGAAGCAGAAGCGAAAGGTAGCTAGGGGTGGCTGGCGCACATCCATCCCCCTGATCCCGGCACTTGAGGGCTGGAGGCAGCAGAATCCGGAGTCCGAGGCTAGCCTGAGCTACACAGTGACTTCAAAGCCAGTTTGAGCTACGTTGGACTCTGTCCCCTCCCTGCCCCACCGCAAATAAAAGGGTGAAGGGTAAGGAAGGAAGGCGTGGAGGAGCTTCATGGTCCCCATTATACCCTGCAGGGGGGAGTCAGGTCTCTCGCTTCCCAGCGTGATGGGCGTGGCCAACCCGGAGGACCGTGGCCCAAGGCTTCAAGGGCGGACCAATGGAGGCGCCGGAGGGCGTGGCCCTGCCTGGCATGGGCGTGACCCTGTGCGGGTGGGAGGGGCCAGGACGCTGTGGGAGCCTAGGCTGAGAAGATGCTCGGGCCAGCAGCCACCGCCACCAGCCCCGTCGCCGCTGCCGCCCGCGCCCGCAGCCCCCCGGGCCCCCACTAGCGGCCGCCTCCGCTTCGCATCTCCGGCCCCCCGCCCTGAAAAGGGCCTGGGGAGGGGGGGCTCGGCCCTCCGCATCTGTGGGGAGCCCCCAGGAAAGGGCACAAGGAAGGGTGTCCTGTCCCCTCTGCACCCCGCTGGCTCAACCAAGTGCCGGGCTTCGGTGATCTCTGAGAGAGCAGGACCCCACCCCTCAGTCCCCCATCCCAGAACCCCCCTCCCACTCCCTCTCCAACCTGCTCCCCCCCCCCCCCGTCCTCCCGGCTCTGTCAGCGCTCTCCCCCCCCGCCCGCCCCCTCCCGCCTCCCTCCCCGCCGCTCCCCTCCCCCTCCCCGCCGCCCCCTCCCCTCCCCCTCCCCTCCCCCGCCCCCCCACCATGAGGATGATGGCCGCCGGCGCGGTGCACGGCCTCTTCACGGCCTCCGCGGCCCCGCAGCCGCCGCCGCCCCCGCCGCCGCCGCCGCCGCCGCAGCCCCAGCCTCCCCAGCAGCCGTCGCCGCCGCCACAGCAGCCGCCGCCGCCGCCGCAGCCGCCGCAGCAGCAGCAGCAGCAGCAGCCGCCGCCCCAGGCCCCCCCCCATGGAGCCCGAGGCCCCGGATTCCCGCAAGAGGCCCCTCGAGACGCCCCCCGAGGTGGTCTGCACCAAGCGCAGCAACACGGGAGGTGAGGCCAGGGCTGCGGGACCGCGGCGTGGGGCGTTGGAGGGGGGGCATCGCGCGCCGAAGGGGACATCGCTGGCCTCCATCATCCCCCCCCCCATCCCCGGCTGGCAGGTGCAAGTGCTCCGGGGAGGGGAGGGGCGCTCCTCCGCGAGGAGCTGGGGACCCGGACGGACCCCTTTCTCTCGTCGCCGAGGCCCCTGGGGCTGAGAGCTTTGTCTGCGATGAGAGGGGCTGGGGGGGAGGGGGTGGTAAGTGTCCTTGTGGTGTCGGAGGGAGTCGAGGATGAGGGGCGTGGGTCCCTTCAAGGGCCGGCGTGTCCTTGAGGGGTGTGTGGCGTGACCCTTTTCGGGGCAGGGGTGTTCCCCCGGGTTTGCGTGTCCCGGCTGGGGGAGGGGAGAGGAGTAGCGACAGGCCCGTGGACCAGGAGCTTCTGAACCTCTCTCTCCCTGGGGACGTCCTGAGCATGGGTTGTCCCGGAAAGGGGCCGGGTGTGGACGGTATGAGAGACCGTGCGTGGGGGACAAGCTGGGTGGGTGTGTTGGGTGACATGGAGGAAAGGGTGGGTGTGTAAAACTGGAGGGGGGGAGCAGATGGAAGGCCAGGACAGGTGTGCGGATCTGTGCGGGTACTGTAGGGCCTGGGTACGTGACATTAGGGGACCATGGATATGACAGGGCAGCGTGTGTGTGTGCGTGTGTGTGTGTGTGTGTGTGTGTGTGTGTGTGTGTAAAAGGCATGAGACCCTCCAGGATGGATGTGTAACAAGGGAAGGTGTGTGCTTGTCACTCCGGAGGGGGCTCTCGTACTGTGACACATGAGTGAGGGAGGGGGGGTGTGACATTGCAAGGGGGTGTGTAGGGAGGCAGAAAACATGGGCTCCGGGTTGTGGACCGTGAGGATACGCGTGGACTGGGGGAAGGGGTCCCGCATGTGGGATACCAGTGCGTAAGGGGGGACCCGGAGAAGCTGGTGCTGGGGTGTGACAAGGAAAAGGGTGTGGGTGTGACTCCGGAGAGGCTGTGGCTGGGTGTGACACATGGAGGTGTGCAACAGTGACATCAGAGGAGGTGTGTGTCCGGGGGTGGGGGGGTATGGAAAGGGAGAGCTGGGACTCGTGGTTCGGCGAAACCCACTGAGGGTGTGTTCACAAGGACTGGGGAGAGATGGAGTTCCATGCTGTTAGTATTCAGGCATCTGTACTGGCCTGCCTTTGGAGTTCTGACTGGATACGCCCTCAGCTGCTGCCACTAAGAACACCACCTGTGCCCATTCACTATGCTCCCTTTTACAAGGGCCCTGCCCACCTCCCATCCCTTTCTCTCTCTCTCTCTCTCTCTCTCTCTCTCTCTCTCTCTCTCTCTCTCTCTCTCTCTCTCTCTCTCTCTCTCTCTCCCCCTCTCTCTCTCCCTCTCTCTCTCCCTCTCTTCCCTCTCTTTCATCTCTCCCACTCCTCCTGCTCCCAGAGGCCGCTCTCCCCCACCCTCCCCTTCCCCTTTCTTACCATCCCTCCCCCTTAATAAAAAGCCTCTCCGATTGAACTCTGTGGCATGGCATCTTCCTCTCTCGAGTCACTTTTTTTTTTTTAATTTTAAATCACAACACAAGTGACTAAGGATGTATGCTCAGGACACCCTGGATCCCGGAGATATGCGGCACCCAAATGCGTGTGGATGTGTAACACAGGAAGGTGTGTTACACCAGCTGGGGGAGAGGCAGGGTGTGACAGCATGCGGATGTGAGGCGGCTCAATGTTAGACACCCCGAAACGTGTAGGCTGCTCAAAACGGACCCTGTCTGTGTGTGCATGGCCTGGGAGAGGTGTGCGTGTGCACAGCGAGAAAAGCCAAGCTAAGCAGGGGACTCGAGGTGCTGCCCTGGATGCCAGTGGGTACGGGAGGCAAGTGGGAGGGTAGAGGGGGATCCTCAGGGCTCTCTGGCTCTCTCATAGGAAGGAGACCCCAAAATAGACAGATTCTCGCTCCCGGTCTCAAAATGCCCTCTTCATCTTGCCTTGAGCAAAGAGGGTCTATAACCTTCCTCCAGCTCGGTTTGGTGGTAGTCAGGGGCCGACTCCCCACCCCCTCCCCTGGAATATGCATGACCCCCACTTCTTTTCTCACCCCAGGCCCCCCCCTCACCTCCAGCCAGGTGGGGCAGGATTTCAAGTTCCCTTGAATGGCTGGGAGGGTGCTCAGCAGAAATTGAAGGAAAGGGAAGTCGGGGGGGGGGGGGGGAGGGGTGGAAGAGAATTTCCTGCCTGTCTTCCTGGCACCCACCCCCAGCACACACACACATGAAAATGTCCAAAGCCGGCCGGCTTCCTTTCTTCCTTCCTGCCCTGCCGCTGTTGCCAGTCCCCGCAAGGATCAGGGACCCAGATTTGGCTAGGCGGCAATGGCAGTGAGTGAGTGGCTGCTAGTGACTGTCCCTTCCAGGCTGTTTGTAGCTCTTACTACCACCCGGCAGGCTCTGAGATCTGGGGGAATTTTTCAACACAACCCTCTAAAGAGACTATTGAAGGTGTGTGTGTGCGTGTGTGTGTGCGTGTGTGTGTGTGTGTGTGTGTGTGTGTGTGTGTGTTTTAGCCAGTGAGGGAAACTGAGGCTCGGTGAGATGAAACCGCTTATCCAAGGTCACAGGGCTCCTCATTGACAGATCCAGGATTGATTGAACCCTGGACTGATTGGTTGCAGGTCATGGAGACTAACCACTGGGATTTCAAGTTTCCTTCTACATGGCAAAGCTAAGTGCAGTCTTTAGGGACTATAACCTGCAGACTGTCCTCCACCTCCAGACCGTATCTGGGGAAACCGAGGCCAGGAGATACAAAAGAGTAGTTCTCTATTGAGAGAAACAGTCTGGAGCAAGGCAAGCGTTGGTGACTTGGATCTCAAAATTGCTGGTTCCTTTCAGTGGAGAACAGTGGTGGCTGGGGGACGCTTGGCCAACCCCTACCGCTCTCTGAGCTTCTGTGTCTCCAGCTTCCAAATGCAGACATGACAATAGGGTGTGCATAATGTCATGATGGTTGGCATATCATTGCTTAACGTCTGACATGCAGGTCCATCTCACCCTCCCCATGCGCTGTGATGGCAACATACTAGTAAGTTATAATCATGGCTAACATTTGTGGTGCCAGGAAATATTGTGGAAACTATTGGACGTGGGTCATTGAATGCTTCCAATTCAGTTACCCATCTTCAAATGAACAGCTGAAGCCCAGAGAGGTTTGGAAACTTGGGCAACAGCATTCAGCTAAGCAGAAGCAGGGCTATGGTTTGAACTCAGGAGACTGACCCGACTGTGTGGACAGATTCGATGGTGGATGCCCCGTTCAGAGAGGACCCTGAAGTTCAGAGTGATGAAGGACTCTACTAGGGCATCACAGATGATAACAGGCCAAACAAACCATGTTGTTAGGGGCAGTGGGGGGAACAGGAGCTAGTGGCTCTTCTGGCTGGTGTCTGGATGCCTGGCTGACTGATAAATGCCACTGGGAGGAAGAGGAGGTTACTCTGGGCAAGAGGACTCCAATGAAGAGATTGGAAGAAACTCCAACCTCGGGAGTTAATTGAAGAAATCAGAGAAACTGCCTGTAATCCCAGCTATGGAGAGGCTAAGGCAGGGTGATTGGAAGGAAGGAAGCTCAAGGCCATCCTGGGCTACATAGCCAGACTCTGTCTCAAAATAGAAAAGTAAAATGAATAAACAAAAAAAAAAAACAGGGCTGGATTCCAGGACAGCCTCCAAAGCTACAGAGAAACCCTGTCTCGGAAAAAACTAACAAACAAACAAAACGGGGCTGGGGATCTGGTTCAGCTGTGGAGCCTTTGCCTAGAATTCCCTAGTGGGGGCCTGGGTACATGTCACAGTGGTAGAGCCCCTGCCTAGAATCCCCCCAGTGAGGGGCTAGCGGTGTGGCTCAGTGGTAGAGCCCCTGCCTAGAATCCCCCAGTGAGGAGCTGGGGGTGTGGCTCAGCAGTAGAGACCCTGCCTAGAATCCCCCAGTGAGGAGCTGGGGGTGTGGCTCAGCAGTAGAGACCCTGCCTAGAATCCCCCAGTGAGGGGCTGGCTGTGTGGTTCAACAATCATATACTTGCCTAGCATGTGCAAGGCGCTGAGTTCCGTGCCCAGTACTGAGGTCTGGGGGCAGAGGGCCCTGGTAAGCTTAAGAGTGTCCCTAGGGAGAGCCTTAAGGTGGCTCAGCTGGCACAGGCGCTTGCTGCGTGAGCCTGGTCCTTTGGATGTGATCCACGGGTCACACACAAAGAAGCAAAGTGAGACACACACCCGTTGCCCTCCATGCACACGTCTTGGCCCGTGATCCCACACATGCATCGTGCACGCACACACACAACAATACAAAAATAAAGTTAACAGAGTGCCGCCTGTAGTGCAAGCCTGTGGTTCTTAGGCTCTGACTTTACTGCCCTGATAATCTCGACTGGCCCACCATGTGCAGGCACAGACATACCTCATGCTCCAGGAGCTCCCCACAGGGATCTCAACCCCAGAATCCCTTCCCCGCAACACACGCACACGAGCCCTGGATGATGGGGCCTAGAAACATGACCCAGGTTCAATTCTCAGCACCCACACAGTGCCTCACAACCAGTTAAAGCTACGGTGCGAACCCAGTGCCGCCTTCTGAATTCCGACGGCACTAGGCACGCACGTGGCGCACATACACGCGGTGCTGGCGAACATTTTTTTAAGACTTATTTTATGTCTCTGAGTGTTTTTGCTAGTATGTGCTCACTTAAGAAAATCACTTATACACATAAAATAAACAAATCTAAAACTAAAAAGAAATAGAGTTGTGGAAGGAAACCTTGCATGGTTCAAAGCATATCACCACCGTGTATTTGCCATGGGACTCTCGGCCAGGGATATAAATGATCCAGGACTCAGTTTCCCCTCTGGAAAATGGGAACAGTAGGATTTACTGCTCTAGATAGACTGAAGTGTCTGAGTGGCTCTGTCCAGTTACTGAAATTCCCTGGGAGAGCTAGACATGGTGACCCATGTTGGTAACCGCCCCCCATCCATGTGGGCTCCAGGGATGCAAACCCCAGTCCTATTGCTGGTATACATTGTCACTCATGAACCGTCCACCATGACTCCTAACTCTGCCACCAAGAATCTAGAAGAAGGAACCCTTTTTTTTTTTTTTTTTTTTTTTTTTTGGTTTTTCGAGACAGGGTTTCTCTGTATTGTTTTCGAGGCTGTTGGTCCAGCCTGGCCTCGAACTCACAGAGATCCGCCTGCCTCTGCCTCCCGAGTGCTGGGATTAAAGGCGTGCGCCACCACCGCCCGGCGAATGAACCCTTTTTTAAAAAAAATTTTGTATCATTTTAAATTGTGTGTGTGTGTGTGTGTGTGTGTGTGTGTGTGTGTGTGTGTGTGTACATATGCTCATATGCATGGGTGCCCTCAGAGGACAGAGGTGTGGGATTCCCCCCTAAAACTGGGGTTATTAGCTGTTGTAAGCCGCCAGATGTGGACTAGCAACAGCACTCCAGACATTTGCAGAAACAGGCTTGCCATCTCTTCAGTCCCAGAATAACCTTTTCTTTTTTCTTTTTTTTTTTCTTTTTTGTCATTTAAGTGAGAGTTGCCTAAGGGGGCATTACCCTTTCTTTTTGTTTGGTTTGGTTTGTTTACAATCATATTACATTGTTCATTCAAGTGGATGGGACACATCAGGTCAGCTTGTGGAAACCGACTTTCCCCTTCCACAGTATGGGTCCCAGGCACCAAACTCAGCTCACTGGAGGTGGCAGGCGCCTTCATTTGATAAGCCCTCCTACCAGCTCTGCCCCCCCTTCCCTCTCTTCTCTTCTGGTATGCTATGGAATTGAACCCGGGACTTCACATATGCTAGGCAAGTGCTCTACCCCTGTGCTACGCCTCCAGGCCCATGGCACCTGTCTCTGGGTCCCTAACAGTGTCACACCTTCAGGATGTCGCTCTGAGCAAGCACTGTCCAGACAGGCTGCTCCTCTGCGTATGAAGGGACCCCAGACACCTTGATGACCCACCCCTCCCCAGCACATGCCTCCACGCCACACCCACAAGGCCTCACGGCTTTCCCCGGTAACCCCCACCCCCACGCTTCTAACGACATTCCCCATCTCACACCCCAGCCTCCTCTTCATATAACGCGTCACCTCTCCCACCCTCGGCCCCCACCAAGAACAGGGACCATGAGAACAGCAAACCCTCCCTTGGTTCCCTCTAGACACGGTGTCACCCAAAACCTCTCTAAGATATGGCCTCTTTGACCCCATGTGCGTGCTTGTGTGTGTGTGTGTGTGTGTGTGTGTGTGTGTGTGTGTGTGTGTACACCTGTGTGTATGCACAGAGGCCAAAGGAAGATCTCTGATGTCCTTGTCTATTGCCTTCTGCCTTATTCCTTTGAGTTGGGGTCTCTACTTGAACATGAATCTTACTTATTTTCGGCTAGGCTGACAGCAAGCAAGTGCCAGCAAGTCTCCTGTCTCCACCCACCACAACACTGTGTTTAAGACATACTTGAGTGTGAGACTTTTTGTATAGGTGCTAGAATCCAAACCCAAGTCCCGGTGTTTCACAGTAACTACTTTTAACCACTGAGCTGTCCCTCTCCAGTCCCAAATGTTTTGTGGCTTGTGCGCATGTGTGTGTGTGTATGTGTGTGTGTGTGTGTGTGTGTGTGTGTATTGTTTTGTATCAAGACATAGTTTTCCTGTGCAGTTCTGGCAGTCTGGGTGTGTAGCCCAACATGGCTTTGAGCTTGCAGCAATCCTCCTGCCTCTTGAGTCCTGATATTAGAGATGTGTGCCACTATGTCAGTGTGGGCTCTGATTTTGTCCCTGGTGATCCCCCGGGGAACTAAGCCACCTTACAGGATCCAGTGTCCACTCTTACCTTGAGAGTTCAGGTCTCTTGGGTAGACAAACTTTATTTGTAAGACCTGGAAGCATAATCACGGGGGTTGGCCGGGGGCATAGTCAGCAGAAGGAACCAGCCGAGCCAGCTTTGTCTTGAGGTGGCCATGCTTTGACACAGCAGCCCTGGAGGAGACAGGTGCAAGAGGGGCAGGGAACATTCCTGGTCAACTTCTCTGTCACCGTCACTGGACTCTGGGAGCTGTGGGAACCCAAGCGGAGCTACGGAGACTGGGCCGGGAGTTCTGGCTTCTGGCCCGCATTTCTCACAAGCACAGAAAGCTCAATGATGGCTGTTGAGACCGGGAAAGGCCTGTGAAGTCTGAGGGTTCCAGGGTCAGCCACGGTCAGTGTCTCTGTCTTTGCTGGAGGAAACAGAGGCCTGGCTTCTTCCCAGAAGAGGTGGAACTCTGTGTTGGTGGCATGCCCCAAACAGGAAAGCTCGGTGGAAGTTTCTAGAAAGGACAGAGGCAGACGGAGGTCCACAGTGGGGACTCCCAAAGTTAATATTTTCGAGTTTCTGGCACTCAGGAGGTTTCATCACCCACAAGTGGTTTTGTTTTCTTCTTGACTGTTGTGTCTTTCCGTTGATGCTTGCTGTAAGAGGAAAAGCCATTTCCACCTGCACAGTTGTCATTATTGGCAGTGGTTTTTAAATCTCACACCAACTCTTTTGGTGGATTATTTTCTTTCAGTTGATTTTTTTTTGGTGTGGGAAACAGTGAGTTTTATTATGAATCTTTAAAGTCTTAAATTATCTGTATTCATTTTGTGTGTTTATGTGCGTGTGCGGGCACATGTGCACGTGAACACTAGAATGCATGCACGGCACACGTGTGGGGGTCTGAGGATAGTGGTTTTCTCCTTCCACCATGTGGGATCAAGCTTGAGGTGTTAAGCTTGGCGGCAAATGCCTTTGCCTCCTGAGCGTCACACTGGCCCCCTTGTTGTGATATTTTCATAAGTATATCACTGTACTTCATTCATGCTTACCCTCCGTTAGAACCCCTTGTCCCTCCCTTCCTTCCGATTTCATGTCTTACATAGAGGATGGATGGATGCATGGATGGATGGACGGGTGGATGGATGGGTGGATGGATGGATGGATGGGTGGATGGATGGATGGGTGGATGGATGGATGGGTGGATGGATGGATGGGTGGATGGATGGGTGGATGCATGGATGGATGGACGGGTGGATGGATGGATGGGTGGATGGATGGGTGGATGCATGGATGGATGGACGGGTGGATGGATGGATGGGTGGATGGATGGGTGGATGGATGGGTGGATGGGTGGATGGATGGACGGGTGGATGGATGGGTGGATGGATGGATGGATGGATGGGTGGATGGACGGACAGACGATGCATACATGCATGAAACATAGATAAACACACACACACACATATTTGAGACGGGGTCTTGTGTAGTGCAGGCTCTCCTAAATCTCTGTAAGTAACCCAGCATGACCTTGAACTCCTGATCCTCCTGTTTCCACCTCCCAATTGCTGGCATTACAGGTGTGTGCCACTGTGCCCAGTTTACATAGTGCTGGGGATCAAACATAGGGCATCATACGTGCTAGACAAGTAACCTCCCTTTGAGTGCGCATGCACCCCAATAAGTAGATGAATTTTGCATCTGAAACTTGCTATATTTTGCTTTGTTTTGTTTTGTTTGGTTTGGTTTGGTTTGGTTTTTCGAGACAGGGTTTCTCTGTATTGTTTTGGAGGCTGTCCTGGAACTCGCTCTGTAGACCAGGCTGGTCTCGAACTCACAGAGATCCGCCTGCCTCTGCCTCCCGAGTGCTGGGATTAAAGGCGTGCGCCACCAATGCCCGGCTCCTTTTTGGGTTTCTGTTCCTTGTTTTTCTTCACAGAAACAAGGTCTCGTGTTGGGTAGGTAGGCCTGCAGCTCTCTCTGTGGTCCGGGCCTTTAATGTTTCACTGGTGCTGGGATTAGAGGTGTGCCCCACCGTGCCCTGTTGCGGTAACTGCCTCCCATCCGCCACAGCTGTTTGTTTTAATTACATTCATTTAGTTAATTAGTATTCACTAAAGGTGTGTGCTTGTGTGTGTGAGCACGAGTGTGAGCACGTGTGTGTTTGTGTGTGTGAGCACATGTGTGAGTGTGAGCACCTGTGTGTGCGTGCATGTGCGTGTGTCCATGTGTGTGTGTGCGCGCGCGCATGCACATGGGCATAAGTATACCTATGCAGCGGTGATCAAGTGGAGTCAAAGAAGAGTTTGAGGAGGAGTTGGTTCTCTTCCACCCAGTGGGACTGAGGGATCGAACTCCAAAGGTCCGGCTTGGAGGCAAGCACCCTTACCCACTGAGCCATCTTGCAGGTCCAGGTTTCTTTGGTTGGTTTTTTAAAACAGAAACTCCCTCTGCAATCCAGGCCTGGCTGGGCATGTCAAATCCTTCAGCTTCCTGAGTTCTAGGATTCAGGATGTGCGCAGCCATGCATGGCTGGAAATCTTTTGAGGCATCTCCCTGGTCCATGATTCCCACCTTTGAATAAATGTGCTTCTGTGTCTTAGGAGTTTAAGGGAAAAGGAATCTATTGTCTGGGTGGGCTCCCTGCTGTATCCCCAGCATCTAATGCAAGCATGGGCATCAAATGGGTGCTCAAGGAGGGCTTCTTGCAGAAAGGGAAGAAAGAGAGGAGAAGGAAAGACATCGCGAGTCATAGAAGAGCAGAATCAAGTATATGACAGAAGAAAACTAGAGAGATCTGGCGAGATGGTTCAGGGGGTAAAAAAATAGTAGTAATAATAACTTCCCACTGATAGCCGGGCGTTGGTGGCACACGCCTTTAATCCCAGCACTCGGGAGGCAGAGGCAGGCAGATCTCTGTGAGTTCGAGGGCAGCCTGGTCTACAAAGTGAGTTCCAGGACAGCCTCCAAAGCTACAGAGAAACCCTGTCTCGAAAAAACCAGAAAAAAAACTTCCCACCAAGCTTGATGACCTGAGTTCACTCCCCAGAACCCACATGGTAGGAGGGAAGACAATCAACTCTCCAAAGTTACTCTGTGACCTACAGACAGACAGACAGACAGACAGACACACACACACACACACACACACACACACACACCGGGGGGGGGAGGAGCAAACAAAATGTAATGACAACGCTCTACAAAGGAAGGTACTAGAGAAATTCCAGACTGGAGACTAGGCATGAGGCTGCCCTTGTATCACGAGGCCTTCCCCGGGCAGGGTGTGAAAGTGCTGGTCTGTAATTCTAGCTATTCTGGAAACTGAGGAAAGGAAGATGGTGAGTTGAAGGTCATCAAATAGACCCTATTTCAAAATAAAAAAACTAAGATGAAGACTGGAAATGTAGCTCAGTGGTAGAGCACTTGCTTCAAATCTATCCACATGGTAGAGCCCCCGCCTAGAATCCCCCAGTGAGGGGCTGGGGTATGGCTCAGTGGTAGAGCCCCTGCCTAGAATCCCCCAGTGAGGGGCTGGAGGCGTGGCTCAATGATTGAGCATCTGCCTAGAATCCCCCAGTGAGGGGCTGGAGGCGTGGCTCAGTGGTAGAACACTTGTCTAGTATGTAGAAGGCCCTGAGTTCAAGCCAACTGTTAATACCACAAAAAGAAAACAAAAGAAGTAATGGGTGAGACGGCTCAGCTGGAAAGACACACACTACCCTGTGTGATAAACTAAGTAGAGGGAAATAACTGGCTGCTACAGGCTGTTCTCTGACCTCCACGTGCGCTGCATACACACAAATCAAAGAGCACATTTCCAAAGAGCGGGGCACAGAGTGGGCAGACTAGACGATGAGGGACGGAGCGTTCCCCCTCTTTCTCCCACCTCCCAACAAAATCCCCATATTCCAAGCATTGTTTTCCTACTCACAGAGCACCCACTATGTGCTGAGCACTAAACAGGACTTTACTGCAAGCTCTTGGGAGGCTGAGGCAGGAGGCTCTGGAGTTCAAGGCCATCCCGAGCTAGACAGAGACAACTTATCTCAAAACAAAAACACAAGAGAAGTCCCGGGGTGGTGGGTTTAGTGGCGCTCGCCTTTGATCCCAACGCTCCAGAGGCGGAGGCAGGAGGATCGCTGCAAGTTGAAGACCAGCCTGGTCTACAGAGCGAGTTCCAGGGCAGCCAGGCTAAAATTAAACAAACAGTGCATGGCAGTGGTGAAAGCGGCGTATGGCGTGTGTAAGTGCCATGAGTCCAGAACATTCCAGCTACCTTCCGGTTCATTGTTTGAGTGGATGATTACACCCCCTGAAAGTCAGTGCTGCTGTGTCCCAATTTTACTATATCAAGTATCCAAAGCCATCCAGACTTTTTTTTTTTTTTTTTTTTTTTTTTGGTTTTTCGAGACAGGGTTTCCCTGTGGCTTTGGAGGCTGTCCTCGAACTCGCTCTGTAGTCCAGGCTGGTCTCGAACTCACAGAGATCCGCCTGCCTCTGCCTCCCGAGTGCTGGGATTAAAGGCGTGCACCACCAACGCCCGGCTCCATCCAGACTTTCAATAAGAAAACCTCTGCTTCCTTTGGGATTGTCTGCCTGCCCTGTATGGAAATCCCCAGTTGAAGCTTGAGGGGTTGTGGGACAGAGGGAATGAGGTGTGGACATCCCAGCGTTCAGAGACCCAAAGGGAACCTGGGAGAGATGGTTGTCATGATGTAGGCTGTCATTCCAGCACTTAAGTGACCGAGGCAGGCGGATTATGAGTTTGGGGCCAGCCTAGGATGCATGGCTAAGCCGCATCAAAAAAAAAATTGGGGTGGGGGAGGAAGAAAGAAAGTGAATTGAGGGGGGTGGGGGGGCGGATGATGAATGAAGAGGCTCCCTGGGCTGGTTGGGGAGGGAGGTTAATTACCTAATAGGCTTAATGGTCTGATTAGGCCATTTTAAGAGGATTGCCTTGGGCTCAATAAAACCCTTTTATTCTTGACTTCCTCCTCATGCTTAGAAGGTCAAGTCCAGCCACCAAACCCCACACCACCACACAAAACACGTCAGGAACCCAGTACTGGAGTGTGCCCACGCTGAGGTGGGAAGAGTTTGGCGCCTGCGGTGTCCAGGTCGGCTTTCTGTAGGTTGTGCAATTCTAGGAGGGAGCTGAGGACCTGGAACATGGTAGGCAGATGCTCCTCACTGGGGGACTCTAGGCAAGTTCTCTACCACTGAGCCACACCCCAGACCCTCACTGGGGGATTCTAGGCAAGTTCTCTACCACTGAGCCACACCCACAGACCCTCACTGGGGGATTCTAGGCAGATGCTCTACCACTGAGCCACACCTCCCAACTACAATAACGGTTTTCTTTCATCTGCTCTGGGAGGCAGCTTAGCTCACCGTACTACCTGTTGGGATATCGTGTTAATGCTAAAAAAAAAAAAAAAAAAAAAGACACCCTATACTTAAAAAGAAAAGCCTTTAAAAGGCCTTGGAAGCAGAACGGCCCAACTCCCTTTCTCTTCCCACTTTTTATCCCAAGCCTACTGTGCTGCTGCATGTGCGGGGGACACTGAGGTGTGCCTTGTTGGTGTGGCCCTTATTGGCTCTATGTGACAAATCGCTCTGGATATATGAAGCAAGGTATAGGGGAAGGGAGGGATCTTCAGTCCTCAGTGTTCCAGGAAAGGTTTTGAGATCAAATTACAGAGCAATGGAACCCCCAAAATGATAAAGAGGAATTGCCAGGCAGGGAGCATCTGCAGAGGCCGTGAGGTGGGAGGGAGCAGATAATATTCTAAGAAATGAAAGGACGGTGACTCTGGTGCCCCTGGGCGATGAGGAAGCTTAGCTGAGTAGCAGGGCCCTGTCACAAAAGGCCTCCCACTGAAAAGGCTGTAGAATTTTACCCTGGGAGCACCTGGGGCTAGCTGCTCATCTAGAAGTTAAGAGTTAGGTTAGAGATTTGCCTTAAGGACGCATTAAGTAGGTGTTTTATGCATGAATGCATTGCTGAGGACCTGGATCTATAAGAATGAATGCCCGGAAGTCAGCAAGATGACTTAGTGGGAGCCAGGAGGTGGTGGCGCACGCCTTTAATCCCAGAACTCGAGAGGCAGAGGCAGGGGGATCTCTGAGTTCAAGGCCAGCCTGGTCTACAAACCAAGTTCCGGGATAGCCAGGGACACATAGAGAAACCTGGGGCGGGGTGGGGCGGGGTGGGGCGGGGTGGGGCGGGGTGGGGCGGGGTGGGGCGGGGTGGGGCGGGGTGGGGTGAGGGGGATAGGGTAGTAGGTAAAGACTTGCTGTCAACACGGATGACCTGAGTTCAGTCCTTGGGCTCCCCACAGCAGGGGAAGAAAACTGACTCCCACAAGTTGTCCTCTGGGATGTATAACACAAGCCTAGCCCAGACAACAAGTTCTAAACCGATAAGGAATCCTATCTCAAAAAAAAAAAAAAAAACCACAGCATCCCATGATCCCATGTTGTCCTCTTGTCATCACACACCTGCAAACATACATGCAAGCATGCATGCGTTCCCCCAGCCATGCACAATGTGAAAAATCTCCAATCCAGCCCTGTCCATTTCCTTAGTCAGCCCAAGCCCCTCACCTCTTGCAACACCCACCTCCTTCACCCTCGCCCTTACAATCTGTTCCTGTCACAGACATCAGGGGAATAGTCTTGTTTTGTCTTCTTTTCGAGATAGGGTCTCCTATAGCACAGGCTGGCCTTGAACTCACTGTGTAGCTGAGGAGAGCCCTGAATTCCTGCCTCTGCCTCCCCAGTGCCGGGATCACAGGTGTGCCCCACCGCACTCGGTTTATATGGTGCTGGGGACCGAACCCAGGGCTTCATGTCTGCTAGGCAAGTGCTCTGTGTAGCCCAAAGCCAGGCATAGTGGCACATGCTTTAATCCCAGATCTTAGGACATAGACGAAGTTGGATGTCTATGAGCCCGGTCTACATAGTGAGTTCCAGGACAGCCAGGGCTACATAATAGAAGGACCTTGTGTAAAAACAAAGTTTTTTGCTTATCTATTTATCTGTAAGTGTATGCATGTGCGCACGCGCTCACACACACACACACACACACACACACACACACACACACACACACACCATGGCATACTATCGGAAGGCCAGAGGACAGTGTACAGGAGTCAGTTCTCTCCGTCCACACTGAGTGTCCTGGGTTTTGAACTGAAGTCATGAGGCTTGGCAGCAAGCTCCTTTGACCACTGAGCCATCTTGCTAGCCCCAGAGGAATGTTCTCAAATCCTGAATCAGCTCATGCCCCCTAGATCCTCCCATCCCTCTTGGGGTAAGAGCCAAAGACCACTGTGGCCCGCAAGCCTCACCACTGCACCTGCTACCAACACTGACTCCTCCTCTTCCCTCCATCAACCCACTGCCTCCTTGATGCTCCTAACGACTCACATGCCTTCCTCTAGGATTTTCATTCTTGCCTTGTGGCTCCGATGATGGGGGACGTCCTTCTGTATGTGTGTTTCTCTTACTGGTTGATGAATAAAACAGTTTGGCCAGTAGAGGCGGGAAGATAGGCCGAACTAGGAGATGAGGAAGATTCTGGGACAGTAGGCAGAGAGAGACCGTGACGAGAGGCCATGTAGCCGAGGAAGGAGTAACTGATCTGGACCCTTCTCCAGTAAGCCAAGACCATATGGAAATACATAGATTTATAGAAATGGCTTAATAATTAAGACAGAGCTAGCCAATAAGAAGCCCTGGATATGGACCAAAAGTCTATAAATTAGTACAAGTCTTTGTGTGTTTATTTGGGGCTGAGAAGGGCAGCGGAACCTGGCGGGACAAGAAACCCCGGTGTCGTGCCTTGCCTCCTCCTCCGCTGGACCTCAGTGATAAAAGCCCAGCACAGGGACTCCAGAGCTAGGCTGAGTTCACATTCCAGCTGTGTACCCTACCCAGCTCAGTGACTCTGGGATGATTCCTTATTAGCCTCATCCCTTCATCTGTAGAATGGGTTTCTTTACAGGGACAGTGTGAATTAAATTAAATTAAAGTAACAGATGTTTGTAAAGTCCTTGGAGTGGAATTGAGTGTTCATCAGGTGCTGTGGATGGATGACTGAGAGCTGGGCTGGACCAGAAGCCTGTCATCTCAGATGCTCTGAAAGCTGAGGTGGGAGAATCAGTCCTCAAGTCCAATACTTGCTTGGGGTACAGAGTGAGTTCAAAGCCAGCCTTGGGCAATCTGGTGAGACCCTGTCCCAAAAATTTTAAAGGGGACTGGGGCGTGACTCAGTTGTAGAGCCCCTGCCTAGAATCCCCCAGTGAGGGGCTGGGGGTGTGGCTGGTAGGGCCCCTGCCTAGAATTCCCCAGTGAGGGGCTGGGGGCGTGACTCAGTGGTAGAGCCCCTGCCTAGAATTCCCCAGTGAGGGGCTGGGGGCGTGACTCAGTTGTAGAGCCCCTGCCTAGAATCCCCCAGTGAGGGGCTGGGGGTCATGGCTCAGTGGTAGAGCCCCTGCCTAGAATCCCCCAGTGAGGGGCTGGGGGTGTGGCTCAGTGATAAAGTGCTTGCAAGAGACCCTCAGTTCAATATCCAGGGCTGTAAAACAGTAAAAGAACGTGTGTATGCAGTTTTGGAAAGGCCTTTCCTGGCCTTCACATCTGATCTTGCACTCCTCTGCCCTCCCCACCCCTTTTCCTGCTTGGTTTTTCTCTCACACTACTTCCTCTCATCCTGCATGAACTACAGGGCCTCTCCTCGCTAGAAGAATGCAGTTGTGTGTGCTCTAGCTAAGATTACTCGAATTCTCATGACCTTATTTGCACACAAAATTCAGGAAGCTTTTGCTGTTTCCCCACATTACTGCCAAGTATGTACACAAGCAGGTGCTCAGCCATTGTTTGCTGAATGAATGAATGAATGAATGAATGAATGAGTCCTGGGGGTGTGGCTTAGTCCGCAGAGTGCTTGCCTAGCAGGCATGAAGCCCTGAGCTCCAGCCCCAGTGTCACATAAATGAGTTATCGGGGTGCACTCCTGTGATCTCGAAACTCGGGAGATGCAGACAAGAATTCAAGATCAAGAATTCAAGACCATCCTCAACCACATAAGCTGAGGCCAGTCTGGGCTACGCAAGAGCCTGTCTCACGAAAATAGATGGAATGTAGGTCAGGCATGGTGGTGCACACTGGGAGACAGAGGCAGGCGGATCTCTGTGAGCTTGAGACCACAGCTCGTCTATACTGTGTGTTCTAGACCAGTGAGGGTTACATAAGGAAACTTTGTTGCAAAAAAAAAAAGAAAGAAAGAAAGACTGTGAATGAGTGAGTGACGATGGTTTTGTGTTATCTTTCTAACTGCTATTGCCATGGTCATTGCTACGGTGTAAAGCCGTGATTTTCTTTTTGGGTCTCATTCTGGGATTTTCCTGGAGGTGTCTTCCTAAAGTAGGACCCCTCCCTCCCTCCCTCCCTCCCTCCCACCCTCCCTCCCTCCTTCCCTCCCTCCCACCCTGTATGCCCTGCAGAGGAAGGCGAATACTTCCTGAAGGTGCTCATCCCCAGCTACGCAGCGGGCTCCATCATCGGCAAAGGTGGCCAGACTATCGTACAGCTGCAGAAGGAGACAGGAGCCACCATCAAGTTGTCTAAGTCCAAAGACTTCTACCCAGGTAAGCCCCGGACCATCCAATCGCCTGAAATAAAGCTAGCTCTTCCTCTCTCCGCTTTCCTGAGCCCTGGGTTTGAGGAAGGTTGCACTAGAGATGGTTAGGGCGATGGTTAGGGCGATGGAAGGGGGCCTGCCTTCCCTCCCCGGAGAGAGTCTGAGCAGCCTGCAACCCAAGGGGCCTGGCCTGAGCAGATGGGGGGTGGGGGGCAGGGCCAGACAATGAGCTGCTGCATATTCATGACCTCATTTACATTACACCAGACAGTGGTGTCCCTTCCCACACACCTGCTGCCTCTGCCCGGTGGGTCAGTTGGAGCAGCCAGGGTGGGGAGGGTGGCAGGTGTCAGGGCTGGTTGGGGGCAGCCATTAGAATTGCTCACACCCCTCTGTCCATTTAGACTCGTTACCCTTTCTTGCATCCAGTTTTCTCTCCTCTGAGTTGCTTTGGAGAGGGAGCACGTTTTTTTTTTTTTTTTTTTCATTGAGATGACTTTTCATGTAGCCCAGGTTGGCCTGGAACTTCCTTATGGAACCAGAGAGTGACCTTGAACTCATCATCCTGCCGGCACCTCCCAAGTCCTAGGATTACAGATGTGTGCCCCATAGCCAGTTTGTTTTCTTGGGGCATTTTGAAACAGAGACGATCTCCCTCTGTAGTCCATTCTGGCCTGTAGCTTCCAGCCATTCCCCTGCCTCCCAGTGCTAGGATCCCAGACAGGCACCGTGGTGCCCTGCCTGATGCTTTGCACACAGCTGTTTCTGCCCCTCCCCTCTCCCTCTCTCTGCTCTTGTCTCTAGGGATCTGTCTGGGTATCTCCCATCTCCTGTCCTCTGAAGCTCTTCTCTGGTCCATCTGTCTGTCCTGTCTACCATCCCTTTCTGTCCCCCCACCCCCCTCTGTTTCCTTTCCAAATGTCTCACCACCCACCCCGCCCCGCCTCGGAACTTCATTTGACCCAGCTTAACAGCGACCCTTCGTGGGGTCGCTCCTCCTTGGCTTCTGCATCTGTTCACTTGGCTCTGCCTCCTTTTAGGTCTCTGTCTCAGCTTCCCATGGCTGTTCTTTCCTTCACTGGTTTCAGTCCAGCTTGTCCCCTGCCTCGCCTTGGACTCCATCTTGGTCTCTCTCCAACATGCTGCTTTGTTTTGTTTTTGACGAGGAAGATCTTATGAAGCACAGGTTGGCCTCATATGTAGCCAAGGATGACCCTGGAGCCCTGGTCCTCCTGCTCCCACACCCAGTGTGCTAGGATTACCGGCTCCACTGCCATTGTGTGAGACCCGTGCAGTGCCCGGGTTCAAGCCCAGGGCTTCCCCTGTCACTGAGCTACATCTCCTGTCCAAACCCTCGACCCTCTCTAAGACCCTGCAAGGTCTTTACTGTCCATTGTCCCCTCCTAAAAACAGAGCCTGAGCGTTGGCCTCTAGGAATCCCGGGAAGGTCCCAGAATTGTACTAGCATACTGCTGGTTCTAGTTCATCCGTAATCCTCTTGTATCTTTTTAGGTCAGGCACCAGAGATGTAGCACAGAGTCTGGATCTCTCTCTGTCTCTCTCTGTATCTCTGTCTCTCTCTGTCTCTCTGTCTCTCTCTGTATCTCTGTCTCTCTCTCTCTGTCTCTCTCTGTATCTCTGTCTCTCTCTGTCTCTCTGCCTCTCTCTGTCTCTCTGTCTCTCTCTGTCTCTCTCTCTGTCTCTCTGTCTCTCTCTGTATCTCTGTCTCTCTCTGTATCTCTGTCTCTCTCTGTATCTATCCTTCTCTTTCTCTCTCTGCTTCCCCCTCTCCCTCCTCCCTCTCTCTCCCTCCCTCCCTCCTTCCCCCTCTTCAGTCTTCCCTCTCCCTAGTTCTCTTCCTCTCTCCTTTCCCCGTCCTCCCTTACTCTCTCATTTTCAAGCTTTCCCCTCCTCCCTTTCTCTCTCCCCTCTCTTCTCCTCTCCTCCTATCCTCCATCTCTCCCTCCCTCCGTTCTCCTTCCCTTTCCTCCATCTTCCATCTCTCCCTCCCTCCCTCCCTTTCATCCCCTCCCCCCTCTTCTTCTCTCCCTCCCTCCCCTTCTCTCTTTTCCCCTCCCCGCCCTCCTCCCTTCCCTCCCTGCCTGCCATCTCACTAAGCTGCTTTAACCAAGAGTTTAGAGAAAAATCTAGTGGCCCAGGCGCCCCGCCTCCTTCCTTCCGCCATCGTGGCCCACTTTCCTCTTCCCCCTTCTAACCCACACCATGTGGGTGAGACCTTGGTGCCCGGGACGTCTGTCTGAGGACACTTGGCTCCTGGCCTCTGCATCACATTCTGTGCTCTGAGGTGGTGACATTCCCTCCTCCAACGCAGTGCTTCACCTCAGGGCCAGGCTGCTGAGGCACCCCCAAAAGATGCGACCGTCCTTGACACTCCCATACCACATACTTTGTCCATGAGCAAACTGGTGTCAGCCATGTCTGGCCCCATCCCATAGACAGACAGCCAACTCCTGCCCGCAACTGTCCAGGACTTACAGCAAGGCTGGCTCCTCAGTCAGTGATGCGGGGTGTGGCTCCTCCTAACCCCACCCTGCTTCTACCCTTAGGAACCCGGAAAAAGGAACTATTATTTCTGCGTGAGTCTGGGGGTGCATTTTCTTGGCCTCCTGGCTGGCAGCCTTTCATTTAGCCATTCAACACGCATCCTCCTCCTCCTCCGTGTCCCAGGTTGACCAGACGCGTGGACACAACCATAAGAGAAGGCTAACCTTGTTCTCTTGGACCTCCAGCCAGGGAGATGGTGCCCTCCCTGATGATGACCCAGAATGACCAGGGTTAGGTTAGGAAGGGCAGAGAGAGCTTGGTGCTGAGACAGAGTGTTTGACCCAGACATGAGGGGCTCTTGGTGCTGAGACAGAGTGTTTAACCCAGACATGAGGGGCTACCTAGGGCTACCCAGCAGAGTAGGCTACAACGGTGACTTCAGATGAGCTAGAGAGGGGTACAGAAGGAACCCCACACGAGCCACACAACAAATCCTGGGAGGTGGTTTGCTTTAAGGTGAGGGGTGAGACCACAATACCATCCACACCCCAAAGGGGAGTGGACAGGGGTACGGGGGACAGGTGATGATATAAAAGAAAAGGAAAAGCAAAAAGCCCTCCCTCTTGGAAGCCTGCCACGTTCCCAGAGCTCCTATGTCCCTGTAAGTAACTTACATATTCTAGCCGGGCGTTGGTGGCACACGCCTTTAATCCCAGCACTCGGGAGGCAGAGGCAGGCGGATCTCTGTGAGTTCTAGGCCAGGCTGGACCGACAGCCTCCAAAACAATACAGAGAAACCCTGTCTCGTAAAAAAAAAATATTCAATAAATATCTTAGACCTCCTCTTTACTCCACATCAGCTGAAGTGTAGGAAACAGGTAAGAAATGACAGCAGAGAAAAGAGCGTGATGGTGTAAGATTAGGCCAGGGATGATGGCATGGGTTGGTCCTCCCAAATACTCAGAAGGGTGGAACAGGAGGATCACAGGTTCAAGGCCAGCCCTGGTAACTTATCAAGGCTCTGTGTCAGAGTTTTAAGCAAGAGGGCTGGGGCATGACTCAGTGGTAAAGAATCTGCCTAGAATCCCCCAGTAAGGAGCCTGGGACCTGTATCACTTGCCTACATATAGATGCAAGGTCCTCCAGGGGCTTTCTCAATCCCCAGTAACAAAACCCAAAAAGCCAGTGTGGGACTAAAGTTTTCACACACACACACACACACATACACACACACTTCTCTGCTTCACAGTCTTTAACCCCAAAGAGAACAGATAGAACCTACAAGGGGTACCTTGTCTTGGTACTGGAGCCCACAAGTAGTTCAGGTCCAATCCTTCTGGATCTTTCTTGATGAAGTAGAGAACCAGGAGGCAATAAATACTGACCCAAGGCCTCAAAGGCTCCTGACTCAGTTTCCTCGTCAAGCTAAAACACCTTCCCAGTCGGGCAGCTGTAAGAAGCTCTGAGCCTGACTCCCTCGAGCAAAGCATAATTACACAAGTGGTGACCTTCATAATAGTTATTGGTTTATTACAGAGCAGCACCAAAGTGTAAAATCTGGCGAGAGGGGGTTGAGACAGGGTTTCCCTCTGTAGCCCTGACTGTCCTGGCACCCTCGATGTAGACCAGGCTGGCCTCAAACTCACAGAGATCCGCCTGCCTCAGCCTCCCGAGTGCTGGGATTATAGACAAAGGTGTGTGTCACCACCGCTAGGCTATAAATGCACAATGATAAAGTCTTTTTCTTTTTACTTTTTTAATAGTGCCAAGAATTGAACCCAGGGACTTCAGGGTTGCCAGGCAGGTCCTCTATTGCTGAGTCACATCCCCAGCCCCAAAGTGTTAAATCTGAAGCGTCTACTAAATGATATCGTTCATGCTCTTCCTAATCATTAAAGCAAAGCTTCCGGGCTGGACAGATGGCTGAGTGGTTAACAGCGCCAGCTGCCTTTCCAGGGACCCAGGTTCAGATCCCACCACCCCACATGGCGGCTCACAGCCGTCTGTAACTCCAATTCTCGGGGATCTGCCACCCCCTTCTGGACTCCGTGAGCACTTCACAACCACTCGTACACATGAAAGGAAAATAAATACGTCGTTAACAGCAATGCTTCAGGGCTGGAGTGATGGCTCAGCTGTTACACACACCTGCTGCTCTTCCAGAGGACCCAACACCCACATCAGGCAGCTCCCCAACACCTACCTGTAACTCCACTTGCAGGGGATATGGCACTCTCTTCTAGTACACACACACACACACACACACACACACACACACACACACACGCCAGGCATGGTGGTGCACATCTGTAATCCCAGCATGTGGGAGGTTGGAAGACAATCCAAAGAATCCCAAGTTTATAGCAGAGCCTACACTAGGTACAGTGGCTTATGTGTGTCGCCTCAGTACTTAGTAAACTGAGGCAGGAGGATGGCAGGTTTAAGGCCAATCTGGGCTACAGAGAAAGGCATTGCCTTAAAGCTGAAAAAAAAATTCTGAACTTTGAAGGCAGATAACTGTTCAAAATGCCTGATGACGGGCCCAGGGGGAAGCTGAGCTGGTAAAGTACTGGCCATGCAAATATGGGTACCTGAGTTCAAATCCTAGGCCGTGCAAATATGGGTACCTGAGTTCAAATCCCAGGCCGTGCAAATATGGGTACCTGAGTTCAAATCCTAGGCCGTGCAAATATGGGTACCTGAGTTCAAGTCCTAGGCCATGCAAATATGGGTACCTGAGTTCAAATCCCAGGCCGTGCAAATATGGGTACCTGAGTTCAAATCCTAGGCCATGCAAATACGGGTACCTGAGTTCAAATCCTAGGCCGTGCAAATATGGGTACCTGAGTTCAAGTCCCAGGCCATGCAAATATGGGTACCTGAGTTCAAGTCCCAGGCCATGCAAATATGGGTACCTGAGTTCAAATCCCAGGCCATGCAAATATGGGTACCTGAGTTCAAGTCCCAGGCCATGCAAATATGGGTACCTGAGTTCAAATCCTAGGCCGTGCAAATATGGGTACCTGAGTTCAAATCCTAGGCCGTGCAAATATGGGTACCTGAGTTCAAATCCTAGGCCGTGCAAATACGGGTACCTGAGTTCAAATCCCAGGCCATGCAAATATGGGTACCTGAGTTCAAATCCTAGGCCGTGCAAATATGGGTACCTGAGTTCAAATCCTAGGCCGTGCAAATACGGGTACCTGAGTTCAAATCCCAGGCCATGCAAATATGGGTACCTGAGTTCAAATCCTAGGCCATGCAAATATGGGTACCTGAGTTCAAATCCTAGGCCATGCAAATATGGGTACCTGAGTTCAAATCCTAGGCCGTGCAAATATGGGTACCTGAGTTCAAATCCCAGGCCCATGGAAAGAAGGTAGGGGGAAGTAGGGTATGTGTGTCATCTCAATGCTTCTACTGCTACATGGGAGGCAGAGACAGGAGAATCTCCAAGTGCTTGTGGGAGACTCAGCCTGGCCTACTACATATGTAGTGGGGAAGCAAGACACCCTGTCTCAAGTAAAGGGAAATGCAGGCCAACACCTGAGGGTGTTCCCCGAACCCACAGAGACAGACAGACAGGGACAGAGAGATAGTGACAGAGACAGGGAGAGAGAGAGAGAGAGACAGAGAGACAGGGAGTCAGAGACGGGAGAGAGAGGGAGACAGAGAGAGGGAGGGAGGGAGACAGAGACAGACAGAGAGATAAAAACAGGGGGAGAGAGAGAAAGATAGAAACAGAGACATGGAGAGAGGGGGAGAGACGGAAGACAGAGAGACAGAGACACAGAGACAGACAGGGAGAGAGACAGACAGAGAGAGAGAGAGAGAGAGAGAGAGAGAGAGAGAGAGAGAGAGAGAGAGAGAGAGAGAGAGAGAGAGAGAGAGCGCTGCCTGGGTGATCTGGGACGAGGCCAGAGTCCCCTCAGTGTCCTTAGCAGGACATCAAGGCAACCGAGACATGGCCTGCCTCGTGTGCCCAGCAAACAAACAGCAAGTCCCCAGAACAGTGCCTGGCACTGAGTTTTATGTAACCACCAGCTGTTGTTATAGGACACTTTTCTCAGGACTCAGCAGGGTCCCCCTTACCAAACTCCTGTGGACCCCGGGGTAAAAGCTACACGGAGTGGGTGCACCTGAGCTGGAAGGGAGCCCGACAGAGATGGTGACCCTGGCCACGGCTCCCACACTATCCCTGGGGTTTCCCTCCCTCCCCACCCCCATCCCCACCTTCATCCCTGGCCCAGCCCACACCCTTTCCTATTTACACTCAGGCAGAGGCAGCTGACTCACCCTTGGCCCGCAGAAGCTATTGTTCTTGGGTGGAGGGGGACTTAAAAGGGAGAACCATGTTGCCAAGAGCAAGAGTAGGGGTTTCCAGCATCACGACTGGCCAACAGAGAGGGACCCCCCCATACACACGGTGGGGTGGAAGGGCCAGGCTGGGAGATGGCAAGGGACAGGTCAGGCCTGGACCCCGAGCACACTGAAGTGCTCCGCAGACAATGACACTCAGCACTAAGTGTCCCAGACACACAGGCACAGGGCCTGGCACACGTTCAAAAACCTCTTACAGACCCAGGGAGCTGACTGTCCAAGCTGAGTCCCTCCTGGGGACAGAGACATTCACACATCGCATTCGAGAGGCCCAGGCACAACAACACACTCATAGCCTTACACAGGTCAGGCACAGTTGAGGGTTCTTTGTCTCTCTGTGCGATGCACACTCTGGGAAACGTGCGTGTACTCCAGGACAGCACCTGCCATCCAAACAGCCTCACACAGTCACTTAAGTCTGCCTGTGTCCTCATATCAGCATAGCCAATAAAAGGCTGGTGTGTGTGTGTGTGTGTGTGTGTGTGAGTGTGTGTGTGTGTACACAAATGTTTTCATGCCACATGCCCATCACCCAGACAGCTTGGGAACTCCTAGAGGTGGGCACGATCCTTTTGTCTTGTTCCCACAGAGCAGGCAGGCGCACCCTGCCAATGGACAGGGTTCCATCACTGCACAGCCTCTGTTGCTTACATGCTAAAGTCTTCTGGCTCCAAACCTTGTTACTCCAGTCGTTACGTTATATTACCTATTGTGTGTGTGTGTGTGTGTGTGTGTGTGTGTGTGTGTGTGTGTGTGTGTGTTGCTGGGGATTTCATCAAGGACCTTGTTCATACTAGGCAAGTACCTGGCTGAGTTACAACCATAACCCCCCCCCATTGGGGGATCCTAGGCAGGGGCTCTACCGCTGAGCCACACCCCCAGCCCCTCACTGGGGGATTCCAGACAGGTCTTCTACTGCTAAACCATGCCCTCAGCACACAGTATGTTTCTATTGCAGTCTCTTCTGGTCTTTTGCTTAGGCACACATCTTTCCAACCCTGCCCAGGTACACAGATGCATAGCTCCCCACAGGCAGACTCACAGGTACACACACATAGATCGTAATGTCGCCCGGAGCCTTTCTCCCCCATGCAAACATTTCAGCATCACCTTCCCCAAAACATAACCAGAGAATGCCAGGTCAGACCTGCAGTCAGTACATTGAGGATCTCCAAAAAGGCAATCTGGCTACCCCTCCCTCTATTCCTAGTCTCTGGGTCCCCATTCTCTTAAGAGTTGCCTTTGACCTCACCGACCCCTCCCCTAGCCACACCCCTGCCCTCCCCCCACCCCCCAGACCTCCATCTGGTGGGTCTAGGCTGCACTCTGGCCTCTCTTCTGCCTCCCCCATCCCCCCACCTTCTTCCCCATCCTCTCCAAAAGCCCAGAGGCCAGGCGCTGTAGGCTTTCAGCGGTTGCCATGGCAACCAAGCCTCATCCCTCATCCCCCTGGGGGTGGGCTAAGGACCGGGCCAGCCAGACCGATAAGGGGGTTCCAGTTACTGTGGCAACCGTTTCGGGCCTGAGCTCTCCGTTTCTGGAAGGGGCGGGGAGGGGGGTTGAGTGGCGAGTGAATGGTTGCCACGGCAACCAGGGGGAGCCCACAAGAATTGGGAAGAGGCAGCTGAGCCCTACCTCCCGTGCCCAGAGCTGCTGTGGGCACTTAAGCATCATTCTTCCATTCCCCCCCGGGGTTGTTTTAGGGGAGGGAGATAAAGTACAGATTATAAAACAGGGATTCCATTCATTCTCTGAGCTAGCTCCCCACCGTAGGCCGGCCATCCCACATCAGCTGGTCCAGACTCACTCCCCAGGCCTTGGGTTCGGTGTGGCAGGAATGTGTCCATTGCCGTCTGATGTGTGTGCCCTCCTCTGTCCCTTGCTTAACAGGAACTACAGAACGGGTGTGCCTAGTACAGGGCACGGCAGAGGCCTTGAATGCCGTGCACAGCTTTATTGCAGAGAAGGTCCGAGAAATCCCTCAAGCGATGACCAAGCCCGAGGTCGTCAACATTCTTCAACCCCAAACCACGATGAACCCCGACAGAGCCAAGCAGGTCAGCTGGGAAGTGACAGTGGGTTTCCGTAAGGCTGGCGAAGCGCCTGCCTGCCCAGTGGGCTCCGTTAGGGACGCGATACGTTGGTCAGATGCCTGCCTGCCAGAGATTGATTGACACGCTTAAGTCAGCTCTCATGGTCTAGGAAGGGCTCGGTACTGCTGGGAGTGGGCTGGACTCCCAGGGACTGCAGACCAGGACCGACACTCCCATTCATCCATCCTTCTTCCTGAGACACTCCAACGCCTTGCCTGGCCACCCGGGTCTCTGGAAGCAACCTGCCTCCTACTTCCTGTGTTCGCCGGAAGTGACTTCAGTGACAGCCCCAACCCCTCCAGGATTTTAGAAACAGCCTCTCTATCTATGTCCCTCCTCCCTGGTACCCATTATGGCGGATATGGTGCTTTTGCTTAGCGAAAGAGAGGAGCCGGTCCCCATCCTACCCAACCCCCCTTCCAGAAAGGATGGAGAGGAGAAGGCAGCCTCTCGGTTGTCTTAGTTACCAGGAAGCGGTGGTGTAAGGGGGTGGGTGTGGCAGAGAGCGGACCAATGGCTTCCCGAGCCTCTCGGGTTGTCATGGCGATGTTGCGCCTGGGACAGGTGGGCTCTTAGCAAAGTCCCTGATTTGCGGTCTTGGGGGTTTTTTGGTTGTGTTTTGTTTTAGGGGTTTTTTTTTTGTCTGTTTGTTTTTGAGGTCCTGACTCAGTGCGGGGCTGGGGGCGAGAAGAGGAACGCAGGGATGGTTACAGGCGTCCCGGGTTTTCTCCCCACTCCCGTATCCATGAGCTCTTGACGCAAAGGAGAAATGTCCTTGCGACGGCTAGCAGGGCGCTCTTTAAAGTCCATCTAGAAAGCAAAGGCTCGGTTTTAAGATGATGGGATTCTTCAGCCCTGGCATTGAGGAGACCATAAACTCGAATTCTCCTAAATTCTGGGAACACAGTGGGCGGAGAACCCTGGAGGAACATGATCCTGGTAACAGCTACCCACCAAAAAAAAAAAAAGTTGCGGGCTGGAGGCTTCGCGCGGGCAGCTGCTGTCCTTGGTGCTGAAGAGACCCGGCTCCCAGCGCCCAGCCTGGTCTCTCCAAAATGCATTCATGCCCGGCAGGGCGTGCGTTCCACGCAGCTTAGAGAGACAGGGCATGTCCCCTTCCCTCCGCTTTGGTGGTGGTCGCAAGGGAGTAGGGATTCATCGAGTGTCTGTGGATGTTACGTGGGAAATGGGGTCAGGGCCATTTAGGCCTTACACCCACACAGGGCAGGCAGAAGGTTTCAGAACCGGGAGCTATCCTTTATCCTACCATTCCAAGGCTTCAAAAGCTGAGAGCGCTCATGGCAGGAGGCCCAGGCTGTGGAGTCACATTTGAGTTGAAGCCTATGTCTTTCCCTACTACTTCTGTGACCCTGAGCAGATGACAAGCTTGTGATTACCCCTTGCCTGGTTTTCCTCATCTGTAAAATGAGGTTTATTATGGTACAGATTTGTGAATGGCCGCTAGCACATTGGTGTGTGAAGAGCATTTAGCGTGCAGATGCCTAGTGCATAGACGGTTCTAACAAAATGCACTGGTTATGGTGGCATTGAGGTGGTAGAGGCAGGAAGATGGAGAAAGTTTCAGGCTATCCTGGGCTACATAGCAAGACTCTTCTCCCGCCCCCCCATCCCCTCCCTGTTCAAAAACAAAATGGTAGCTGTTCTGGATTCTGTTTTGAGACAGGCCCCATACTGTAGCCAACACTGGCCTCGAACTCACAGTGATCCACTTGCCTCAGGCTTCCATGTGCTAGGGTGACAGTCGTGAGCGCCTTATGTGGCTTTCATTCCCTTTTTCTTGTCGGCCCGTGTGTGAGATGTGCTTGTGTGTACGAGTGTTTGGTGTTTGCATGCGTACAGGTGCACACACACATGTGCATATGCATGGGGGTGTCCAAAGTTACGTCAAGTGTCTTCCTGGGTCTTTCTACACTTTATTGTGGAGGGAGGGGGTCTGTTGCTGAATCTGCCAGTCTGACTAGCCAGCTGGTTCTGAGGATGCTGAGTGCTGTGACCATGCACAGCCCCCACACCCGCCTGGCTTTTACAAAGGTGCTGGGTATTCAAACTCCATCTTTGGTGTTCTAATCCACTGAGTCATCTCAGAAACCTTTTTATTTTCTTTTTCGGACATAGAGCAATTTTTGGAAATTAAAGTTGACCTCAGATTCACTAAGTAGTCAACACTACCACCACCCACCTCCTGAGTGTTGGAGTTACAGATGTGCACCCCCATATCCTGTCTGTACGATGCTAGAAATTCAGCACAGAGCTTTGAGCATGCTAAACACAAAAGCTGCCCGTTGATCGACAGCCTCAATCCTGTTACAGTGTTTCCTCCCATTTAGCATTTGTATATGGGGGGGCGGTGCCCGAGGGCAATTTGGGGGAGTTGGTTTTCTCCTTCCACCGAGTGGGTTCCAAGGATGGCACTCAAGCAGTCTGGCCTAGGGAAGCAAATACTTTAGCCCACGGAACATCCTCCTTGGCCCCCGTTACAGGACTTACCTTCATCAGGGTCCCCATCCACCTCTTTCTACTTTGGACTGGCGTGTTAGGCGTGTTTGCCATCCTGTCTGCAGGCCTCATTTTCTCTTTTGTTACAGTACAGCAGCTACATCCATGCAGGGGCTGTACATTTAAATGTTCTCAAGATTCAGGAAGGTACTAAAAAGCATTAAGGGCTGTGTCCCTTCGAAAGGCAAATCATCTTAACAGGGACAAGAAAACACATCATCAGACTCTCCCTCTCCCCCAATTCTCCTTGGGGAGCACAAACCATTTCCACACCTTGCAGACATCTCAGAAGAAGCCATGATTCTCCGGAAACTGCTGGCTTTCAAAGGTTGATCCCGTTCTTAGTTTATTATTTTTTTTGTTAATACTTTTATTTTGACACAAGGTCTGGCTCTGTAGCCCAGGCTGTCCTGGAATCTCCTATGTAGCTCAAGGTGGCCTCAAACTCAGGGCGGATCCCCTCCTGTCTTAGCTTTGAGAGTGCTTCGTTACAGGCGTAAGGCACGGTGCTCAGCCGCCATACAAAGACTTAAGAAAATCCCTGGCAAGTGCTGGCTGCCACTGCCAGGCTGTCTGTTCTTGGTAGCTCTGTTTGGAATTTTCCATGTGCTTGTAAATCCCAGAGGCAGATAACAGGACTTCCTCCTGCTGCAGGGTTCTGCTCTGTGACTCCAAGATTCTAGGCACCTCGGGTATGTACCTGTAATCCCAGCACCTGGGACGCTGAGGCAGGTGAGGCAGGAGGATCTCAAGGAGTAAGACCCCTGCCTCTGAAATTAAAAAATAAGAATAAAATTTCTGAGCATAGATTGTTATTCTGAGTTTGGTACCTTTTTTTATTTTCCTTTTGGTACCTCTCCCTTTATTTTTATTTATTTATTTATTTTGGTTTTATGAAACAGGGTTTCTCTGTATTGTTTTGGAGGCTGTCGGACCAGCCCAGCCTCGAACTCATAGAGATCCGAGTGCTGGGATTAAAGGCGTGCGCCACCAACACCCGGCTCCCTTTTAATTTTTTTCATGCTTATTGTGTGTGCTTATGTCCACACCATGGCCACAATTTGGGGGTATTAGTGTGTTCTCTCTCTCTCTCTCTCTCTCTCTCTCTCTCTCTCTCTCTCTCTCTCTCTCTCCCTTTCTGTTGGGTCACCTCACTGCCCCAGCTTTTGCCTCTTCGAGGTTGTGTTTCGAGACTCTGTGAGTCTGCACTACAGATGTCGAAGTCTGTGGCACTAAAGTTCACACCCTGTCCTGAAGGCAGCTGCCATCTTCGTGGGATTTTTTTCTTCTTGCGGTTTCGTATGGGTTTGCTGTTGTTCTTCTCATTTCTGCTTTTGTCTTGAGGTGGAGTCGTGCTCTGTATCTTAGACTGGCCTGTAACTCACTATGTAGACCAGGCTAGCCTGGAACTCTGGGTTATCCTCCTGCCTCATCTCCCTGAGTGCTAGGATTGCAGGTATAGGCTACTACACCTGACTTCCTTTTCTTCACAGTGAAAATGCTGAAAATCTTTCCTTTCTAGTCTTCTGAAATGCAGATGCACGGTAGCTGTACAACATGTGTTAGATTTAGCCAGTTCGGGTCGGCAATGTAGCTCAGACAGTAAAGGCTCTCACCGCCAAGTCTGACCCTACAATGATCATGAGATTCCTGCAAATTGCCCCTGTGATCATTGCCCGCAAACTGTGACACACAGACAAAAAACCTTGTAAAGGGTTAAAATATATTAAAACATTGCCCAAAAACAGTCTGGGGAAGGAATGGTTTATTTGGCATGCAGGTTACAGTCCGCCAGCAGAGGAAGCCCAGGCACTAATTTGGCTGGAGGAATTAAAGCAGAAACCACGGAGGAGGAACTCAGCTTACTGGCTCGCTCCCTGAGGCTTGCTTAACCCCGCCCAAGGGTAGCACCGCCCACAGTGGGCTGGGCCTTCCCACATCAATCATTAGTCAAAAGACGTCCCACAGGCTTGCCAATCTGTCAGAGGCATTTTTTTCAACTGATGACTCCAGCATCTGTCAAGTTGGCAAAAAAAAAAAAAAAAAAAAAAAAAAAGCCTAACCAGGAAACATCAAGACAAAAGTTTACGTACTAACAATTTACTCAAGTATGGAGTTAGCCAGGGCTGGCTACATAGTGTGTTCGAGGTTAGGCTGGACAATTGAGGGAGACTCCATCTCAAAACATTAAGAAGGAAAGCTGGGAACGTAGTTCGGTGATAGAGCTCCTGCCTAGCCCGTGTGAAACCCTAGGTTGAATGCCCACTACCAGGCAAAACAGGGAAGTGTGCAGCTCAGATTTTAGTAATGTACAGAGATGTGTATTCACCACACAGCTAATTTTAGAATACTTTCTCGCCTCCCAAATAAGTCTTTTTTTTTAAGACAGGGTATCACTGTGTAGGCCAGGCTGGCCTTGAACTCAGGCAGATCCAATTTTCTGTCCCTCCTGAGTACTGGGATTTTAGAGTTGTGTGCCATCATGCCCAGTTAAAAGTATCTTTATGTTCTATTTTGTTAAGCTGTTGTTGGTCTTTGTTTAGTTTGGCTTTGTTTTGTTTTGAGATGAGGTTTCACTATGTAGCCCAGGCTGGCCTTGAACTCAAGATCCAACCACTAAAGTCCCTGAACATTAGGGCTACGGTCATGTGCCATCATACCTAGCTTCCAAAAGAAACCCGTTAAATGCTTTTTCTTCATTTACCCATTCACTGGGCGAAAGAGTATGTTTGTTTTACAACCATTCTCCCTCTACCATGTGGGTCCCAGGGATCGAACTCAGATCCTCAGGCTTGGTAGCAAGCTCCCCTATCCAATGAGCCCTCTCACCAACCCTCCAAAGAAACTTTGATCCCCTTGGCTGTCCCCTCCCCGGCTGACTCTTCCCTTCTCCCTAAGCCACCACTAATCTGCTCTCTGCATCTACAGATTTTCCTGTCCTGGACACTGGTAGAAACACAGTCATAGAATATAAAACCAAACAGGGCGTGCTGATGTAAAGCCTGCAGTCCCAGAACTCAGGAAGCAGAGGCAGGAGGATCAGAAACCCCAAATCGTCCTCAGCTACATAGTGAGTTCCAGGCCAGCCTGGGCTACTTGAAACTATGTCTTAAAAACAAAACAAACCTAGGGTGCTGGAAAGATGGCTGAGCACTTAAGAGAAGTGACTACTCGCCGGGCGTTGGTGGCGCACGCCTTTAATCCCAGCACTCGGGAGGCAGAGGCAGGCGGATCTCTGTGAGTTTGAGACCAGCCTGGACTACCAAGCGAGTTCCAGGACAGCCTCCAAAACCACAGAGAAACCCTGTCTCGAAAAACAAAAAACAAAAAACAACAAAAAAAAAAGAGAAGTGACTACTCTTGCAGAGGACCCAGGTTTGATTCCCAGCACCCACATGGCTGCTCACAGCCATCTGTAACTCCAGTCCCAGGGGATCTGATACCTTCTTGCGGCCTATTCAGGCATCAGGGCACACGCGTGGTGCATGTACATACATGAAAGCAAAACACCCGTACATATAAAATAGTAAAGTAGAGATATTTTCAAGTAGAAGAATATGTGACTAGCCAGAGCCACCATCCAATCCCAGAATATTTCTACTATCCCTGTAACTGTCACCCCAAACCCTGTCTCCTGTCTCTGGCTCCCACTAACCTATTTTTGTACGTTTCATGTGAGTTGAGGAGCGTGCTAAGACCACAGCAGAAAATCAGGCATCCTCCTCCATTGTTCTCAGCCTCAAGAGACTGCTGAGCGTCTGTTGCCAAACCTAGACGCTCCCTGGCCAGGATGACTCTCCAGAAAGCTCTTGTGGTCTATCCGTCTACCCTCCCTACACCTCAGTGCTGAAATTACAGCAATGCACAGCCATGTCTGGCTTTTTACATAGGTGCTGGGGATTCAAACTCAGGTACTTGGGGCTGGAGAGTTGACTCAGCTGTTAAGAGCTCACATCTCTCTTCTAGAGGACCTGGGTTCAATTCTTTTTGTTTGTTTGTTTTTGTTTTTCGAGACAGGGTTTCTCTGTATTGTTTTGGAGGCTGTCCTGGAACTCACTCTGTAGTCCTGGCTGTCCTCAAACTCACAGAGATCCACATGCCTCTGCCTCCCGAATGCTGGGATCAAAGGTGTGCGCCACCAATGTCCAGCCTGGGTTCGATTCTTAGCACCCACCTGGCATCTAACAAGTGCCTATAACTCCAGTTCCCTGGGATCTTCTGTCCTTCACTGGCTTCTGGAGACAGGATCCTACACATGCATACATGCAGGCAAAACACTCATACACATGAAATAAAAATAAATCTTTTATAAAGATTCATTTTTATGAGAGGGCATAATGGTGCCCTCTTCCAGGCCAGCAAGAGCTATGCAGAGACCCTGTCTCGTAAAGAGAAGCTTTTTCTTGAGATAAGCCTTCCCGCCAGCCTGGTTCTAGAGCTGCATCAATCCCAAATAAACAGGAGGCTATATTAATTATGAAGCTGTTGGCCTTGCTTGTTTCTTACTGGCTAGCTCTGACTTAATTATTTATCCCATAATTGTTTATTTATTTATTTATTACATATACAGTGTTATGGCTACATGTCAGAAAAGGGCACCAGACTGAATTGTAGATGGTTGTGAGCCATCATGTGGTTGCTGGGAATTGAACTCAGGACCTCTGGAAGAGCAGTCAGTGCTCTTAACCTCTGAGCCATCTCTCCAGCCCTATCCCATAATTGTTAATCCAAGTATTTCTCTTACCGGAGAATAGTTCCGGGCTTCCTACCCCATGGCGTTACATCTTGACTTCTGTTTTTCTCCTTCCCAGAGTCCTCCTGGACTTCTAGTCCCACCTATCTATATTCCTATTGGCCAGCAGTGCCTTATTGACATAGGACTTCCCCAACACTGTCTCAAAAGAATAAAAATAAAATAAAATAAAAAAGCATAAAATAAATGCCAGGGCATGACGTCTATAAAAGGTGGTGGCACACACCTCTGATCCCAGCACTCCAGAGACAGGGACAGGTGGATATCTGCAAATTTGAGTCCAGCCTAATATACAGACTGAGTTCCAGGACAAACAGAGCTACATAGTGAGACCCTGTCGTGAAAAATATTTCACTTTTATTATTATGTAATTACATGTAGGTCTATCTGGTTATGTGTGCAATCTGTACACAAGGATGCAGGTGCCTGTGTTGGGTCCTTTGGAGCTGGAGTCATATAGGCTGTTGTGAACTACCTCATGTGCTCTTAAGGGCTGAGCGATCTCTCCAGCCCCGTAACCAATTTCCGTCAATGTGCATTTGCATATTCTAGACAGTCACGTAAATGAGGCCATGAGACCTTTGACGTCTGGCCTCTTTCACTTAGCTTGTTTCCTAAGCACATCCAAGTTATAGCATGTGCTGTGTCAGCTCGTGTGTGTGTGTGTGTGTGTGTGTGTGTGTGTGTGTGTGTGTGTGTATTTACCCCTAAATCCTATTCCGTTACATGGACGCATCTCACATTTTACTGTTCTTGTGCAACTTTCAGGCCAGGGAGAGGGCTTGGTGGGTCAAAGCACTGGCTCTTTAGCAGTGAGACCCACATAGAAAAGGTGCCTACAGTGGTGTCAGTGCCCTCTGACACACACACACACACACACACACACACACACACACTGTAGAAGAGATGGATATTGTCCGTAATTGACACGCCAGCCCTGGAGTGGCAGAAGCAGACAGATCTCTTGTGAATTCAAAGCCAGCCTGGTCTACACAGCAAGTCTGAAGGCATTAGTAAGACTCTGTCTCAAAACAAAACAAAGATGGGGAAGAAACTAAATACAAGAGAAATAAACCGAAGGCAATGTGATGCCAATGAGGTGAATTTTAACATGTAAATATTCAGGTGGGACCACAGGGGAGGAGATGATGATGTCATCACAGTTCATACCCAGACTCCAGAAAGCAAGGCATCTACGGTCACAGAGTGAGCCCCAGACTTCTTTTGGTTTGAGGGTTTGTTTGGTGTTGTTGATGTTTTTAAAGTCTCACAGTGTAGGTCAGGCTAGCCCAGAACTCACCATGTTGCCCAGGCTGTTCTTGAACTCATGACCCTCGTGTCAGCATACTGGGTATGGTGGAACTACAGATGCTCAACGCCTTGCAATCTTTAACAACAAAACCGTGCCTCGGATCACAAACACATTCTGAGGTGCTGGCTGGATCTCGAGGTGTGGATTTTGACATAAGTGTTTGAGGGGGAAATCGCTCAGGAGGCTGAGGCAGGAGGATCATGAGTTTCAAGCCAGCCTGGGCTGAGAGAAGGGAGAGGAGAGTTCGGAGCAGAGGGGAGGGGAGAAGAAAAGGGGGGGAAAGAGGAAGAGAGAAATCTGTAGAGTAAGATTTGAAGCCTTTGGGGTCAGACTAGGAGCCAGAGCACACAATGAGAGAAGTTGGGTCGGGTGGTGCAGGCTTGGAGCAGACTCAAGATGGGTTCCCGGCAGGTACGCCATTAATAAACTTTTAGCTGCCACGGAAGAAGTGGCATTTGAGGTCCTAGGGACGTGGGTGGCTGAGGGACTGCTAAGATTTGGATTTTTTTTCTTGTTTTCCCGAGATGGGGTCTTGCTTATGTATATATCGCACAGACTGACCTCAAACTTGACATACCCCTGCCTCCACCCCTGGAGTGCTGGGATTACAGGCATATAACACTACAAACCCACCCACCCCCCCGCCCCAGATGCTTCCAAAGTTTCCTTTAGGAGCCACTAGGGCTGTCCTGGCGCTTCTCTGGGGACCGCAGTGGGCCTGATGATGAGCCCTGGAGGAAAGATACAGCAAAAAACCTAGAACCGGTTTGAGAAGGCTGCTCGCCCAGTTCTCCCCGGCGCAGACACTGTCTCTTTCTCCCCCACGCAGGCCAAGCTCATCGTGCCCAACAGCACGGCGGGACTGATCATCGGTAAGGGGGGGAGCGACTGTGAAGGCGGTGATGGAACAGTCCGGCGCCTGGGTGCAGCTGTCGCAGAAGCCGGAGGGCATCAACCTACAGGAGCGCGTGGTGACCGTGAGCGGCGAGCCCGAGCAGGTGCACAAGGCCGTGAGCGCCATCGTGCAGAAGGTACAGGAAGACCCGCAGAGCAGCAGCTGCCTCAACATCAGCTACGCCAACGTGGCGGGGCCCGTGGCCAACTCCAACCCCACCGGCTCGCCCTACGCCAGCCCGGCGGACGTGCTGCCCGCCGCGGCCGCCGCCTCTGCCGCCGCCGCCTCGGGTCTGCTTGGCCCTGCGGGGTTGGCTGGCGTGGGCGCCTTCCCCGCCGCGCTGCCCGCCTTCTCGGGCACCGACCTGCTGGCCATCAGCACGGCGCTCAACACGCTGGCCAGCTACGGCTATAACACCAACTCGCTCAGCCTGGGCCTCAACTCGGCCGCCGCCTCGGGAGTCCTGGCCGCGGTAGCCGCGGGCGCCAACCCCGCCGCCGCCGCCGCCGCCAACCTCCTGGCATCCTACGCGGGCGACGCCGGGGCGGGGCCGGGGGCGGGGGCAGCGCCGCCGCCGCCGCCGCCCCCCGGAGCGCTGGGCTCCTTCGCGTTGGCCGCGGCCGCCAACGGCTACCTCGGTGCGGGCGCGGGGGGCGCGGCTGGAGCTGGGGGCGCGCCCCTGGTGGCCGCCGCGGCTGCGGCCGGGGCTGCCGGCGGCTTCCTGACGGCCGAGAAGCTGGCGGCCGAGAGCGCCAAGGAGCTGGTGGAGATCGCTGTGCCCGAGAACCTGGTGGGGGCCATCCTGGGCAAAGGGGGCAAGACGCTGGTGGAGTACCAGGAGCTGACGGGTGCGCGCATCCAGATCTCCAAGAAGGGCGAGTTCCTGCCCGGCACGCGGAACCGGCGGGTCACCATCACGGGCAGCCCCGCGGCCACGCAAGCCGCTCAATACCTCATCAGCCAGCGGGTCACCTACGAGCAGGGGGTGAGGGCCTCAAACCCACAGAAGGTGGGATGAGGCCTGTGGTGTGCGTCCCCACCCCCTCCCGCTCCTCCTCCCTCCTCCTCCTCTCCCAACTCCCGCCAGACTTCAGCTTGGTGTGACTCCTGCTTGGCTTGGGACGGGGCTGGGGTAGGCCTGGCTGCACCCTCCCTTCTGGTAGTCATAGGCAGGATTGAGTGACGGCTGGGGAGGGGGCTTTTTGAGCCCCCTCCCCAGCCTTGATCTGACCCCTCCTCCCTCCCTCCCTATGCTTGACTGGGCCTGACCCGCCTCTCCCAGGGTCCAGGTCTATGTGATATCTGTATATATTGCATTTTGTTGATTTTAATAGAAAACAAAGCGTTATTTTCTCTTTCTTTCCCTCCTTTTTTTTCCTTTTTAACTTTTTCTTTTTTCTTTTTGATAAGGACCCCACTCCTTTATAATATTTTTGTTGACTTATGGGAGGAGGGGAGGGAGCCTCCAGGTCTTCTGGAATGAGGTGCCTCCCCCAGACACAACATCCTGCCTCTCTGATTGCAGTTCCAGATCCTGGGAAAGCGATGCGAGTAGAGGTAGCTACCCAGGAGTCAGAGCTGAAATGAGGGGTTTGGAACATAGCCACCCCGATCCCCAGAACTCCCACGGTTCCTAAGCTCCACTAACCCCCTGCAGTATTCCCTCGGGCGGATGTGTAACTTTCTTCATAGAGCAGATCCGTTCCTGCTGGAAATGATGCCGGCTGTGGGATGCTCGTGTTGTGAGAGGTGGAGCAGCAGCTGCTGGCTTCGCATGGCTTTTCCTAGAGAAACGAGGTCCCTGTCGCGAAGTCACTGAACCGAGTGTTTTAGGGTGCTTCCATGAACTCCCTATGATGTCATAGGAAATGTTTCCTCAGAGGTCGCTTCCTGTACTAGTGAGAGGAAAATCACTTCCCGTGAGGTCACGACAAAAAAAAAAACCCTTCCTCAAAGTCACTTCCGTGACGCCAGGGGCAGGGGCATGTACTTCCCATGGAATCTCGAGGTCACTTCCTGTGGCATCATCGGGATAGAGCATGCGCTTCCTGTGTTGGACAGTGGCCAGTTCCTTGGTCCGCCTCCATCCTCCCCTTTGGTGGGTGATGGACCTGGGGAAGGGGATCCCTAGGGAGACTGAAGGATGGGACTTGGATCTAACATGGAGAATTCTAAAAAGAAATACTGCCAGGGTCATCTCCATCCACGCATACCATCTATGAGCTTGCCTTCACAGGCAAGACTGGGAGATGAAGTTAGTGACAATGATTGCTTAAGCCCCCCCCCATCCCTGCCTTTTGTGTGCATGCCTGTGTCTTATGTGGCTTCATTTCATCGATGGATGACCCAAATGTATGGTGGCTCCGTCGGGCCAGTGTGATCTGGTGTAGAGTTCAGTGAGCCTTGCAAAGCGTAGGGTATCTCGGTCTGATCAATTCCATTGGCTTGGTGGCTTCCAAGGACCTGGTATACGTTAGCGGTGTCTGATAGATAGGTCAGACATGCTCAGTGTGCTCAGCCTTAGGGTGAGGGGAGCTAGAGGATTCTGAAGAAAGCGTGACCAGCCAGGCCGCCTCCCTGAGGACTGTTTTGGGAGTGGCTCACTTTAGCATGGTGGCTCTGGTCAGCTCCACCGTCTGAGATGCCAGGGCCTGAAAAACCTGTAGGCTAAGTAAGATCGCTGAGACCGCCTGTTCCCTCCCATCTCCCCCTCCCTGTTGGAGAAGACCTTCAACTCCTCCAACCCCAAGCAGGGTCCTCAGAACCCTGGCTCCATCATCAGCATCTCTGGGGGAGGGGCACCCCATGCCCAGTCCCTCCTCCATCGGTCCTCCTAGGTCTTCCAGACCCTGCTCTGCTCCATGGCTTTGGGGATATCTGGCCTCCGTATTTCTATCCCTACAAAGGAGCGGGGAGGAGAGAAGCCACCCAGACAATGCCTACCCCTGAAGCCTGGGAGGCCCCCTACCTGTGCTTGAGAGCCACCCCCAAATCAAAATGTGAAAATCCCTAGAAAGCAATAGCCTTCGAGGTACCTCGCACTGACTCCCCCTCCCCCACTAGCCTTTCCACCAGAATGGGAGGCTGTAGCTTGGACACTGGGGTGACTTTTTCCACGTCCTCATCCCCCCAGTGAAGGGCAGGCCCCATTTCCTCCACACACCCCATCCCCCATCGCTGCTGCCCCCTACCCCTAATCTCCACACTGAGCCCAGATGGAGATTTTAGTGCCAAAACAATTCTCGATACCACTTTGTACATATCTTCTAAAGTTCGGGGCTGTTGGGATTACAGGTGAGGGCGGCCCAGCAGGACCATCGCTCCCTCCACCTCTTAAATGACCTTAACAGTATTTCATAGTAGCTCCACCTGCATGTGGGTAGCAATGTGTCTAGCTGAAATATTCCCCTGTGAAGCGCTCGGGCCGTACAAGGAGGGAAAGGAGTGGGGGGAAGGGAAAGCAAGGTCTGGGATGGGTAGATGGGTTAGAAAGGCAATTTGCATATCATTTACATCCTCCCCAGGCATCCGACTTTCTATAAGCCCATTGGCTGGAGTCTGGGTCCGGGACTCCGCTCACGCAGGTGTAGCTCTGAGAAGTGTCCTCTTGGGTGCCTGTGTGACACGCCCATTCCTGTGAATATTCACTGGGGACCCCTTACCCCACCAGCTAGGGCTAGCATGGTAAGCTGGTCCACTCACCATGTTGGTGAGTGGTGAGCCAGACACCTTTCCCCCATTTCACCCTGGGAAGATTTCCATCCGTCATCTTCCCTCTCCCTTGAAAGTCCCTTCTGCAATCTGACCTCTCTCTTCCTGTGCTGTAGTTCGTCCAGAACAGACGCAGATGCGAACCAGGGATGGGAATCGCTTCAAAAGTAACAGTGGCCCCGCCTCCTCTGCCCCGTTAGCCAGTCAGATCTCAAAGAATCTGAGCGGCCCCCCTTGCACCCAACCCTCCGGCACCCAGTAGGTGCTTAATAAGTTAGAGTTGCCTGCATCGAAGCGTCTCCTCATCTGTCCTGCAGCTACTGAGCCCTTCCCCCCGACATTTCCCTCTCTCTCTCTCTCCCCGGCTCCCCGTGGCCCACCGGGTTTCCCTCCTGTGGTTCCACCGCCCCCTCCCCCACTGTCCTCTGTCCTGTCTCTGTCCTTTGTCTTCTTCCCCTCCTAAATTCTCAATTCTTTCATTCCCTCCTTTAAAAGCAAAAAGTGCCAAACTTCCTTGGAACTGAGCCGATCTGGGGGGAGAGGATCATAGATGGATGGGAGGAAAACACCTCTCTCAGAGGAGGCCCCATAAGAGGCAAAGGAAACACCTTCGGACGCTGAGCTAAATTGGATCCCCTTCCTCGCTCCTCTCACCCTGAGTTTTTCTTAGAATCTTTATAAGAAAAATAGAAAAAGGAAAAAAAAATACTCATTTTCAACTAACCCCTACTTTTTTGGATTCCCCTCCCCCGAATTCCACCAGCCAAGAAGAACCCCTTTTGCCTCTTTCTGGGCAAAAATCTATAGAAACTGGGGAGGGAGTAACAGGCTCCATCCTCTTCTGCTGGCCCGAGGGGGTGGTTGTTGGGGAGGGACCTCAAAGCACTTACGACAAGAGGGGTTCCAAAGTGCCAAATTCATCTTCTCCGTCCTCTGTCTTGGGCAGGGCTCTGAGCCAGCCTGCCCAGCCATCTCTCCATGGGCTAGGAAATTTTGCCGCAATAATTAGCAGGGCAGGGATCGGAAAGCAGTGATTTTGCCATCTCTGTACTGGACTTGTAGGTGGGAATTATGAGAGTTTGGCAAGAGTCGTCTTACAGATGGTTGGGGACCTATACTCGGAATACTACGGTACCACTTGTTTTCGTGAGGGTTTTTTGGTTTTTTTGTTTTTGCTTTGTTTTGGTTTTTTTTCCCCCTTGTCAACCAAATCCCTTGGAATCCCACCCTGTTCTGTTTCTTCTGCCCGCTCGTTCGTCCGTCTGTCCGTCCCCCGCCCCCACACACGCCATTATTATTATTTTACGGTTGGTTGGTATCCAGCTATTTGACAGAAAGGAGGTTCCCCTTTGCAAGGACTCTTGCCGTTGCGAGCCCGAGATAAAAGGTTAATTTGCAAACGCGTTCACCAGAGCAGCGGTGAAAGTGGCAATCTGGGCGTCCAGGATGCTTCACTAGGTTGGACACCTGTCGGACAGCCAGACAGGCCTTCTCTGTGCCCAATGCATCTGCCCCCAAGCGCCATCCGGAATCGAGGCCGACCGTCGCCAAAGCCTGAACTGGTTGTCACCTTGGGGGAGGACAGAATCGCAATACCCAGGTCGGGGGCAGAGAAGCCTGGTTCACGCTCTGTGAAGTCTGGACACCCAGCCTTCCTGTCCGGAGCCCTCGCCACCAGAGTCAGCGCGGTCTTGAAGCGTCCGTCGGGTCCCCGCTCTCACCGGTGGCCTAGACGACCGCCTGCTGAGTGGCAGGAGGGTGGGAGAGTCTCTGTGGAGGGTGGTGGTGAAGACTGTTGGTTTTTTAACCCCTTCTCAGCCAGCCTAGGAATCGTCTCCTTAGAAACTAATACAGGGAGACCCTCCCCCTTCCTCCCTCCCCCCAACCCTCCTCCCACTCCCCAAAACCACCACCAACCTTTCATCTTCCAAGTGACTCCATCACCACCGGCCACCACTGGAACCTGCGGCCTCATTGCTCCAGCCCGCCCCACTCGACCGTCAGACTCGCTCATCGAACTCTTTTTGATTAACCCTTTCTGTGTCCATCCCACGGAAAACTTGTGTGTCCGGCAGGGAGGCCAGGGGGGAATGCTAGGGGCAGTTGCTACCTTTCCTCCATCTCCTCCCAGCGCCCATGCCCCCCCCATCCCATGCCCCCCACTCCCCATCCCCCACCCCTTAGGATCCGCCTCCCCTGGAGGCCCAGGGATCCTCGAGAAATACCTTCGCTGTTTGGCTTTGCACCCTTTAAAAGGCGGGCCTAGGGGGCGTGGCCTCCCCAGCCGAGCGCTCACTCCGACCGTCCTCCCCGTTGCCCCCCCCACTCCCCACGCCTTCATTGTAAATAGTCACTTTTGTACTTGGTTTGAGCCAGGCGACGTGGGGAGTCTCTCTCTCTCTCTCTCTCTCTCTCTCTCTCTCTCTCTCTCTCTCTCTCTCTCTCTCTCTCTCTCTCTCTCTCTCTCTCTCTCTCTCTCTCTCTCTCTCTCTCTCTCTCTCTCTCTCTCCCTCTCTCTCTCTCTCTCTCTCTCTCTCTCTCTCTCTCTCTCTCTCTCTCTATTTGTGTTGGCATCTCAGCTACTGGAGGCATGGTCCACACCCCAGTTCGATTTGGAAGAAGCCCAAGGTGTGCCCTGCCAAAATGCTAAGGATTTCGAGATAACAGTATTAACTCCGACAGGCCTGGGGTGCACAGGTCCCCCCCCCCAACGACCGGAGGCAGGAAAGTAAGGCTCTGTTCTCGAGATCTGTGAAATGGGTCCATCTCCAAGCTCCCTGAAGAACCTCGGTGGAGTTGAGAATCGAACCTCTCCTCCACTTCGTCTGTTGGATGCTGGCGCGAAAAGAATGGCTTTGGGGATGGGGCTGTTTTTGGAGACCTGACTGCCGAATCCTTCCTGGGACCTGAAGCGAACCTCTGCCAGGCGTGTCTTCTTAGACGTTCAAATGAACGTCTAAGGTCCCTCTCCAACCCTTAAAAGGAAAGGTCCAAGCCCGCGGCTGGCCCCTGCCTGCTGCCACTCTGCTGCATTCCAATTTGGGAGGGTAGGGTGGGGAGTGACGTGGCCATGCCTCCAGTGTCTCCATTCAACCCCCTCTTAACTGACTTCCTTCCATCCTCTTCGACCAGCGCCGCCGCCAACTTCCTCTCCGCCACCTCCAGAAGCTCTTGGCTGGGGTCACCGCACCCTCCTCCCTGTCCCCCCATTGCCATGCCTGGGCCATGCCCACCCACTCACCCACCCCCCAGTGTCCGTTGTGTGACCTAGTGCACCACGTATTAGCTTCCATGGACCCCACCCACCCACTCCCTGCTCCCACCACACCCCTCCCCCTACCCGTTCTCCCTCGGCGACTTCACCTTTTTTTGCCGCGATAAACGTCACCTCAGCATCTGTGTCTAATGTTGTCTTTTTTGCTTGCATCACACACGCCTTCTTAACCCATCCCCTTCCCTCTCCCTCCTCCCTGGCACCTCCACCCTCATCCTCAACTCTTTCCCCCTTCCCCCCATCCCCCACCCAGGGCTCTGGGCATTTAGGGGAAGGGGGGAACCCTTAAGGATGGTCTCAGAGGAGGGAGGGGTGTGTTGTTTCCTCCGAACCGGGTGAACGAGACGGAGAGTAAGCATGACCAAAGAGAGTAAGAGCTTCGAGGCTGAACTGGCAGTTTCAATGTCCAGCCCTCGGAACCAGGGTCACCACCACCCACACATACACAGAACCCGCAGACAACTCCCGGACGTCCACGTCCACACAGGGAGCAGCTCCTCAAGTCCAGTAGCAGCAGAGTAGCCCCGGGGCCAGGTGCTTGGAGTGATCCTGAGGCCCCCCAGTTCAGATCCCTGAGACTGCTGATCTGAGCCACCACCCTGCCGACTGTAGAATGGGAAAACAATTTCTAAATGTTATTTCTACATCCATGGTTTATGCTTGAATTTAATACATCCTTCACTTTTGAAAGAGTTTATTAAGCACCTACTATGTGTAAGGCACTGTTCTAAGTGCCAGAGTTAGAAAAATGAACTAAACCAGACCCAAACATGTCTGCCTTCAGGGATTGTGTGTTCTCCTGGAATCCAAATTCTTTCTTAGCCTAAGTCTGGCACTCAGCACACACAGAACAAATTTGGGGGCTCCAGGCCATCAGTCAGAGGGGTCAGTCTGGCAAACTCAGAAACCTGAACAGTGTTTTGTGTGGCGGGAAATTCTGGCTTGAGAAAACCCAAGACAGGCATGTTCCCCATCCCAGCCCTGGGAGGATAAGACAGGAGGGTTACAATCAACCCTCTGGCAAGCCAGCTTGGGTATTGCTGAGAGCCGGAGGTCAACCTGAGAAATATTACAATGAGTTCCCAGTCAGGCTGAGTTATATGGCAAGACACTGTCTCAAAAAGCCAAGGAAAAAGAAGCCAATGAATCCAAGATGGTGTGTGGTGGCTATCCCAAGCTAGCCTTGATGGGTATGAGGTAGCCACAGCCCATTCCCAACCTGCACTGCTCCCTGGCGTTAAAATGCCTCTCCTGGAGAGATCGGAGGATGCACCCTCTGAGTAAAAGATTAGCACTAATGTCCTACGTGTTCAAGATTGCCATGAAGCCAGGCAGGTAAGGCTGCAGCAAGCAGGGACATCAAACAGACTGAGGGAGTTTGTGTATGGTACACACTCTGATTCTGAGGGGACCCAGGGCACCTCCCATCCTCTCTGGGTCACAGTCTCCAACAAAGGGAAAGCACCCTTCCCGGAACCTTCTGGGATATCGCATATGGGTACTGTGTGAGTCCGCTCACCAGCATCTAACAATACTGTGCTTAATACATGGTGGTTACTGGAAACCCTCCGGCTATAACAGAGAAAAGCCAGGAGGAGAGAGGATGGGAGGGAAGAGAGACCAGAAGCTCAGACAAAGTAAGGGACCTTGATGGGACTGAAGAGAAAGGCAGACCTGAAAATGAATAGCAAGTGCTTGAGGACGGTTCATTCATTCATGTCTTTATTCATTCATCCCTCAAACGTTTATTATCAGAGTGTTTATTACAGATCTATAATCTAGCTACTTGGGAGGCTGAGGGAGGAGGTTGGAAGAACATTCAAGACTTGTCTGGGCTACGTAGCAGGTTTAAGGGTGGCTTGAGCAACTTAGAATCTCTCTCAAAGTTATAAAGTTGACTAATATATAACTCAGTGGTAGAGCCCCTGCCTAGAATCCCCCAGTGAGGGGTTGGGGCGTGGTTCAGTGGTAGAGTACTCAACTTTCATGCTTCAGTTCCCAGGTTCAATCCCCAGTGCAGCTTCAAGAAGCTATGCAACACCAGATGGTGGTGGCACACACCTTTAATTCCAGCCCTTAAGAGACAGAGGCAGGTAGATTTCTGTGAGTTCAAGGCCAGCCTGGTTTACAGAGTGAGTTCTAGGACAGCCAAGGCCACACAAAGAAACCCTGTCTCAAAGAAGAAGAAAAAAGACATAGGGGCTGGGCTTAGTGGCACACACAGTTGGATCTCTGAGTTTGAGGCCAGCCAAGTCTACTTAAGAGAGTTCCAAGTCAGACACAGCTACATTGTCAAAAAAAAGGGGGGCCAGATATAAGCAAGAATGTAACACCCACAATCTCAGCAGGTGAAGCAGAGGGTTTTCAATGCAAGGCCACCTTGGTCTACAAAATACTTGGTTGGGGACAGCACTAAACATAATAGCCATGTGGTCAGTTCTGATACGGAGCACACAGTAGGTCCTCAAAAGACTCACGCTGTGAGTCCCCAGGCACCTATGGTCCTGGTCTGTAAGTGTCAAGAGGTATTTCCAGGCAAGGCCCTCTTGGGGAGAAGGGGAAGGAGTTGTGGAGTTGGTTCCTGTTCTGACTCGGGAACACTCAGCTGACCTCTCTGGCCCACAAGATGGGAAGGAAAGACAGGTCAGGACCAAGGTGAGTTATTAGTTGGTGGGAGCCAAGGCTGTGATGTTTCCAAAGAGAGATAAGGGGAAACTATGGGGAGGACATTCTAGAAAGAGGGCTGGATGGCAGCAGAAGGAGTTGTCCAGGTAAGTGTGTAAAGTCGTGGCATGTCACACAGGAGAGCCAAGTCATTCAGAGGCCAGGGTACAAGCAATATGAGCACTCTGAGATGCTGAGACCGGGGAATTGACGGTGCCAGGCCGTCCTGGGCTGTACGGTGAGATCCAGGTCAGCACTGTAAGACCCTGGAGAAGGAGGTGGGGAGACGGGAGTGGAGAGGGGAGAAATGACAGACGACAGACAGACAGACAGACAAGCAAAGAACCCCCTAGGCGAGCGTCTACTCTCCCTAGATGACAGGAAGCTGGCTGACAGCGCAACAAGGGTCCACACTGGCTAGAGCCAACCTCCAGAAGGCTTCTCAGTCCCTACTCACGCTGGTTAGAAACTCAAGCTTCCCGCTAAGGTGTCTGATTGGTGAGGCCGAACTGCAACCGCACAGCTTCCTGGGAAATGTAGTTTTAGCCTCCTGCCACGCCAGCCACAGGCTAGTGGAGGCCGCAACCCATGGAAGAGACTGAGAGTCCCAGTTTCTCCACATTATTGTACGTGTTTCTATTTACACCTGTTTCCCGTTTTCAGTCTTTCTGTGAATCTCTGTTTTGAGGTTGTTTCCCCCCCTCACATATTTTATTTTTTCTTTGGCAATTTACACACTTGTAACAATGTGTCTTGTTACAAGTTATCTGGCTAGTCCCTCTCCCACAACACCCCTCAGCAGGCCCCTCCCTCTTTCATGGCCTCTCCTTTGGGTTTTGGGGGTTTCCGAGACATGGTCTCAGGCTAGCCTCAAGTCACCCTCCTGTCTCAGCAGACCTGAGTCCCTGTCCCAAGCTGGGTTTTGTTTCTAGTTTTCACAGTTTTAAAAACTTAAGATTTATATCTTTTTTTAAGATGTATTTGTTTATTATGAATACAACATCCTGCCTCCATGTATGTCTTCACACGCCAGAAGAGGGCGCCAGATCTCGTTACAGATGGTTGTGAGCCACCATGCGGGTGCTGGGAACTGAACTCAGGACCTCTGGAAGAGCAGTCAGTGCTCCTAACCGCTGAGCCATCTCCCCAGCTCCCTAAGATGTATACCTTATCATTTCTGATTTAGGTGTCTGTGTGTAAGGATGTGCAGGTGAGCGCAGGTGCCTAGTGAACGGAGGTCTTGAAGAATATTTACGTGCTTTTAACTGCTGAGTCCTCCGTCTCGAACCACCACCCTCTTTTGGAGATAGGGGATCTCAGATCTCCTTCTAGATCCCTGGCTGGTCTAGAGCTCTCCGTGTAGGCCAGGCTGGCCTGGAAGTTGCATGCGTCTTCCAGCCTCTATTTCTGGTTGAGGTAACAGGCATCACAGTGCGCCAGGTCCTGGCTCCAACTCCATTACCGAATGAGCCCCCGCCCCCCCATCACGTTCATCTGATTTTAGCCGAACCTCAATCTCAGAGGCCTAAAGGAGAAGATGACCTTTTGAAAGGAGAGAAAATTGGGGAGAAGTGCCCTGGGTTGAAGACACCAACCTTTGGTTGCCCATTTGAACTCCCTCTGCGTGAGGGATGCTCAGGACAGGGTCCAGAAAGGAGAACCCAAGAGCCCAGTGAGTGTCTAGCCTGGAGTAGAGTGGCCAGAGGAGAGAGGAGCCTGTGTCAAGAGCCAGGCCCTAAGTCAGCCAACTGTAAGTGACCAACAAGACCACCCTACGAAGGCTGTGGCCACCTCAACCCCACCCCCTTTACCCACTAAGCTTAAACCTGCAGGGAAACACAGATTCACCTTTCTGAAAAAGTACATAGCCATCTGGCAAGCACTTACTGGACGCTCGTCCTGTTTTAGACAGTGAACAGCAGGGACAGGGATGGGGGAGCATCTCACACCTGTAATTCTGACACTTGGGAAGCTGAGGCAGGAAGACGGCCTTGAACTCCAGGCCAACATAGGCTACCTGGTGAGTTCAAGGCCAGCCTGGGCTTTGCAGCCTGGGCTACAAAGCAAGACCCTGTCTCAAAGCACTGAGAGGTGATGACTCAATAGATACAGACCGGAGCGATAGCTCAGTGGTCAGGAGTAGTTGCTGCTCTTGCAGAGGAGCTGAGTTCGAGTCCCGGCACCCACATGGTAGCTCACAACCATCTGTAACCCCACTTCCAGGGGATCTGACACCTTCTTGTGGCCTCCACAAAGCCAGATGTGAAGACTTTCGTCCCGCTCCCCAGCACCCACGTGAAATCCAGACAGGAATGGAGGCCTGCCTGTGATTCCCCACTTGAGAGGTGGAGACGGGACTACTGGGGTAAAATGGCTAGCTAGATTATCCAGGTTGGTGAGCCCTGGATTCATCCAGAGACCCTGAGCCAGCTATCCAGGGAGACACTCGACATCACTCTCTGCTCACCATGGGTGTGCTTAAACACTTGCATACACATATGCTCACACGTGTGTAGACATACATATATACACACACACACATGCAAAAGGACCCCCCCAAAAAAGGAAAATAAAAGGAGAGAAGAGAGATGGAGGAAGGAAAGAGAGGTGACCCCCTCTCCCCTCCTGATTTCAAAACTCTTTGGTTTTGGGATTTATAGGCCCAAGGTTCAAGACCCGGCTAGTTTTCGTCTGGAAGGAAGAAAGGGATTGTTGAAGATTGAAGGAAGGAAGGAGAGAGGAAGGAGGGAAAGGGCTGGGGAAGGAGGAAGGAGGAGGCACTAGGCTAAGGAGTGGAGATAAATAAACATGGGAGTTGGATCCTTAGAAGCCATCGTTGTAAAGGTAGAAGCCGAGGAACTGGAGAGACGGCTCAGAGGTTAGGAGCACTGACTGCTCTTCCAGAGGTCTTGAGTTCAATTCTCAGCAACCACATGGTGGCTCACAACCGTTTACAATTCAATCTAGTGTATATGTAATAAATAAATAAATCTTTAAAAAAAAAAGGTAGAAGCCGATAACAGACTACACACACACACACACACACACACAGTAATAATAATAAATTGGGGGGATGGGCAATAGAGTCGAGGCCCTGGTTACAGCTAGACTTGGAATCAAGATGGAGGCTGGGGTTATGGACAAGGTCAGGGCTAGATTTGATTGGGGACAGGACTAAGAGGAGACCTGGGATCAGGATCAAGGTGAACCTCTGGTAAAGTGTCAGCTTAGGGAACAGCTAGGTTAGGGCCATTGGATAAGCATGGGAACGGCTTCAGAGAGAGAACTAGGCCAAAGGAAAAAAAAACCACCTGGTTGATGGCCGGGGTTATGAGAGGTGTCAGGGAGGGCTGGAGAGATGGCTCAGCCGTTAAAGGCTAGGCTCACAACCAAAATGAGAGGTGTCAGGGAGGCACCGGGAGGGCTGAGGCCAGAGGAGCTGAGAAGCTGAGGCTAAGGCTGGGGTCGGATAATTTAATTGTTGACTTTGTAGAGGCAGGATGCTTGTTACCTCTATAATGAAGCAGCCTGAGGCGGTGGCACACATACCTTCGGCCACAGTGCCTGGGAGACAGAGGCAGGTGGCTCTCTACGAGTTCAAGGTTAGCCTGGTCTACACAGTGAGTCCAGGCCAGCCAGAGCTACATAGTGAAACCCTGTGTCCAAAAGGAAATAATAATAATAAATAAATAAATACAGATGACGGTCGAAGTTAGGACTAAGGTAGGATGGGTTTTTGAGTCAGAATCTTGCTCTGCTCTGTAGCCCAGGCTATCCCAGAGCTCTGTAACCCAAGCTAGCCTCAAACTCAAGGCAAATCATACCACCTCAGCCTCCCTAGAGCTGGAATTACAAGAATGAATCATCATGCTTTCTGGGCTTTTAAAATAAAGAAAAATGTTTTGAGAAAGTGTCTCACTAAGTAGCCCAGCTAGCCTAGAACTTGATATGTAGACCAGGCTGGCCTCAAACTCCCAGAAATCCACCTGTCTCTGCCTCCCAAGAACTAGGATTAAAGGCATGTGCAGCCATGCCTGACTCTTACTGTTTTTCTTTCTGCTCATTTATTTATTTATTTATCTATTTTCAGTTCATGTGTATGGTGGTCTGCCTTCACGTGTGTCTATGTGCCGTGTGTTACCTGATACCCACGGATGTCGGATCATTAGACTCCCTGGAATCACAGCAACCATGTGGGTGCTGGGAACCAAGCCTCTTAACAGTTGAGACCTCTCTTTCTTTTTTTCTTCCTTTCTTCCTTCCTTCCTTTCTTTTAAAGGATGTCACCATAATGCCCTAGCTAGCCTGACTCATTATGTACACCAGGCTGGCCTTGAACTCACAGGTGGATCTAAGGCCAGCCTGGTCTACAGAGAGAGTTTCAGGACAGCCAGGACTGTTACACAGAGAAACCCTGTCTCAGAAAACCGAGAGAGACAGAGAGACAGAGACAGACAGAGACAGAGACAGAGAGAGACAGACAAAGAGATAGAGAGACAGAGAGACAGAGACACACAGAGAAAGACAGAGAGAGAGAGAATCCCAGGGACATGGGCTCCCCCACATCACCCCAGAAGCACTCTGCCCCCAGGATGTGGATCCCCAGAGATGCTGTCAAAAAAAAAAAAAAGAGGCCACAGGACCTGTCAAGATGACTCAGTGGGTAAAACAATTGCCACCAACCATGACGGCTAGAGCATGAATCCTGGAACCCACTGAAAAACCTTGGCATCAAAGCACCGGGCACTGAACCGAACCGTCTGCCCAAGAACCGGGGCCAGACCACTGGCTGCAAATGCAAGAGGTGATTTATTGAGTACACAGGCGCCTGCGGATGCTACTGCAACTCGGGTGCAGAGCATACTGGGCTTGCAGGGAGCACAATATTTATAGAGTTTCAATGGTTACATAAGTAACAGGCATTTTATTGGCTCATCTTGGGGGCAGGGGTAGTTCCCACGGACTAAGTTTCCTGGTATTACTTTATGAAAGACCCAGGCATACTTCAGCAATTATTATCCGGGTCCCATGACTACTATGGTGATCATAGACACAACTGGGGGCAAGGGTAGTTGCCAAGGACTAGGTGTCCTGGTATTGTCATATGAAAGTTTCCAGCACGCTTCAGCAATTATTATGCGGGTCCCATGATTGCTATAGTGATCAGACACAATTGGGGGCCAGGGTAGTTGCCAAGGACTAGGTTTTCTAGTATTGTCATGTGAAAGTTCCCAGCACGCTTCAGTAATTATTATCCGGGTCCCATGACTGCTATAGTGATCACAGACATCCTGTTTTGAGGGTGAGACACCTGGTCTGGGTTTCTTTCATTAGGCAACGGCCTGCCCTTGCTTTTCTTTTCCTAGGGGGTCCTGGGTAGGGGTCTTTCACCACGAGGTAAGAGCCAGCTTCCCGAAGGTGTTCACCAACCTCCACACATGCGCTATGACTCACTCACAAGAGCACATACACACAGAGTAAATAAGTGCAGCTGGGACTTCCGGGGCTTTGTTTACTTTAAGGAAGACAATTCCGGTCTGGAGAAAGGGTTCAGCCATTAAGCGCGCTGCTCTTCCAGAGGAATTGGGTTTGGTTCCCAGCACACAGGTGGTGGCTCACAACCCTCTGTAACTCCAGTTCCGGGGAATCTGACGCCCTCCTCTGACCTCCACGGGAACACACGTGGTGCACAGACATACATGCAGGCAAAACACCCATGCACACAAAACCATAAAATAATTTTTTGTTATTTTTTTGTTTGTTTTTCGTTTTTTGAGACAGGGTTTCTCTGCACAGCCCTAGCTGTCCTGGGACTCGCTCTGTAGACCAGGCTGTCCTCCGACTCACAGAGATCCGCCTGCCTCTGCCCCGAGTGCTGGATTAAAGGTGTGCGCAGCCACTGCCTGGTTTTGTTTTGTTTTGTTTTTTAACTTTTTAAGCTTGCTTTTGAAAGAATGCCGTTCATATAGAAAGAAAGGACCAGCAGGAAAAGACAGATACTACTGACTGGTGAGAGGACTAGATTGTCAGTGGCCACAAGACCTCATGGCCTCTGCTTCCGTACCCCAGTTTCCAGCCAGGAGACTCAGGAGGCCCTGGTACAATGTGTAACCTGTCAACCCCTACCCCAAGACCTTTATGAGCCAAATTTTCAAGACCTACACTACTCCAAAATTTAGTAGCTGCCCAAAATCTAGGGTATCTGGGCCCGGAGACACAGCCTCTCATCCTAGCTACTCAGGGAAACTGAATTAGGAAAATCTCAAGTCCAGTCTTATGTGGGCTATAGGGGGAATTCAAGGTCAGTCTGTTAAACTATCTGGAAACTTGTCTTAGAATTAAAAAATCAAGAGGTCTGGGGGCGTGGCTCAGAGGTAGAGCTCCTGCCTAGAATTCCCCAGTGAGGGGCTGGGAGGTGGCTCAGTGGTAGAACACTTACCTAGCCATGTCCAAGGCCATGGGCTCCATCCCCAGCACTAAACAAGAAACATGCAACATTGAGGGACGAGACTGAGGTGTGGGCAGCTATGCCAACAGTGCTTTGATAGGAAGCATAGGAGGAGGAGGAGGAGGAGGAGGAGGGAGAGGAGGAGGAGGAGGAGGAGGGGTGTTTTGTGCACAGATTTCTACAGACCCAGACCTGGAATTGACGGGGAGGTGTGATTTAATGTCTTTGTGCCTGGAATTGGAGGACTGAGGCCATCGGTGGGCACAGCTAAGGGACCCAGGAGCAGAAAAAAAAAGGTGCCAATGCTGTTTAGCTCTGGGAATGAAGGACCTGGGTGGTTTAGGAGCCCAGGAGATGCAGCAGAAGTCACAGAGAGCATAATCTCGGAGCGAACACTAAGGACAAAAGGTAAAAGCTGTCCTGAAGACTTTGGAGTAGCCACCTCGTTCCCTGAGACAGGATCTCTCAGGAAGCCCAGAGGTCACAAATACGACTAGCTAGCCAGCTTGCCCGGTGCACCGTCTCTACCCTCCAAACACTGGACTTACAAATGGGATGTCACGCTCACTAGAATTGATATGGGTGCTGGGGAACTTAACTCAGGCCATCACACACACACAGTAGGCACTTTATTCACTGAGCCTCTTGCCAGCCCCCATGGAGAGCCATCTCCTTCAGACCTCACAGCACCTATGAGATAGGCCCCGGTTCTCCATCTTACAGACAAGGAAAGGAAGAGACGTTAAGAAACACCTCCAGCAGGGCAGTGGTGGCATACGCCTTTAATCCCAGCACTCGGGAAGCAGAGGCAGGCGGATCTCTGTGAGTTCAAGACCAGCCTGGTCTACAAGAGCCAGTTCCGGGACAGCCTCCAAAGCCACAGAGAAACCCTGTCTCGAAACCCCCCCCCAAAAAGAAAAAAATCTCCAAAGCCACACAGCTGGTGAAGCTAGCTGGAGGCTGAAGTCATGCAAACTCCACCCAAAACCTTTTATTCAGTTGCGGTGTTGTCAAGTGCTCACATACACAGTAGGCACACTGTAACAGATTACAAATATACTAAGCTCCGGAAGACACTCACCTCTCCTGATTTGGTCTTTTGTTTTGTTTTGTAACAGAGTCTCAAATATACCACCACCACCCCACCACCACCACCCCAAACTCATTATACAACTGAGGCTGACCTTGAACCCCTGATCCTCCTGCTTCCACCTCTCAAATACAACGATTACAGGTGTGACTAAACATACTCAACTTTCTGACTCCTGTCTTGCTAGATAAGGGAGGATCCAACCAAGAGCTATCCCAAGACTTGGGGTCTCACCTGACCCTACAATGATCACCTTTTACTGCACTCTGCTTCCCTGGCCAGCCAGGATCAGAACCGGAGCTGAGACCATGGCAGCTGGGAGGACGCGGGACTTGGCTCCCAAGACAGCCTTGCCTTGGTGCAAAGCCTGGCCTAAAACCTAAGAACAGAGACCCTGCCTTTGTCACAGGCTTCCTGTGGGATTGTGGAGAAGACAACATTCCCTCCTGTTCTGTCTTTCCATGATTTGCATTTGGATTGTGTCTTGGCTAGGGTTTCTATTGCTGTGAAGAGACACCATGGCCATGGCAACTCTTATAAAGGAAACCATTTAATGGGGTGGCGGCTTAGTTTCAGAGGTTTAGTCCGTTACCATCTTGGCAGCTGAGATGGTGACACGGTGGCGTGTAAGCAGACACGGTGCTGGAGAGGATGCTGAGAGTCCTTCATATTGATCTGCAGACAACAGAAAGTGAACTGGGAATAGCTTGAGCACAGGAGACCTCAAAGCCCACCCCTCCACACAGTAACACACTTCCTCCAACAAAGCCACACCTACTCCAGCAAAGCCACACCCCTTAATAGTGCCACTCCCTTTGGGGGCCGTTTTCTTTCAAACCACTACAGATTGTGAGACCTGGGGTATCTGCTTATAAGGCATTCAGGAGCAAGCCTGTCACCAACCAGGTGCTAATTATTATTACCAGGCATGACTCATTTTACCTAAGAGGCAGATATTAAACCAGACAGCCTTAACATGATCATTAAGTTCACCCAAATTTCTATGCGTCTGCATACAGTTTTTATTAGGATCCCCTAGGGGATCCCCAAATAGTGAGAGAAACACTGGAAAAGATACCGTCTCCCTCTTCAAGGGACATGGGGAACCACAACTGTAACTCCAGCACTCCAGAAGTAGAAGCAGAAGGATCAGGGGTTCAAGGTTATCCTCTATCCCAAAAGTCCAAGGTCAGATGAGGCAAACATAAGACTCCAATCTCACCCAGCGTTGGTGGCGCACGCCTTTAATCCCAGCACTCGGGAGGCAGAGGCAGGCGGATCTCTGTGAGTTCGAGGCCAGTCTGGTGTGCAAGAGCTAGTTCCAGGGCAGCCTCTCCAAGGCTATGGAGAAACCCTGCCTTGAAAAATAAAAAAAGAAAGAAAGAAAGAAAAGAAAAAGAAAAAAGACTCCAGTCTCAAATAGAGAAAGAAAAACAGGAGAGAGACTGGGGAGACAGATCAGTGGTTAGGAGCACTCGAAACTCTTGTAGAGGACTAAGTTTGGTTCCCAGCACCCATATCAGGCAGCCTCTATAACTTTACTTCTTGGGGAACTGATGCCATCTTCCGGTCTCCTCAGATACTGGGCATACATGTGGTGCACACACATAAAATACATGCGAGCAGCCGGGCGTTGGTGGCGCACGCCTTTAATCCCAGCACTCGGGAGGCAGAGGCAGACGGATCTCTGTGAGTTTGAGGCCAGGCTGGACCGACAGTCTCCAAAACAGAGAAACCCTGTCTCGTAAAACCAAAAAAAAAAAAAAATACATGCAAGCAAAGCACTGATACGCATTACATAAAAATAAATAGGTTTTAAAAAGAACCAGGAATGTTGGAGAGATGTTCTCGCAGAGGATCTCAGTTGGGTCCCAGAACCCATTTTGAGCAGCAGTCAGTCACCGGTAGCCCAAATTCTGAGTGGTCCAATGCCCACAAGCACACACAATGTGCACACACACACATAAATGTGACTAGAATGCACCTTTTCGTTTTAGGGAGGAAGAGAAAGATGTAGCAATGTACAACAAGGGCAAACCCCATTCTCATCATGCCAGACCCGCCACCTGTCCCCGTGTGAATTCCAGGTTATCCACAGTGGCCTGCAAATCCCCAGATCCTGCATGGCTCTGCACCTTGACCTCACGGAGACTGAGGACCAGTCTCAGACACTGCCCATATGGGACCGATCACGACAGCTTGTAAGTTAAGATGCTTATAATCATATGTGTCAGGTGTGAGGACTGGTTAGCTGGCTCACCGGGTAGCCTGAGGACCCGAGTTTCCCCTTTGGTACCCACAGGACTAACAAGTTGTCCTCTGACATGCATACATGAGCCGCGGCTTTTGTACGCACGCGCACGCACACACAGATCATTTTTTATTTGCGATAGATTCCACATCTAATAATGCACCCCACTTCATTCCATCCCAGAGACTTCTTTTTATTTTTTTTATCATTATAATGTGTGTGTACCATACACAGAAGTCAAGAGCAGCTTTGTAGAGATCTTTTTTTTTTTTCCCTTCCATCCTTTTTGCTCCCAGGGATCAAACCCAGGTTGTGAAGCTTGTATGGGAAGGGTCTTTACCATGCTGATTACTTACCTTTATGTTTTGTTCTTTTGTGCTCTGGTGTTGCGAATCCAACCTAGGGCTTAATACATGCTAAAGGAGCACATTACATCTGAACCACGCCCCAGCCCCCCATTGGGAGATTCTAGTCAGGGGCTCTACCACTGAGCCACACCCCCAGCCCCTCACTGGGGGATTCTAGTCAGGGGCTCTACCACTGAGCCACGCCCCCAGCCCCTCACTGGGGGATTCTAGTCAGGGGCTCTACCACTGAGCCACGCCCCCAGCCCCTCACTGGGGGATTCTAGGTAGGTGCTCTACCACTGAGCCACACCCCAGGCCCTCACTGGGGAATTCTAGTCAGGGGTTCTACCACTGAACCACACACCCCCAGCCCCTCACTGGGGGATTCTAGTCAGGGGCTCTACCACTGAACCACACCCCCAGCCTCTCACTGGGGGATTCTAGTCAGGGGCTCTACCACTGAACCACACCCCCAGCCCCTCACTGGGGGATTCTAGTCAGGGGCTCTACCACTGAGCCACGCCCCCAGCCCCTCACTGGGGGATTCTAGGTAGGTGCTCTATGACTGAACCACACCCCAGCCCCTCACTGGGGGATTCTAGGAAGGTGCTCTCCCACTGAACTATATCCCCCAGCCCATAGGTCGCTGATTTAACCAAGACAACATAGAATCTCTCCTGAAGTTGTCTACAAAAGTCCTAACAGGACCTGGAGTTTTGTCACAACCCTTTTGATGCCAGCACTCGGGAGGGCAGAAGCAGAGGAATCTCTGAGATAAAGTCCAGCCTGGCCTACATATCTACATAGCATTGATAAGACCCTGGGTTGCAATCCCCAACACAAACAAACCCAACTTGGTCGTCTCTTATGGTTTGAGTGTGTCTCTCTAAAATTCATGTTGGAACTTGATCTCCAATGTAACAGTGTGTAAAGGTAGGGCCTTTAAGAGACACTGTGAGGGGGCTGGAGGGATGGCCCCGTGGTTAAGAGCTGCTTTTCCAACAGACCCGGGTTCAATTCCCAGCACCCACAGAGCAGCTTACAACAGCCTATAACTCCAATTCCAGGAGATCTGACACCCTCCTATAGACAAACATGCAGGCAAAACCCCGAAGTACATTAAATAAATAAATCTTTTAAAAAGAAAGAGAAAGACAGGACTGGAGAGTTGGCACAGAGGCTAAGAGCACTGGCTGCTCTTCCAGAGAACCTGAGATCAATTCTCAGGAACTACATGGTGGCTCACAACCATCTATAATGAGATCTGGCGCCCTCTTCTGGCCTGCAGGCATGCATGCAGACAGAACACTGTATACATAATAAATAAATCTTTGGAGAGAGAGACAGAGACAGAGACAGACAGAGTGACAAAGAGAGAAACACAGGGCCGGGCAGTGGTGGCCCACGCCTTTAATCCCAGGACTCGGGAGGCAGAGGCAGGTGGATCTCTGTGAGTTCGAAGCCAGCCTGGTCTACAGAGTGAGTTCCAGGACAGCCTCCAAAACAATACAGAGAAACCTTGTCTCGAAAAACCCAAAAAACTCACTACATAGATTTGCAGTCAGAGAGAGGCACAGTGGGAAAAGGCTTCTGCCGCCGAGACTAATGACCTGAGTTCCATCTCTGGTACTTGCTTGGAGGGAGGAGAGAACCAAGTCCCAGGGCCTGCAGCATGGGCTGGCCTCCTCCGCCCGGCTCCCTCACAGTTTCCTGCCTATCACCAGCAGGGGGGAACAGATCCAACTCAATGTGTATTGTACAGTCAAAATATCGTGAGTCAAACGATCCTTCCTTGCAGGGCCATCTGTATTTACGGTTGAAATGACAGTGCGGCTGGGGTTTGTTTGGGAGAGTCTGGCAGAGGTGGGAGAAAGAGACGTGGCCTGAAATGAAATAAGAGATAAGTACTAGTGGGAAGGGCTCTAAGGGGTGATGCACAACCGTCGTTCCAGCATGCAGAAGACTGGGGGCGGAGGCTGGCCAGCCACGGGACAGCCTGGGCTACAGCAAGACGCTGTTACAGTGCCTGTGTGTGTGTGTGTGTGTGAGAGAGAGAGAGAGAGAGAGAGAGAGAGAGAGAGAGAGAGAGGCTGGCAAGCCACGGGACAGCCTGGGTTACAGCAAGACACTGTTACAGTGCGTGTATGTGTGTGTGAGTGTGTGTATGTGTGTGTGCGCGCATGTGTGCCTGCATGCCTGCGTGTGTGTGAGAGAGAGAGAGAGAGAGGCTGGCAAGCCACGGGACAGCCTGGGTTACAGCAAGACCCTGTTACAGTGTGTGTGTGTGTGTGTGTGATATAAATGTAGTAAAACAGAAATGTATGTTTACATGTGAGTGTGTTTCACGTATGTGGCTTTCTTCCCACCACGTGCCTTCCAGGGGCTGAAACTCAGATCTTCAGGTTCAGCAATAAGCACCTTTTCCTGCTGAACCATCTCAACAGCCAGCACTTCAATGATTTAGGGTCCCCATTACACGGTACTTCACTCATTCATTAGACGGGGTCTCGTGTAGCCCAGAATAGCCATGAACTCGAACTCCTGATCCTCCTTCATGTATTTCCTAAGAGCTGGGATGACAGACATACACCACTATGCCAGACTTTTCTTTTCTTTTCTTTTAATCTCAGTTTTATGAGACAGGGCTCTGCTATGGCACTCAGCTTGGACGGGAATTCACTGTGCAGCTAAGCTGGCTTTGAACGTGGGTGCCTGCGTGTTGTTAGAACTGCAGACTTGAACTGCCAAACCCATTCTAACCTTTGCAGAATGCCATCTTAGGCCGATGAAACACCATGACCTTTAAAAGCAGCTCAGGGAAGAAAGGGTTTATTTGGCTCATATGCACTGTTCCTCATCAATGGAAGTCAGGACAGGAACTCAAGCAGAACAGGGAGGACCAGAGGAGCCCTTGCACGACGCAGTGAAGGTGACATCTGGGTTGCCTTGGAGACCCCAAGACGTCGGAGATGGCAGAGCTGTGTGAGAGCTACCCAGGAGAGCCGCTAACAGGGAGCGGAACCTGAGAGAAATGTGTTGCAGCTGAAAGGAGCTGGAGATCTGCGGAGCACTTTGACATCAGACAGGAGATGCGGAGTTTGGCGTTTGCCCAGATGGTTTTCAGACTTGTTTTGGTCCAATATTTCCTCACCACTCTCCCTTTCCATCGCTTTAAAGTGGTAATGTGCATTATCATTGGATATTGGGAATATATGGTCTGCTCTGCGTAGACCAGGCTGGCATCGAACTCACAGAGATCCGCCTGCCTCTGCCTCCCAAATGCTGGGATTAAAGGCGTGCGCCGCCACCACCCGGCGGAACTTTGGATTTTTAAACATTGTTGAGACTAAGATAGACTACGGGTGGGACCAGTCAAAGAAACACACCCTGAGCAGAGCCAAAGAAACACACTTTGGCCCTGCAACCACAACCAAAGAAATGTACCCTGACCCTAAAACCAGTGCCAAAGGAACACACTTTGTCCCTGGATAAGCGGACTTCTGGAGTTAGAATAAAGGCATTTTTGCATTATGGTATGAGTGGAATGTAGTGGTTTCAGTGAGAATGCCCCCCCCCCATAGGCTCAGACATTTGAACGCTTAGTCACTAGGGGATGGGACTCTTTGAGAGAACCATGAGGACTAGGAGGTGTGGCCTTGTTGGAGGAAGTGTGTCACTGGAGGTAGATTTGAGGTTTCAAAAGCCCATGCCCTGCCCAGTCTCTCTCTGCTGTCCACAGATCAGGGTACAGCTCTTAGCAACCGTTCCATGTCTTCCTGTCACCTTCCGCACCATGATGATAATGGACTAAGCCTCCGAAGCTACAAGCCAGTCCCCAATTAAATTCTTTTTTTTAATATTTTTTATTTATTGTGTATACAGCCTTCTGCCTACAGGCCAGCAGAGAGCACCAGATCTCATTACAGATGGTTGTGAGCCACCATGTGGTTGCCGGGAATTGAACTCAGGACCTCTGGAAGAACAGCCAGTGCTCTTAGCCGCTGAGCCATCTCTCCAGCCCAAAATTCTTTCTTTCATAAGCGTTGGTCATGGTGTCTCTTCACAGCAACAGAACAGGCTAAGGTAGTGCCACTCCCTGGTGGCTAAGCATTCAAATATGTAAGCCCAAGGGGGCCGTTCTTACTCAGACCACCACAGTCGGCATGCCTGTCTTCCCCCATCCCGGGCAGTCGCCCCTACCAAAGAAGCTGCACCCTCAGTCTAGTTATCTTTTTGTTTTTTCATTTGAGACAGGATCACTTGTAGCCCAAAGTGAGCTCATTATGTAGCCGAGGATGACCTTGAACTCCTGATCCTCTTCTCTCCCCCCTACTGGAATCACTAATGTGTTCCACCAAATCTGGCTTAGCAACACTTTTTCAAGAACTTAAGACGTGTCTTTATGTGTTTATTTGGAGGCAGAATACACGCCACTGTGCTGTAAGGGCAGAGCACAACTTTTGGGAGTTGGTACTCACTCCACCATGTGGGGATCGAACCCAGGTCTTCAAGCTTGGTGGCAAAAGTCTTTAGCCACTGAGTCATTTCGCTGGGCCTTAACATTTTTACAAAGACCCATATAGCTTGAGCATAGTGGCGCACACCTTTAATCCCAGTACCCGGGAGGAAGAGGCAGAGGCAGGTGGATCTCTGTGAGTTCCAGGTCAGTCTGGTCTATATCCTGAGTTCCAGGACAGCTAGGGCTACACAGAGAAATCCTGTCTCCAAAAGCCAAATACAGGCCAGGCGTTGGTGGCACATGTCTTTAATCCCAGCACTCTGGAGGCAGAGGTATACAGACATGAGTTCAAGGCCAGCCTGGTCTATAGAGTAAATTCCAGGTCAGCCAGTACTACACAGTGAAACCCTGTCTCAAAAAAACCAATAAACAGCCAGGCGTTGGTGGCGCATGCCTTTAATCCCTGCACTCGGGAGGCAGAGGCAGGCGGATCTCTGTGAGTTCGAGGCCAGCCTGGGTTACAAAGCAAGTTCCAGGACAGCCTCCAAAGCAATACGGAGAAACCTGTCTCAAAAAACAAAAAAACCAATAAACAAATGAATTAATAAAATAATAAACTCTGGTTGTGGTTGGATGACTCTTGTAATTTGAGTCTCCATTTCTCCATCAGGAAAGCAGGCGCAGTTCTCTTAAGGTAAATTTTCCTTAGCGCCTGCCTGCCTTAGGAAGGTTTGTGATCCTCACCCAAACCACCTGTCTGAAACCCCCTTCGTCTGTTTTCTAGCCAGGGGGGGTCAGGCTGAAGACAGCTCAGAAGTAAACAGGGCGGCGGACCCCTGCAGGGCCCCGGTTTGGGTAGCAGAACCCTACATAGTAAACACCAGGCTGGGCAGAGTCTTGTCAGTTTCATCTCCGGTTTTTGATTCCCTGTACCACCCAAGTCTGGGCGTATCTAAAGAGTTGTCTGCAAACATCCCCAAAATAAACATCAACCAGAGGCCCAGGAGGAAAGGCTGCCATAGCTAAGTAACAAGATGAGACATGAAACCAGGAAAATAAATAAGGTGGGCAGGCCAGGCATTGGGGATGATCTGACCAAGCAATAGTAACTGCTGAGTTCTGCAGACCTGCCTTTCCTTATCCTGCTCTCAAAGGCTCTCGACTGAAGTGTCATGACCAAGGCTCAGACTCTGCCACATACAGGAGGCTCACCAACCCGCAACAACCTAGACACTAAAAATCACTGTCATGACTGTTTTTCCTTGTTTTGAGACACACACACACACACACACACACACACACTGCCTAATGCCTTGAAGACCGGCCTGGCGTCAAACTCAAGAGAGCCACCGGCCTCTGCCGCATATATAACGTCTCCCTGTGCAGTCCAAGCTGGATTAGAACTCACAACCCTCTGGCTTCAGTCTCCCCAACCATGCTCCCATTTCTGCTGGGTTATCCAGAGCCTGTTCTGAGCCCCTCAACAGAAGCCTTGCTCTCCCAAACAGCAGCCAGTGTTGTCTCTTTGGCCCGGGAGGTTGTCCCTGATTGAAACATTGGTGACAGCATTGTTCTGTGTGGAAAGCCAGTGTCTCATTGAGGTTCCCGTATCTCAGTGTGCACCTACACCAGGCAAAGCCTCACCCAGCTCCCGTGATTCTCTTGTTTGGAGATGGCGCCTCGCTCTGTAGGCCAGGCTGGCTTTAAACTCGCAGCAATCCTCCTGCCTCTGCTGGGATTACACCTCCTTGCTCATCTGTCTTGACATGGTTCCATATGGGGGTGAACTGAAGATTATTCAGGGCTTGGGTCCCGGCTATCCACTTATCTTTGACCAAACCCTCAGCCTCTCTGGAGCCTCTCTCTGCTCATCTCTACAATGGGACGGTGACGGCTGTGTTTCCGGCTTCCTGTGCTGGTCTTAATTGTAGCCCAAGACATTAAACCCAAAGCTTTCTGAGAACTAGGCTTGTGAACATGCTGCCCTGCTTAGCTACAGTGATTCAGCTCAGTGGGAGAGTGCTTACCTAGGGTTTGGTCCTTATCTGGGGGTGAGAGGTGGGGGTTGGAGAGCAGAAACAAAAAATCACACACACACGCACACACACACACATGCACGCACGCACGCACGCACGCACGCACACACACACCCCGCAGAGGTGTCAGTCCCAACCCTGCTATCTCCCCAGTTTGTGACCTTGGGTGTGCTCCCTCTGGTCTCTGAGCGTCCTATTCTCTGTGACAGGAAAGGAATAGAGCCCTCACCTCCTTGACTTTCAGTGGCCTTTGGAGAATCGGACACTTGTATAGCTCCAGGCTCCATGGGTCCTGGTTAGCACTTGTTTGGGTCCAGTTTTTCCATGCTGTGTGACTCAGGGCTGATGAATTTCCCTCTCTGAACCTCGGTTATTGATCTGTAATACAGGATCATAGCTGCGCTCCCCTCCTGGACTTGTGAGGGTTAGATCAGACTGTTGAGTAATTGTGTCGCAGGCTGTGCCTCACATTCGGGGCTATTGAGACTAAGGAGAAACGCAAGACGGCCCAGAGGATAGGGACACTTGTCTCCAAGCCTGACAACCTGAGTTCAATCCTCAGGAGCCACGTGGTGGAAAGAGAGAACTGACTTCCAAAAGCTGCCCTCTGACCCACAGCCAACACACCCAGAAACACAACACAGGGTTTCTTTCTTTCTTTCCTTCTTTGTTTTCCAGACAGGGTCTCTCTGTATTGTTTTGGAGGCTGTCCTGGAACTCGCTCTGTAGACCAGGCTGGCCTGGAACTCACAGAGATCCGCCAAGACAGGGTTTCTTTATGTAACAGTCCTGGCTGTCCTGGAACTCACTTAGATCCACCTAACCTCTGCCTCCCAAGTGCTGGGATTTAAGAAGGTGTGTGCCACCACTGCTCGGCTCCAATTTTTTTAAATGTGTGCACGAGCGTGTGTATACATGTATGTATGAGTGTGCATGTGTGTATGTGTGTGCATGTGTGTATGTGTGTGCATGTGCCTCCTTGGTTTTTATATACCACATATATGCAAGTGACCAGAGAGGCCAGAAGAGGGTATTGGATCCCCTGGAGTGGGAGTTACAGGCAGTTGTGAGCTGCCCAATGTGGGTGCTGGGAGCCCAACTTGTCCTTTGTAAAAGCACTAAATGCTCTCCCAACAGCTCAGTCATTTCTCCAGCCTCCTTCAATTTTTTTTTTCGTTTTGGCTTTTCGAGACAGGGTTTCTCTGTGGCTTTGGAGGCTGTCCTGGAACTCGCTCTTGTAGACACATATACAAACACACATATGTAACTAACAACCATAAGCAACACACACACACACACGTTGAAAGAAAAAGCATACTAGGTCTCGAACTCACAGAGATCCGCCTGCCTCTGCCTCCCGAGTGCTGGGATTAAAGGCGTGCGTCACCAACGCCCGGCTCTAACTCGGTTTCAAAACCAAACCAAATACAAACGATACCAGTCATCAACAAAAACCCACATGGGCCAGTGCCAATGGTTCAGCTTCACCTATTCCAAGCTTGATGACCTGAGTTTGGTCCTGGAATCCAGTTGGTGGAAGGAGCTGTCTCCCGCAAGTTGTCCTCCCATCTCCATATGTAAGCTGTGGCATGCCCCCCCCACTATTAAGCAAAACAGGTAATAAAAAAATTAAACTGGACATGGTGGTACATGTCTTTAGTCCTAGAACCTGAGGAGGTAGATTCTGAATTCGAGGTCAGCCTGGTCTACATAGCAAGTTCCAGGACAACCAAAGATGCATAGTGAGACTCCAAAAAACAAAACCAAAGCCAAAAAATATATTTAAAAAAAAGGTAAGCCTTTAATCCCAGCACTCGGGAGGCAGAGGCAGGTGGATTTCTGTGAGTTCAAGGCCAGCTTGGTCTACAAATCGAGTTCCAGGACAGCCTCCAAAACAATACAGACAAACCCTGTATCAAAAAGCCAAAAAACAAAAAACAAAAAAAACGTAAGTCAAATCATAAGGTTCTGGATGATTCCGAGGGAAGGAAGGAGGGAAGAAGGAAGCAAGAATGAGCAACAGACATAAGCAAAGCCCTAAACTAAACAGGAGGGAAACTGAGGCCCACAGACTACCTACAAGGTCCTTTCCAGAAAACACAGAGTGCCTTGGAGGAGGGGCAGCCTGGAAATGTGCAGCTTCCAGTCTCCCTGGGAGACTGGAGCTAGCCAGGAGCCCTGGGCTGGAAGTGGCCCTTTAAATCTAAGCCCCACCTTTGCTGAGAGTGGGCTCTAGGGGAGTATTTAAAAGGGGGTGTGCCTCCTCTCTACTCCACAAACAGTCTGCTTGCTCCTGCCCTCCAACCTCACAGTCCCCGACCCCCCAGTCCCTGCCCAGTCCCCACAGCCACCAGCCACACAGAGGTGTCATGGACCTACCTCCCTTTGACATGTGGAAGGACTACTTTAACCTGAGCCGGGTGATACTGACAATAATCCAGGGCCGCAGCCACAGACTGGAGGATGGAGGCGCTGAGGCGTCTGCCCTCAGGAAGGAGAAGAGCGAGCTGGGGGTCTGCGGGAGCCTGGCCACCCTATGCAACTTCTGCAAACACAACGGAGAGTCTCGTCACGTCTATGCCTCGCACCAGCTGAAGACATCCGAAGGTGTGGTGGTGTGCCCCATCCTGAGGCACTACGTGTGTCCCCTGTGCGGGGCCACCGGGGACCAGGCTCACACGCTCAAGTACTGTCCACTAAACAGCAACCAGCAGTCTCTCTACCGTCGTGGTGGACGAAACTCCGCCGGACGCAAAGTCAAGCGTTAAGTAAGATCCATGAGGTCCCTGTCACCCACACTCCCAACCCCTCCTTACTTTGACCCTCCCCTCTGCTCACCCAGCCCTATGGGGGTTCCTAGATCCCACCGTTCTCTGAATCTTCAGGATCCTGAAACATTGGGGGTTGCTGGCAGCCCGGTCCACCTGTCTCAGAGATTCCTGACACTGAGAGCTGTTCTCCATGGACGGTGCATCTTGGTGGCTTCTTTTGGATTGTGACGTCCTGCTGATGGCACTAACCTAGCCTCGTTGACTTCTCAGATCCCCGGCAAAGATCCCTTGGGGGAACCCCCGGACTCTCCACCCTACAGAATCCCAGCGTGCCAGTCTTCAGAGTCCTGGGACAGTGCCAGAGACTGACCGGGACCATCACTACTAAGAACTTGACGTTCGTACCGACTGTGAGGTTGTCTGTCTTCATCTTCTTCAGCATCCACAGACTCGGCTTTCTCCATGGGACCATTCAAGCTCAGCGCTCAGTTCCTTGAACACGCCGGCCCAGCAGGAGCTGGAAGAGGGTCAGGACCCTCTTGGAAGGCGGCAGGGCCTTTGTGGCTTCAGGCTGCCTCGAGTGAGCTGAAGCCCACAGCTCCCCCTTCTTCACTACCATCCCAACTCACTTCCTCCCGCCCCAACCCCAATCATTGATGTATCCTCCCCCCAACGAGACATGTGTCTCTGCACCCCCAGTCCTGTTACTTGAGTGTTTTGCTAAATCAGTGTGAGTCCCACAGTCAAAAGAGTCTGATACCCAATAGGAACATGGTGACTGCTTAGATTTGAATTTTAGGGTCAAAGGACAACTCGCGGTAGGATTTTTAAGTTATTTAGGAGTTGGGTTTGGAGACGGGGTGCCGACGTACGGGTGGATGGGTGGAGCTCCCGTGAATAAAGAGTTTTAAGAGTTAGGTTTGAGATGCTGGCGTCTACAGTCTTTGTTGGTTGGCCCGCTTGGTGGGCTGTGCCTTTGGGTACGGGGGAGATAGGTGAAGGAAGACACTGCGCGCTGCATTCGCCTGAAACCTTGGGAACTCAGGAGGCACAGGAAAGGACCCAGAGCTGCCCCCTAGGTCCTCCAACACGGCTTGTCTGACTGGGACAGGTTCCCAAATACTTCTCAGCGTCCATCTAGACAGTGATTTCTTTTTCTTTGTTTTTAAAAACCTGTGGGGAGCTGGGTGGTGGTGGCACTCACAGACCTTGATCCCAGCACTCAGGAGGCAGAGGCAGGCGGATCTCTGTGAGTTTGAGGCCAGCCTGGTCTACAGAGCGAGTTCCAGGACAGCCAGGGCTACACAGAGAAACCCTGTCTCAAAAAAAGAAGCAAACTGGAAAGGCCAGGCAATAGTGATGCCTGCCTTTAATCCCAGCACTCAGGAGGCAGGAGCAGGTGGATCTCTGAGTTCCAGATCAGCCTGGTCTACAGAGCGAGTTCCAGGACAGCCAGGGCTATGTAGATAAGACCCTGTCTCAAACAAAACAAAAAAGAATCAGGGGGGCTGGAGAGATGGCTCAGAGGTTAAGAGCGCTGACTGCTCTTCCAGAGGTCCTGAGTTCAATTCCCAGCAACCTCGTGGTGGCTCACAACCATCTGTAATAATGCCCTCTTCTGGCCTGCATGGATACAGACAGAACACTGTATACATAACAAATAAATAAATCTTAAAAAAAAAGAATCTGCAGAGGGTGAGGACAGGGGTTACAACATCTAAGTGGTAGTAGTTAGATGATAATTCAAGGGAATTCACTCTCTCCTGCAGTGTGGGTCCTGGGGACTGAACTCAGGTCTCAAGCTTAGTGGCAAGTACCTTCTAACCACTGGGCAATCTCACCAGTCTGCTAACAGTTTTTCCTTCTGTTTTCTCTCTCCTGTTACCTGGAGATTGAATTTAGGAATCTACAGCTCTTGCCTTATTAGAACAGGGACCGCCAAGTCTGACTTTTGATAGATTTTAAACTTTGGGCTCCCGAATCCCATCACAAAACTTTTTTAAAAAGCATAAAGTAGGCCGGCGTTGGTGGCGCACGCCTTGAATCCCAGCACTCGGGAGGCAGAGGCAGGCGGATCTGTGTGAGTTCGAGACCAGCCTGGTCTACAGAGCGAGTTCCAGGACAGCCTCCAAAGCCACAGAGAAACCCTGTCTCGAAAAGCAACAACAACAACAAAAAGTATAAAGTAGCCACGTGGTCTTAACACAAGCCTTTAATTCCGGCCCTCGGAAGGCAAAGAGAGACGGATCTCACCTGTGAGTTCAAGGCCAGGCTGATGTAGTTAGCAAGTTTCAGGGCAGCCAGGGTTATTACACTGAGAAAACATGCCTCTAAAGACCAATACACGCGCACGCGCGCGCACACACACACACCAGAAGAGGGCATCAGATCCGTTGGTACCGGAGCTAAGGATGGTTATGACCCCCTCATTTGGGTACAGAAACCCAAACTCCAGTCCTCATGCGAGAGCTCTTAACTGCTAAGCTATCTCTGCAGCCCCTCCCCCGCCGCCTTTTCCTTAAGTGTGGTGGCGGCGCATACCTTGTCTTCCTAAGTATTCTAGAGGCTGCAGCGAGAGTATTACTGCAAGTTCAATGCCAGCCTGGGATACTTAGTGAGACGCCCTCAAAAACAGTTTTTGCAAGTGAACACCAAGAGGGAACAGAGTTCTGTCTTTCATACGGATAGCACCTTGAGCTATGTGGGCGCCCATAAATAACTGTCGGATAAATGAAGCACCGTTTACTCAATGACCTTGCAACTGCAGGCACTGAAAAAAAAAATCTTCACAAAGCTAAACTCTGTCATCCAGCCATTCAATTCATACAACTGGTGCTCTTGATTCATTCCTGCTCGGCGCTTTTGATTAAAATGGGCCATAGCCAGGATCGCCGTCCGCGCCCTCCAAGAAACTCCAGCCTTTCAACTCCCTTGCCGAGCGGTGACGTCAAAACGTGAACAGAGGGCCTCCCAGGCGTGATTGGGAGGTTGCTGGGTTGCTATAGTTACCACCTCCGCATGGGCGGGGAGTATCTCCAGGGTGCCCCGCCTCAATCCGTAGGCGGTAGTTCCCGAGCGAGCCAACGCTGGGGCGTGATTGGGCGTGGGCAAGGTTTCCTAACGCCCCCCATCGCCACCCACGCAGTTGTCATGGAAACTAAACTCTACTCCCTCCCCACCGCTCCCTCTTGTTTCTCTAACAAAAAAAAAGACTTTCTGCTTAACGGAAAGAGTAGGCTAGCGGACTCCCCCAAAAGAAAAACCTCTATTCTAGAGCTCTCTGCAGCATCTTTCCTTCCTCAGCTGCACCCGCACTTGGATTTAGTCCTGGGTACCCCCTCCGGGCAAGGTGCCAGCGACACGCATGCGGGCTATAGGTCTGCACATGCGCAATTGCGCAGGAGATGCCCAGGGAAACTGGCGCAATGCTAAGTGTGCGGCTGCGCAGCCGCGTCCTGCTGGAGAGGCAGAGCGATGAGCAGTTCTGCGCTTGCGCCATGCGGAGACGCTAGGCGCAGAGAACGCTGCCCTGGCTCTCGGGGCGTCTGGAGACAGCGTTCGCCCAGCGCGCATGCGCCACGGCTCTTGATGCTACTGGGGGCGGGGCCCAGAGGGGGAGGGAGAGGCGGGGGGGAGGGAAGAGGCTGCAGAAGCCGAAGCCCTGACCCACCGGCAGGCAGGGGCTGCGGCGGCGCGGGTGAGTGACCCACGGCCCAACTGGGTCCCCATCGCCTGCGCTCCATCGCTCTTCCTGGAGTCCCAGAGAGCTTCGGGGACTCCCTCCTCTTGTCTAGGACCCCCGTCACCCCCAGAGCTCCCCTTCCAGGCGTTCCCAGCACCCCCACAATCCCTGCAGACCCTCAGCCTTAATATTTCACCATTTTGCTTAGAGGCTCCCATCTCACCTCTATTCCTGAACGTTGCCTCTCAGGGACCCTAAAGCAGACCCCCCCCACACACACTGCCCTGGGAGCCCCCTAGCGCTCCCCTCCGACCTGGGTGCCCCCTTTCTGCTGCATTGCCCGGTTGGCATCACTTCAAAGTGTTCGACCCCCGGGGCATCCCTTTCCTGTTCCCTTGCGCCCCCGTTCTCCTCTGAGTCCTGCAGCGAACACCCTTCTCCCTTCCACTTTTGCTCATTTCCCTCCATCCTTCCAGACTGTCCGCCAGTACCCATCAACTCCTCCGTGAGGCTTTCGGCGGCCGTGAGAAACACAAGATGGGCACTGGGCGGGTGTCACCTACGAGCAAGCACCTGTGATTGCTCTCAGCAGCTCGCCGCTCCCACCGCGACTTTTTTTGCACAGGGGACCGGAGGAGCCCGTGTCGGGGCGACACGGGGACACCGAGCCCCCGCCAGCGCTGTTCACCCTTTGCCCGCAGAGCCGGCGCCCCCCATGCGCCAGGCAGCCGATCGGTGGCGTCTGGGGGCACCATGGCCTCGGCGACCGCGGCAGCGGCTCCGGGCGAAGCGGAGGAGACCACCCGGCTCCGCAAACCGCGGTTCTCCTTCGAGGAGAACCAGATCCTGATCCGAGAGGTGCGTGCCCACTACCCTCAGCTCTACGGCTCGCAGAACCGTCGGGTGAGCGTGGCCGAGCGGCGGCGAGTGTGGGACAGCATCGCCAGTAAGATCAATGGCATCACCAGCTGGAAGCGCACGGGCCAGGAGGTTCAAAAGCGTTGGAACGACTTCAAGCGCCGCACCAAGGAGAAGCTGGCCCGAGTGCCGCACTCCACGCAGGGCGCGGGGCCCGCCGCCGAGGACACCTTCTCCACGGAGGAGGAGACTATTTTCGCCATCCTGGGGCCGGGTGTGGCGGGGCCCGGAGCTGGCGCCGGGGCTGAGGAATGCCCGGCAGCCGCCTCTTCACAGCCGCAAGCTCCGTCCGCGGGGACACAACGGTGTGTTTTGTCGGAGGACCGAAGGCAGGATCGACGGGCAGGTGAGTCCCAAAGCCACTCCTTTAACAACTGCAAACTCTTCTAAAGCCCACTGTATGCAGTTCACGCCCAGATCCTTGGGGCGTGTTTATCACATTCTCTTAAAAACTGCGGGAGGTGGGTGTTGTCACCCGCGTTTTAGAGCTGGAGCGATAAGGTCAGAGAAAGGATATGATTTAGACTTGGTCCAGGCAGTGGGCCTGTAATTCTAGCACTCCGGAGGCAAGGTAAGAGAAAAAGGAATTCAAGGTTAGCCTGTGCCTCAGGAGACTCCGCTCAAAAGAAGGGTGAGGAGGGGCGGTCTGCGGGTGCCCAGTTGGTAGTGCCTTCCTAGCTTGCAGGGCTTCTGGGTCGGATCCCCCGGCACTGCATAGATCCGTGTGGTGGCTCCTGACTGTAATTCCAATACCTTGAAGTTGGTGACAGAAGACCAAGGTTGTCTTTGGGTGTGTAGGGAGTTAAAGGCAAATCTGAGCAGCGTGAGACCTCCCCCCCCCCCCCATCTCTCCAAAAATAATAATGATTTGAAAGACAGAGTAAAGAAAATGGCTTGTCTCGGATGTCTGGACAGCCACTCGGTAATTGTCAGAGGTAGGCATGGAAGCCACCCTAGGAGGTCTGTATCTGGGACTTGTCATCAGCCGCCAGGCAGGGTTTCAGTAGGTGGGGCCAGCCTCTCCTCCCAGTTCCCTTGGAGGCTGAGACAGGAGGATCCGGGGACCTCAGTGCCTGCAGCGTGAATTCATTAACAGTCTGGGAATCTTTCGGAGACCCTGCAGCAAAATCAAAAGCAGAAAGAGGGCAGGTTACTGCTGGAGTGCTTGGCCGGCATGCACGGGGCTCCAGAGTTCATTTCCAGCCGGGAGAATAAATGGAGGGAGAGATGGGGGTGGGGGGGGGGCGGTAAGTGGGAATCTGTCCTGGGTGCTGCCTAGAGGCAGAGTCCAGGCTGAGTGTTAATCACAGTGTTGTCACTTGAATGTGTCACTTCTGCCGGTGAAGAGTAAGTTCCCCCCTCTGAGGGTTTCTGTGAGAATTTAGTGTGGCAAAGCAGACGGATTGCTTGCTGTGGTGTCTCCGGGGGGCGTGGCCAGCTTGTGATGTAACGGTCAACAGTTGGAGGGGTCCGTACTGTAAGCCCAAGACTTGGAGAAGTGTGGTGACTTCCTCAAGGTCAAGTTGGAAGAGCTGTCCTGGGGACTGTCCCTGCTGCTGGAATCCTGTTCAGCCTTCACGCTGGACTATCTTTTTTCTCTCTCTTTCCACCTCGGGGTCGCAGGATTGAAGTCAAGCTGTCGGGTTTTGCACAGCAGGCGTCACCTCCCTGGCCCCCTCCGCTAGGTATTCATAGGATGAGTTCAGAGAGGTTCCTTTCTCTACCTGAAGTCACACAAGCAAGTAAAGACTGGGATGTGGCCGGGCGTTGGTGGCGCACGCCTTTAATCCCAGCACTCGGGAGGCAGAGGCAGGCGGATCTCTGTGAGTTCGAGACCAGCCTGGACTACCAAGTGAGTTCCAGGACAGGCTCCAAAGCCACAGAGAAACCCTGTCTTGAAAAAAAAACCAAAAAAAAAAAAAAAAGACTGGGATGTTTGACGGTATCTATGCCCGACTGCTTGTCGTGGGTAGCACAGGAGGCTTGTACGTCAAGGTCAGGACTTGTGACTCAGGTAGAGGGGACGTGGGAGCCGGGAAACCGCCAGCTCTTCCTGGGAAGTGGTCCCACCAGACCAGACGGTGACACCAAGTTTATGTGCGTTCGTGTGCTGTGTGCATGTGTGTAGGGATGCATGTATGCACGCGCATGGAGAAACCCAAAGTTGATGGCGGAGTTGTCACCCCTTTTCACTGTTGTCTGTGCGTCAGGGTCACTCAGTCAAGCCCAGAGCTCACTAATGGGGCTAGCCCAGCAGCCAGCTTGCCGTGGAGGTTTTCCCTCTGTCTGCCTTCCAACCCTGGAATTGCAGGCTTGTTACCGTGCCTGCCCTTCATGTGGACTCCAGGGCTCTGGGCTCTGGTCCTCACGTTTCCGAGGGATCACCTCATGAACTCCCCTAGTTTTTTAAAAAAGTTGTTGGAAGCCGGGCGTTGGTGGCGCACGCCTTTAATCCCAGCACTCGGGAGGCAGAGGCAGGCGGATCTCTGTGAGTTCGAGACCAGCCTGGTCTACAAAGTGAGTTCCAGGACAGCCTCCAAAGCCACAGAGAAACCCTGTCTCGAAAAACCAAAAAAAAAAAAAAAAAAAAAAAAAAAAAAGTTGTTGGAAGTCACTTCATTTGTTTTTAAATACCCGATAAATGTGCCTAAGCCTGCTTCTTGGGTCGATGCTGAGTGCATACATTAGAGGACAAGACAAATTCTTCTCCCTTCCGGAACTGGTGTAGTTGGGGGAAACGTGCCACAAACAGTCACTTAATGCCACCACATATTAATTATCCACTATCAACAAGAGAATGAAAGCAGACAGTGGTGGCGCACGCCTTTAATCCCAGCACACAGGAGGCAGAGACAGGCGGATCTCTGTGAGTTCAAAGCCAGACTGGTCTACAGAGTGAGTTCCAGGACAGCCTCCAAAGCTACAGAGAAACCCTGCCTCGAAAAACAAACAAACGAACACATAAGAGAAATGAAGTCTGTTGAGAGGATATCAAGCCAGGCAATGGCGGCTCACCCTGAAATCCCAGCACTTGGGAGTCTTTGTTTTGAGGCTAGCCTGGGCTGCATAGAGAGACTCTATGCCAAAATTACTTAGAGTGATAAAGTCAGGGAGGGCTTCCTGGAGGTGATGAGACCAACCAGAATTTTGAATTTACATATGTGTCTCCCAGTATTCAGTGGGTATCTGAGGGAAGAGGCTTTCTGCTTAACTAACTTTTTTTAAGTTTTAAAAAAATTTTTATTATGTATGCATATAGTGTTCTATGCTTGGACACCAGAAGAGGGCACTAGATGATCTCATTACAGATGGTTGTGAGCCATCATGTGGTTGCTGGGAATTGAACTCAGGTCCTCTGGAAGAGCAGCCAGTGCTCTTAACCTCTGAGCCATCTCTCAGCCCCTTAACTAACTTTTATTTGTTTGTTTTGCACAGATTCTTTCTGGGTAGCCTTGGCTGTCCTGGAACTTGCTTAGATCAGGCTGGCCCTGAACTCACAGAGATCGGAGTGCCTCTGTTCCCCAAGTGTTGGGATTAAAAGTGTGCGCCACAGCACCCAGCCTGACTAGCCTCTTCCTACTGTGTGAAAGCTACAGATCGGAAGTCTATAAAGAAGAGGGGGGTCGGACACTGAGCATCTGCATGTTTGCTGGCACTGGAAACTGAGCTGGGCAATCACACGTCTCTGACGTAGTATTTGAAGGAGAGCCTGGTGGTGGCCACACACACCCTTGTAAATCCCAGCACTCGGGAGGCAGAGGCAGGTGGATCTCTGTGAGTTCGAGGCCAGCCTGCTCTACAGAGCTAGTTCCAGGACAGCCAGGGCTACACAGACACACCCTGTTTTGGAAAACAACAACAAAAGACACCCCCCCCCAAAAAAAGAAAGGAGGGCCTGAGAAGTGGCTTAGTGGTTAAAGGTGCTTGCCACCAAGCCTGACAACCTGAGTTCAATCCCTGGGACTGACATGGTAGACAGAGAGACGCGTTGTCTTGTGACTTCTACATGCACAACATGGCATGTGTGCCTGAACCCCCATAAACACAAACAAATGGGTAAATATGCAATAATTTAAAAAAAACAACAACATGGAAAAGAGGGCTGGGCCAACAGCTCAGTGGTAAAGCCCTTGCCTAGAATTCCCCAGTGAGGGGCTGGGGTGTGGTTTAGTGGTAAAGTCCCTGCCTAGAATCCCCCAGTGAGGGGCTGGTGAGTGGTTCAGTGGTAGAGCCCCTGCCTAGAATTCCCCAGTGAGGGGCTGGGGTGTGGTTCAGTGGTAGAGCCCCTGCCTAGAATCCCCCAGTGAGGGGCTGGGGTTGTGGCTCAATGTTAGAGCCCCTGCCTAGAATCCCCCAGTGAGGGGCTGGGGGCCATGGCTCAGTGGTAGAGCCCCTGCCTAGTTGTGCAAGGCCTGGAATCCCATCCCTGGGCTGGAAAAACAGCAGCTAGCACAATGAAGCCCTTGGCTGGTGAAGCTCACCTAGAATGATTAGACAGACAACAAACATGGATTCCATGCCCAGGGGAAATGAGTGCTCAAAGAGATCACTTAGGGCTAAATGCAGAGCCAGGAAAGGACTAGCAGCCACTTTAGATAACAGCCTAGAGATGTCTCCTGGAGGAGATAACACTAGAGCCTGCAGGCCTGGAAGCCACCTCGATGGTTGCCCTAGGGCCCTAGGCAGCCGCTGATTCCCTGTCTGCATCTGTAGATGAGTACGTGGTAGACATTGCATGTACGCTGGGACACGGACGCCTTCCTGGAGCCCAGCTATGTTTGGTGGTACCCCACAAGGCTGATGGCAGAGAAGGGACTGGGGGGGTGTTGGATGAGGGCAGGGAGCCCAATAGGGAGACGATGCTGGCCGGGCGTTGGTGGCGCACGCCTTTAATCCCAGCACTTGGGAGACAGAGGCAGGCAGATCTCTGTGAGTTCGAGGCCAGCCTGGTCTACAAGAGCTAGTTCCAGGACAGCCTCCAAAGCCACAGAGAAACCCTGTCTCGAAAAACCACAAAAAAAAAAAAAAAAAAAAAAGGAGACGATGCTGGTCAGACAAGGCCACAGCTGTAGCCTCGGAAGAGTCTAGATTGGGCGTTGGGTTTAGTCAGGTTTACGTGGAATGGCGTCTGCACGGGGATAGTGTCTTGAGGAGAAAGAGCCAGGTGTGGAGGTGCGGCCTGCGATCTCAGCTGCTGAAGGAGGCTGATAGTTCGAGGCCAGCCTGGACGAGTCAGCAGAACCTTGTCTCATCGAGCAGAGGCGCTGGAGAGCGGGGCTAGGTAAGATGTCTGCCATTGACAGAGGTCACAAGCTCCGGGCCCAGCATCCATACCAGCAGGTCACAACCACGGGAACGTCAGCCTCAGGGCGTCTGCCCTCACCTGCACGCACCCACGCAGTCACACACGCATACACGGAATTACACGTCAAAAGCCTTGGCTGCAGGGAGGAGTGATGAGCAAAGGGGTCAAGACTGGGCTGGTGAAACCCACAGAAACAGCTGACCTGAACAAGGGGGAGCTCACAGACCCCAGACTGATGGCTGAGAGGCCAGCATGGGACTGATCCAGACCCCCTGAATGTGGGTGTCAGTGAGCAGGCCTAGGCAATCTATGGGGTTTTGGGTAGTAGATCGGTATTTATCCCTGGCACACAAGTGGGCTTTGGGAGCCCATCCCACATTGAGGGATGCTCTCTCAGCCTGGACTCTTGGGGGAGGGCCCGGGCCCTCCTCGGAACGAAATGACAGACTCTAGAGATCCCCAATGGAGGGCCTCACCCTACCTGGGGAATGGAGTGGGGATTGGGTGGGGGGCTGGGGGGAACGGGTGAGGAGGGGAGAGAGTGGGAGTGGGAGCTGGGACTAATTTAAATATATAATTAAAAAGTTAAAAAAAAACCTTAGCTGGGTGGTGGTGGCGCACGCCTTTATTCCCAGCACTCGGGAGGCAGTAGCAGGAGGATCTCTGTGAGTTCCAAGAGAGCATGGTCTACAGAGCGAGTTCAAGGAAAGCCAGGGCAGTTACATGGAGAAACCTTGTCTCAAAAAACCAAGAATACATAAAAAGTAAATTAAAAATCTTTTTTAAAAAATTGGGTTGAGCCAGGCAGTGGTGGGACACGCCTTTTTAAATCCCAGCACTCAGGAGGTAGAGGCAGGCAGATCTCTGAGTTTGAACTGCCAGCGTGATCTACAAAGCTACACAGAGAGACCCTGCGGGGGCGGGGGAGGGGAGGAGCAGTGCTGGAGAATGAACACAGGTGGTAATATGCTTGCTGCAGAAGTGTGAAGTTCTGAGTTCCGTCCCCAGAACCCAGGCTCATGTAAACAGATGTAGTTTACATTAGTGAAATCCCAGCACGGGAGAGGTGGAGTCAGGAGGACCCTGGGGGCCATGTTGGCCAGCCAGCCAAACCAAATCAGTGAACTCCTGGACCCGGAGAGGCTCGGTTTCAAAAACAGTTTGGATAGTCCATGTGCACATGCGCGCACCTACCTACCCCCTTACACATACATACACATGCGCACGTACACACAGAGACTATCGCTACTAAAAGGTGGCTGGTGTATGTAATTTAATGGTAGAGCACATACCTTACTTGCATGAAACTGTGGTCCAACTCCAGGAGAGGAAGAGCGGAATGGGGGAATGAAGGAGTGATTTTTGCCCCAGCCGCTGGAGAAACACGGAGCTCCTGTCTCTAACGAGACTTCGGTGAATGAGGAAGACATGTATATATAGGGTGGCGGGGATCGGGAGCTCGTGTCAGTAGCGAGTTTGGAATGTCATTAGACAGTGCACACACTGAGAGCATTGCCCCCTGGAGACACCAGAGAGGCCAAGGCTCCATCCAGCTCAGGGAAGAGGGGTTCAGGGCACCCAGGATCATAGTCCTCTTGGCAGACTGTTCAAGTCCAGGAGTGTGAATCAAGTCCCAGGTGAATATGTGTTGGGATGCCCAGGTGGGGACAGAAATCCTGTCCCTGCTGTGGTAGCTGGGGATTGTTTCCAGAAGCATGGGCGGTGTATCAGCCCTTATCTTTCCAGAGACTCCAGCTGAGAGGAGCAGGGGTGAATGTCCAGATGATTCTGAGCTTTGGGACAGCAAGACTTCTGTCCTCTGAAGCTGGTTGCCAGATTTAATGCATTGACCCCTCTGCATTCAGAGACTGGTGTCATGGGGCTCTGGCCTCTCACATGCTCTTACCTGGGTGGTCTTACTACCGTATTTCTGGGGCCTCCAGAATACAAATATTTCAAGCAAGAGCCTCAATAGCTGTCCAGCTTTTGGCATGTGTGCCTGTGTTCGTGTGTGTGTGTGTGTGTGTGTGTGTGTGTGTGTGTGTGTGTGTGTGTGTGTGTGTTTCTGAGGTGGGTGAGGTCTTGGGTGTTTTGTTGGTGATATTTATTTATTTTTATTTATGTTTTTTTTTTAAACAGGGTTTCTCTGTGTAGTGTTGGAGCCTGTCCTGGCACACACTCTGTAGACCAGGCTGGCCTGGAACTCACAGAGATCCACCTGCCTCAGCTTTCAGAGAGCTGGGATTTAAAAAGGCATGCACCACTGCCGCCAGGCTGTTGCTTTTTTTTTTTTTTTTTTTTTTTTTTTTTTTTTGTTTTTGTTTTCCGAGACAGGGTTTCTCAGTATTGTTTTGGAGGCTGTCCTGGAACTCGTTCTGTAGACCAAGCTGGCCTCGAACTCACAGAGATCCGCCTGCCTCTGCCTCCCGAGTGCTGGGATTAAAGGCATGCGCCACCAACCCCCGGCTGGGTTGTTGCTTTTTAAAGGGTGGATGTGGTCTACTATCATCCAAGCTGGGCTTAAACTGAGTCTGTAATGGATGCAGGCCTTCGAAGACCTTCTCAGTCCCCTCCCTGCTTTGGATTCCTAGTACTGGGATTTAGTCTAAAAGGCAAAGGCAAAACAGTTGTGTGTAATACCTGCACTTAGAAGTTGAAGCAAGAGGGTCGGGAGCACCGGACGCACGGAGAGCCCGTGTTTCATCGTAGGAGGAAGGGATTGAGAACCAGGAAGCTAAAACGGGAAATGAAGCCTCACAGGCTCATTATAACTTAACCCAAGGCCTCTCTCTTTACAGATACCCCAGCCCAGAGCAAAGGGGGCTCCAGCAGCCCGGAGTCCTGTTCCCGGCCCTCTTGCAATCCCCCGGAAGCCAAGGAGCGTGAGTCCCCATCCCCTGCAGCCATGCAGCCTGTCCAGCTGCCCCGCCTGGCCTTGACTCCACCGCTACCTGCCCCTCCACCTCCACCCACGCCGCTGGCGCAAGTGGCACCCTCACCCCCTAGCCCGCCTCCTCGGCCCGCCTTAGCCCCAGAACAATCCCTGGACTTTCTGCGGGCTCAGCAGGAGACTGCCAATGCCATCAGAGAGCTGGCTGGCACCCTTCGGCAGGGTCTGGCGAAACTGAGCGAGGCCCTCAGCGCCCTGTTACCCCTTCTGCCGGGAACCCCGGCTGACCTGCTGCCTCCGCCCCCACCGCCATCTCTGCCCCCACCTCCCAAGCCAGTCCTGCCCCCACCCGCCCCCAAGGTGGAGATGGCCCCAGAGCCTGTGTCCGTGGTAGCCGCTGTCGTGGATGGGGCGGTGGTGGCAGCCAGAGGGGTGATCATCTCCCCTAGGAGCGAGGAAGGGGTGCCCAAACCGCCCCCAGCCCCACCCCTTCCCCTCCACGACTCGCCACCACACAAAAGGAAGAAAGGCTTCCCCACACGGAAGAGGCGAGGCCGCTGGAAGTCTCCGTGAAATCTGCTCCCGTCCGCGCTCCTGCCTGCAAACCCCCTCCCTGCTTGGCGCAGTCGAGGAGGAAGATGCTGTTCGCCCACCCTCGCTGCGCCCTGGCTTCCTGCTCTAGGGAAGTGAGCACCCCACTTCCTGTGCTAGTTAGTGCCTGATTCTCTGGGTGGGACACCCTCAGCCCCGTTCTCTGGTACAGTGGTTGTCTGCCTGACTGCCTCCTGTAACCCCAACTTGTAAGCCATCAATTTTACGTTGTTATATTGCCCCTCGTGGGGTGGGACGGGGGACCTCCTGGCTCTGTGACTGCCCCTTTGCCTAACAGTTGCTGTCCTTGAAGAGAAGCAACGCGTGGGGGCTTCCCTACTCTACCCCAGCCCAGACTTCGGAAGGGTTGGGCGTTTGCTAGACAAATAAGAATGTAGAGGCAGAGGACTTTAGGGACAGGGAGGTGGGATTCGGACTGAGGAGGTTTAGGCGGGGTCCTCTGCCTCCGGTTGCTGCGTGGCATGTCTGACCTCCGGAGCTCGGCCCCCCCCTTCTCCTCAGTGCTGACAAGATGTCAATAAACTTATTTTCGTACAATTAACTTGAGGCTCTGAGACAGGCCTTGGAAGTACTGCATTTAGGGCTGCTCCACCCATCCCCTGGTAGGTCACACCCTCCCAGAGGCCACACCTCCTGAACTTGCCCCTCTAAGTCTGAGCTAACCCTGGTCTGGAAGCCCAGAGTGAAGGTTGTAATCCCAGCTACTCGGGTGGCTGAGAGCGAGAAATCTTGAGTTTGAGCCTGTATAAAAAAAAAAGTCTCCAACGAATATTACAAACTTCAGATGTAATTCGAGTTCACGCGGGACCGTGTTGAGAGCAGTTCAGTAAAGCAACTTGGGTGGTGACTGCGTCAAGACAGACAGACAGTTGCCTGAGGGTCAGAGTCCCAGAATTATACAGAATAAAAAACAGGCTTTTACAGGTTTTTTTTTCCCCGTGTTTTTTCCGAGACATGGTTTCTCTGTGTAACAGTCCTGACAGTCCTGGAACGCTCCTTGAAGACCAGGCTGGCCTCAAACTCACAGAGATCCTCCTGCCTCTGCTTCCCAAGTGCTGGGTTAAAATCGTGTGCCACCCGCGCACGGTGGCTTCTACACTTTAAGACCTTTTAGAAGGGGATCATGGCTCACACTTGCAATCCCAGTAATAGGGAGGCAGACATAGAAAATTGCCTTGAGTTCAGGGGCAAGCTTTGTTTTGTTTTTTTTGGCTGTCCTGGAACTCACTCTGTAGACCAGGCTAGCCTCGAACTCACAGAGATCCGCCTGCCTCAGCTTTTGGAGTACTGGGATTAAAAGCGTTCACCACCACCTCCAGGCCTTCGAAGCCTGTCTTTGAAAAAGAAAAAAAAAATTTTTGAAGCCAGGCACGGTTATGTAGTTTTGAAATATCAGCCCTCAGGAGGTTGAGGCAGAAGGATCTAAAGCTTGACAACCAGCCAGGGCTACCGTAGTAAGACCCGGCCTCAAGACGACAAAAAACACCGGCTGGTTGTGGGTCTCTGCTGCAGAACACTTAGCAGAAGGCCCTGGATCCCATCCCAGCACCAAGAAGAAGCAAGAGCATGTAAATAAACAGTAGTACACCGGACCAACGGTTGTGAACATAGTATCTCCCAGGAAACGACAAAAATAGGCGAGAGAAAAGTGTTAAACTAGGAGCGCAGGTGGTAGGTAAAATTGTGACTGAAATAAGCAGAAAGCCGGGGCTGCTGCGACGGGACCGGGGGTGAGAAAGCAGGCAGCCCCCGCTGCGTGCCAACCGGATGCTTGCAAACTGGCAAGATAACTCGGTATTCCTTGAGAGCATCGGCGGGGACCCGGGCCGAGTGAAGGAAAGAGGCTGATGTGAAATATACATCGCTTCTCCCCCATAGCCTGGGAGGTAAAAACTCGGGGTGCCCAGAGGCGGACTGGGCCCACCAGGTCATTAAAGGCACTTGAGGGGCTGGCACGGCCATCCCCCAGCAACCTCCTCTTGGCTCCCTCAATCCCGATCCCAGAACCACAAGAGTTCCCCCCCTGCCCCGCACCCCCGCCAAGAAAAGAAAAATGCCATCTAGCAAATTGGTGGGGGGGGGGGGCGTGCAACAATCGGGAAGGCCTCCCCCAACCTTCCAGGCAGAGGAAGTGCGTCACGTCGTCCGTCTCGCAGAGCATTTTGGGAAGTGTAGTGAGATTGGGGGGGCGCGGAGAAGCCGACCGAGTAACCCTTTGGAGACCAAAGCGCCCGCCGGCTGCAGCGGCATTGGAAGGCGCTCGGCGCCGCTCCCTCAACGGATGAGGGCCTGGCTCCGAAGCCTTCGGTCCTCTCTCTGCTCATCCTATGGCCTGCGAGCCTCCCTCGAGGCTGGTCCCCCGAGGAGTCTGGGGGAGGACAAGGTGGCAAGGCGACACCCCTCTCCGAGACAGTTTCCCGGCTTCCCGGTCCCTTGAAAGCATCCAATCAGAACCTCTCCGCCCCATCACAAAAGAAGGCTGCTGCCTCCCTAGCCCGTCATTGGCCCCTTCGTGGAGGGGCGGGATTCTCAGAGAGGGCAAGACTCTTCCCTGAAACGGCTCAGCAAGTCAGAGCAGAAAGGGCTTGCCGGGTTCTGGGCTGGGGGTGTCAGGACTGTAATCCCAGCACTGGGGATGCTGAAGCAGGAGGACCGCAGGGAGTCTGAAGCCAGCCTCGGTTGCAAAGGCCGGCCGTAGAAAAAGTAAAGAATAAAGCCAAAGTCTCAAAGAAGAAGCGGGGAGAGGGGGACAGAAAAAAAATGCATGCACCAGAACTTGTCCTCTTCCCCCCCAAGCATTCATGAGTGAGTCCACGACCGGTTCCCTGGACCCCTGTGTGCGAACCCCGGCTTCACGACGAAGACCTAAGGAAGGAAGCCACGCAGAGGACAGCCGGCCGCGGGCGCCTACTCTTCCCGCCGCCGCCTTCTGCCCAGTCCGTTCCCCTTTAAGAAGCATCCCCGACGGGACTACATTTCCCAGAAGGCTTTGCCCGCGCGTTATGTAACTTTCCCTGCGAAGCGGCCTCTGGGGCAGAAGAAGGAGGTGGAGGCGGCGGCGTCGGCGGCGGCGGCCGTTGCAGCGGCGTCGGCGGCGGTGCGAGCGGCGGGAGCCCGGGGCGGCGGCGCCCGAGGCCCCATCCAGAGAGCCGGAGCTGTGCATCGCGACTCACGGTGCGGACCGGACTGGGGCGCCGACGCGCGTGCTCGCGGCTTTGCCTTTTTCCACGGGAGGCGGGAGTGAGGAGTGAGGAGGAGGAAAGGAAAAAAAAAAGGCTCCGGGCCCAGGGGGCGGGGAAGGGGGGCCGGGCCTGAATCCGGCGGGGAGGCCGAGCCGAGGCCGGACTGAGCGGCTCGCGCGCCCGTCCCCGGGGCTCGGCGGAGCGGACGCGGGCGGCGGGGGCGCACCGGGCGGGGGGGGCGGCGGCGGCGCCATGGCTTCCGTGCAAGCGTCCCGCCGCCAGTGGTGCTACCTGTGCGACCTGCCCAAGATGCCGTGGGCCATGGTGTGGGACTTCAGCGAGGCCGTGTGCCGCGGGTGCGTGAATTTCGAGGGCGCCGACCGCATCGAGCTGCTCATCGACGCCGCCCGCCAGCTCAAGCGCAGCCACGTGCTCCCCGAGGGCCGCTCGCCGGGACCCCCGGCCCTCAAGCACCCGACCTCCAAGGACCTGGCCCCGGCGGGCTCCCAGGGCTCGCAGCTGCCACCCCCGCAGGCCCAGGCGCAGCCATCGGGCACGGGAGGCAGCGTCTCGGGCCCGGACCGCTATGACAGGGCCGCTTCGTCGTCGAGCCGCTTGGCGCTGCCCTCGCCGGCTTTGGAGTACACCCTGGGGTCCCGGCTGGCCAACGGGCTGGGCCGCGACGAGGCGGTGGCGGAAGGGGCGCGCAGGGCTCTGCTTGGCTCCATCCCCAGCCTGATGCCCCCCGGGCTGCTGGCAGCTGCCGTGTCCGGCCTGGGAGGCCGAGCCCTGACCCTGGCACCTGGCTTAAGCCCGGCTCGTCCACTTTTCGGCTCCGATTTCGAGAAGGAGAAGCAGCAGAGGAACGCGGACTGCTTGGCGGAACTGAACGAGGCCATGCGCGGCCGGGCGGAGGAGTGGCACGGGCGTCCCAAGGCCGTGCGGGAGCAGCTGCTGGCGCTGTCCGCCTGCGCCCCTTTCAACGTGCGCTTCAAGAAGGACCACGGGCTGGTGGGCAGGGTGTTCGCCTTCGACGCCACGGCCCGCCCCCCGGGCTACGAGTTCGAGCTGAAGCTCTTCACCGAGTACCCCTGCGGCTCCGGCAACGTGTACGCGGGGGTCCTCGCCGTGGCTCGCCAGATGTTTCACGATGCTCTTCGGGAGCCGGGCAAGGCGCTGGCCTCGTCGGGCTTCAAGTACCTGGAATACGAACGCCGCCACGGCTCAGGGGAGTGGCGCCAGTTGGGAGAGCTGCTTACGGACGGGGTCCGCAGCTTCCGAGAGCCTGCCCCCGCCGAGGCCCTGCCCCAGCAGTACCCGGAACCGACCCCAGCCGCTCTGTGTGGCCCACCGCCGCGAGCCCCATCCCGGAACCTGGCGCCCACGCCACGCCGGCGCAAGGCGTCCCCTGAGCCCGAGGGCGAGTCCGCCGGCAAGATGACCACGGAGGAGCAGCAGCAGCGGCACTGGGTGGCACCGGGTGGCCCGTACTCCGCAGACACACCTGGCGTGCCCTCACCCATTGCTGCCCTCAAGAATGTGGCCGAGGCCCTGGGCCACTCCCCCAAGGACCCGGGTGGGGGCGGAGGCCCTGTGCGCGCAGGGGGCGCCAGCCCCGCGGCTTCCTCCACGACCCAGCCGGCGACCCAGCATCGCCTGGTGGCTCGCAATGGAGAGGCGGAAGTCAGCCCCACGGCCGGGGCTGAGGCTGTCAGCGGGGGTGGCGGCGGCGGCGGCACGGGGGCGACCCCTGGAGCCCCCCTGTGCTGCACCCTGTGCCGAGAGAGGCTGGAAGACACCCACTTCGTGCAGTGTCCCTCGGTACCCGGACACAAGTTCTGCTTCCCTTGCTCCCGGGAGTTCATCAAAGCACAGGGCCCGGCTGGAGAGGTGTACTGCCCCAGCGGAGACAAGTGTCCGCTGGTGGGGTCCTCTGTCCCCTGGGCCTTCATGCAGGGCGAGATCGCTACCATCCTTGCCGGAGACATCAAGGTCAAGAAGGAAAGGGACCCCTAGGCCGCCAGCGCCACCGGGCTATTCCCCCCACCCCCCCCTTGGCCGCCCACCGCGGTGGCGGATAAATTATTCCCTGCCCCACCCAACCCAGTACCGCCCTAACCTGTGTATAGACCCTCCTCCCCTACCCGGATGGATCCCCTAGGGTAGATGCATTGTGGGTGGGGGGAGAGCTTGTGGCTCCTGTCAGAGCGGGTGTTTGGAGTTCCTGGGCCCCTCCGATTCCCTTCTCCTTTCTTGGCTTGGCTCTTCTGCTGTTGGTAGTTGGGGGACAGGTACCCCGCTTGTCCTTGAGAAGCAGCGATCTCCCGAGAACTCGCTCTTTATAAACGAAGCAAAAGCATTTTATTGCCCCCCCTCCCACCCTTTTCCTCCTTCAATAAACGGAAAGATGGGTTGGGTTTTTCCCCCCCTCCCCTTCACGGTCCCTTTAGTTGAGTGAGATGCTGCGCCCCCTTCGGGACTGGACGTGTCCTGCGAGAGAGAGGACTTCTGCTATGTGACCACGAGGTGGCGCCCTTTGCCCAGCGGGCGACTGTTTGTAGTGTACGTTTGCTGTGCTCATTAAAAGGTGTAGTCGAGGCTGGTGTTGCAGACGATGGAACTGAGGTTCTGGCAGGGCTTGGCTTCTGCTTGGCGGGGAACAGGTGTGCGCCGCAGCTGGCCGATACTCTGAATGTGGAAACCATCGGAGGAGGGAGAAGGGGTGGGAGACCTCCTAAGCCAGTTTATGTGAAGGTGTATTTCTAGGGGAACTGCCCACGGGAAAAGTTTACCTTCCCGGTAAAACGAATGCTGGAGGCAGGGTGATGGCGTCTTGCTTCAGACGGCGCCTGAGAGGGGAACACACCTGAGAAACCTATACTGGGCTCGTGTCTTTCATCTGGGGACATGGCGGCCACCCTGGACCAGCCAAGAGCTAAGTAAAAGGCTCTCAACCGCCGCGGCTGCTTCTGATGTGTGCGCGGCCTTGTCCAGCACCTGTCCTGGGTGACTGATCATTAACCAGGATTTCCTGCTCACTGACGTCATGGGGCGGGGTCAGGGGGCCCTAGGCAGGTCGTGGCAAAACAGGGGTTAAGAAGATGGGGCGGCCCCAGGAACCCTGACATGCAGACTACTGGAAGGGTTGCAGTGCCGAGCCAAAGGGACAGTAGATGCTCAGCGAGATTGTGTCCCGCCTCTGCGCGACGCTCAGCTCTGACACCCAAGGGTGCTCCTGATCTCCCTCCCCGGTGTTCCCTAACCCGAACATGAAAAACTGTCACATGCCCTTCGGTGTGCTACTTGGGTACCCCCCCCCATTCACCTGAAGACAAATGTCGCCTCCGGTATCTGCAGGATCCTGAGTTCCATTTACCCCATCCCAGTGGTGATCGCTCAAGTTCTCAGGCAACCCGGGCACTACCAGCCTGGGGCTCAGGGCAGGGCTGGGAAAACCACCCCTGATAAAATACATCAGGTGATAAGCCACGCCAGAGATGCTGCTGCTTGGTGGAGCACCCCTCTTTCGGGAGCCTTCCTGGTTGATCAGTAGTGGGGCACGCACGCTCCCCCTAAAAATCCCCAGGGATAGCGGCCCCCCCACACCTGGCCACTCCGCTCCAGGAAGGACTCACAGCTGTGGGGACACCTGGTCCTTTAAGAGCAGCTGGTAGGTGGGTGGGGGGCAGGGGAGTCACCCCCAGCCTGCCTGCTGTGTATTTTAGATAGGGGTTGGGTTAACTATTAACAGAACGGACAGGCTGACCTGTGTGGGTGTTGGGGGGGCTGGGTCAGTCCCCCTTCCCCCAGTGCCCAGGTGGGGTAAGGGTGGAGGGATTTGGGATTTGTTTTGGGGACCAGGGAGTAAGCAGAGAGAATGAGAAAAATGTTGCAGAAAGGGGGCCTGGAAAGATGTCTCAGTGGCTAAGAGCACCGGCTGTTCTCCCGGAGAACCGGAGTTCAATTCCCAGCACCCACAGGGCAGCTCACAGCTGTCTGTAACTCCAGTTCCAGGGGATCTGATACCTGCATGCACTTACAATAAAGTTAAATTATTTTTTTAAAATCCAGAAAAAAGCCGGGCGTTGGTGGCGCACGCCTTTAATCCCAGCACTCGGGAGGCAGAGGCAGGGGGATAACTGTGAGTTTGAGACCAGCCTGGACTACAGAGCGAGTTCCAGGACAGCCTCCAAAGACACAGAGAAACCCTGTCTCGAAAAACCAAAAAAAAAAAAAAAAAAAAAAAAAATCCAGAAAAAAAAATGTGGCAAACGGCAGAGGTGATGAAGAGAGGAGCAAGGGGCCGGTTAGTAAGGGCTGGGAGTGGGCCTCAAGTGGTGGGCTGCCCAGAGTCTGGCAGCGAGGGGCTGGGTGTGTGGCTCAGTGGCAGAGGGTTTGCCCGGGGTCTGTCAGTGAAGAGCTGGGCCGTGGTTCAGTGGCACCTGCCCAGAATCTCCCCGGGAGGGTCTCGGAAGCTTTTGCTCATAGATAGAGCGCGTTCCTAAGCATCTGGGAGGCCATGGCTTCCATCCCAACACCACAAAAAAAATAAGAAATTAATTCACCGAGTCAGATACATGGAGAAAAAGAATAAGAGAACCTGGAAAATGAGGCAAAAATGGAGGAAAGCATCCAGGTGGTGGTGGCGGTGGCGGCGCATGCCTTTAATTCCAATACTCGGGAGGCAGAGGCAGGCTCATCTCTGAGTTCAAGGCCAGCCTGGTCTACAGAATGAGTTCTAGGACAGCCTAGTCTATAGAGTGAGTTCCAGGACAGCTAGGGCTACACAGGAACCCTGTCTCTAAAAACCAAAAAGAAAAGAAAAAAATGAGGAAAACAAACGCTTAGAGAAATAGGTTTAATGGTGTGGGTGGGGGGGACACGAAAGTGCCAGTCACAGGTTTGGAGGCTGGGAGGATGGGTTGCAGAGGGATATCCCTAATCCCAGCAGGAGGCTGAGGCTGAAGGGTCAACACAAGTTGCAGGCCAGCCCGGGCTGCATGGGAACAGTCCACCTCAAAAAGCAAACAAAGGAGAAAAGGACAAAAAGATTTGAAACTTGTTCGAGCTAGGAAGTTTCCAGAAAGAGAAAGCGGAAGACCTCTGGGAAGAAGGACAAGGCCAGGCCTGTCCTGGGGGCTCGGTTGCCCTCCTCACACGTGGTGTAAACAGCCGGCCAGTGGCTAGTTGTTCCTTATCTGACCAGCGTACACCACTTGTCACCTCGTCCAAATGAGCCTCCCTGACTCCTAGGCTGCCTGGAAGGTCATTTCTGAGTTCACACAGTCCTCCGTACTCCCTGACCCCAGCCTTGCCCATGCTGGACCATGCTGGACTGTGAGCCCCATAAGGGGAGGCCAGGGCTGGTTACCACTATGTCCACAGCATCACCCAGGCCAGGGCTGATTTAAGGGACTCACAAATAAATGGGATCCTTGCCCTCTATAAAAATCCCAGCCACCATCGTGGGACCAGTCCCAGGTCAGACGCTGCAGCTTAGAATGGGGACTACTGTTCCCAAAATCTACCATTCACACGAGTCACAGACCCTTCAAACACGGCAGCCCTAGGAGCTCAAGTTACCAGAAAAAGACAGGCCAGGCAAAGGGATCGCAGGCTGATATTTTCAGAACAGGTTCGTTGAGAACTAAAGGAAAAGAAGGAGCGAGTCTAGAGAAATCCGCGTGCCTGACTCGTACAAAGATCCTGAGGTGGTAAGGTGCTGGGTTCCACACAGAAGCAGCCATGAGCCAGAGCAGCCACGGGCAGGCAGACTCACAGACACACGCCCCCAGTGGAGGAGGCCACCTAAGGACCTGAGTCCAGCGAGGGGCAACGGGTACAGACAGCAACGTGGAGAAGTCCTATTCTTTTCAGAGCTCTCCCTACGGGGAAAGCCTCCCAGGCCATGCAAGAAAATTCTGGGTCCCCCGACTGCCTCCCAGTGCCCTGCCCACTCACACCTCAGGCAGAGGAAGCTGGCAAGCCCCACAGGAACCTTTGTATGGGGGGTGGGAGCGGTGAAAGGGGCGGGGCAGGACCAAGGGAGAGGAGAGCCCGGCGAGCAGCGGGCAGCGGCTACACAAAGGCCCCAGTGTCTGCCCCTCCTGCCCCCATACAGATATAAATAAGATGTGCATATACCTTTTTATATATACCAGCAGGCTGGGGCAGAGGCTGGGGGCCAGGGCACAGCAGTGTCTGCCACCGTGGCCAAGACTTGAACTAAGAGAACGGGAGCGAGAAGCTTCCATGGTGAAAAGCAGCCTGAGAGCCCAGACTTGGAAAGTGACACAATAGCGGATTCTCAAGTTGGAGGCAAATCTGTGAAACAAACTCGCCTGGCAAGAAGAAAAAGGATGGAGAAAGACAGACAGAATGAAGGAAAGGGTTGTGGCAGGGAAAGTCAGAGCTGCCCGCCTCGGGAACACGGGCCAAAGGAAGTAGGTACAGAAAAAAAGCAAGAGATTAAAATACAGGAGCGCGGGTGTAGTGACCTGTAACCCCAGCCCCTGAGAGGTGAAGTTAAAAGACCTCCTGGCCTACAAACCGAGTTTGAGACCAGCCTGGACTATATATCTCAAATAAACAAAAGGACACCCCTCATACGCACACACACACTCCATTAAAAAAAGCTATGGGTTAACCCGGCGTTGGTGGCGCACGCCTTTAATCCCAGCACTCGGGAGGCAGAGGCAGGCGGATCTCTGTGAGTTTGAGGCCAGCCTGGTCTACAAAGTGAGTTCCAGGACAGCCTCCAAAGCCACAGAGAAACCCTGCCTCGAAAAACAAAATAAATAAATAAATAAATAAAATAAAAAAAGCTATGGCTTAACCGGGCATTGGTGGCACACACCTTTAATCCCAGCACTTGGGAGGCAGAGGCAGGCGGATCTCTGTGAGTTCGAGGCCAGCCTGGTCTACAGAGCAAGTTCCAGGACAGGCTCCAAAACAACACAGAGAAACCCTGTCTCGAAAAAAGCCAAAGGCTAGGGCTAGGCATGTAGGGCTTGGCAGAGTGTCTAGTGTGAGAGAAACTCTCCAACGAGATGGGCATGGTGGTTCATGCTCGGAATGTCAGCAGCAATCCCCAGCTACATGGTGAACTCCAGGCTAGCCTAAGCTACAAGCAACCCTGTGGGCGGTGACCGCTTCGGGATCAAACACCCATTTCACAGGGGTCACCCAGGAACATATGCACATCAGAATATTTACAGTTCATAACAGCAGCAACATCAGTTACGGAGTCGCAACAACAATTTTAGGATTGAGGTCACCACAACATTAGGAACTGTATTAAGGGGTCTCAGCATTAGGAAGGTTGAGAACCACACCCATCCAGAGAGAGAGAGCGACAGAGACCAGGCTGAGGCCGAAACCCGGACTGTGGTGCAGGGAGGCTGGGGGCATGTCAGTGGGCTGTGGTCCAGCTGGGCCTGGAGCAGCTCTCAGGGCAGGGAGCAGAGGCGAGGGAGGTGCCCTGGGCCTCCGGATCCTCATGTTTACCTGAGGCAGGCATGGCAAACAGGCGTCCAACCTGGACCACAGTAGCCCGGGTAGGCTGGGCCGGGCCGGGCCACAGTCCTGGCACCAATGGGCCCGGCACGCCCACCTGTGGCCTGAGTAACACACACACACTGGCACCAGGGTAGATGGTGACACATTCGTGGACAGACACGGTGACGCACAGTGACCAATATAGGCAGATCTGCAGCGACAGGTCTGGGGGACCAAGACGCAGTGTCACATATAGAGCATTTTTATGCATAGGCCCGGTGACAGACAGCAGAAGCACTCACCAATATGCTAAAAGCCACTCGACACACAACAATACAGAAGCAGCATCAAAATGACACTAAGAAATACAAAAAGGCATATGACAAACACAGCCGGAACACACACACACACACACACACACACACACACACACACACACACACACACACACACACGTGTCAAATGCCCAGACTGCTGGCTTCTGCCATACCAAGTTGCGGCTGGAAGTGGAAGGTCCCCTCTAGGACGGTGGAGGTCCAGGGCACTGAGTCCAGGCCTCATGGTCCACCTAGGACCCCAATAATTAGCTGGGTAACCTTGATCAAGAAAGACACCTATCTATCTCAGTTTTTATTTTTCCCAAAATAAGGGAGGGGGCTAGAAAAGGATTATTCAAATTACTCATTACTTGTCAAGTCGGTTTTTTGTTTTTTTTTTTTAAGAAACACAGACTCACATGCAGTCTAGGTTGGCCCCAAACCAGTAACCCTCCTGCCTCTACCTCCAGAGTACTGAGCCCACAGGCGTGAGAGCCCCTGGGCCCCGCAGCTGGGCCGTTTCTATGGTCACTGCGACATCTCAGAGTATCCCGAGTCTATAGAGCCCCGTGCCCGAGTAGGGACCGGCGCCCTAGCCTCAGTTTCCCACCCACGGGGCATTTTCTTAGACTATGTCACTTCGGCCCCACAAGGCAGCCCTCTCTAAGCCCCCACCCCCATTCCCGAGCCGTCTCGCGTCCCTGGCGTCCTCCTGTCTGTCCACGCATCCCACGTGTGGCAGCGGTACTTTTCCACGTTGGACACCAGCCGACTGTCCCCGGGGTGGGGGGTCACACCTGCCCACACCGGGCGAGGCCAGGCGAGCCGGTGGCCACCAGACACCCCGACGGACGGCCCCACCCTCCCCTAAGGACCCTACAACAACACCCCGCCTCTCGGGCCACCTGAGGTCCCCAGGGGGGCAGCCTGAGGCCCGAGCCTGGGGACAGGAAGCCCCAGGCCTGGCTGTCCTGAAAGCCTCTTTCAACCCGGGCCTCCTCCCGCCGCCACCGACTCCTCCTGCGGAATAATATTTGGGCTGTTGGCCGGGGGGCGGGGGCCAGATCCGGAGGCCGCCGGGGAGAAGCCAGAAACCGCAGGGCTTCCTGCCTCGGGCCGGAGACCCCCAGGCCCGGGGGGAGGGCCGGGGCCCGGGGAGACTGAGGGCCTTTCTCTCGGCCCCAGTTGTTTTTTCCAGGAACCGGGAGGAATTCCCCAGGACAGCCAGGCTGGTGGGACCGCTGACAGCCGGGAGCCAGCAAGGCAGGGGGCGGGGGTGACACGCAGTCCGGGCAAGGCGGGACTGCGACAGAAATAGAGGGACCCGCCTGCCTGCCAGGCGGCAGGTAGAGGCGGAAACTCTGAACCAGGAGAGGGAGGGAGGCCAGAGGAGGGTGTGTGTGTGGGGGGGGGACTCGGATGACAGGGCCAGAGTCACCCGGTGGACCTAGCTCAGGAGGCGAGTGCCTGCCCAGCCCGCTCCAGGCGCGAGGTTGTATCCCCAGCACCGAACACACCAGAATAAATCAGTATGAACCAGGTGTGCACTCCTGCGGTCCTGGCACGTGGAAGGCAGAGGCAAGATTGCCAATGAGTTTGAGCACCCAGACTACACCATGAGGTTTTTTCAAAAATAAGTTAAAAAAAATTGACACCACACCACACACATACACCAAGTCATCTTCTATCTTTTCCCTTTCTTCTTGCCCCAAATGGAATAATAGCCCATGGTTTCCATAGGTTCCGGAGCCTCAGAGCGCCAGGTAGGTGGGTAGCTAGGGGTGTGTGTGTGTGTGTGTGTGTGTGTGTGTGTGTGTGTATGTGTCTGCAAAATGGGGGTAGGGCAGTGGCCTTGGTCACTGGCAAAGCCACCTCCCCTCTGGCTCCCCGGCTGCTGCGGGGGCTGCTATCTATGAACAAACTGTCCTTGGGGTCAGGGACAACACAGAGCCAAAGGTCACATTGCTGTTTTCCCCCAGCCCTTCCCCCATAGAGGCCACCAGCTGTCTGGGATAGGAAGCCGGTCACAGGGACGCAGAATTTCGGTGTTTGAGACCCACGGGTTCCACCAAGGAAAAGAGACACTCAGAAACTGAAAAGGTGCCTTTTTAATGGTCAAACACAGCCCCTATCCCAAGTCCCAGGCAAGAACTTGACCTCAGTAAGAGCTCCCCACACCCATACCAGTCCTTTCTGACATCCAGGGGTGGCGGGATTGGGCTTCACAGAAAAAAAATCACAGGTCTCCTCATCTGCACCTCTCACCCAACCCCCACCGAGGAGATGGTGGCGACAGGCCTGTGGTGACCTTCACGGTGCATGACAGCATGCTGAGGTGTCGCCTGGCCAGTAAGATGGCCTTCCATGCATCCAGTGGGTCAAAAAAGACATCACGTGATAAGGTGGCCAACTTGGCATCTGTGGTACCGCATCTGTCGTACCAAGAAGCCAGCCAAAAAAAAAAAAAAAAAAGACTGATCCCAGGAGACCGTGGGCCAAAGAAAGAAGACATGGCTGGCACGACATGACCGTCACACACTCAAATCAATCAAGATGTCCAGCACAGCATCCGGAGGGCCAAGCAAGATGTCACCCAGCATGGGGACCCAATGGCTTCACTCAGTACGGCAGCTTTCACAGCACCCAGCATTGCTGCCTACGCGCTACCCCCACCCAAAGGCCCCCCAGGAGTCCGTGGCAGTTACCACAGCAGCCAACAGGTCACCACAGTAATAGACCAGATAAGACGCTAAGCAGAGGGACAAGCGTGACCGGAAGGACCAGAGCCCAGGGGCCTGGTGTCCGTCACAGCTCACCCCACTGCGACGTTTCCAGTTGCCCTGCTAGGACGCGTTAAGCAGAGAGCGGGAATAGAGGTTCTGGTAGTAGACCCCTGGCTCCCCACTCTCGGCCCCATAGCCCCCAAACCCCGCATCCAGTTTGGAAGGTGCGGGTGTCTGTTCTGACATCAGGTTGTTGATGGAGAAAGGATGGTTGAAGTTGTAGGGCGCATCCAACTTCAGTTCCCCGGGGAGCTCCAGGCCGGTGAAATAGGGTGCGGAGGAAGGAGGCGAGGCGCAGTCCAGACCCCCCACATCTTCCCCACCCTGGGCCTCAGGCTCAGAAGGCGTAGGCTGGGGCTGAGCCTGGGAGGTGACCGCTGTGGCGGCTGGGGTCGCGGCGGAGGTGGCAGACCCCACTGCACCGTTCCTGGTGGCAGACGCAGCGCCGTTTCCCTTCTTGGCTTTCTCCTCCAGCTTGAAGCGCTTCTGCCGGCGAAGGTAGCAGCCGTTCTCAAACATGTTCCCGGAGCTGGGATGTAGGGCCCAGTAGGAGCCTTTGCCGGGCTTGTCTGGGGAGCGTGCCACCTTGACAAAGCAGTCATTGAAGGACAGTGAGTGGCGGATGGAGTTCTGCCAACGCTGCTGGTTCTCCCGGTAGTACGGGAAGAGGTCCATGATCCATTGGTAGATCTCGCTCAGGGTCAGCATCTTGCCCGGCGCCTGCTGGATGGCCATGGTGATGAGAGAGATGTAGGAATAGGGCGGCTTGGCGTGGGCCAGTGGCCGCCGGTACCCCTTTGCCATCTCCTTTCCGTGGACCAGCCCGGGACCCGGGGTTCCGTATCCGGAAGCACCGCTTCCACCGTTGGCAGCAGCGCCCAGGCCTGGGAAGGAGGGCCCCAGGGGTGCGGTGGGGGCTGGGGGTGCCAAGGGTCCCGTAGGCAGTGGGGAGGCTTGAAGCCCTCCGGGAGGGTAGGGAGAGCTCAGAGGGTTCAAGTTCATGTAGGAGTTGAGAGGGGCCATGGTGGGCACGGGAGTCACTGGAGAGAACACCTGCAGCGAGAGAAACAGAGAAGCTACAGTGCTCTTCCCCTCTCGCTCTGCAAAGGAGCTCTGGAGTAAGGCCCCCCCTCAGGGTTTTTAGAGACAGCCTCACAGAGCCCCAACCAGCCTCGAACTCACCGCAACCAAGACTTCACTTCGAATCCCCGATGTCTCCACCTTGTAATTGCTGGGAAGCCAGCGTCATAATACCCAGCTCGCCTGCCTGTCTTGTCTCCTCCCACCCCCTTTTATTTATTTATTTGTTTTGTTTGTTTTGTTTTTCGAGACAGGATTTCTCTGTGTAACAGCCCTGGTCATCCTGGAACTGGCTCTGTAGACCAGGCTGGCCTCGAACTCACAGAGATCCGCCTGCCTCTGCCTCCCGAGTGCTGGGATTAAAGGCGAGCGCCACCACCGCCCGGCTCTGTTTTGCTTTTCTTACATTTTTGGTTGTGAGCCTAGCCTTTAACAGCTGAGCCATCTCTCCAGCCCTGTTTTGTCTCTTCCATCTTTACCTTTCTCTAGAGGTAGCTGCCTCCCCACATGCTACCCCCTTCCCTCATGGTCGTGTTTGAAGCACAGGGGGATCTGAAATACCCCCAGGGGAGTCTCTGAAACCATTTTCAGGTATCCACCAGGTCAAGGTCGTTTTCCTTTTTGTTGTTTAGAGAGAGGGTCTCAAAGTGTAGACCATGCTGGCTTTGAACTCAGAGACGTGCGCATTTTCAAAATCAGTTCTACCAAGCATGGTGGTACAGGCCTGTAATCCCAGCTGCCCGGGAGGTTAATAATCACAAATTCAGGGTCAGCCTGGGCTTCAGAGAGACTTCTAGGACAGCCTGGACAACTTACTAGGATATTTGTCTCAAACAATGAAAAGGGTAGATGTTGTGAGTCAGTGGCACAGTCCCTGCCTAGAATCCCCCAGTGAGGGGCTGGGGGCGTGGCTCAGTGGTAGACTGCTTACCTGGCATACAAGAGGGCCTAGATTCACTCTAGTAAAATCAAAAAAGAAAAATTTTGTCAACCGTTTGCACCTTCTTTCATACGAGTGCATAATGAGCTTCTCATTGATCTGTGACATCTGCCATTGCAATAGACCAAAGGTCTAGCATGTAATCTTACAACTTGCCAGCTGTGTGGTCAAAGTAGGAGATATCGTCTTCCCACTGAATTCACTTATTTGTCTTAGAAACAGGACCTTGCTGTGTGGCTAGTGCTTCTCTCAGCTCACTATCTTTTTAAACAGCATCTGAAACCCCTTAGTTATCCCTAATAATGACTGCTATTTTAAACTACATCTTTTTTTTTTTTTTTTGGTTTTTCGACACAGGGTTTCTCTGTATTGTTTTGGAGGTTAAACTAAATCTCTAAGGGCCAGTTGGTCTGGGTGGCACACAGCTTCAATTCCAGCACTCGGGAGGCAGAGGCAGGCGGATCTCTGTGAGTTCGAGACCAGCCTGGTCTACAGAGCGAGTTCCAGGACAGCCTCCAAAACCACAGAGGAACCCTGTCTCGAAAAACAAAAACAACAACAAACAAAAAACCAAATTTTTTTAATAGTGAAAGAGGTTTGAGGGCTGGCGAGATGGCTCAGTGGTTAAGAGCAGGAACTGCTCTTCCTAGGGGCAGGAACTCACTTCCCAGCACACAGACAACTGCCTGTGATTCCAGCCCCAGAGGATCTGACAGCTACCCTTCTGGAGCAGCGTTCCTCATAGGCACATAGAGAGACAGACAGACAGACAGACAGACAGACAGACAGACAGACAGACACACACACACACACACACGTTTAAAATAATCTAGCAACTTCCAGACTAGCCAAGGCTTCATACTGAGAGATCATCTTCAAATAAGAAACAAAAAAAGACGTTCCGATTACAGTAAAATTGAGACATCAATATTTGATTTGAAAATAATTGAGAAATCAATCGGAATTAGCCAAGTCAGCCGAAAAATTGATTTTTAAAACAAATCAGCAGTTTTCCATTTTCTCCATTTCTTGTTATTTTTTTAAATTTATTTTACGTATATGATTGTTTTGCCTGCCTGTATGGGTATATATCACGTGAGTGTCTTATAGCCAAGGAAGGAGTCGGATCTCTGTTTCCCGAAAGTAGTCTCTCTCCAACTGCATGTGTGCATGGGACACACAGAGACAGAGACGCGGATGCAGGCAGGCAGGAACACATGCACACATGAGCCAAGACACACATGTTCCAACACACACACTTGTACTCACATAAATAAATGAAATGAAATGTAAGGAACTTGAAAAAAGCCAGGCGGTGGTGGCGCACGCCTTTAATCCCAGCACTCAGGAGGCAGAGGCAGGTGGATCTCTGTGATTTTGAGGCCAGCCTGGTCTACAGAGCGAGTTCCAGGACAGCCTCCAAAAAACAATACAGAGAAACCCTGTCTTGAAAAAAAAAAAAAACCAGGATGGTCTGCAGATCAGGCAAACATTTTATCCACGCCCAGGTAGCTCTAAAAAAGGTTTTTTTCATTTTACGTAAGTATCTGTGTGGGGGTATGTACAAGTCACTGTGGGTGCTGGGGGAAGCCAGAAAAGGCTTTCAGATCCCCTGGATTTGGGGAGGGTTACAGGCAGGTGTGAGCTGCCTAACTTGGATGCTGGGAACCGAACTCGGGTCCCCTGCAAGAGCAGTATGGTGCTCTTAACTGAGCTCTCTCTCCAGCCCCCACAGGAGTCTCTTGCAAATAGGCAAGGATAGCCTCGGATTCCTGCCCCCACTTCCCAAATGCTGACTGCACAGGCTATTTCCAGGGCGCAGGGCTCTGCAGAGCTCTTTCTGTTGGATCTCAACCTGTTACTCCTTCTTTCCTTCCTTTCTCTCTGACGTAGGACCTTGCCACACGGCCCTGGCTGCCTCCCCCTCCCTCGTGCTGGGATTAAAGGTGTTTACCACCACCCCAGGCTCCTGCATCTGGTCATTCCTATCCCCCTGAGTGTCCTCCAGCCCCATCCCAGAACCTCTGCATCCCTCCCTCCCAGGGTCTACCCCTCCGTCCTTCTCCTCCCTCTCCCCTCCATGGCCCTCTCTCTCCCTTCCCCCACTCCCCTGGTGCGCAGCAGAGCTGGGTACCAGTGCCCTGCATATCCATCTCTCCAGGAGTCCGCTTCCTACCCTCCTCCACGCTCTGGTCCTCCCACCCAGCTAGGCTGCTTCTGCCCCTCCCCTGCAAAGGAAAAGTGATGGCCTCAGGGGGTTCCAGAGACTCCTAATCCCTTTGTACCTCACTCTGCTTCTCCAACCCTGGGTCACCAGGGCTTTCCTTTCCTGGCTCCCCACCCACCCGGAAGTCCTCCTTGAGGTCTGACCTCAAGCACTCCAGCTGCTCTAATCCACCCTAGGCTTTCCCACGCCCCACGGCTGGGATGAACCCCTGATGTCCGGGTCTGAACCGGATCTCCCCCACTCAGGGTGCGGCTGAGAGTCTGGGGAAGCCCTCAGGGGACCTGCAAACCCCACCTGGGAGGTTGCAGTCTCACCCTTTTCATTTCCTTATTGTTTCTGGAGAAGGGTGTGCTAGGCAGCCCGGGGAGAGGAAGCCCGGGGACGCTTCCAGTTCCAGACCCAAAGGGGGGACCCCAGCTCCCTGCACCGTGCCCTACTGCCCATCTCTCAAATGGGGGGAGGGGGAGCTGTTGGGACAGTTTACTCCAGGAGGGTCACTTTCCAAGAGCCAGCTAGCCGCAGAGTAGGACACACATATCAACCTTGCCCCTCCCAGCAGCAGAAGTCATTAGTGTGTGTGTGTTTGTGTGTGTGGGTCTTGTCTGTTCTTAGTCCCAGTGGAATGCAGCCCACCCACTGTTCTCAAAAGCAGAGAGATGGGCTGAGAAGCCGCCGCAGAAGGTGGGGGGACCTTCAACAGTAGCTCCCAACCATCCAAATCCCCTTATGCTGACTCTTCCAAAACTACATCTAGGCTGACCCTTACCTAAGCCCCCTGCACCCAAGGTCTCATTCCGTAGGTCAAGCTGGCCTGGAGCTTGCTGTGGGAGCTGACTTCAAACTTGTCATCCTCCTGCCTTAGCTTCCCAAGTGCTAGGTCTACAGGCACACTGGCCTGTCTCCATATACGCGGTGTCCTTAACTGGGAGGGGGGGCATTCACACACACACTACCCCCAAACTTAAGCCTCCCCAGTTCCCCCCCACCCCAGGCCACTTCTTCAGCTATGTCCCCAGAACGACCGATTTGGAGTTGACTCTTAAACCCAATGCTCCAAACTCCCAACTCCCTGAGAGCCTCCACGTACCTACCACCTTGGCCTCTGCCTTCCCCATAATCTCACCAACACCTCCAGACTCCTCCCGATCCCTTCCCTGTCAACTCTGCCCCCCCCCCACCTCCCCAGACCCAAGACAGGCCCCTCCCGGGCACCTAGCCAAATCCAAGCCCTGCAACCCCTAGGGATCCAAAAGTCCCATCCCCACAGTTTGGAAATACAGACCCTGGCCACCTCCCTCAGCTACTAAATCCCAATGCAGCCTCCTAGGTTAGGGATCTCCGGGTCCGGAGCCTCATGCCCTTTTTCTCACATCACAATATGGATCACAGGGTGCGTGAACAGAGCGCGAGCCCTTGCAGCAGGACAAACACGAGTTAGACGTGCCGAGGGACTTTCTGTTTGTCAGGGTGAAGGAATTAAGGTCAATCCAGCAGTGACTAGTTGGTGCACCGCCTGGAGGTGGGGGGGGGGGGGGGTCCCTGCTGAGGGTGGTAAGGATGTGGAAAACGACGACTCCTATCACACAGGTGTGGATGCCCATATGTCTTTGGATCGCCCAAGGCTGACGTCATCTGAGGGCTGGCTAGTCTAAGCCACCTGTTGCTTACAGTAGGTTCCCCAAAAGGACCCCCGCTTACTCCCAACCGTCCAGAGCCCCCACCCCCCGGCGCCGTTTAACCCTGAACTTTCTAGCACAGACTTTCTTACTGGGGGTTCCCGACCCGTCCTCTCTACTTCGAACCTCGTTTCTTGAGGTCCTCCAGCTCTAGTCCCTCATCCTAGACGCTCCGATGATTCCCACCTCCAATTTGTTCCTCTGAGTCAGGGTCTCCGCACCTTTCCCGTGGGACCTCCAGGCTTTCGTGCGAACTTGTTCTTCGTTGGAAAGCAAACCATCGCCCAGGACCTGCTTGTCTAACTCGCCCTCCTAAGCCTTGCCCCCCCCCGTCCCCGTCCCCGACTCTCACACCTGGAGTCTGAGCCCCCAGGTCTCTGGCTCTCACCTGGGCCCGCAGCACGGTCTCCCCCACCCGCCCCCCCGGCCCCCGGGTTTGCATTGAAGCCTGCAGCCTCACGCCCGCCCGCCGTTTCCCGCTCCGCCATCCCCGAGGACACACCTCGCCCGCCTCCGGGTAGTAGCTCCACTCGGCCAGGTCGTGGGCCTCCATCTTCACCGAGCCCAGCATCCCCCGGGCCTGCGCCCCCACACGCCCAGGCTGCGCCCCCCCCGCCCCCGCCGGGGGAACCGAGCTCCGGTCTCGCGGCAGGCACCGGCCCGAAGTGAGGCTCGCAGCCCGGGAGTCCCGCTGGCCCGGGCGCCTAGGGAGGCAGGCACTCTTTATAGCCGGGACACCCCCGCCCTGGCCCGCCCCGGGCTCCCCTCCCACCTCCCCTAGGGCGGCGCGCTCGGACTGGGGCGCCCCCTGCGGGATCGCGAGGAGACAGAGCCCTTAGGCCCCCGGGAGCCTCGGTCCTGGCTGGCACCCGGGAGCCAGCGATGGGTGAGGGGTGGAGGAGCTACCAGGCGTGGGGTGCAGGACCACACGCTGCTGATTCCAAGAGCCCTAGAGCCCCAACGCGAGGGCGGGGAAACCTTTGGGCCTGGAGGTGTTTCATCATCTCCACCTAAGAGGGAAACGCCAGAGCCCCCGCATGTCCTCCACGAAGTCAATGAGGCTGACAGGACTCCACCAGTCCCCGTACGACACGCTAAGCGGCCCGCAGAGGGTCTTGAAGCCACATTCCCATTGGATAGACGGGAAGACTGAGGCTTTCGACCACTGCAAACGCTGCAGGCTGTGTACGGGGTCAGGGCCAATGGCGGGAAGCCTCAGGGCTTCTGCTCAGACCCCCCCTCCTTCCCACCGAGGCACTAGATCTCCACCAGGACCCGGGAGCTCCGCTCACAGCACTCTGCAGCCTAACGTCGACTTGCCGTCTAAGGGAGGTGGGGGGGGGGGCCCTCCGGCCTCTGCGAACTCCATTTCCCAGAAGCCCCCGTTCCCATTTCCGTCCCGGCGCCTGCGCACCACGGACTACATTTCCCAAAAGGCATGGCGCTCGAAGGCCGGAAATGGCGGCCGCCCCGGTGGACCCCCCGGGGAGGGCGGGCGGCTGCCGACGCGGCACGCCGTAGGGGCGGGGACGGGCCGCGGTGCGGGACTCCATTTCCCGGCGGCCCTGCTAGTGCAGCGCCTGCGCTGTGTCACGGCGGCAGGCGGAAGATGGCGGCGGCGGCAGCGTCTGTGGAGAGGCGCTGCTGAGGGGGCGCGAGGGGGACGGAGGAGGCCGGAGCCGCGGTGAGCGGGCGGCGGCGTGAGGGGCCCGGGGCGAGGGGAGGAGGGGCGCCGGCGAGGCCGGGGCGCGAGCGGCGGGGGAGGGCCTCGGGCAGGGCCGGGAGCAGCGGGGGGCGCGGGCCCTCGCGTCTTCCCCGCCCCCGCTCCCGGCCCTGCCCCGGCTGCCGAGCGCGGCCCCCCGCGGAAGCCCGCCCTCGGCGTCCCCGCGCCGGCCATGTGCCTGCGGTTACCCGGCAGCCCGGCCCGCCCCGGTCAGCCTTGGGGCTGCGGGTCCGGCGCCCCGCGTCACTTCCCCCGCAGGTCCCCGTTTCCCGCCCTCCCCCCCATCCTCCCGCCCGAGGCGCCGCTCCCGTAGTCCCCGCGCCTGTCCCCGCGCGTCGCGGCGTGGGGGTCGGGCTTGTGGTTAGGGTTGCGTGTGTGCGCGTGTCTGTGTGTGTGTGTCTGTGTGTATCTGTGTGAGTGTGTGTCTGTGTGCGTGTGTCTGTCTTAGCCAGTGTGTGTGTCTGTCCCATCATGAGTCTGTGTGCGCGTGCGTGTGTCTGTGTGCGTGTGTCTCTGTCTTAGCCAGTGTGTGTGTCTGTCCCATCATGAGTCTGTGTGCGCGTGCGTGTGTCTGTGTGTCTGTCTCTGCCAGTGTGTCTGTGTATGCGTGTGTGTACGTATGCACGCGTGTGTCTGTGTGTGCGCACGTGTGTCTGTGTGTCTGTCTCAGCCAGTGTGTCTGTGTGTCTGTCTGTCTCTGCCAGTGTGTCTGTGTATGCGTGTGTGTACGTATGCACGCGTGTGTCTGTGTGTGCGCACGTGTGTCTGTGTGTCTGTCTCAGCCAGTGTGTCTGTGTGTCTGTCTCTGCCAGTGTGTCTGTGTATGCGTGTGTGTACGTATGCACACGCGTGTCTCTGTGCGCGCGCGTGCTTGTGTCTGTCTGTCTGTCTCTGCCAGTGCCGCCTTCCCAGCACAGCGCCCGTCACACGCTGGAGTTGCTCAGCTGGTGTTGGTTGAATGAATGGAAACAAAAAACCCAAACAAGCACCCACTCGGAGGACACCCACTTCTTTAGGGTAACCAGGGGAGTTGTGTGTGCTTCCTGCTGGAAGGAGTTCGCTCCTGAGGACACAGCGAGGTGGGGGACTCGGTGTTAATGTTGTTTCCGACAGCCGGACCGCAGACATCCCAGATACTCTCAGTAGGAAGCCCGCCTGAAATCAGTAATTACAACTATATAATAAAATGATTTGGCCGGGCGGTGGTGGCGCACGCCTTTAATCCCAGCACTCGGGAGGCAGAGGTAGGTGGATCTTTGTGTGTTTGAGGCCAGCCTGGTCTGCAGAGCGAGTGCCGGGACAGCCTCCAAAACAGTCCAGAGAAACCCTGTCTCAAACAAAAAATAATAATAAAAGTAAACTAAATAAAATGATTTGCAGCTGTAGAAAAAAAAGGAAGGAAAAAATAGACTGAGCTCCAGCATTTATTAAGAGAAAAACTGACATAGAAAATAACCCGAAAAGTATCCAGATAGAAAATAGAAAAGTATCCAGAAGTTCTCATGTGTGGATTCAGCCAACCATAGATTGAAATATTCAGGAAACTGCCGGGTGGTGGCGGTGCACGCCTTTAATCTTGGGAGGCACAGGCAGGCAGTCTACAGAGCGAGTTCCAGGACAGCCAGGGCTATGCAAAGAAGCCCTGTCTCCGAAAAAGAAAAATATTCAGGGAGACCGATTTTACACTGGGCATGTGCAGACTTTTTTTGTTTTTAAACTTTAGCCCCTAAACAATACAATGTAACAATCTGGAGATGATTTAAACCATGTTGACTGGCACAGCTTGGAATTCCAGCTTCTTGAGAGTTTGTGTAGTGATCACAAAGTTCTAGTCCTTGCCAGGACTACAGAATGAGTTTATTGGCAGACTGGGCAACTTGGTGAGACCCCGTCTCAAAGTTTTTAACAGTAAGAACTGGGGATGTCACTCAGTGGCAGAGCCTGGTGTGCAGGGACCCCTGGGTTCCATCTCTAGCCCACCTGGGGCAGGGGGAACGAGGAGAGAGAGAGAGAGAGAGAGAGAGAGAGAGAGAGAGAGAGAGAGAGAGAGGGTTTTAAAAGTGTGCCAGAGTGTGTGTGGATTTCATAGGAACACTGCTCTTTTGTTTGTGACAAGGTCTCCTGGTCCAGGTTGGCTTCCCAACTTAACTATGTATGGAGGTTGACCTTGAGTTTAACACCACAGGATTTATGTGGTGCCGGGGATGGAGCCTAGGGATTTGTGCATATTAAACAACAGTACCAACTGTGCTCTGTCCCCAGCCCAACAGTACACTTCCCTTTTTTTTTTTTTTTGGAGACAGAGTGACCCTAAGAAATCATCTTGCCTCTGCCCCTAGTGCTGGGACTGAAGGGGTATGTATGCCATCTTGTCTGGCCAAACAGTGCTATTTTAAATAAGGGTTTGAAAGAGAAATAGGACTATATACTCAAGACAAGACAAACCCCAGAAAATTAAAGAGTAAACCAAAGAGGAAGGAAAGTTTTGTTGGCTCTTGACGTGTCATCCAGAAAAGCGTGGGAAGTTTCTTACTTTCTGGTTCAAGGAGCGTTGTGGTGTGACATGTGTGTGCCCTTGGCTCAGCGAGCAGACATGAGGCATGGTGACGGCCAGAAGCGAGAGATGAACACATTGGGCACACACAGGGTGTGTGTGTGTGTGTGTGTGAGAGAGAGAGAGAGAGAGAGAGAGATTTGGCTGGGGGAGTCCTCACTATGGAAGAAAGGACTAGATCTCTGGGAGGCAAGAGAAGAAACACCATGCCAAAGGGGTGTGCAGGGTGGGACCAGCTGACAGAAAAATCGGTCTGCTGCTTGTCCATTTACCCGGTGTGCAGCCTGTCCTACAGAGGCGTTGCATGTGCTGTGTGAGTGCTGTCGGCCAGCTTGCAGAGCCTTCAGCATGTAGGTGTGTCTTTCGGCTGTCTCCCTGCTTCAGAACACGTGGTTGGCTTGTGCTGCTTGATGTTAAAAGTAACGCTGTGCACGGTGTCTTCTCCATGACTTTCCTGTAAGTTCCTCTCCCTCACTTTCACAGAAGGAACAGCGTGAGGATACTGTATTACATGCAATGAGTCCTCTTCTCTCTCTCTCTCTCTGCTTTTTGTTTTTTGTGTTTTTTTTTTTTTGAGACAGTATAAAGTAGCCCTGGCTGACATTTTCACCTACCTGCATCTTGAAAATGCTGAAATGAGAGAAATGCACCACCACACCTGGATATATAGATGGCCCTTCCCTCCCTCCTTCCCTCCTTCCTTTGTTCTTTTTTTTGAGATGGGTCTCACTATGCAGCCCAGGCTGACATGGAACCCTGTGGCTGTGCACACCTGTAATTCCAGCTCTTGGGAGGCACAAACAGAAGGGAGTAGGAGTTGATGGCCATCTTTGACTACCTAGTGAGTCTGAGAGCAGCCCAACCTTCACAGCACCCTGTGTTTAGAAAAGATAGCAGAAGTATTGCAGGGGAAGCGTTGTGCCTGTGACCGAGACGTCATTCTCCCCGGCATTGGATCCCTGCACGTGAACATACGCCCTGTAACCCCCCTGCAGGAGGAAGGAGACTCACTCTTTTCTCTTCCAGGGAGAACCTGACAGCAGTCATGGCAAGTGGCAGTGGGGACAGTGTCACCCGCCGGAGCGTGGCATCACAGTTTTTCACACAAGAGGAAGGGCCAGGCGTCGATGGCATGACCACTTCTGAGAGGGTGAGTATAACTGAGGGATTGGGAGTGACACAAAGTGACTCTTGCCTTGGCAGGACGCTGCCCAGACGGCAGAGCTCAAGAAGACCGTGGGGCTTGGCCTGGGCCAGTGAGACAGGCCGTGACACTTGCTTGTCCCTTCTTCCAGGTAGTAGATCTTCTGAACCAGGCAGCGCTGATCACCAATGACTCAAAGATCACAGTGCTCAAACAGGTGAGTTGGGGGGTGAGGGAGAGGGAGGGTAGGCCAGGGGCAGGAACACTCACTGAGAGAGCATCGCTGACACCTGAAGTCACAGGTGCCTGCTCTATATACACTCACACGCGCGCGCGTGCGCGCACATACACACACACACACACACGCCTGTGATACACTCACACGTGCTTGCTCTATATACTCACACATGCACGCACGCTCGCGCACACACACGCCTGTGATATACTCACACATGACTGCACATGTGCACTTGTACGTACCTGTGCCCCAGAGTGCAGTGCTTCCCCGACTCGGGGTGACGGGTGGAGGGGGCACCTGTAGTTTATGCACAGAGAAGCAGACTCTGCCAGTGGCTGGCCAAACTGGCCCTTAGATTCTGGGGTCGTCCTGGATCCTGTGCTTTCCTCTCCCGTGGTCCAGTAGGGTGAGCAGACAGTGATGACCAGAGTGGGTAGGGCTGCCAAGCAGAATCAGGAGGGGGCTCCTGGCTGGGCAGTGGTGGCGCTCACCTCTAATCCCAGCACTCTGGAGACAGAGGCAGGTGGATCTCTGTGAGTTCGAGGCCAGCCTGGTCTACAGAGTGAGTTCCAGGACAGCCTCCAAAAACAATACAGAGAAACCCTGTCTCAACACCCCCTTCACCCCCCTGCCCAAAAAAAAGCAGCCTGGCATGTAAGAGGTGTCAGGAATGGGCTCTCCTGGTCAGAATGCTTGTTGGATGCTGACATTGTGAGGCTGGAAAACTGGCAGCCAGGCAAAAGGAGGCTGAACCTCAGGAAGGCAGGAGCCCCAGGGTTTTCTTTTCCTCTCTCCTCTTCCTTGTCCTTGTGCTGGAGCCTAGAGCCTTGGCTGGCCAGGCAGCAGTCTCGTGGGGCTACATGCTTCATTCAGACTCATTCATTCTTTTATTTGGGTTTTTGTTTTATTTTATCTCATTCTGTTTTTGAGACACGGTCTCTCTATGTAGTCCTGATTGTTCTGGAACTCGCTCTGTAGACCACGCTGGTCTCGAACTCACAGAGATCCGCCTGCCTCTGCCTCCCGAGTGCTGGGATTAAAGATGTGCGCCACCACCGCCCGGCCATCCCATATTTTTATATTCTTTATTTCATGTATGCCTGCACAGTGTACGGGCGTCAGAGGGCAGCTTGCTAGAATTGGCTCTTTCTTTCTACCAAGAGGCTCCCAGAGAGTCTGTTCAGATCTCGAGGCATGGGTGGCTAGCACCTTACCCCCTAAGCCATCTTTGTGACCCTTAGTTTTAGCTTTTTAGATAGAGTTCATAGTATAGACTGCCTGGATAGCATGACAATCCTGCCTCCGCCTCCCAAGGATTATGAAGAAGAACCACTGTGCCCGGCTTTGGAGCCTGGTTCTAGGTCTGTTCCTCTTCCCCCAATCTCCTAGGTTCAGGAGCTGATCATCAACAAAGACCCCACCCTGCTCGACAACTTCTTGGATGTGAGTGGTCAGCCCGCGGGTGGGATGGAAGTGAGGTGGTGTCCCTTGGTGTGGCCTGATCGTGTCCCCTCCGACATTACAGGAGATCATCGCTTTCCAAGCAGACAAGTCCATCGAAGTGCGCAAGTTCGTCATCGGCTTCATCGAGGAAGCATGGTATGGGACCTCCTTGAGACTGCCTGGTGTCCTGGCTTGTGTTCCCTGGAGTCCCCAGCACACAGCCAATGAGTGCAGCCCTGGGCGTCACGGTCCCGGCCGGCCCTTGCACCATCGCTTCACGCTTGCTTTGCTGGCTGACGTGGCCTGTACCAGTGCTCTTTTGTTTTGTTTTGTTTTGTTTTGTTTTTGTTTTTCGAGACAGGGTTTCTCTGTGGCTTTGGAGGCTGTCCTGGAACTCGCTCTGTAGACCAGGCTGGCCTCGAACTCACAGAGATCCGCCTGCCTCTGCCTCCCGAGTGCTGGGATTAAAGGCGTGCGCCACCAACGCCCGGCTTAGCCAGTGCTCTTAAACTCGAAGCCAGCCATCTTTCCTGGTCTCCCCCCTCTCTCTCTCACACACACACACACACACACACACACACACACACTCTTTCTTTGAAGTTTCATATTTTTTGAACAATGCAGCTGGTGCTTAGAGTCAGAAAGGAACTTACGTTGTGAAAAAATCACATTACTGTGTTGTGCTCTGGGGCCTGGCCTTCTCAGATTGCTTTGTTCCTTGGCCAGGGTTACTGGAGGCCTTTGATTCTTTCTGGCAGCCAAACTGACCCTGCCAGTTCTTAGTCCTACCAAGGGTCCCTGATGTGGGAGCCTTCAGGCTTGAGTAAACAAAAGTAGGTGTTGTCCTGAGTCCTTTCATTGCGCGCTGGGTGGTTTTGGTGGCTGTTCGCACCTGTGCAGTGGGTGGTATTCAGATAGGATAAGGAACGGGCTAGGGATGTGACTCTGCAGTGCTTGCCTAGCATGCACGGAGCCTTGGGTTCCCCAGCACTTTAGGAATCTGTGTGGTACACACTTAAAAATCCTAGCACAGGCGATGTGGAGGCAGGAGGATCTGGAGCCCAAGGTCACCCTCAGCTGTTAGGTAGGTAGAGGCCAAGCTGGGGCCGAGACTCTGAAACCTCAAACACTTGTTGGCTGTCGCTTACTTAGACAGCCGGACCCTACAGAGTTGAAGGAGTGAAGGCCGCAGGGACAGCCGTGGTACAGCAGACCTGTCAGCATCCTCCTCCATACTGGGCGTGCTGACAGAGATTCTCACACCACCACCTCAGTTTCTGGATTCGTGGGCCTGAGTCCCCACCCCAAGGCCAACATTACCGGTCCCCTTTCTTCCCTCCCCAGCAAGCGGGACATTGAGCTGCTGCTAAAACTGATCGCCAACCTCAACATGCTCCTGCGGGACGAAAATGTGAACGTGGTGAAGAAGGCCATCCTCACCATGACCCAGCTCTACAAGGTGGCCCTGCAGGTGAGCAGCACAGCCGGCCTTCAGCGAGGACGGCCTTCCTTACAGCCACGCCAGGGGGTTGAGGTCACGACGCGGTCGCCCAGAGAAAGCTGCACATGCTTCCTCCCTTAGCTGGGCTATGGGCTATGTTGCCAGTCCTGGTGAGCATAAGCTTGTCATGAGTGAGAGTAGACAGCCAGGCATCTGATGTGTGGGCCCACTCATTATGCATTCCACAGACACTCCCCCAGAGTGTCCACTTTCAAGCTCTGACAGGTGGTGCCGGGACAGCCAGCACCAGACTCCAGATGCAGCCTTCACAGTGCTAGCTCAGAGGGACACAGTGCAGCCGGTGGGTTGCTCACCTGTCAGCCCAGCCTGTGGGAGGCTGGGCAGGAAGAGTTCAAGGCCACCTTGGACTGCAGAAATAATAGCAGTTTTTAAAAAGAATCACGAGTCTACAGAAATGGCCAAGCTGTTGGGAATACTTTTCTTCCAGAGGACGTCCCACCACCACATGGTCTCTCATAACCATCTGTAACTCCAATTGCTTTTCTTGTTTGTGTATTTGTTTTTGTTTTTTTGGAGACAGGGTTTCTCTGTGGCTTTGGAGGCTGTCCTGGAACTCGCTCTTGTAGATCAGGCTGGTCTCGAACTCACTCTGCCTCCCGAGTGCTGGGATTAAAAGTGTGTGCCACCACTGCCTGGCCTGTAACTCCAATTTCAGGACATCTGACACTCTCTTATGACTTCCTTGGGTACTGCATACAAGTGTTGCACAGACACACACAGACAAAACACCCATACACATACACATAAAAAGGAGGATCACAGGAGAGTTCTCAATTGTTATTTGATGACGCAGGAATGAGTTTATTGGTTAGGTCACTCATTGTTAGCAAAATGAAGCCAGTTACTCACTGCTGCCTTTTGGGTGGGAGTATTCGGGTGTTTTGCCTGCATATATGTCTGTGCAATGTGTGTGCAGTGCCTGTTGAGGCCAGAAGAGAGCATCAGGTCTTCTGGAACTGAGTAACAGACGGGGAGAGATGCCAGATGGGCTTGGGAATAAACCTGGGCCCTGTGGAAGAGCAGCCAGTGCTCTTTACCTGCCCACCTGTCTCTTCAGCCCTGCTGACCCCTCTGCGGTGACTGTTCCTGGGTTTTGAGGTCTGATGCTTCACCACGGGCTTAGCTGTGTCTTGGTCGCCCCCATCCTACCTGGCCCAGTACTGAGCGTAGCTGTTGGTTTAGGCAAGTGCTCACAGCATTCAGTCTGCAGGTGGGGCAGAGCCTGCTGGCAGTGATGTTGTCCTGGCTGTCTCTGACTTTCCTATGCCCGGCCCCTCGGCAGTGGATGGTGAAGTCTCGGGTCATCAACGACCTCCAGGAGGCCTGCTGGGACATGGTGTCCTCCATGGCTGGGGAGATCATCCTGCTGTTGGATTCCGACAATGATGGCATCCGTACACATGCAATCAAGTTTGTGGAGGGCCTCATTGTCACCCTGTCACCTCGCATGGCTGATTCAGAGGTCCCCCGACGCCAGGAGCATGACATCAGTCTGGACCGAATCCCTCGAGATCACCCCTACATCCAGTACAGTGAGTGCTGCCGAGCCCTGGGGCTGTTACACGGTGCTGTTACAGTGTGTTCTGTAGACTCACATGGAGCTTGCTTTACTCGTTTTCCTGTAGTATGAGCTCAGTGTGTTTACGTCAGAACGTAACTGTTGACTCTGGAGGACCAGACTGAGCATTGCTGCTCCAGGACTACTGGGCTGTGTGGGTGGATCGTCATCTAGTCAAGTTGATGGTGGGACCCCACTGACCGAGCCTCTCCTTCCCGTTAGATGTCCTGTGGGAGGAAGGCAAGGCAGCCTTGGAGCAGCTGCTGAAGTTCATGGTGCACCCTGCCATCTCCTCCATCAACCTGACCACAGCCCTGGGCTCCCTTGCCAACATCGCCCGCCAGAGACCCATGTTCATGTCCGAGGTGATCCAGGCCTATGAGACCCTGCATGGTAGGTTGAAGGTCCTCGCCCCGTGCCTGCTCCTGGCCAGGTTGCTGCTTCCCCGGGAGCTGTTGAGCTGTGCATACGCCACTGCTCCGTGTTAGATAGAAAGCTTTGGCTTGGGATGCTGGACCACAAGATTGTTTCTCACAACATCCCTCCATCCCTCAGAAGAGGAAGCTGGTGACATTCTCCCATGTTTGTGCCTGGGGTTGAGGCATGGTTGGATGCCTCTGAGCCGTTGCATTGGCTTTGTTTTCTAGCCGTTTCTTGAAGCACTAAAGATGGCCCTAGAGCTCTAGGCTCCCATCCTATCCACTTAGCAACAGAGGGAGAGAGCAACTCTTTCCCCATCATTCCAGCAAAAGTCAAGGCCGATGTTCATTGTTTATGATTGGCTGAGCAGAGACTGTGAGCCTACCACTGAGCCAATCACAGTGGCCAGGGAAACGCAGTGTTCTCATTGGCCCTAGTCTCCTGCACACTTGGGCAGAGGATGGAGACAGGGTGGTTCCCTCAGAAGGGAACGAGCGTGGCTCAGGCCGAGGGGCTGATGGTGGGCACTGCACAGGCCGAGTTAGAGGCTTCTTTCTCTGTGGAGCAGGGGCAGCTCGCTCCCCAAGGTGACTGAGACTGGCTGGTCATGCCTGTGGCAGGAGGACCGGCCTGAGCTGTGGCAGCTGTTGAGTCAGCAGCCTGTGGAGGAGGTGGCGGCTACAGCCGTCCGCAGGGTGGCAGTGGCTGCAGATCTGAGACCGGAACCTGAGGCCTGAGTGCAGAGAAGTAACGCGTAGGCTTCCTCACTTTAAAGGACTAATATCCTAGAGGTCTCTTGGGCTTTCGGTCTCCGCTTGAAAGGGGGAAGACTGCCAGTCCTTCTGTGAGCCCGGGAACTTCCCAGGGAATGGCAGCAAGAACTGAGAATTGAGCCTGGCAGGCCACACAGGGATCTGTTCCCAGCACCGAGCCCCCACCTCTGTCCTCACAGCCAACCTGCCCCCAACCCTGGCCAAGTCCCAGGTGAGCAGCGTGCGTAAGAACCTCAAGCTGCACTTGCTGAGCGTGCTCAAGCACCCGGCCTCCTTGGAGTTCCAGGCCCAGATCACCACCCTGCTGGTGGACCTGGGCACCCCCCAGGCAGAGATCGCCCGCAACATGCCCAGCAGCAAGGACTCCCGCAAACGGTCCCGGGATGACGCAGACTCCACGCTGAAGAAGATGAAGCTGGGTGAGTTGGGACGTAGGCCTGGCTTTGTTACACTGTGCTAAGTTGCATTAATACACAGGGTATTCCGTACCGTGATGTGGTAAATGTACCCAAGTAATTAGCTGTGGCATATAGTACATTTAGTGAGTGTGAGCTTGCGTTTCTGAGTAGGGACTTCTAGTCTAGGAGACGGGAACCTTGGTCTTTCTGCCTCCACCTCTGGACTGCTGGCATGGCGGATGTGTGGCCAGTGAGGGTTCATTTAGATGTTACGAAAAGGAAGCGAGTGCCGCGTTCTTCGTGTTTTCTTCTCCCGTTGTATATATGTGCAGAAGGCTCTTTTCCTTTACTTGATATATGTGTAATTGGATTTTTCTTGTTTTGTTTTGGTCTTTCAAGAAGGCTTTCTCCGTGTAGCCCTGGCTGTTCTGGAACTCGCTGTAGACCAGGCTGGCCTTGAACTCACAGAGACTCACCTGCCTCTGCCTCCCGAGTGCTGGAACTAAAGGCGTGCGCTGCCACCATCTGGCTCGGGGTTTTCTTTTTTAATTTTGAAAACTTTAACATTTTTGTTTTTTGTTGAGACACAGTCTTACTTCCTCTGCCTCCAGGTGTGAGGATTGTAGGTGAGGGTCACCACCCCAGCTCTGAAGTGATTTCTGGGGTACTCAACAATAGTGTTGACCATAGCAGCCTCTTAGTACCAACAGTTTTTAAAAATGTCGTGTGGGACTGGAGAGATGGCTCAGTGGTTAAGAGCACTGGCTGCTCTTCCAAAAGGACCCGGGTTCAATTCCCATTACCCATATGACAGCTAACAACTGTCTACAACTCCAAAATCCAACACCATTAAACAGGCAAAATCTCAAAATAAAAAGTGGTAACAATAAAAATGCCGTGTGTGTTTGTAGAACGTTTCTGAAATTATGTTGGGGTTTGTTTTGCTTTTGTGAAGATCTCACTGTGTAGTCCTGGCTGCCTTCAATCCACCTGCCTCTGCTTCTGAAGTGCTGGGATCACAGAGGGGGCCAGAGCACCCAGCTGGGAAGTTCTTTTTCGTATTCAAATGGAATTAATTTCATAAGGGCTGCTGTGGGGATCTAGCTACAGTTCTCCATTGCTCGGTGAGCGAGAGCAATGCTGTGCTCTCCTTTAAGCTTCTGTGGAGGAGATTCTTGGAGTCTGCTGCAATTTTTTTAAGTGGGGGAGGGGGCGCACATATGCCATGGTGCATGTATGGAGGCCAGGGTGCAACTTTGTGGGATCTGTCCTCTTCTTCTGGGTATCAAACTCAGATCTTCATTCAGGTTTGTGCGGGAAACACCTCACCCCACTGAGCCTGGCTGGCCCTTCATCTTTTCACTATTTTAACTTTTTCATTATATTAATTTTATTTCATGTGTGAGTGTCCCCCTTGTACACATATTTACCGCGTGCGTGCTTGGTGTCTCTGGAAGACTGAAGGCGGTATCACATTCCCTGGGACTGGCCTTGCAGGTGGTTGTGAGCCACGATTTGGACGTTCTTAAGTCTAAGCTGCCTCTGCCTCTGCCCTGCATCTTTTTAACGGTGGTCAAGTACTCCGTGATGTGCATGGAAACATCGACAGTTAATCTGTGGACTTTCTGTTTCTGCCCTGCTGTAGGACTGTCCTATACATCTAACCCTGAGCACTCCCAAAGGAAAATACTTAAAGGGGTCGTGCATTAAGTTTGTCTAAAATCAGTTTTATTTTCTTACTATTTTTAAAGATTTATTTGTTTTTTATTATTGTTTATTTATTTTTTAAAATAATTTGTTTAACTTTATTTTGAAGGTATCACGCCAATCACAAACTGGAGTCACAGACAGTTGTGCACTGCCATGTGGGGGCTCTGTAGACCAGGCTGGCCTTGAGCTTGAGATCTGCCTGTCTCTGCCTCCCGAGTGCTGGGATTAAATGTGGGAGCCACCACTGCCTACCCAGCTAATATTTATTTGTGTATTTTTAATGGTGTATACTCATATGGGTGTGTGTATGAGCATGAGTGCGGTTGCCCACAAAGGCGGGAAGAAGACATTGGACCCTTTGGAACTGGAGTTACAAGCATTTGTAAGCTGTGTGACGTGAGTGATGGACACCACATTTGGGTCCTCTGGATAAACAGCAGTGCTCTTGAGGTTTGAGCCATTTGTCCAGCTCCGTAGTTCTTTAAGCTTCTTTTTTTTTTTTTTTTTTTTTTTTTTTTTTGGTTTTTCAAGAAAGGGTTTCTCTGTGGCTTTGGAGTCTGGCCTGGAACTCGCTCTGCAGACCAGGCTGGCCTCGAACTCACAGAGATCCGCCTGCCTCTGCCTCCCGAGAGCTGGGATTAAAGGCGTGCGCCACCAACGCCCGGCTTTTGTTTTTTAAATATATATTTTATTTATTATGTATACAGTGTTCTGCCAGAAGAGAGAACCAGATCTCATTATAGATGGCTGTGAGCCATCATGTGGTTGCTGGGAATTGAACTCAGGTCCTCTGGAAGAGCAGCCAGTGCTCTGAACCTCTGAGCCACCTCTCCAGCCCCGAGCTTCTTGTTTTAAAGTGACTTTGCATGGACAGACAAACAGCAGGCGTGGTACTGGAGGCTTCGGTGTGCCACTTGTGGTCTTGATCACACATTGCGTTTGGCCCGTATGTGTCTGTCTCTCACTCAGCTAACACCGTGTCCATATCCACTGAGTGGTCCCTGCTGTGCAATGCCAATCTTCTGGCGACGATGGTGGTATAGCCTCTGATCCAGCACTTGGGGGTCTGAATCAGGAGTGTCATCAGTCCCAAACTAGTCTGAGCTATATAGTAAATTTAGGCCAGCCTGAGCTACATATGACAGTGTCTCAAGAAGTGGGCTGGTGATATGGCTCGGGGGTTAAGAGTGCTATCTACTCTCTCTGAGGACCCGAGTTCAGTTCCCAGTGTTGATGCGGCAGCCCATAACCATTTGTTAGTCCAGTTCCAGGGATGCGTTGCCCTCTTTTGACTGTCGCGTGCTCATACATGCATGCACGCAGGCAAATACCCACATGCATAGACCAAGTAAACCACTCCTTACAAGGTGAAGGAGACCGATGTCAGGGACAGGGACAGGAACTGTCCCTCACTGGGGCACCTACTTACCCAGTACAGGGTTCAGCATTCCATCCTCAGTGTGGACTACATTAATGGTGTTGTCATCCTGGTAATGTGATCCAGATAACACCGGAGCCCCAGGAAGAGGTGGGCGCCCGGGGCCCTGTGGCACTTTCCGGCCAGGACGAGCCGCAGCTTAGGTCCTTCCCTGCCTGCGCTGTGGCTGCTCCATGCACTGGCTGGCTAGAGGCAGGGCCCCTGGCTCCCTGACCCAGGTTTGGCTGCCGTCTAGAGAGCCAGCCCGTTGTCCCTTCCCTTCTCAGAGCCCAACTTGGGAGAAGATGATGAGGACAAAGACTTGGAGCCTGGCTCATCAGGGACTTCGAAGGCCTCAGCCCAGATCTCAGGCCAGTCAGACACGGACATCACCGCTGAGTTCTTGCAGCCTCTGCTGACGCCTGACAACGTGGCCAATCTGGTGAGGAGGCTGAGGTGGTCCCAGGGATGGGAGCCCCGATTCCAGTTCTTTTCCTGCCATGCATGCTGGCCACCTCCTGGTAGCATCAGCAGAGGGTCCCTCCCACCCTGGATGGGCCTCTCCCCTCGCCCTCCTCCTCCCAGAGGCCATTTTCCTCATTATCCCACCCCCATTTACTCACTCTGTTCTTTGGTGTGGGGGCTCTCCCAGATGGACAGCCCAGTGGTCATTGTTTTCCCAGAGAGCTGAGACAGGGAGAGCAGGCCCAGCCCCGCCTCAGTTCCCGCTGCTCTTCCCATGCTGGCTAAGGGTTCCCTTCCCCGGGCATCCCGCAGGTCCTCATCAGCATGGTGTACCTGCCCGAGACCATGCCTGCCTCCTTCCAAGCCATCTACACCCCGGTGGAGTCTGCAGGTACCGAAGCCCAGATCAAGCACCTGGCTCGGCTCATGGCCACACAGATGACAGCTGCAGGACTGGGCCCTGGTGAGTCGTGTGCTGAGCCAGGCCAGGCCTTGGCACTGGATGCTCCTTCTGGAAAAGCTGTGCAGATGAAGGTCACCGTGTTCCTCTCATGGGTCCATCAGCATGCAGAGTGCTCAGTGTCTTCAGGTCCCAGGGTTTGAAACCCAACAGACTTCACCTTGAGGCCCAGGCTGAGCCAGACCGGCTGTGTCAGTTACTGAGACTCTGAGCTTTGGAGTCCTTTCCTCGTTTCATCAATAGTTTTGTTTTGTGTGTGTGCCCTCAGGCCAGGAGAGGGCGTCAGGAGAGACAGGAATCACAAGAGGTTGTGGGTGTCAAGCAAGCTCAGGTCCTCTGCAAGAGTAGCAGTCCAGGATTTTGTCTTTTTTGTTTTGTTTTTTTGGTTTTTTGGTTTTGTTTTGTTTTGTTTTTTGAGACAGGGTTTCTCTGTATTATTTTGGAGGCTGTCCTGGAACTGGCTCTGTAGACCAGGCTGGCCTCGAACTCACAGAGATCCGCCTGCCTCTGCCTCCCGAGTGCTGGGATTAAAGGCGTGCGCCACCACCGCCCGGCGTCTTTTTTTTTTTTTAAGATTTATGTATTTATTATGTATACAGTGTTCTGTCTGCATGCATGCCTGCAGGCCAGACAGCAGCATCAGATCTCATTACAGACGGTTGTGAGCCGCCACGTGGGTGCTAGGATTTGAACCCCGGTCCTCTGGAAGAGCAGCCAGTGCTCTTAACCGCTGAGCCATCTCTGCAGTCCAGGGTTTTGTCTTATTTAGTTATTAATGTACACAGTGTTCTGCCTGCATGTCTGCCTGCAGGCCAGAAGAGGCTCATTACAGATGGTTGTGAGCCACCATGTGGGTGCTAGGATTTGAACCCCGGTCCTTTGGAAAAGGAGCCAGTGCTCTTAACCGCTGAGCTATCTCTAGCCCCCGGATCTTGTCTTCTTTAAGACCAGATGTTGTTGTGCAACCCATGCTGGCTTCTAATTTGCACCAGTCTCCCTGCCTAGTCTCCCGAGTGCTGGAATTATAGGTGTGAACCACCCTTGGCACCAGCATGTTCTTTGAAGTATAAATTATGAACAGTGACACAAGCGCAACTCCAGTGTCAATGTGGCCTTGAGCTTCACAGAGGTTTTTTTTTTTTCCACTTTATGTGGGTTCCAAAGACTGGACTCAGCTCCCCTTTACCCTCTGAGCCATTGCCCCAACCCTTGTTTCAGAACTTGGTGTCGTGAGCACAGCTGCTGTGGACAGTGGCTTGAATCTTTGGTATGCTCAGGTTTTTCCCTGACTGTGCTCCAAGGAATGGCGTGGTCGAGTCACGTGGCCTCTGCTTTTAAAGCCTGTTTTTCGTGAGGATGCCCGCGTGGCACACACCTGTCATCCCAGGAAGTGGAGGCAGGAGGATCAGAGGTCATCCTTGGATTCACAGTGAGTTTGAGGACAGCCTGGGGTGCATGAGACCCTAACTCAAACCCCAAATGGGCTGGTACGGCAGCTCGTGAGTAAAAGTATTTGCTGCCAAGCCCAGAACCTAGGAACGAGAAAACCTCACCCATGCACCGCGGCATGAGTATGTACATCCCTGTACAAATGAAGGTATTTTACCCAAAGAAGCTGGGGAGCTGGCTCAGTGGGTGCGTGCTTGCTGTGTAAGCATGAGGCTTGTGCTCCGATCCCTACCATCCACAGAAAAGCCGAGGTGGTGCGCACCTGTAACCCCAGCACTGGATGAAGGCACACGCAGGCTGGTCCTGGGGATCTTCCTAAAACAGCCAGCTCTGGGTTCTGTTGGTGACCCTGTCTTAAAAAATCAAGTTACATAGCTCAGAGGCAGAGGTGCCGGCTGCCACACCCAATGACCTGAGTTTAACCCTGGGGACTCATTTCGGGAACCAGCTCCACGGAATTGTCCTGTAGTCTCTGTATACATACACATGCACACTGCATAAATAAAAGGTAATGGTTAGAAAGAAAAGCTAGGCGGGACACACGTCTAACCTTGGCACTCAGGAGGCAGAGGCAGCAGATCTCTGCGTTTGAGGCCAGCCTGGTCTACAGAGTGAGTCCAGGCTGGCCAAGATACACAAAGAGATCCTGTCTCAATAAAAAGAGTAGAGCCAGGCAGTGGTGGCGCACGCCTTTAATCCCAGCAATTGGGAGGCAGAGGCAGGGGGATTGCTCTGAATTCAAGACCAGCCTGGTCAACAGAGGGAGGTCTAGGACAGCCAGAGCTACACACAAGGAAACCCTGTTTTCAGAAAACAACACACACACACACACACACACACACACTTCCACGTGCCTGCACAGTCGAGCACACCAACACATGTCACGCGCATACTACATAGGCGAATGTCACACAGACTTACACTAAGAGAGAGAGAGAGCTTGTGGCATATCTCGATGGCTGTGACATTGGCTGTGCCTCCAGGCATGAAGCCCTCCAGCTGAACCCCCGGGTCGTGTTGCTGGGTGGGCTACACGGAGGGCACCGTGCGTGCGTGCGGGGCAGAGCCTGGGGTGCAGGTGATGGAGCCGCGGCCGCTCGGCTGCTTCCCTTCAGGTGTGGAGCAGACGAAACAGTGCAAGGAGGAGCCCAAGGAGGAGAAGGTGGTGAAGCCCGAGAGCGTCCTGATCAAGCGGCGCCTGTCCGCGCAGGGCCAGGCCATCTCTGTGGTGGGCTCCCTGAGCGCCATGTCGCCCTTGGAGGAGGAGGTGCCCCAGGCCAAGAGGAGGCCCGAACCCATCATCCCTGTCACACAGCCCCGGTGAGTCCTCGTCTAGTCGGGACATGGGTTCCACCCTGCGAGCAGGTACAGGGCTGGGCCAGGCTCTCCCTCTGCTTCGGAGTCGGTGCAGGCAGTGCTTGTGCGAGTCTGCAGCCTCATCGCCTTTCCAGTCTTGCCTTGGGAGAGCGGTGGGCTTCCTCACAGGCGGAGGCCCTAGGTTAGAGAACTCCTGGTGCCACCAGTCATGGTGACAGTGAGGTTCCTGATGTGCAGCAGGGACTCCTGGTCACCATCACTTTACCCCAAAGTCAGTCTCCACCCCACCTGAGCATCCAGTGTATCTGCTCCCTTGCAGCCTCTCGCTCCCCTTCCCCCATTCCATCTGCCCCGCCCGCAGCGAGCCCCGCCCAGGGTCTTTGTGCTGACTCCTGTCCCGCTGAGCCCCTTCTGGTCCCTGCCTGCTGTCATAGGAAGACACCTCCTTGGCAGAAAGAGTCACCGCTCCTTCCCCTCTCTGTCTTCGTGCTGTGCTGAGCCTCACTGGGAATTCACAGCTGGAGAGGGGCTGTGTCTCTGTATGGCCCAGTCCCTGAGCTGGGCCTCCAGACAGACTGGGCTGCGGAAAGCATGCCAAGTCACTGTCCCTGTCCTTGTGTAGGCTGGCGGGAGCTGGTGGGCGCAAGAAGATCTTCCGTCTCAGTGACGTGCTGAAGCCCCTAACGGATGCCCAGGTGGAAGCCATGAAGCTGGGAGCTGTGAAGCGGATCCTGAGGGCTGAGAAGGCTGTAGCCTGCAGTGGGGCGGCCCAGGTGTGCCCGTGGTTTAGTGAACAGTCCCTGTGGCTCCGGCCCCCAGCTCCACCCAGCCACCCCTGCAGGATCAGAGCAGCAGCCTTTAGACAGTGAGGGCTTATGGGGTGGAGTGGGCAACTCTGCACGGGCTGGTCCTGCAGGGCTGGGTTTTAGTGGCCAGCTTTTAGAAATGTAATGTATTATATATGTGTTTGTCTGCATGAGTTTATGTGCGCTGTGTATGCACATGAGCCTGCAGAGGCCAGAAGAGGGCACCAGATTCCCTGCCACTGTAGTTACGGGAGTTGTGAGCTACCACGTGGGTGCTGGAAACCAAACTCAACTCCTCTGCAAGAGCAGCCAGTGTTCTTGACCATTGAACCGTATCTCCAGCCTTCATTTTTATGTTTTTGTTTGTTTTGTTGTTGTTTTTGGCTATCTTCAAACTCGCTTTGGAGACTCACAGAGATCCGCCTGCCTCTGCCTCCCAAGTGCTGGGATTAAAGGCGTGCTCCATCATGCCTGGGTTTTTCTTTCATTTTAAGAGAGAGAGAGGGAGTTGTTTGATGTGGACACTTTTGTCTCTGCACCTAGCATGAGCAAGGGCCATGACTTTCATCCCCAGCCCACAAAAGACTGTTCTGGACGATACACACACCCTGTACTCTCTTGGTTGTCACCCACATCCTGTCCATGCCTAGAGGTGACAAAAAGAATCTTTAGGTCTTATCCTGTACACTGAAGTACCTGGGTGTTACTTAGTGACTCCAGGAGCTTGGGGTGGCTTGGTGACAGTTGACAGTGTTTCTTCCTCATCCCTGCCACACAGGGTTATCCTGCCGTGTGTGCTTCATGGGCCCTCCTTGCTTGAGAGAGTGGGTGAGCGAGTGGGTGGATGGGTGAGTGAGTGAGTGGGTGAGTGATTTGGTTTTCTAGAGAAGGCCTCACTCTCCTCAGGCTGGCCTTGAACTTGAGCAGTCTGGGTGCTGGGAATGTAGATGTTAGCCGCTATCCCACATTGAATGGTGCTTACCCTGGAGGTCCCTGGACCAGGCAACAGAAGTGCAAGGCATGATTGAAGAGGGCCCCGGTGGCTGGGCCGTACTCACTGACTTGCTCACCTACCCCCAGGCGCGCATCAAGATTCTGGCCAGCCTCGTAACACAGTTCGACTCTGGACTCAAGGCGGAGGTGCTGTCCTTCATCCTGGAAGATGTCCGGGGCCGCCTGGACCTGGCTTTCGCCTGGCTCTACCAGGAGTACAATGCCTACCTAGCAGCGGGGGCTTCAGGCACTCTGGACAAGTATGAGGACTGCCTCATCCGCCTGCTCTCTGGCCTGCAGGAGAAGCCGGACCAGAAGGATGGGTGAGGGCTTGATGGAAAGCCCAGCCCCCTCCAGTGCCCACCTCCCCTTCTTCAGTGCCCCCAAACTTGCTCTCCCCACGTGCCCCTCTCCTCCCCTTCCAGTTCCTGCAGGAACCTGTGCCCACCGTGCTGTGGGGGTCTTGGGTGGTGTCCATCAGGCTCATTTCCTGCTCTGCTACTTGGTGTGGAGGACCTGCCACCCTCTGGGCTTCTGGTTCCCATCTGTACCAACAGTTCCCAGGATGGGACGGTGGCTGGGCGGTAGAGTACATCCCTAGCACACAGGGAGCCCTGGGTTCCAGCCCTGGTTGTACAAAAGGAAGAAGGCCTCAGGGAGGGAGCGTCTCCCACCGTGTGTGCCCGCCTGAGGCTCTGGAGACACTATGCCGTGGGGCCGTGGGATGCGCGTCTCCAGCGAGACCCGTGTGTGTCTTGGGCAGGGTCTTCACCAAGGTGGTTTTGGAGGCCCCGCTGATCACGGAGAGCGCCTTGGAGGTGATCCGCAAGTACTGTGAGGATGAGGTAAGTGGGCTGCAGCAGGCAGGAGGATCGGGAGGCCTGTGCTGTAGAGCGGGAGGCAGGCGGCGTGACAAGGGGGAGGCAGCGGGCCAGGCTGAGCACCGCCCTCCCCTGCAGAGCCGCGCCTACCTGGGCATGTCGACACTGGGAGACCTGATCTTCAAGCGCCCGTCCCGCCAGTTCCAGTACCTGCACGTCCTCCTGGACCTCAGCTCCCATGAGAAGGACAGGGTGAGCAGTGCCCACAGCCAGGCAGCCTGGCCTTCCTCTCCTCCAGACTGGCTTCCGTCTACCGCGGCTTGACATCACCATGGCTTCAGGGCCGCTGTCCTGACCCGGAGTGTACGCCCTCAAAGCAGGGCGGGCATGCTCACTCTCCTTCACTCCTGTTGGCGAACTGGGGCCTGGGGGCAGTAGAGGAACCCATGTGACCTCAGCTATCACAGTATACGGTACCTAGGCACCCACCTGTGTAGACAAGGCATGAGGGTCAGGAAGTTTCCTGGAGGAGGAGACGTGAAATGACCATAACACTTAGTAGCCGTGCCCTACATGAGTCCTTGCTACAGCTGAAAAGGGCCCTGGACCCACACCCCATAGCCTGTCACCAGCGCCCCCCTAGACCCAAGCCCCCGTAGCCTGTCACCAGCGCCCCCCTGGACCCACACCCCATAGCCTGTCACCAGCGCCCCCCTGGATCCATGCCCCGTAGCCTGTCACCAGCGCCCCCCTGGACCCACACCCCATAGCCTGTCACCAACGCCCCCCTGGATCCATGCCCCGTAGCCTGTCACCAGCGCCCCCCTGGACCCATGCCCCGTAGCCTGTCACCAGCGCCCCCTGGACCCATGCCCCGTAGCCTGTCACCAGCGCCCCCCTGGACCCATGCCCCGTAGCCTGTCACCAGCGCCCCTGGACCCATGCCCCGTAGCCTGTCACCAGCACCCCCTGGACCCATGCCCCGTAGCCTGTCACCAGCGCCCCCTGGACCCATGCCCCGTAGCCTGTCACCAGCGCCCCCTGGACCCATGCCCCGTAGCCTGTCACCAGCGCCCCCCTGGACCCATGCCCCGTAGCCTGTCACCAGCGCCCTCTGGACCCATGCCCCGTAGCCTGTCACCAGCGCCCCCCTGGACCCAAGCCCCCGTAGCCTGTCACCAGCGCCCCCTAATGGTAGGTGATCAGGCAGCACACATTAGCGTAGCACTTCTGGCCCTGGCCCTGTGCTATTGCAAACACGTGCTGAAGACCAGACCCTGACCTCGTGGGTGGCAGATGGTGTCTGAGTGAAGCGAGGCTTAGCCAGTGACGTGTGTTCTGGGCAGTGGGCGGCCTGACCTGCCAAAGCCGAGGTCACTGGTGAGGAATGAGGGGGCAGGGCAGGGAGCAGCGAGGTAGCTGGGACTGAGAAGTGACATGCTGGCAGCCGGAGGCGCGCGTCACTGCTGTCCTGGGCCGCGGGCTGGGCTTGTGACCGTCAGAGGAGTGCAGCTGTTTGCACGCGCCCGCTCTCCCCTCAGGTGCGCTCCCAGGCTCTGCTCTTCATTAAGCGCATGTATGAGAAGGAGCAGCTTCGAGAGTATGTGGAGAAGTTCGCCCTCAACTACCTGCAGCTCCTGGTTCACCCCAACCCGCCCTCAGTGCTCTTCGGAGCTGACAAGGACACAGGTTTGATGCAGGTTCATCTGCTTTGTGTCGGGCTCCACCCAGCCTACTAGAATGGCTGCTGGACAGTGGCGAGCAGGCCAAGACAGACAGGCGACTGCGGGTTGACAGTGAGGGCCCAGTGTGGAGAGTAGTGGGTCCCACGTGGACTGCCCCTTCAGTCCCTGACAGATGGCCAGTGTGAGGACATTGATGTTGAGGCCATAACTGTGACAGGACTTGGAGGATACAGGGCTAACTTTGCGCTAGAATGACCTTCTAGCTGCCTTTGGGCTTGGTGGGTGGAGGTGGTGGGGGCGTCCTGGTCTTTCTCCTCTTCCTCCCTCTTCCCACTGACTTCATGGAGAAGGCACGGACACTAGGGACAGGGCTTTGGGAAGAAAATATGGGCCTTTATTGATGCATGGCCTTGTCCTGTCAGAGGTGGCCGCGCCCTGGACGGAGGAGACAGTGAAGCAGTGTCTATACCTCTATCTGGCTCTCCTGCCTCAGAACCACAAGCTGATCCACGAGCTGGCGGCCGTGTACACTGAGGCCATCGCCGACATCAAGCGGACCGTGCTGAGGGTCATCGAGCAGCCGGTGAGGCTTCTGAGCCCACCCGGGCGGGACTCGTCCCCGACTCCAGCTGCTCCTCGGGTGTCTGTCTCAGTAGGCTGCAGGGGCTGTCATCTGGGTTCCTGGCTTTGGCTTGGGTGGCACTTATAGAGCCTGGAGTGGGCGCCCGGGCCTCACGCTGGGCATTTGCTCTTCACACTGCACCCTGACGTGAAGGGTGACATCAGTTCCCAGGCAGGGCCACATTAGCGTCTCAGCACCGATTACCGCGGCAGCTGGCCTTCCCCTGTGCTGTTAGCGGAAGCCCCGAGCCCCATGGCCACCTCATGAAAGCAGTTCAGATGCTAACCCTGCTCTGCTGGACTCAGAGCCCTTTGCTTTATGTCCTGGCTCTGCTCTGCTATTTGAGCACGTCTCATTTTCTAGAAACCCTCCTGCCTCAGCCTCCTGTGTGCATAGCCTGCCCTCTGACGTTTTTATCACTGTAAAACGCCAGGTAGAAATGGAGGGACAGGGCAGGGCGAGGCTCTTACCTACGGTGCCGTAGCCCAGTGCTGAGGAAAAGGAAGTGGCAGGCGGGTTCTGAGGTTGCGCGCCTCAGTGTCTTCACACCGTAGGTGAGGGTGCCCGGGGCAGCCAGCACACTCCCTGCTCTATGCTCGCTGAAGCTGCTGCCCAGGTCTAGCCTGCACCCTCTGCCAGGCTGGGATGGCGGTGGTTGCGGGAGGGTGGGCAGGGACCAGGAAAACCTCCCTAGGCATTGCCACACAGGTTGGGCATGGAAGGCTTGCGACACTTGGGTCACTGACCTGCCAGAGAAAACCCCACACATGGAGAGCTCTGAGAAACGCACAGCCCAGTGACCTTAAACACTCCAGCTTCTGCAGCCTCCCCGGATGCTCTCCATAACCTGGTCTTGCTGCCCTCACCTAGATCCGAGGGATGGGCATGAACTCGCCAGAGCTGCTACTGCTGGTGGAAAACTGCCCCAAGGGGGCGGAGACGCTGGTCACCCGCTGCCTGCACAGCCTCACGGACAAAGGTGCCTGGGCCCCGCCTTCCACCCCCCCTCCCCCCCCAAGAGCTGGAGCTAAGGCCCCCAGTGACTAACCCGTGGTGGAGAAGAGCCATGTGAGCTGCACTCAGGAAAGGAGGATGGGGATCCTGCTCTGGAATCGCACTGCCCTCCCCACGCCCACAAAACCCTCCCGTATCGTATGCCTGTCTCCTGCGTCCTCCCTGTCACTCCAACCCTGCTCTCTGTCTTCCTGAAGTGCCGCCGTCCCCAGAGCTGGTGAAGCGGGTCCGAGACCTGTACCACAAGCGGCTGCCTGATGTGCGCTTCCTCATCCCTGTGCTCAATGGGCTGGAGAAGGTAGGGCAGGGTAGGGGCGAGCCTGCTTCCCCGGTAGATGGGCCAGAGGCTTGTGAGAGCCGGGTCTCAAGGCTGTGCCCCTAGGGAGTGCTGGGGCCAGTGCAGGCGGAGATGGGGATGACACTGTCCACCAGAGGAAGGCAGCAGCTTTGGGGAGACAGACATAAGGCTTAGGGGCTTCACTGGGGTGAGTGGGTGCAGAGTGGGGGGCTCTCCAAGCCCATCATCACCCTCCTCTCCCCATCCCTTCCTCCTCAGAAAGAGGTGATCCAGGCGCTGCCCAAGCTCATCAAACTCAACCCCATCGTGGTGAAGGAGGTCTTCAACCGCTTGCTGGGTACCCAGCATGGTAGGTGCCCTCCCTCCCAGCCCCAGGTCTTACCTGATTTCTCAGGCTGAGCCAGGGGCCATTTTGTCCACTGTGGTAAGAAATAAGAAAAGTATTTGAGGGAGATCACCCGTGATGTGGATGAGTTCCTCATCCTGGTCCCTGTGGCCACAGTTTAGGACACAGTGGAAGGACATGGGACTCGATGGCGTGACTGGTCTTCCCTCCCATAGCTAACGGCCTTTTTCCCCTCTTTCCCCCGGCACAGCAGAAGGTTCGAGCCATTAGCATTTAGTGAGACCCTGCCCTGCGCTGTCCTGTAGCTGCCTGTGACCGTGGGCTGTGTCCCATCAGGACTGGGATGGCTGAGCCCAATCTTGTCTCAGGCAACACAACCCAGTGGGGACAGGGGGGCCATGGCAAGGCAGCTCTAAGAAGTGGGGGGACTTCAGACTCCTCCATCCTGTCCCCAGTCCCCATGGAGCAGAGGGTGCCTTCCTGTATCTACTGAGAGCCACCTCTTTGCTGAGGCCTCTACCCACTGCAGGTGAAGGGAACTCGGCCTTGTCCCCCCTGAATCCGGGAGAGCTGCTGATTGCACTGCACAACATTGACTCAGTGAAGTGTGACATGAAGTCCATCATCAAAGGTGAGGCACCCCGTCCCCACACGGCCCAGCCCCCATGAACTGGGACAGGGCCTCAGTCACCCGCATGGCCCCATGGGATTGAAGACTATTGCCTGCTGCTGTGCCTGCCCCGTCTTGGCCTCTGTAAGGCCCATACACAGCTGTGCCTTGGCATCAGGTGGTTCTTGGGAATGAGGGCCGTCCCTCCCACACTACCTGAGGGACTCAACGAAGCAGGGCCACGGAGCACGTCAGAGGCACCAGGGCCTCTGCTGCGTGAGTGGGGGCAGCGGAGGACCTCCATAGCAGGGACTGCCTCTGAGCAGGCTCTCTCTTCACGCCCCAAGCCCACCCCTGCCTCCCACATGGCTCTCGGTAAGTATGGTGTAGGCAGGCACAGAGTTCACACAAACCAGCCATGTAACCCAGCCTGAGCAAAGCAGACCCACACCAAGAAGGCTCTGCCCGTGAGGCTCCCTGGGAAGACACCGGCATTTCCCTCCTTTCTCCCTTCCCCAGAGACTTCGGGGCCACAGTCAGCTCCGTCCCTGGAGGGGCCCTGCCCGCTACCCTGCCTCTCTCTGTCCCTCCCTTTCCTGTTCTGGCCTGGAGTGGCTTCTTCAGGCACTGCGTTCCTGGCCTCCCTCAGCAATCCTAACGGGAGGGCCTGTGAGGATAGGCAGAGGAGTCCGCAGGCCAGGGGAGGACTCGGGCAGTCTCAAAGGTGGTCCAGGGCTGTGGGCTTTAGCCTCTCACACAGGAATGAACCCAGAGCCCCGGATGGGCTAGGCACTAGCACACCTCCCTTCTAGCTCTGTTAAATGCAATGGGAACGATCCTGTCCCCGTAGCCTGGTCCCAAGGGCTGCGTGTTCATCACATAGTTTGTGCGTAATTGGACACACACACACACACTCACACACTCACACAGCCATGTTGGATCCAGAATAGAAGTCCAGTCACAAAGGGGAGAAGGGTCCTGCCAAAAGCTACACAGGTAGCAGGCAGTTCACGACCTCCCAGCTGTCTGTCTGCTCAAGTGAAGTCCCGCCCTCCCTGGGTTCTGTGAAATCCCAACACAAGACACAGTGCTGGGTACACGGTTAGGACATTGGCAGCCCGATCTGGCCTGCCTGGGACTCGGGAAGGGCTTTCTGAAGTGGGGTCAGGGACCAGGTGACAGCTGAGCCTGCCTGGCCCGTGCTGGGACCGAGCAGAGGCTCCAGATGAGCGGAACCTGGCTTTAGCCTCGTGCAGCCCTCTGGGATGGACGACAGCTTGGGCTGCCGGATGGAGAGGGTTAGAGCCCGGTGGGAAGTCACCAAGAGGCTGGGTGGGCTCTGGCTTCAGGGCCCGTTTGGGCAGCAGTGCAGCGAGCCTTCGTAGAGGAACAGGCACCTCTTCATCTGACAGGCCTCTCTGCCCTCCAGCCTGTGCATCTACGGCAGTGTCCCCTCTCTCTTTGGGCCGCCTCCTTACAGGACCACCCTCCCCTCCGTTGGCTTCTCAGAGATTTGTGAGGGGGAGGCTTCCTTCTGGCTCAATAAAGACTTCCTGGTTGACACACTCACATGGCCAGTGGTGTTTGGGAAGGACTTCGGGGCAGCTCCTGGGCTCTCCCCTTAGCCCCGCTGGCCCTAACATTGCCACCCACTCCCGGGAGCTAGACCTCAAAGCCTGCTCCAAGCTTTCTTCAGGGTGACATCTCCGCATCCTGTAGGCACTGCTACTCCATTGGGTCCTCATCCTGGGTCGGGCCCTCACCACTACCTCTTACCCTCTCTTGCCTGTTGCTCTCCTAAGTGTCCCTTGTCATACCTGCCCTGCACCGTCACAGACCCTAATGCCTTTGGTCAGCCTTCTGGCTGTTTCTTCTGGGGATGCTAGGGTGTCAGCAGCTCCTACCACTCCCCTAAATGGGTTACAGCCACCCTTCTTAGGCCGTGACAGGCCCCAGGGCTTGGCAGCGAGCTGTCTACCCCACTCCCCAGGGCTGTCTGTCCACTGGGAAGAGGTCGGGTGTCACAGACCACAGGGTATCTATCCGGGGGTTGGGCACACCTATCTCCATCTTCCTGGGGCAGGACCGTTGAACATCCCCATAAAGGGCCGTTGTGGTAGGGGTGGAGAAGTTTGGGGGGTGGGGTTCCCACTTCCTGGGGAACATCCCGGCAGAGGGGACAGGCCACTCTCCGCCTCCTCACAGCCACCAACCTGTGCTTTGCGGAGCGGAATGTGTATACATCGGAGGTGTTAGCCGTGGTGATGCAGCAGCTGATGGAGCAAAGTCCCCTGCCCATGCTGCTCATGCGGACCGTCATCCAGTCCCTGACCATGTACCCCCGCCTGGGGGGCTTCGTCATGAACATCCTGGCCCGGCTCATCATGAAGCAGGTAACCCGCCCTGGCCCCAGGCAGTGCGCGCCTGGGGCAGATCTCGCTGCCCTGCCCTGCCGGGTGGCAGGATCCTGTCTCTGGATGGCCTCCCTGCCGAGAGCTGTGTCCCTCCACCCCTTCCTCCTGGCTACTGGGTGACCCGGGAGAAGAGTTAGGGATACCAGAGGTGTGGGTGCCTCCCATTACCCCACCCCTAGGCCCTGCGGGGCATGTAGCTCAGCTGGAAACATCTGGTCTTTGTAGGAACTGGAATGGGGGGGGTTGTGTTTTAGTGAGAGTCTTGCCACCACGTGTCCCAGGATAACCAAAAACTCAGATTTGCGGTGATTCTCCTGCCTCAGTCTTCCTCGTGGTGGGATTGCAGGCAGGCAGGCAATACCAGCTTCTAGAATACTCTATGGAAGAAGTTCCATCCTCCATCCCAAAGCTGGGTTCAGACCCCAGGCTGGCCCTGTGTAAGGTCTGCCAGAGGTCCTTGCACCTCCAGTCTGTTTGTTAGCTGGGTGGCGGTGGCTGTGAGAGCATGAGGTGGTGCTGTCCTAGCCCTTGGGGCTGTGCTGACCTAGGGGCTGGGGGCGGGGTCACGTCCTAGTCGTCTCCTGGGCAAGCCTGGAGCAAGCTCTCAAGTGGCGCCACGTGGGTGGTCATGGCAGTGTCTGCGGGGTGGAGGTGGCTGCTTGGGCCTTCACCTAACGGCCCCCTCCCGCCCCACAGGTGTGGAAGTACCCCAAGGTATGGGAGGGTTTCATTAAGTGCTGCCAGCGCACCAAGCCCCAGAGCTTCCAGGTCATCCTGCAGCTACCTCCGCAGCAGCTTGGTGCGGTCTTTGACAAGTGCCCTGAGCTCCGCGAGCCGCTGCTGGCCCATGTGCGCTCCTTCACCCCGCACCAGGTACCTGGGCAGTGAGCCGAGCCAAGGAGCAGGAGGGCTCTGGAGGGTTCGGGTTGCGGGGTGCCGAGAGGTGCCTCTGGCCAGAGCGCTCCGCAGCTCCAGCCCCCGCCTTTCCCTTCCCCTAGCAAGCACACATCCCCAACTCCATCATGACCATCCTGGAGGCCAGCGGCAAACAGGACCCCGAAGTCAAGGAAGCACCTGCAGGGCCCCTGGAAGAGGTGAGGGCAGGGTGGCCCACCTGCCTGTGTCTCTCACCCCCGAGAAGCCCGGCTGCTAAACCCGCATTCTCCCAAGATTGCATTCCCGGTGAAGGGAATCCACCCTCCCTGGGATGGAGAAGCATGCAGTGCGCCCTCCCTGCTGTCTGCAGCTCGGGGGCCCCTGTCTCCTCCGTGGGGGGGGGGGTGCGCCCTTCCTGAGCTGAGTGCCTCTCCCACCCCAGGATGACCTGGAGCCCTTGCCTTTGGCTCCGGCCCCTGCTCCTGCTCCGCGGCCCCCTCAGGACCTCATCGGCCTGCGATTGGCTCAGGAGAAGGCCCTGAAGCGGCAGCTAGAGGAGGAACAGAAGCTGAAGCCCACGGGCCTGGGAGTGCCCGCGCCCTCCGCCTCCTCCATGCCCGCGGTGGGGCCGGCAGCCCGAGCCGCTCCCGCCGCAGCCGAGGAGGCCATGGAGTACCGGGAGGAGGGCCCTGAATGCGAGACCCCGGCCATCTTCATCAGCATGGACGATGACTCGGGGCTGGCCGAAAGCACGCTCCTGGACTCCAGTCTCGAGGGTCCCCTGCTCAAGGTAGGGGACAGCTGGGGCCGCAGAGGGAGGCTGGGGCTGGGGGGCGCAGCCCGCTCCTGACCCGCCGCCCCTTGCCTTCTCCCGCCACCAGGAGGCAGCAGCAGTCGGACCCAGCTCCAAGGATGAGCGGAGTCCCCAGAGTCTCAACCACGCCGCGGAGGAAGCCTTGACGACCTCCAGCCCGGACGCCAGGGAACCCGAGAGCAAGGCCAACAGCTGACAGCTGCGGGGGCTTGGGGGGGAGGGGCGGGGTGGGCCACCTAGAGCTGTGCCTTAACATAAATAAAGGGAGTGGCACTCGGCTCGGCTGCGGTGTGGTCTCTGGGCGGCGGAGCAGACACTTGTCGAGCCGGCCGGAGCCAGTACCCGGCTGCGCATGCGCACACGCAGCTGCCGTCTGCGGGCGCCCGCGCTGGGAAAGTAACGGCAGGCGGGGTGCGGGCGCCGCCAGCCCTGGCTAGCCCTCCTCCGGCAGGTCCACGCACTGTGGAGACATGGGGGAGCCACCGCCCAACGCTGACCCCTCGTCCCAGGACCGGAGGACTTCCCAGGGCTCCGAGAGGACTCGCAGTCGACAGTACTCGCAGCCTCTGCTAGGCATCCCCGAGGATGGCGGCCACCAGCCTCCGCCCCCGCCTCCGCAGCGGGGCAGCCGGGGCAGTCAGGGCAGTCAGGGCACCGGCCTGCCGCACTGGTCTCAGAGGTCCAGCCTGATCCCAGAGGACCAGAGCGAGGAGGGCACGGACTACACCCGCTCCATGAGCTTGGGCTACCCACCCGGCTTCCCCGCGGAGCTCTCGGCGCAGGCTTACACGGACGAGGACAGAATGATGCAGCAGTTCCCTCGGGGCCTCTTGGAGCAGCTGGAGACCTCCTACCAGGACCCGGGGGCCAGCCTCCTGGGCCCGTTCAGCATGTACCCCAGCGAGGACCAGACGACGCAGCACGGGCCGTACCTGAGGGACGACCCCACCCTCCACCTCGGGCCCTCGGGCCTGGGCTTCATGCCCTTCGTGGGAGAGGTGCCTGACCCCGAGCCCCGCGAGCTGGCGGTGCAGAACGCCAAGGCCTACCTGCTGCAGACCAGCGTGAACTGCAACCTCAGCCTGTGAGCGGGGCTGGCGGGTGGCGGGAGCGGGAGCAGGCTGGGAAGGGCGCTAGCCCAGGCTGCCCCGGGTGTGGGGTCCCTGCGGGCATCTCACCTAGCCAGAGAGTTGAGGGAGGCCTGGAAAAGTGCCAGCCCACTCCAGCCTAACACGGAGTCGCGGGGGTTCACGCGGCTTCTAAGCCCGTTCCTGCAAGACACTGGATCAGAGAGGTTGGGTTGCTTATGGAAAGTCACACAGCCAAGAAGTGGTAGAGCCAGCAACGCGCAACGAGGCCGCCAGCTCCCAGGGCCCGGTTCTTGTCTGACGCCCCTGTCCGAGGGTGGTGGTCGGTCACTGAGCTGCAGTCGCGGTCCCCTCCCTCTTCCATGCGGTGCGGTACAGAGAATGAGAGATGAATGTTGGACGTGATGGAACCGACGAGAAAGGCTTAGGTGGTGGCCTAACAAGAGGAACCGTGGTCCCGGGATAGGGCACAGCCAGGCTTGGGGGGGGGCGCTGCTGTGTCTGGGACGCGGCGGGCCTGGCTGAGCCAATTCCACCCCTCCTGCGCTAAGAACGCGCCCCCTATCGACCGAAGGCGGACAGTGCACCCTGCTTGCACTCGTTACTTAGCTGTCTCGACCTCAGGCCCCGGATCCAGGCGAAGTTAACCTGTAGGTGTTCCGCCAACACGTTTCCAGTCTTGAGAGCTTCAGGGGTTCCTCCTGAAATACCCTGAGCAGTCTCGCTTCTTCTTTTTCCAAGGTTTCATCTTTATCTGTTTAACTCTGTGTGTGTGTGCGTGTGTGCGTGCGTGCGTGCGTGCGTGCGTGCGTGTGTGTGTGTGTGTGTGTGTGTGTGTGAAGCTACTTAACTCGAGTTTAGCCGTTGTGGGCTGCCTCGTGTAGTGTTGGCAACTGAACTCTGGTTCCCTGCTACAGCCATATGTCCTCTGAAGTAGAGAGCTGTCTTTCCAGCCCTTTCAAGATTTTAAAATAGTTAGGGGCTGGAGAGATGGCTCAGAGGTTAAGAGCACTGGCTGCTCTCCCAGAGGTCCTGAGTTCAATTCCCAGCAACCACATGGTGGCTCACAGACATCTGTAATGAGATCTGGTGCCCTCTTCTGGCCTGCAGGCGAAACACTAAACATAATAAATACATCTTTAAGAGCATTTATTGCTCTTGCAGAAGACTCAGGTTTGGTTCCCAGCACCCAGAGGGCAGCTCAGCTCCAGGGAATCCAACACCTTTCCAGCCCTGCAAGCATCAGGCATGCATGTGGTGTACATACATACATACATGCATGCATGCATGCATGCATATGGGCAAAGCAGTTGTACACATAAGAATACAATGAACTCTACATCGGAAAGATATTAATTTAGTGTGCTTGAGTGTTTTGCCTGCACGCATGTAAAGTGCACCACATACTTGCAGTGCCTTTGGAGGCCAGAAGAGGGCACTGGATCCTCCGAAACCGAATGGTTTTGAGCCACCATGTGGGTGCTAAGCACAGAATGGGGTGGGGGGAGCTGGCTAGAGAGGTGGCTCACAGGTTCAGAGCACTGGCTGCTCTCCCAGAGATCCTGAGTTCAATTCCCAGCACCCACATGGTGACTCACAACCATTCATAATGAGATCTGGTGCCCTCTTCTGGTGTGCAGGTGTATATGCAGGCAGAATTCTGTATACATAATAAATAAATCTTCAGAACAAAATAGAGTCAGGTCCTCTGCAAGAGCAGCCTGTGCTCTTAACCGCTGGGCCATCTCTCCGGTTCCCTCTAAATTACCTCTGTTATTTATTTTATGGCATTGGAGTTTGAACCCAGGGCCTCCTATAAGCTAGGCAAGCATTTTGCCCCTGGGCTCCCTGACCAGCCTCCTCTCTTACCTTCCTACTGCCAGAATGGGCCCTCCTCCACACTTGAGACTAGTCACAGACTGGTTTGCATTGCCGCAGAAAGGCTTGTATGAACGTTTGCATGAGACCAGCCTGGTTTCAAAGTGTGCTGAGCCAGATTTCCTAAACATTAGTTCCCTGGAAGGTTGGGTGGTATATGTGTGTGTCGGTAATGCAGCCAGGTGTTGGTGGCACACGCCTTTAGTCCCAGCACTCTGGAGGCAGAGGCAGGAGGATCTCTGTGAGTTCGAGGCCAGCCTGGTCTACAGAGCAAGTGCCAGGATAGGCTCCAAAGCAATACAAAGAAACCCTGTCTTAAAAAGCCAAAAGAAAAAAAGGAATTCAATAATGCTCTCAAATGCTCAGCCTGGTGCCTGGGCTGAGTGGATGGATGGAAGCCACCATGGGACTATGATCACTCTGGCTTCTTCTCCCTTATACTGTTTTGGTGACATTAAACTTCCATCTTCCAGTGTGCCAAGCACACACCCCCACCCCAGGATCTTCCTGCCACCCAGGCACTGTCTGTGAGCCTAAACAATTTTGTTCATTCTGTTGTCATCCATTTTCTTTTTTTTTTTTTTTTTTTTTTTTTTTTTTTGGTTTTTCGAGACAGGGTTTCTCTGTATTGTTTTGGAGGCTGTCCTGGAACTCACTCTGTAGACCAGGCTGGCCTCGAACTCACAGAGATCCACCTGCCTCTGCCTCCCGAGTGCTGGGATTAAAGGCGTGCGCCACCAACGCCCAGCTCATCCATTTTCTATTTTAATCCCTTTAAGTAAGCAGAATTTTTTTAAAGATTTATTTATTTTTTATGAATAATCCTGTCTCCATGTCTGTCTGCAAGCCAGAAGAGGGCACCAGATCTCCTTATAGATGGGTGTGAGCCACCATGTGGTTGCTGGGAACTGAACTCAGGATCTCTGGGAGAGCAGCCAGTACTCTTAACCTCTGAGCCATCTCTCCAGCCCCTAAGTGAGCAGAATTAATTAAAACTAACTCTACTGTAATCCCCTTTCCTTTTCATGCCTTACTGCATTGTCTATGGCCGCTTAATATTAAACAGAAATCTCGAGGTCAGATTGCATGTTTTGTTTTGTTTTGTTTTGTTTTGTTTTGTTGGTTTTTCCAGACAGGGTTTCTCTGTGGATTTGGAGGCTGTCCTGGAACCCGCTCGGTAGACCAGGCTGGTCTCGAACTCACAGAGATCCGCCTGCCTCTGCCTCCCGAGTGCTGGGATTAAAGGCGTGCGCCACCAACGCCTGGCCAGATTGCATGTTTAAGGGCAGCTTGGGCCACATATGAGACCCTGCTACAGAGAAGAAAGGAGGGAAGGACGCTTGGTACCCCACCCTGGCAATAGTCAGCCATCCGTGTGTCATCATCAGAATGCCAGTTCCACCAGGGCAGGGACTCCTGTGTCCTCAGCAGTAGACAGGGGACGGGGCGCTAAGCAGCAGGCTCAGGGCGCTGACCGCGTGGTGTCCTCCAACCCCCTCCGCTGCTGGGAGGCAGGTACGAGCACCTGGTAAACCTGCTGACCAAGATCCTGAACCAGCGGCCGGAGGACCCCTTGTCCATCCTGGAGACGCTGAACCGCAACACGCAGTGGGAGTGGTTCCACCCCAAGCTGGACACGCTGCGAGACGACCCCGAGATGCAGCCCACCTACGAGATGGCCGAGAAGCAAAAGGCCCTGTTCAGCAGGGGCGGAGGAGAAGGCGAGCAGGAGATGGAAGAGGAGGTGGTGAGTGAGCCGGTGTGGAGGGGGGGCGGGGGGGGCAGGGGGGGCGGGCGGGCGGGGATGCAAGAGTGGCTGGGGGACCGGCCTGTGCCACGGTCCGCGCTGGAGGTACAACAGGAGTGACTGGCCGGCAATACAGTATCGACTGCGCCTGCGGAAGGGACCTTGAGGGCGACCTGAAGCAGTATCTGGGACACCTTAACAAAAGCTTATTTTTAAAGGTCTAACCAGGGACTGGAGAGATGGCCTAGCACTTAAGAGCACCGACTGCTCTTCCAAGAGGACCTATATTTGTTTTTTTTGTTGTTGTTGTTTTTTTTTTACTATTTATTTATTGTGTATACAGTTTTCTGCCTGCATGCCAGCAGAGGGCACCAGATCTCATTCAAGGTGGTTGTGAGCCACCATGTGGTTGCTGGAAATTGAACTCAGGACCTCTAGGAAGAACAGTCAGTGCTCTTAACCGCTGAGCCATCTCTCCAGTCCTGTTTGTTTTTTTAAATTTTTTTTATTTAGAAACAATCTTATTTTACATATCAATCCCCCCCTCCCGTTCCCTCTCCCTCCCATCCTTCCATGCCACCCCCACTGATGCCCCAACTAATCTCCACCCAGGATAGTGAGGCCTTCCATGGGGGATCACCAAAGTCTGTCACATCATTTGGGGGAGGGCCTAGGCCTCCTCCGTCTATCTGGGCTGAAATAGTATGCCTCCATAGGGAATGGGCTCCCAAAGCCAGAAGGTCCTGGATAGCTGTTCTACAAACGCTAAAGGACCATGGATGCCTGCCCAGACTACTATACCCAGCTTTCAGTCACTATACATGGAGAAAACAAGATATTCTATAACAAAACCAGATTTAAGCAATAAATATCCACAAATCCAGCCACACAGAAAGTTCTAGAAGGAAAACTCCAACCCAAGGAAGTTAACTACACTCACAAAAACATAGGCAATAGATAATCCCACTTCACCAAAAGAAAAAGAGGGGGTGAAATCCACACACAATACCACCACCACCAAATCCAAAGCAAACAAGAATCAACAATGAATGGTCATTAATATCCCTGAATACCAATGGTCTTAACTCACCTATGAAAAGACACAGGCTAACAGAATAGATACAAAGACAGAATCCATGCTTCTGCTGCATACAGAAACACACCTCAACTTCAAGGACAGACGTTACCTCAGAACCAAGGGTTGGGAAAAGATTTTCCAATCAAATGGGCCCAAGAAACAAGCTGGTGTAGCTATCCTAATATCTAACAAACTAGACTTCAAACTAAGATCAATGAAAAGAGATGAAGTCTCAATTCTGAATATCTATGCCCCAAATACAAAGGCATCCACATTCGTAAAAGAAACATTAGTAAATCTCAAATCATACATAAAACCTCACACACTTATAGTGGGAGACTTCAACACCCCACTCTCAGCACTAGACAGGAATACCAGATAGAAACTAACAAAGAAACAAAGGAACTAACAGAAGTTTTGACCCAATTAGGTTTAACAGACATCTATAGAACATTCCATCCAAACACAAAAGAATATACCTTCTTCTCAGCACCACATGGAACCTTCTCTAAAATCAACCACATACTCAGCAACACAGCAAACCTCAACAGATACAAAAAATAAAAATAAAAAAATTGGAATAACCCCCTGTATCTTACCGGATCACTATGCTTTAAAGTTAGAATTCAACAACGCAAATTGCAGAAACCCTACAAACTCATGGAAATTGAACAATGCTCAATTGCACCATTCCTGGGTCAAGGAAGAAATAAAGACTTCCTAGAACTAAGTGAGAATGAAGACAAAGCATACCCTATATTTGGTTCTTAACATCTGCATGGCAGTTCCCAGACATCTGGTCAACCAGCCTGGGATACACGAGACAATGTTGGGTTTTTTCTTTGTTTTTTGTGTGTTTGTTTGTTTGTTGTTGTTGTTGTTGTTGTTTTAAGAGCAAGGGACTGGACAGGTACTTGGCTCTGCCTTCTGGAAGCTGTCCCTGGTTGTCATGCAAAGGAGCCTGGTCTCTCATCTTGACGAAATAATTCATCCTCTCTCCCCTCACAAACCTTTCCTACTGCTTCCAAGTCTCTCGACTCAGAATCCATTCCTTCCTCAGTTTCCCCATTTATAAGTTAGAGCCAGCTAAGAACTCTTCCACCCATGACCGAAGAATAGTCTCCATCCTCAGAGTACTTAAGGTCACAGTCTTTTGTTCCAGAATGCAGTGATGCACACAATTTGGGTGAGGGTCTGGGAACATGGCTCAGTTGGTAGTGTGTTTGCCCCGGCTTCCTCCCCAGAGCTGCATAAACTGGGTTTGGTAGTACACACCTGTAACCCTAGCTCTTGGGAGGTGGAACAGGAATTCAAGGTCGTCCTCAGCCACATGGTGCCTCCCAGGTTAACCAGCCTGGGATGCATGAGACCTGTTTAGTTTCTGTGGTGTGTGTTTGTTTAAAAAAGGTAGAGATCCCCAGGAGAGCTGAGGCAAGAGGCTAGCATGGGCTTCCCAGAGGGGTTTCAGGACTTCCAGGACTCAGAGTGAGATATTATCTCAAATCTTTTAAAAATTGGGTGAGCGGGGTTGGTGAGATGACTCAGTGGGTAAAGGTGTTTGACACCAAGTGTGACAACCCAAGTATGGTCCCCAGGACCCACTCACGTGCTGAGAAGAGAGAGCAAGCTTCCACAAGTTGTCCTCTGATGTGCACACAAACGAGAAAATACATTCTTAGATTGGAGCTGGAATTACCATGGCTGCTGTTAAAGGATTTAAAGCGGACTCATTCCAATTAAAAAAAAAAGAAAGTATATTTTTTTTAAGTTCTAAGTGGTTTAGTAGTTAAGAGCATAGGCTGCTCTTCCAAGAGGAACCTATATTTGTTTCCCAACACCTGCATGGCAGTTCCCATCCATCTGGTCAACCAGCTTGGGATACGTGAGACCCTGGTTGTTTGTTTGAGACGAGGTTTCTCTGTGTAGCTTTGGAGCCTATCTTGGAGTTTGTTTCGTAGACAAGTCTGACCTTGAACTCAGAGATCTGCCTGCAGGTACTCTGCCTCCCGAGTGCTGGGATTAAAGGCGTGCGCCACCACTGCCTGACTGAGACCCTGTTTTTAAGAAAAAAACTACATGGAAAAGTTCCAGGAGACCTGATGTCCTTTCTGACCTCCAAGAGCATCAGGCACATACATGGTATTCAGATACACATGTAGGCAAAACACTGATATACTTGCAAGCAAAGCATTCATACACATAAAAAAATTTTAAGACTTACTTTAAAAAGATTATTTTATAAGGGATATGCCTTAGATGGCCTTCCCCCCTTAGCTCTAGATCCCAGGAGGTCCTGCCTCAATAGAGTATCCCTTGGTTCACTTCTCCCTTCCAAGTCCTACCCTGTATGAACTTAATGTCTTGATAGGCCCTGGAAAGAAAACCAAGACTCATCTCCTTAGAACTGGAAACAGTCGTTTTCTTTATTTCTTTTTTATTTTTGAAGGGTGGGGAGGCAAGATTTGGACAAAGGGAGGGTCTGATAGTACCTGAGGCTTTGAACTTGCTATGTAGTTAGGGATGACATTGGGTATCCTCCTGCCTCTACCTCCTGAGGGCTGGGATGGCAGTCATGTGATTACAGGATTTCTGCTGTCCTTCCCATGCGTGGTGGGCTATTGTGGAATACTCCTGCACACTGTGAGAAGACACATCACTGTAATTGGTCTCATAAAAAAGCTAAACGGCCAATGGCTAGGCAGGGTTTTCAGGGCAGAGAGCACGCTGGGAAAAAGGGTGGAGTCTAAAGGAGCCATGGAGCGAGCATGGCGTGTAGGAGCTGACGTAACAAGCCACTAGCCATGTGGCAGCATGTCCATTAATAGAAATGGGTTAATTTAAGTTATAGGAGCTAGTTAGAAACAAGCCTAAGCTACCTGCTGAGCTGTCATAGTAAGTCTCTGTGTGGTGATTTGGGAGCTGGCTGGCGGGAAAGAGGTAGGCAAGTGTGATATCTGCCAGACGGTGTCCCCAGCCCCAGAGTTCTCAGCATCTAAAGAGAAAAGCTGGGTATCCGTGGCCTGTGCTTGTTTCTGGGGAGGGACAGAGCCCTGTTTGAGCATTTACATTTGCTTTCCCACCTGGCTCAGGACAGGCCCCCACTTTTTCTCATTTTGTGTGTCTTCTGCATGGCTGGCCAGCTGTAACTCTGTCAATGCCATGGTCCATCCTTCTTTACTGCCTAGAACTGTCACCTACACTACACACCACACGAACTGCAGTCTGCTTCCAGGTGACCCTCTCTGTGCCTTTCCACGAGCCTGGGGAAGGAGGATTGCCAGTTTTCCCTGGACTGGGTCGAGTGATTTCAAAACCTGCATGGGCCCCTTAAGGACAGCTCACCTTTTGTTGTTGTTTTGGTTTGGTTTTTCAAGACAGGGTTTCCCTCTGTAGCCCTGGCTGTCCTGGAACTCACTCTGTAGGCCAGGCTGCCTCTGCCTCTGCCTCCCAAGTGAGTGCTGGGATTAAAGGCATGTGCTACCTCCAACCAGCTACAGATCTCATCTTAAGCCCTCCCCTCCAAAAATCCAATCTGAGTGTATAGCTGGGTGGTAAAGCAGTTGCCTAGAATCCCCCAGTGAGGAGCTGGGGGTGTGGCTCAGTGGTAGAGCCCCTGCCTAGAATCCCCCAGTGAGGAGCTGGGGGTGTGGCTCAGTGGTAGAGCCCCTGCCTAGAATCCCCCAGTGAGGAGCTGGGGGTGTGGCTCGGTGGTAGAGCCCCTGCCTAGAATCCCCTAGTGAGGAGCTAGGGGTGTGGCTCAGTGGTAGAACCCCTGCCTAGAATCCCCCAGTGAGGGTCTGGGGGTGTGGCTCAGTGGGTAGAAAGATTGCCCGATACACAAAAGGCTGTGGGTTTGATGCCTAGCACTGAAAAAAAAGTATGGGAATATGGCAGTAGAGGGCTTAGCTAGGATGCGTGAAGGCCTGGGTCCAACGCCCAGCACCACACTGACTGTGGTTGCACATACCCGTAATCCAAGCACTTAGGACATGGATGGAGCCAGCAGGTTAGAAGTTCAAGCCCATTCTTGGCTACATGGACAAGTTTAAGGGTCACGTGGGTACAAGAGACCTTGTCTCACAGCAAAACAGAGCATGGTCTCAAATGGTAGAGATGATTTTCCTAATAGCAGAAACCAGATGAGAGAAAGAAGAACCAGGGTTTTGTTTTTCCCAGCAAGTCAAGGCTCATCTTAGCTAAGTGTCAGACCAACCTGTGCTGAAATGTAGCCACACTAGCAAATCATGTCTGGGGACCAGGTGCCTGGGTTTTTCTCTCCATCCTACCACACCAAGCAGATTACAGCTGATCTAATGTAGTGCACGCCTTCAACCCCAGCACTCGGGAGGCAGAGGCAGGCAGATTCTGTGAGTTCGAGGCCAGCCTGGTCTGCAGAGTGAGTTCCAGGACAGCCTCCAAAGTAATACAGAGAAACCCTGTCTCAAAACAACAACAAAACAAAAAAAGAAATTAGAAAGGAAATGAAAGAGGGGGCTGGAGAGATGGCTCAGAGGTTAAGAGCACTGACTGTTCTTCCAGAGGTCCTGAGTTCAATTCCCGACAACCACATGGTGGCTCACAACCACCTTGAATGAGATCTGGTGCCCTCTGCTGGCATGCAGGCAGAAGACTGAATACACACAATAAATAAATATTTTTAAAAAATAGGAATACTTCAAAAAAGAAAAGGAAATGAAAGAAATCCCTAGAGTCAAATGAAAATTCAGTCACGTCCTGTCTGAAGCCCTGGGGTGCAGCCACTGGACTCTGAAGAGGAACGCTAACCGTGATAAGCCCACCCACATGTATGAAGAAGCTGAGAGACGCTGAATAAACAACCTAATGGTGCGCCCCAGGGTCTGAAAACACAAGTGGCCAATCCCAAACACAGGGATGTGCCACCAGCCCCTGGCGATGTGAACCTTCTTAACAAAACACATGAAGGTCACACATTATGACCAGGTGGGCTCCATCCCAGAAAGGCAAGGTCAGTGTGACACGTGTACATCAGTAAGTGTGACCCACCATAAACACTCTAGGATAGTAACCACACGTGATTAATTCAGCTGACTCTGGAAAGGCATTTGACAAAGTTCAGCATGCCTTCATGATAGGAGTTCTGGAGATGTTAGGAATAGGTGGAATGGTCCTCACAATAATAAAGAGCTTTACACAGCACAACTCCAGCCAATGTTACACTAGATGGAGACAAACAGAGAGTCTTTCTCTAAAAGCAGGATCGATACGAGGATGGCCACTCTCTCCTCCCATCTGGTATGTGCTGCTCAGTCATAGCTGCAGCAGTTGGTCAAGAGAAGGACATAGGGGGATGCAAATAGGAAGGGACAGACTATCGCCTTGTGCAGATGACATGATTCTTTGCTTAGAGTTCCTATTAAGCCAACTAGAAAATTCTTGGACCATATAAACACAGTAGAGTTTCAAGATTCAAAACTGATAAGAAGAAGAAGAAGAAGAAGAAGAAGAAGAAGAAGAAGAAGAAGAAGAAGAAGAAGAAGAAGAAGAAGAAAACACAATCAGCCGGGCGTTGGTGGCGCACGCCTTTAATCCCAGCACTCAGGAGGCAGAGGCAGGTGGATCTCTGTGAGTTCGAGGCCAGCCTGGTCTACAGAGTGAGTTCCAGGACAGCCTCCAAAACAATACAGAGAAACCCTGTCTCGAAAAACAAACAAACAAAAAAACTAGTACAATTCCATCCCCAAGCCACACAAAGACACAACTAAGAAAGAGAACTTCAGACCAATATCCTTATGAACACTGATGCAAAAATACTCAATAAAATACTGGGCAAATCAGATCGAAGAACACATCAAAACAATCATTCATCACGATCAAGTAGGTTTCATCCCAGGGATGCAGGGATGGTTCAACATACGAAAATCCATCAATGTAATCCACCATATAAACAAACTGCGAAAGAAAAACCACATGATCATCTCACTAGATGCTGAAAAAGCCTTTGACAAAATCCAACACCCATTCATGATAAAGGTCTTGGAGAGATCTGGGATAACAGGGACATACTTAAACATAATAAAAGCTATATACAGTAAACCAACAGCCAACATCAAACTAAATGGACAGAAACTCAACGCAATTCCACTAAAATCAGGAACAAGACAAGGCTGTCCACTCTCTCCATACCTGTTCAACATGGTACTTGAAGTTCTAGCTATTGCCATACGACAACAAAGGGGGATCAAGGGGATACAAATTGGGAAGGAAGAGGTCAAACTTTCACTGTCTGCAGATGATATGAAAGTTTAAATAAATGACCCAAAGAACTCTACCAGGGAACTCTTACAGCTGATTAACACCTTCAGCAAAAGTGGCAGGCTACAAGATCAACTCAAGAAAATCAGTAGTCCTACTATATACAGATGATAAAAGGGCTGAGAAAGAAATCAGAGAAACATCACCCTTTACAATTGCCACGAACAACATAAAATACCTTGGGGTAACACTAACTAAACAAGTGAAAGACCTGTATCGCAAGAACTTTGAATCTTTAAAGAAAGAAATTAAAGAAGCCCTCAGAAAATGGAAAGATCTCCCATGCTCTTGGATAGGTAGGATCAATGTAGTAAAAATGGCAATCCTGCCAAAAGCAATCTACAGATTTAATGCAATCCCCCATTAAAATCCCAGCACAATTCTTCACAGACCTTGAAAGAACAATAATCAGTTTTGTATAGAAAAACAAAAGACCCAGGATAGTCAAAACAACCCAGTTCAACAAGGCAATGTCCAGAGGCATCACCATCCCTGACTTCAAGCTCTATTATAGAGCTATAGTCCTGTAAACAGCTTAGTATTGGCACAAAAATAGACAGGTAGACCAATGGAATCGAATTGAAAACCCGGATATTAACCCACACACGTATGAACATCTGATCTTTGACAAGGAAGCTACAAATATACAACGGAATAAAGAAAGCATCTTCAACAAATGGTGCTGGCATAACTGGAGGCTGGCATGTAGAAGAATGCGGATCGATCCGTGTTTATCGCCATGCACAAAACTTAAGTCCAAATGGATCAAAGACCTCAACATAAATCCAGCCACACTGAACCTCTTAGAAGAGAAAGTGGGTGGTACTCTTGAACGAATTGGTACAGGAGACAGCTTCCTGAACATAACACCACTAGCACAGACAGTGAGATCAACGATTAATAAATCGTTGATCAACGATTAATAAATAAAGCTGAAACTGAGAAGCTTCTGTAAGGCAAAGGACACAGTCAGCAAGACAAAAAGGCAGCCCACAGAATGGGAAAAAATATTCACTAACCCCACATCTGACAGAGGGTTGATCTCCAAAATTTACAAAGAACTCAAGAAGCAAATCTCCAAAACACCAAAGGATTCAATTAAAAAGTGGGCTGCAAAACTAAATAGATAATTTTCAATAGAGGAGTCTAAAATGGCTGAGAGGCACTTGAGAAAGTGCTCAACGTCCTTAGCCATGAGGGAAATGCAAATCAAAACAACTCTGAGAAACCATCTCCTGTCAGAATGGCTAAAATCAAAAACACCAATGACAATTTATGCTGGAGAGGATGTGGTGAAAGGGGGACACTCCTCCATTGCTGGTGGGAGTGCCAACTTATTCAGACACTTTGGAAATCAGTATGGAGATTGCTCAGAAAAATGGGAATAAACCTACCACAAGACCCAGCAACTCCACTCTTAGGCATATATCCAAAGAGGCAAATTCATACAACAAGGACATCTGCTCCACTATGTTCATAGCAGCATTATTTGCAATAGCCAGAACTTGGAAGCAACCTAGATGCCCCTCAACCGAAGAGTGGATAGAGAAACTGTGGTGCATTTACACAATGGAATACTATTCAGCAGAAAAAAATCAATGGAATCCTGAGATTTGCAGGCAAATGGATGACACTAGAAGAAACCATCCTGAGTGAGGTAACCCAGTCATAAAAAGAGAAACATGGCATGTACTCTCTCATATATGGATTTTAGACATAGATCTGGGGAATGCCAGGCTACAGTCCCATGGCCAGAGAGTCTGGGAAACAGAAACTTCATTCAGTGGCTGATGGAAGAAGAGGCAAACTCCCACAGCTAAGCACTGAGCTGAACTCAAGAAAGCCAGTAACAGAGAGGGAGAACTGATGACCAAAGGGGTTAAGACTGGGCTGAAACAGCTGACCTGACCAAGGTTAACTCTTGAATCCCAGGCTGATGCCTGGGAATCCAGCATGGGACTGATCAAGACCCCCTGAATGTGGGTGTCAGTGAGGAGGCCTAGGGAATCTATTCAGCCTTGGGCAGTAGATCAGTACTCATCCCGAGTATACACATGGACTTTGGACTCCCATCCAACAATGTGAGGTGCACTCTCAACCCGGACTCTTGGGGGAAGGTCTAGGCCCTGCCCTGGGTGAAATGATAGACTACGGACACCCCCATGGAGAGCCTCACCCTCCCTGGGGAAATGAGGGGATAATGGGGGGATTGGGGGGAGGACATGGGAGGAGGGGAGGGAAAGGGAGAGGGACCTGGAACTGACTTGTGAAGCAACCTTGTTTCTAATCTAAATTTAAACTTAAAAATAAATTTTAAAAAATGAAAAAAAAGTTATAGGAGGTTGAAAGGGGCCTGTGGAAAAAAAAGAAAAAGAAAAAAAAACCTAGTACAATTCCTATGAAAATCCCCACGTAAAACTTCACAGATTTAGAAAAACAAAACCATAACTCATGTGACATCAGGCATGGTGGGCTCATGCCTTTCATCCCAGCACTCTGGAAGCAGAAAGAGGTGAATTCCTGAGTTTGAGGCCAGCCTGGTTGACAGAGCAAGTTCCAGGACAGCCAGTGAAACCCTGTCTTGAAAAAAAAAAACATGAGGAGCACAGAACACACCAAGGACTAAACGTTGTCAGAGATATTACAATACTGAACCTGAGAGAGAGAGAGACAGAGAGAGAGAGAGAGGGAGGGGGGAGCATTGGTGGTGCACGCCTTTAATCCCAGCACTCGGGAGGCAGAGGCAGGCAGATCTCTGTGAGTTCGAGGCCAGCCTGGTCTACAGAGCAAGTTCCAGGACAGCCTCCAAAGCCACAGAGAAACCCTGTCTCGGAAAAAAAAAAAGCAGGACACACGCACGCACGCACGCACGCATACACGCATGCTCCCACACACGCATGCACATGTGCGCACAAGATGCCTTGTGAATCTGCAGGCAGAGACTCCAACGATGGCCAGGAACCCAGCCAGACATCTGGGACAGCTTGTTTCTCAGCTGCTGTGACTTAGTTTAGGGCGCTGCTGGTGATTTCAGTATTGCTAAACACAGGAATGTTGAGCTTTGTGGCCTGTGACCCCCCCTGTTGAGCAGATGACAGAGGCCATACTCCACAACACACATTTCACTTCTTTTTTTTTTTTTTTTTTGGTTTTTCAAGACAGGGTTTCTCTGTAGCTTTGGAGGCTGTCCTGGAGCTCACTTTGTAGACCAGGCTGGCCTCGAACTCACAGAGATCCGCCTGCCTCTGCCTCCTGAGTGCTGGGATTAAAGGCGTGTGCCACCACCGCCCGGCTTCACCCCCAGGATTCTTGTCAAGCATCATTTTTCTGGTCTTCTCTCCCTCCCTCCCTGCATTCTCCACCCCATCCCGGCCTTCATGAACCAAGAGCATGGTGGAAAGGTAGGCAGTGCGTGGGGTTGTAACTCACAGACACCATGGCTAACAGTGGCGTTGATTTTTAGACAGTCTTGGCAGCAATCTCTGGCTGGCTGGAAGTTGAGCTGCAAACCAGGCTGGCCTCGAACTCAGAGATCCATCGGGCTCTGCCTTCCCAGTGCTGGGCGCCACCGTGCCTGGCAACAGTGGCTTTTTGTCCAGTAGAACAAGAAGGCCAGGGTAGTAGAGCAAACTGTGCGCCCGAAGCCCAATTCCACCTGTCACCTCATCGCTGTCGGGGTGTAGAGTATGGCCACCCAAGCCTCGCCTGTTGGCTCCCCACGAGCTGCTGTGGCTTCGGGCTTTCTGTCCTTCATTTCTGTCAGGACAAAAAAGATCTCCTCCTGGTGTGGTTTCATCTCTCTCTCTCTCTCTCTCTCTCTCTCTCTCTCTCTCTCTCTCTCTCTCTCTCTCTGTCTCTCTCTGTCCCTCTCTGTCTCTCTGTCTCTCTGTCTCTCTCTCTCTCTCTCTCTGTCTCTGTCTCTCTCTCTCTCTCTCTCTCTCTCTCTCTCTCTCTCTCTCTCTCTCTCTCTCTCTCTCTCTCTCTCTATCTTTTGCATCAAGGGATACCCTCCTTGAGGACATTCCCCGGACTGGTGGCTTTAGCCGGGTTCTTACTCTACGGGGCTGGCTCAGGTCTTAGTGCTGAGGCTGCAGACCAGAGTACCATCCCCGGGGACCCAGGCGGTGGCGAGAGTGACAATCCGACCCCGGAGCCTTTCAGCCTTCCGCCCTCTCTCCCATCCCTGTGCAGACCGACACCCCGGTGCCCAACATCATGGAGACCGCCTTCTACTTCGAGCAAGCGGGCGTGGGGCTGAGCTCGGACGAAAGCTTCCGGATCTTCCTGGCCCTGAGGCAGCTGGTGGAGCAGCAGCCCATCCACACGTGCCGCTTCTGGGGCAAGATCCTGGGACTGAGCCGCAGCTACCTGGTGGCCGAGGTGGAGTTCCGCGAGGGCGAGGAGGAGGGCGAGGAGGAGGAGGTGGAGGAGATGGAGGGAGGCGAGGTCCTGGAGGCGCACGGCGAGGAGGAGGGCGAGGAGGACGAGGAGAAGGTGGTGGACGAGGTGCCCAAACCGCAGTGGAAGCCGCCGCCCGTCATCCCCAAGGAGGAGAGCCGCACGGGGGCCAACAAGTACCTGTACTTCGTGTGCAACGAGCCGGGCCGCCCGTGGACGCGCCTGCCGCACGTGACGCCCGCGCAGATCGTGAGCGCGCGCAAGATCAAGAAGTTCTTCACCGGCTTCCTGGACACGCCGGTCGTCAGCTACCCGCCCTTCCCGGGCAACGAGGCCAACTACCTACGCGCGCAAATTGCGCGCATCTCGGCCGCCACGCACATCAGCCCGCTGGGTTTCTACCAGTTCGGCGAGGAGGAGGGCGATGAGGAGGAGGAGGGCGGCGCGGGGCGCGACTCTTTCGAGGAGAACCCCGACTTCGAGGGCATCCCTGTTCTGGAGCTCGTGGATTCCATGGCCAACTGGGTACATCACATGCAGCACATCCTGCCGCAGGTGAGGACCGAGTGCCCCGAGCAGGACCCACCCCAACGCAGCCCAGCATCTGTGTGATAAACGCACGCGTGATGCTGACCGTGTCTCTCAGTCCATGCATCTGTGCAACCGTGCATCCATGCGTGCATCCATCCATCCATGAATTCATCCATCCAGTATTGTACTCACTCACTCATCCGTCCACACACTCGCTCATCTACCCAACCATCCAACCACACATCCATTCATCTATCCATCCATTCACACATTGGTTCATCCACCCAACATCCTCCCTTGGCTCCACCCACCCACCCAACCCATCCACCCATCCACCATCTACTTATCCATCAACCAGACAAACCCTCCACCCAGCTACCCTGCCTTCCAACCACAGATCCATTCACCCATCAATCCATTCATTAGTCTGTCCATCCCCCCACTGGTCTGTCAACTGTCCATCAATCCATATTTATCCACCGTATTCATCTACCCAACCATCTCCCTCTCTATACACTGATCAGTCTGCCCACCCACCCACCCACCCATCCACTCAACATCCATTCACTGATCCAGCCACCTGCTGTCCATCCATCATCCATCATCATCATCCATCACCCATCATCACCCATCATCATCCATCATCATCCATCATCATCCATCATCATCATCCATCATCATCCATCATCATCCATCATCCATCATCATCCATCATCATCCATCATCATCATCATCCATCATCATCCATCATCATCCATCATCATCCATCATCATCCATCATCCATCATCACCCATCATCCTCCATCATCCATCATCACCCATCATCATCCATCATCATCCATCATCATCACCCATCATCATCATCCATCATCATCCATCATCATCCATCATCATCCATCATCATCCATCATCATCCATCCATCATCATCATCATCCATCATCATCCATCATCCATCATCATCCATCATCCATCCATCATCATCCATCATCATCCATCATCATCATCCATCATCACCCATCATCATCCATCATCATCCATCACCCATCATCATCCATCATCATCCATCATCATCCATCATCATCCATCATCACCCATCATCCATCATCATCCATCATCCATCATCATCCATCATCATCCATCATCATCCATCATCATCCATCATCATCCATCATCCATCATCACCCATCATCCTCCATCATCCATCATCATCCATCATCATCCATACATACATCCATCATCCATCATCATCCATCATCATCCATCATCCATCATCATCCATCATCATCCATCATCATCCATCATCCATCCATCATCCATCATCATCATCATCATCCATCATCCATCATCCATCATCATCCATCATCATCCATCATCATCCATCATCATCCATCATCCATCATCACCCATCATCCATCATCCATCATCCATCCATCCATCCATCATCCATCATCCATCCATCCATCATCCATCATCATCCATCATCCATCCATCATCCATCATCATCATCATCATCCATCATCCATCATCATCCATCATCATCCATCATCATCCATCATCATCCATCATCCATCATCATCATCATCATCCATCATCATCATCCATCCTCCATCATCCATCATCATCCATCATCCATCATCATCCATCATCATCCATCATCATCATCCATCATCATCCATCATCATCCATCATCATCCATCATCATCCATCATCCATCATCATCATCCATCATCACCCATCATCATCCATCATCATCATCATCCATCATCATCCATCATCATCCATCATCATCCATCATCATCCATCATCATCATCCATCATCATCATCCATCATCATCCATCATCATCCATCATCCATCATCATCCATCATCATCCATCATCATCATCCATCATCATCCATCATCATCCATCATCATCCATCATCATCCATCATCATCATCATCCATCATCATCCATCATCATCATCATCCATCATCATCCATCATCATCCATCATCATCCATCATCATCCATCATCCATCATCATCCATCATCCATCATCATCCATCATCATCCACCATCATCATCATCCATCATCATCCATCATCCATCATCATCCATCATCATCATCATCATCCATCATCATCCATCATCATCCATCATCCATCATCCATCATCATCCATCATCATCCATCATCATCCATCATCATCCATCATCATCCATCATCATCATCATCCATCATCATCCATCATCATCCATCATCATCATCCATCATCATCCATCATCATCATCCATCATCCATCATCATCATCATCCATCATCATCCATCATCATCCATCATCCATCATCATCCATCATCATCCATCATCCATCATCATCCATCATCATCCATCATCATCCATCATCATCCATCATCCATCATCATCCATCATCATCCATCATCATCATCATCATCATCCATCATCATCCATCATCATCCATCATTATCCATCATCATCCATCATCATCATCCATCATCATCCATCATCATCCATCATCATCATCCATCATCATCCATCATCCATCATCCATCATCATCCATCATCATCCATCATCATCCATCATCATCCATCCATCCCTCATGCCCTGCCCTCCTTATTTCCTTGAATAGGAATTGGTTGATTACCCCCAACAGACACCTTGGGGTCAGATGGACCTTGGTCTTTTTATTTTTATTTATTTATTTATTTTTTTTGGTTTTTCGAGATAGGGTTTCTCTGTATTGTTTTGGAGGCTGTCCTGGAACTCACTATGGAGACCAGGCTGGCCTCGAACTCACAGAGATCCGCCTGCCTCTGCCTCCCGAGTGCTGGGATTAAAGGCGTGCGCCACCAATGCCCGGCGGACCTTGGTCTTAAAGAGGGACCAGGCACAGGCTCCACGCCCTAGGGCCCAGGACAGGCAAGGACAGCGCTGTAATGGGCATTTCTTCCTGAAACAGGAATGGTGTTCATCAGCTCAGGTCAGGGGCTGTAGGCTCGCTTCTGGGGAAACCGGCTGCTGTAACAGACGCCGTGACCGGCAGTGCCCTTTTCTTCAGCAGAGCGTGTTTTTAGGGTTTTTGAATGGGTACAGGTGGCGACAATGCTGGTTGTGTCAGAGTGCCTTCGGGGTCCTGACATCAGCCTTGGGTTTTAGTCCTCCCGGGAGAATTGCTCTCACCTTCCACAATGTGGGTCCTGGGAACTGAACCCAGGACGGCAGGCTTTTCCATAGACACTTTTAACCATTAAACCGTCTCACTGGCCCAGCTGGGGACATCTAATTAATTCACTAGTGAATTGATTCATTCAGTCAACTACTGTTGCTGACTTTGCAGTACTTGATTACATTCAAATAGCTCTCCTTTCTTTTCTTTTTTTCTTTTCAAGAAAGTGTTTCTCTGTGTAGCCCTGGTTGACTTGGAACTCAGAGATCCACCTGCCTCTGCCTCCTGAGCGCTGGGATTTAAGGCGTGAGCCACCAGTACACGTGTGTGTGTGTGTGTGTGTGTGTGTGTGTGTGTGAGTGTATGTGTGTGTGAGTGTGTGTGAGTGTGTCTGTGTGACTGTGTGTGTGAGTGTGTGTGTGCATGAGTGTGTCTGTGTGACTGTGTTTGTGAGTGTGTGGGTGTGTGATGATTTCTTACACAGCCCAGGACCACTGGTCCAGAGATGGCTCCGCCCACAGTGGGCTGGGCCTTCTCACATCAATCATTAATGAAGAAAATGCCCCACAGACTTGCTTCCGGGTCAATCAGATAGAGGCTTTTCCTCAGCCGAGTTTCCTTCTTCCTGGATGACTTTAGCTTGTATCAAGCTGATAAACAAACCCACACAACAGCAGCTGCAAACCGGCACAGCAGGCACAAGCTGCCATGCGTGCTTCAAAGAACTGTGACCAGGACAGGCACTGACTGACCCTGCTTCGCGGTGGGGAAATGGGAGGTGGCGCTATGCTGTGTGCCGGCCTGTACTTCTTATTCAAAAAGCGGTTAGTGATCAGACGGAGTTCAAGGTCACAGAACAAGACCCTGTGTCAAAAACAACAGAGCCGCCGGGTGTTGGTGACACACACCTTTAATCCCAGCACTCGGGAGGCAGAGGCAGGCAGATCTCTGGGTTCAAGGCCAGCCTGGTCTACAGAGCGAGTTCCAGGACAGCCAGGGCTACACAGAGAAACAGTGTCTTGAAAAACAACAAGAAAGCAAGAAAATAGCAACATCAAAATAAATGAAGCTGGGAGTGTGTAGCTCAGTGTTTGCTTGACATCAGTATCAGAGAGAGAGAGAGACAGACAGACAGACAGAGAGAGACAGAGAGAGAGAGAGAGAGAGAGAGGGAGAGAGACAGAGAGAGAGAATGCTGAGGTCTCTTTTCTCAGCAATGTGTCCCCACCCTGATGCTCACTGGGGACAGGACCAGTGTCCTCGGGTCCTGTCTGGCACCTCCGCCTTCTCCCAGAGTAGGTTGGGCTCTGTGTGTGGGTGCCAGCTGAGTCTGCCTCTGCACCCCCAGGGTCGCTGTACGTGGGTGAACCCCATGCAGAAGACAGAGGAGGAGGAGGAGCTAGGGGAGGAGGAGGAGAAGGCAGACGAGGGGTTGGAGGAGGTGGAGCAGGAGGTGGGTCCTCCACTTCTGACCCCCCTCTCCGAAGACGCGGGTGAGTCCAAGTCCTCCCCTGGGGGCAGGGGCAGTGCCGGCCTGCGAGGGGCTGGGGGTGTGGGGACCCTGGTGTCACCCAACTTCTGTGCACAAGTCTGTCACCCCAGCCTTAGGGAGGGAGAAGCAGGAGGCTCAGGAGGCATCCTCAGCTACACAAGGAGTTTGAGACCAGCCTGGGCTACTTAGAACCTGTTTTTTAAAAACAAACAAAGACCCCCTCCAAAACAACAACAACAACAAAACCATGGGTCTGAAGCCGGGTGGTGGTGGCGCACGCCTTTAATCCCTGCACTCGGGAGGCAGAGGCAGGCGGATCTCTGTGAGTTCGAGACCAGCGTGGTCTACAGAGCGAGTTCCAGGACAGCCTCCAAAGCCACAGAGAAACCCTGTCTCGAAAAACCAAAAAAAAAAAAAAAAAAAAACCATGGGTCTGGTAGAATGTGTCCCTCTTGTCACTAAGCCTCACTGGCACATAACAATCACCATGGCCTTGAAGCAGAGTCTCTTTCCTAGTTTTCTCTCTCACGGGGGGGGGGGGGCTGCCGTGGGAATCGCTGTTTAAGGCAGGTCTCACTCTGTAGCCCAGGCTGGCCGCCTCCGTGCTGGGATTACTGGCTTGTGTCCCCACACCTAACTGGGAGAAGGTCTTTTGAGCCCCTTCACCCGACCCCAGGCTTGGGGAAGAGAGAGTTTAGGAGCCCCCCCCAGGGGAGGCAGCCAAGGGTTGGATTTTGTATTCGTGGCAGGGACCCCCTAAGGCTGGGACACTTGGAGCAGAGAGGGAGGGTGGCCCCGGTCCTGTGCATGAGGCCACAGCGCCCTGGTCCTGGGAGCTCCCTGCTGGTGGCATGGCTGCCAGACCTCACTACCACCCATGGGGGGGGTGGTGACACAGGTGTCCTCATTTCCTTCCCGGAAGCAGAGGCAGGTGGTGCGGCTTCTGCACATCAGGACAGAGAGGGGCCAGAGCCCGGGCTCTCCGTGTGATTTGTAACTCCCGCCTGGGCTCCTCTGGGCCTCCTCTCCACCCATGTAGTAAGGCGGGGCTTGGGGACCCCTGACACCACTGTGCTCTTCCTCCTCCTCACGACAGAGATCATGCACCTGTCGCCCTGGACCACCCGTCTCTCCTGCAGCCTCAGCCCGCAATATTCGGTGGCCATTGTGCGCTCCAACCTCTGGCCAGGGGCCTACGCCTACGCCGTTGGCAAGTACGATTTTACCTTGACCCGAGGGATTGTCTATGGTACCTACCAGCCAGGCAGTGGTGGCGCGTGCGCCTTTAACCCCAGCGGAGGCAGGTGGATCTCTGCGAGTTTGAGGCCAGTCTGGCCTACAGAGAGAGTTCCAGGACAGCCAGGGCTACATAGAGAGACCCCAGTCTCAAAAATACATATTGACACTTCCAACCTTTTTAACCTTTAAATTGACTCTAAACCCCTAAATAAGCTCACCAACCTCCCAGTCCAGCCCAGCCTTCAGAGAGCCTGGCTGCGATACTAGATCCGTCCACCAGAGGGCAGGGCTTGTCTGCTCTGAACCCTGGATGGTCACAGCATTGTTGAGCTCTGGGCTTAGTCCTGAAGGAGTTTCACGGAAATTTGATGCTTTGACCATATTCTTTTTTAAAATTATTTATTTAAGTTAGAAACAAGCTTGTTTCACATGTCAATCACAGCTCCCTCTCCCCCCCCCTCCTTTTGACCATATTCTTGTGAATTATTTTTTTGTTTGTGCAGAATTTGGGACTAGGATTTCTCTAACCCTCTTACTCTGGCCAAACATTAACGTTTAAAAACATCTCTGAAAATCAAACTGAGTTTTACTGGCCCCTACATCCTCATGCCCATTCATCTCCACACCGGCCCTCCCTCCCGCCCTTCCCCCACTTACCCAGCATCCCCTCACCCGCCATCCGGTCCTCCATCCCTGCATCCGCCAGTTCAGTAATTCGCCCATGTATTTTTGTCTCTCTCTCTTTTTTTTTTTTTTTTTTTTTGGTTTTTCGAGACAGGGTTTCCCTGTATTGTTTTGGAGACTGTTGGTCCAGCCTGGCCTCGAACTCACAGAGATCCGCCTGCCTCTGCCTTCCGAGTGCTGGGATTAAAGGCATGCGCCACCACAAGTGCCTAAGAATTGTTTTAAATTGTGCATGTCTGTGTTCCAGCCCATGTGCGAATACATATATATGCATGTGCGTGCAAATGTGTGTGTGCATGTGTGTGCGCATTGTGTGAGCGCCTGTGTGCATGCGTGCAAAGTGTGTGTGTGTGTGTGTGTGTGTGTGTGCATTTCAGACTTCACTTGTCTGGCTTGTACCTCTGTCTCTGTAGCCCCCAAAGAACCTTATTGTTGTCCATGCAGGTTTTCACTATACAGCTCTGGCAGGCCTTGAACTCCCAATCCTCCTGCCTCCATTTCTGGAGTACTGGGATTACAGGTGCATGTCGTCATACTTGGCCCTATAAGAAACTCTTGAATCTGGGCATTGGTGTCGCACGCTCTGCAGAACAGGCTGGCTTCGAACTCACAGAGATCTACCTGCTTCTGCCTCTCCAGTGCTGGGACTAAAGGTGTGTGCCACCACCACACAGCTCCTAATTTTCATTCTTTATTTCATAACAAGTTTTCAGAATCTGGAATATATTTTCCAGTAAAATGAATTTCAGTTTGGATGTGAAGTTTTCATCACAAAGACTTGCTGGTCTGGTGGCACAGGCTCATGACTCCAGTAAGCTCAGATAATCAGGAAGCCAAGGCAGAGAGAACATGAGTTATTCCAAGGCCAGCTTTGGCTGCAGAGGGAGCTTAAGTCTAGCTGGAGCAACCTAGAATGTATTTCAAGATTAAAAAAAAAAGAACTGAGGCTACATACATACAGCTCAGTGGTAGAGCCCCTGCCTAGAATCCCTCAGTGAGGGGCTGGGGGTGTGGCTCAGTGGTAGAGCCCCTGCCTAGAATCCCTCAGTGAGGGGCTGGGGATGTGGCTCAGTGGTAGAGCCCCTGCCTAGAATCCTCCAGTGAGGGGCTGGGGGTGTGGCTCAGCAGATAAGTGCTTTCCTAAATGACAGAAGACCCTGGCTTCAACCTCCAGTACTACTAGGAGAAATAAATTAACCTTAGCCAGACTCCTAATACGTATCTGTTATCCAAGCACCAAGGAAGCTGAAGCAGGAGTTTCCAGTTTATGGCCAGTCTAGGATATGTGGTGACATACTCCCATAAAGAGAAAAAAGAAGTAACAGCAGATTCATGTACCCAAGTTGTCCCAGGACTCTTTGGAGGTTTTCCAATAGCCAAATTAAGTATGTTTTATTTTTAAAATCGAAATTAACTAAAATTAAATCGAAGTCACTGCACCCTAAAACAGCAGAACACAGTTCTTCTCTGGTGTCCACGGAAACACACCAAGACTGAATGTGAACTGACTCTTCAAACAAGGTTCAGTAGACGTAAGGCAGTCGCCATCTGTGACTCCCTGAGAATGAAATGAGAAATCAGCAAAGGGAGGCAGTGAGGGATGTTGGCAACACGAGACCAGAGACCAATAGACTCAGACATGATTAGGGATAGAAGACATCAAAGGCTGAGAAGACGGCTTAGTGGGTAAAGTATTTGCTGCCCAAACCAGTGAGGGACTGGGGGCGTGTCCCAGTGATAGAGTCCTTGCCTAGAATTCCCCAGTGAGGGGCTGGGGTGTGTCTCAGTGATAGAGCCCCGCCTAGAATCCCCCAGTGAGGGGCTGGGGCGTGGCTAAGTGGTAGAGCCCTGCCTAGAATCCCCCAGTGAGGGGCTGGGGTGTGGCTCAGTGGTGGAGCCCTGCCTAGAATCCCCCAGTGAGGGGCTGGGGTGTGGCTCAGTGGTAGAGCCCCTGCCTAGAATCTCCCCAGTGAGGGGCTGGGGATCAATGGATCCCTGGAATTGACTAGTGAGCCAGCCTGGCAGAATTAAGGAGTGCCAGACCTGGTGAAGAGACTCTGCCTCAAAATATAAGTTAAGAGCTGAGCTCGGGCAATGCCCCCTTCAGTCCCCACACTCCGAAGGCAGAAGCAGGCAGAGCTGTAGCAGTCTGAGGTCGGCCTCGTGTGCGTAAGTGTGTTCCACACCAGCCAGAGCTGTTTACAGAGAGACCGCGTCTTCAAAGTGGAGAGCTTGTACTGAGCTCAGGTTCTCAGCACCCAAATTGGGCAGCTTCGAAGCCATCTGCAACTCCAACCCCTGGGGCCTGGTGCCCTCTTCTGGCCTTTGCAGGCACTGCACGCATGTGCACAAACCAGCACAGGTGATATACAGACAGACACACAGACACACACACACTCAGCCCTCCAGTCCCCTTGCCAATTGTCGGTGGCATGGCCACTTTAGACCTGGTGAACGCAGACCGGGACGGACAGACGGACCGAGAAGCTCCCCGTGTGTTCCTCCCACCTGCCCATGGTGACTGCAGCGCCGCTCCGCCGCTGCACCGAGTGCCGCCCTCAAAGGGAATGTCTGCCTGTCTCCCTAGGAAGTTTGAGAACCTGTACATTGGCTGGGGTCACAAGTACAGCCCTGAGAACTTCAACCCCTCCCTGCCGGCTCCGATTCAGCAGGAGTACCCCAGCGGCCCCGAGATCATGGAGATGAGCGACCCCACCGTGGAGGAGGAGCAGGCCCTGAAGGCTGCTCAGGAGCAGGCCCTGGCGGCCGCCGAGGAGGAGGAAGAGGACGAGGAGGAGGAGGAGGACGAAGACCTAGAGGACTGAGTCCCACGGCCTTGCCCCCATTTGTAGTTACAGATCGTATTTTTCCAGTTTCTCCCCAGCCCTTGCAGGACACGGGCAGGAATCACCCAGGGCTCCCAATAAACCCCGCCCCCACGGCACAGCCGCTAAGTCATTCATTCATTCATCATACCCGGCAGTTGGCTCATTCATTCCTTCTTCACGTTTGCGTGCACTGATTTACTTCTTTGTTTTTGGTTTCTCAAGACAGGATTTCTCCATGTAGCCCTGGCTGTCCTGGAGCTCACTCTGTAGACCAGGCTGGCCTCGAACTCACAGAGATCCGCCTGCCTCTGCCTCCCGAGTGCTGGGATTAAAGGCGTGTGCCACCAACGCCCAGAAGCTAGCTTGCTTTTAAAGATTTTCATTTATGTGTATGTGGGTGTCTGTGTATGTGTGTGAAGATGCCTTCAGAGGCCAGAAGAAGGAGCCAGGTCCCATGTTGCCTTACTAACATAACAGGCATTTGTGAGTCCCCCTGATATGGGGACTGGGAACTGAACTTGGGCCCTCCAACCCCATTCAGTTTTTAAATCTTTTTTTTTTTTTTTTTTTTTTTTTTTTGGTTTTTCGAGACAGGGTTTCTCTGTGGCTTTGGAGGCTGTCCTGGAACTGGCTTGGTAGTCCAGGCTGGTCTCGAACTTACAGAGATCCGCCTGCCTCTGTCTCCTGAGTGCTGGGATTAAAGGCGTGTGCCACCAACGCCAGGCCAGTTTTTAAATCTTTGCTGGGGGTGGGGGTAGCTAGAGAGATGGTTCAGTGTTTAAGAACATTGGCTGCTCTTCCAAAAGTCCCGAGTTCAAGTCCCAGCGCCCACATGGCAGTTCACAACCAGTCAGTGGCGTGCTTGCCCAGCAGCGCAAAGTCCTGGGTTCTATCCTCACCACCACACAAATGGTGTCATGTCCATCTGGAAGAGGTAGAAGCAGGAATTCCTGGAGTTCATGGTTTTCTTCAGCTACAAAGTAAGGAGGAACTCAGCCTGAGCCGGGGACATTGTCTCCCTAAATAAATAAATAAATAAATAAATAGGTGGCAAGGCAGAGCTAGCTTTTCTTCTGCCGATGTGATAAAATATAAAATACCAGCCAGGAGTCTGGTCTACAGAGTGAGTTCTAGGAGAGCCTCCAAAGCCACAGAGAAACCCTGTCTCAAAAAGCCAAAAAAGAAAAAGAAATATAAAATACCTTGACATGGGGCAACTCTGGGGGGAAAAACCCCGCTATTTCAGCTTGCATTCCCAGGACACAGCCTATCACAGCAGGGAAGTCAAGGCCGGAATGTCCCCAGTCAATAGTGGAGAGGAGTGCAAGTCTCCACTCTTACAAAGTTCAGGACCCCCTGCCTAGGGCATGGTGCCTCCCATTGTGGACTGGCTCTTCCCGCATCACTAAGACAGTTAGCCCCAGACATGCCTACAGACAGTGTTGAAGCTCGGATGGAAATGTATCCTAGCAGTCAGGAGCCAAGGAAAAATACCACAACGTCTCTGTAAGTGTAGGAGCTCACAGCTCTGCCCAGGGGACAGTTTCCCCAACGCTGGTGTAACAGCTCTGTTCTGGAGTGTTTCCCAACCAAGTTGTTACATCTGTGCTCAGGCCCAGCGGCGGTGTTACAGCCCGCTCTGCAAAGGGAGGGAAAGTGTTCCAGTCCTCTCTGCGGCGAAAGTGTCACATCACACAACAAACCCCACTCAAGAGATTTATTGGTGAGGAAACATCCAAGAGTGTGGCTGCCTCCAGGGTGAGAAGCAGCAGCGGCACCACTCAACAGGGTGAGAAGCAGCAGCGGCAAACTCAACAGGGCACAGAGCTTCCATAGGAGGCGATGGTGGTGGTGGTGGGCAGCAGTTTCCCAGGGCGTCTTGCGATTGGTGGGTTTTGCAGCCTGATTCTGGGGCAAGCCCAGGGATTGGTGGGATTTTGTGCTCCGGGATTGGTGGGATTTTGCAGCCTGACACTGGGATTTCCAGCTCTGGTCAGGTCAGGCAGGGGCAGGGTGCTATTTTACCCTACAGATTGGAGTCCCCCACTGCGATTGTCTTCCCTGTGATTCTAGGTGATGTCAAATGGACAAAGCCGACCATCGTCAGGAAAACAAAGCCCAAAGGGGCGGGCAGACTCAGACAGGCACGCAGGGCTTCACCACGACAGCAGCAGGGGACCCACAGGTGACACGACAGGGCAGAGAGGAAGAATGAAACAGGGAGCTGGGTGCGGTGTCTCGCGTCTGGAGGCCGAGGCAGAAGCATTGGGTCGAGTTCGAGGACAGCCTGGGTTACAAGTGTGAGGCCGAACAGAGGTCAGGGAGATAGATGGCTCCGTGGGGGATGGCGTGGGGACCTGATTCCGATCCCTAGGACCCACGACTCCCTCTGACCCCGCCATCGTCCTTGTCCAACGCGAAAGCACACAAAAAATAAACACATGCAGTCTTTTATTTTTAATTTAAAAAAGAATGCAAGAATCGCCTGGAGTCAGCTGTAAAAACACGAGGAATCGGAGGTTCCTCCGTTGCTAGGCAAACGGCTCCCCGGGCGCCGTCGTTAGGGCCGCGGGCGTCCCCATCGGGGCCACGCCCCGCAGCCGGCCACTGCCCGGCGTCTGTCGCGTTGACCACGCCCCCATACGCCGCAGCCCCGCCCACGCCGCAGCCCCGCCCACGGCCCCAGGACCGTTACCTCAGCAACTGTCCCCGGCTCCTCCCGCCTCCGGCTCCGGGTGCCAATCGCAGAGGCGTCGCCCGGACGACGGACCCTCCCCCTTCCGGCGCTAGGTCGGCAACTTCCGGCTGGGGGTCCGGCGGCGGCGGGCGGGCTGCGGCGGGGGCCCCGGTGGGCGGCCAAGATGGCGGCGGGCGGCGCGGAGGGCGGAGCGGGGCCCGGCGCCGCCATGGGCGACTGCGCCGAGATCAAGTCGCAGTTCCGCACCCGCGAGGGCTTCTACAAGCTGCTTCCCGGCGACGCGGCACGCAGGCCGGGCCCGGCCTCCGCCCAGACCCCGGCGGCGCCGCCCCAGCAGCCGCCCCAGCCGCCGCCCGGCCCCGCGGCCGCCCCAGGCCCCGGCCCCGCGGGCCCCGCGTCGTCCCCGCCGCCCGCCGGTCCCGGCCCCGGCCCGGGGCCCGCGCTGCCCGCCGTCCGCCTCAGCCTGGTGCGCCTCGGCGAGCCCGACGGCGCCGGGGAGCCGCCCTCCACGCCCTCGGGGCTGGGCTCGGGAGGAGACCGCGTCTGCTTCAACCTGGGCCGCGAGCTTTACTTCTACCCCGGCTGCTGCCGCCGCGGGAGCCAACGGGTGAGCGAGCGAGCGAGCGAGCGAGCGCGCATCCGGGGCCCGAGAGTGGCAGAGGAAGGCATCGGAGCCCGGGCATCCCGGGGCGGGGCCCGGCTCCCGGAGCTAATGCGGTCTCCGAGGCTCCGGGCGAATCTTCTCGCGGGGGCGGGGGTTCGTGGAGGTGGAGGTGGAGGTGGGGGTTCTGGGCGTGATGGGGCTCCTGAGAGGAGACGGGGCGGGAGGTCACGGCTTCCGAGGGGACAGGAGTCCGGGAGAGGGTGCGGGCCCCGGGGAGACGGCGAGCAGGGCAGAAATCAGTCCCGCGTCCTGGGCGTGCTGGAGGGAGTCAGGAGACTTGACCAGACCCAGGAGTACAGTGTCGAGGGCAGGGAGGACGGGGGGTGTTGGCGTAGGGGTCGGCGATGGAAGCGACAGGTGGGTGGGTGGGATCCGAGGAGGAACTCGGTGACTCAGGACTGAGGCTCCGGAGGAAACGAGCGGAGTTTGCAGGAGCTGATGGGGATTCTGAGTCGATGGAGTCTCTGGCAGGGGACAACCCCCCCCCAGGTGTGGCAGACGACTCTAAAGCGATTGAGTCCTACAAGGGGACCGAGGGGGTCCTGAGAGTCCAGGGGCGGCCGTGCAGTGCACCTAAAACACGAGGGAGCGTGATGATGGATGGGTGTCCCGACTATGGCAGATGTCCTGAAGTTTAGGGACTCCAGGCGGAAAGAAATGACACTGGGTGGAATGTGTGCTTTGAACGCGTGGACACCTGGGTCTGGATCCCCGTAGTACCCCATGTAAAAGGGAGCAGCAGTGTGAGTCTGCAACCCCAGTGCAGGCAGCAGAGGCAGAGTCCCCGAGAGACCCGACGTCAAATGTCAGACGGAAAACCACGGGGGAAGACGCTAAATGTTGACCTCTGACCTCTCATGCACGTGCATAATGCACAAAGGCATGTACTATTACATGTGCTTAAATAAATGAAGGAACAGACCTTTGGGCTCTCTGGACCCGGGGCTGCCAGCCGCAGCGTAGGTGAGCCTGTGTGTGCCGTCCTGGGTTTGAATCCCCTTCCGGTCTGCGGTGCCCCCCCCCACCTCGCCACTTCCCTCGAGGTTAACCCTGCTTCCTGTTGGTGGTTTCCCCCGGCCTCAGCTTCCTCTTCCTTCCTCCCCGTGCCCTAACCCGCGAACTCTTTCCCCATGGCTGCAGTCCATCGACCTCAACAAGCCGCTGGACAAGCGGATCTACAAGGGGACCCAGCCCACCTGCCACGACTTCAACCAGTTCACGGCCGCCACAGAGACCATTTCCTTGCTGGTGGGCTTCTCTGCCGGCCAGGTGCAGTACCTGGACCTCATCAAGAAGGACACCAGCAAGCTATTCAATGAAGAGGTGACCGAGGGCACGGCGCCCCTTTTCCCTACCCACCCCTGGGAAGAGTCGGCCTCAGAGGGGCGGGGTGTCCTGGTCCCCTGCTGTGTTAGCCTTCTGCTGAGAGAAGGCATTGCTCGTAACGGTCTCAGCCACGGATGGGTATGGTGCCCGTCTCACAGGGGAAGACGAGACGTACAGGCCGTTGGGACGTTGTTGATGTTTTTGTTGACTTCAAATTCTGGGCTCTTTCGGCTTTGGATTCTTGTCCCTGCTGTGTCGTTGGCTACTGAGTGGTTTTGAGAATTGATTCGTTCCCCGAGCCGTAGTTGTCTTCTGCAGAGCGGGGTTTGAATCCCCTTCTCACAGGGCTGTCTAAACTCATGCACAGGCACGCCTAGGTTGGACTAACGTGCCTTAAAGGAAATGCCAGGAGATGACTTTAGCCAGCTGGCAGGGAGGTCCTTGCTCTTGTCATACTGTCCCTGGTCCAGGGAGGTGGCCCACAGATGTTCTCGAGGGAGAAAGGAAGGCACTCCCCCACCCCCGGACCGCGATCATCCCCTCCTGTGCAGGTCTCTGTCCAGGAACAGCTCAGAGCAGGTGGACAGCTGCCCTGGCCACGCTGTCAGGCTGGAGAGGGCTGACCCCCAGGGAAGGACATTTAAGCAGACAGAATGGGCTGGGCCTCTTAGTGCGGGCTTCTTAGCACGGAAGGGTCGAAAGTTCAAGACCTGCCTGGGCTGGAGAGTAGAAGGAGCAATTAGACACACACCCAGACAGGACAGCTGGCGGCCAGGGGAGCAGCCGAGGGGGAGAGGACGAAGGTGCTTGCTGAGAAAGGGGAGGCGCTGGCCGGCCTGGAAAGCCCTCCCTCATCAACAGAGCAGAGGAGTGACCCCACATTCCCTCCTGCATCCCAGCCATGGGGCCAAGGTGACGGGGGCTGGTGGCTTTCTCCGCCCGGCTGCCTCAAGCTGTGGGGACTCAGGCAGGGCAGTGCTAAGGGCTGGCTTGGACTTACTGATCTCCAACCACCAGAAGAGGCTCTTGGGAAGGCATTGTAGGAAGTGGGACCGGCGCGCTTGGGGTGGGAGTTGAGAGACTGGTTTCTGGGCACGCTGGGCTTTTGTGGGAAGAGGAGACTTCATTGTGGGGGTACCTGGAGGGGGCTGACAGTGCAGCTGGAAGGGGGTGAGTTCGTGCAGGGGCGTCGTCTGGGTGCTGCTCTGACAGCTGGGACTCGTGATGGGGACCCTCTCTCGGGAACCTGGCTTTATGGGATTGAAGGTCTCGTCTTTATGTCATGCTGGAGGATAATCCTGTGACAGACAGGGCTGTTCCTTGATCAGAAGTGGGACACGGAGGGGCTCCGTGGAGCTGCTTCAGACCTCCCTTCCTCCCCGTGTTCCTGTGGGGTCCAGTCAGAGGGGAGCTGGGGTCCAGGGCATAACAGGGTCCCTGAGGTAGTCACACCGCCCCCCTCCTCCCTGCCCCGCCCTCTGCAGCGGCTGATTGACAAGACCAAGGTGACGTACCTGAAGTGGCTGCCCCAGTCAGAGAGCCTGTTCCTGGCCTCCCACGCCAGCGGCCACCTGTACCTGTACAACGTCAGCCACCCCTGCGCCTCCACCCCACCCCAGTACAGCCTGCTGAAGCAGGGCGAGGGCTTCGCCGTCTACGCAGCCAAGAGCAAGGCTCCCCGCAACCCGCTGGCCAAGTGGGCGGTGGGCGAGGGGCCCCTCAACGAGTTCGCCTTCTCGCCGGACGGCAGGCACCTGGCGTGCGTCAGCCAGGACGGCTGCCTGCGCGTCTTTCACTTTGACAGCATGCTCCTGCGGGGACTCATGAAGAGCTACTTCGGGGGTCTGCTGTGTGTGTGCTGGAGCCCCGACGGCCGCTATGTGGTGACGGGAGGGGAGGATGACCTGGTCACCGTGTGGTCCTTCACGGAGGGTCGCGTGGTGGCTCGGGGCCACGGCCACAAGTCCTGGGTCAATGCTGTGGCCTTTGATCCCTACACCACACGGGCAGAGGAGGCCACGTCAGCCAGTGCTGATGGAGATGCCGGTGGTGAGGAGGAGGAGCCGGAGGCCAGCAGCTCCGACACAGGAACCCCACTGTCCCCTCTGCCCAAGGCTGGCTCCATCACCTACCGCTTTGGCTCAGCTGGCCAGGACACACAGTTCTGCCTGTGGGACCTCACGGAGGACGTGCTCTCCCCTCACCCCTCCCTGGCCCGCACCCGCACCCTCCCAGGCACACCCGGGGCCACCCCGCCAGCCTCGGGTAGCTCTCGGGCCGGAGAGGCAGGCCCAGGCCCCCTGCCCCGCTCCCTGTCACGGTCCAACAGCCTCCCCCACCCAGCTGGTGGTGGCAAGGCCGGTGCGCCGGGCGCAGCGATGGAGCCGGGCACACCATTCAGCATCGGCCGCTTCGCCACGCTGACCCTGCAGGAGCGGCGGGACCGAGGGGCCGAGAAGGAGCATAAGCGCTACCACAGCCTGGGGAACATCAGCCGCGGGGGCGGCGGGGGCGGCGGCAGCAGCAGCGACAAGCTCAGTGGCCCCGCTCCCCGCAGCCGCCTGGACCCAGCCAAAGTGCTGGGCACGGCCCTGTGCCCTCGCATCCACGAGGTCCCGCTGCTGGAGCCGCTGGTGTGCAAGAAGATCGCTCAGGAGCGCCTGACCGTGCTGCTCTTCCTGGAGGACTGCATCATCACTGCCTGCCAAGAGGGCCTCATCTGCACCTGGGCGCGGCCCGGCAAGGGGGTGAGTCCACCCACCCTGTCAGGGCACCCTGCTCTTCCCACCTCAGCTCTGAGGGACCCGGATACCAGGCTTCAGTTAGCAGAGACGGCAGGCGGAGGAGACAGGAGGGTGGGACCCATCCAAAGGGCCTCTGCTGGCCTGGGTGACCCACCCGAGCACTTGACCTCTCGGCAGACCTACGTTTATGGGAAATCTGCATTTTCACTGGTGAGGTTTGCTTTGGGGCTGACACTCCACAGGGCCTAACTTGTGGCTGCCTCTCAGACGCTCCGTTTCTGAGCCAGCTGCTAAAGGCCCGGATGGGACTCACCAGGGCCCAGGCCTGCACTGCTGCTTGGTGTGTGGTCCTGATCACTGTGCCCTGCTGACGGGCTGTGTGGTGGCCGCGGTGTCAGTCACTGAGGTGACGCCCTGCCACTGGTCAGGTCAGGTCAGGGCTGTCGCGGTTCTTAGCATGTGGGCTCAGCGTCTGGGATCCCACACTGCCTCCGGTCCCTCAGATCCTTGCTGTGGGAGGTTCGAGTCCAGAAAGAACTCAGGGCGAAGGCAGGATGATAGGGCTTGGGATGTGTGAGCTCTGAAAGACACCCTCTGTCTCCCTAGTTTACAGACGAGGAGAACGAGGCCCAGGCGGGGGAGGCACGTTGGCCCAGGTCACCCGGCAAGTCAGTGGTAGAGGTAGGACCAACCTCCAGGCCAGACGTGGGCCCCGGTTCTCCTTCCCCTCAGCCGTCCCCATCTGTCTGCCCAGGATCGCCAGGGCCATTAGTTGCTGTGGGAGTGCCACCCTGGGGCAGGGAAGGCTGCTGAGCTGTTTGTTCCTAGCCAGGACAGCAGCTTTAGGACTGGGGGCCCCCTCCCAACCCCAGCCCTGGCAGAAGCCCAGGCCTTGTCTAATCCAGCCTCCCTCTCATCCTCCTCAGGGTGCCCCCTCCCAGCCAGGCAACTCCCCCAGTGGCACTGTGGTGTGAAGCCGAGATGGCCCCTGCCCCCAGCCTCCTAGACGCAGCCCTCCCTGCAGACCTCAAGGATCACTAGTAACAAGACTAACGAGGAAGGGTTGCTCCGGCCCCGCCCTGCACAGACTGGCCCAGCCATGGGGATGTGGTGGCCCGTGTGGCCTCAGCCCTGGCCTCCACCCACTGCCAAGTGCAGCGACCTGTCCTCCGGAATATCAGTGTTAACCCACATCCCTGTCCCAGCATGTGACTGGTCACTCCTGGGAGACTCCGCCCACAACAGCCCAGCTCCACAGTGCCCCTGGGTGAGAGGGACCAGCAGGGGGTACCCCCTCCCTCCCAGCCCACACCCCACCCCTTGCTATGGTCTGTGCTTTTGAAGAGTGTTAAATTATGGAGACCCAGGGCCTCCTTGTCCCCCTGAACCTCTTATTTATACTAAAGTCCTTGTTTGCACAGCGTCTCTGTTCCCTGGGGCGTGTGTGTGGGGGGGGCTGTGTTCTCTCCATAGGAAGGCCAGTCAATCCCTGCACCCACCCCCAGCCCTGAGTAGAGCCCCCTGGACCCTCAGAGTCAAGAGCCTGAGGTGGCCCCTTCCTGCTAGGTCCTTGGGGTGGGGGGTTGAACTGTTTTAGAGCATCGGGACTACCCAGCCGCGCTCTTCTGGGAGGAGGGGGCTGCTGGGAGCTGAGCCGTGCCTCTCCTGACCCATGCAGTGCCGGCTGGAGGCCCTGGTCTCCTCCCCAGAGAACTGGCCACCCTAGAAAGATGCTAACATGGCTCCGCCCCCAACCCCCAAAATGTTTCTGTCTCTAATCCTAGCCCAGGCAGGAATGTGGCTGCCCCGGCCTGTGGCCAAGAAGCTATTTCGGGGTCTCTCTCACTGGGGGAGGGCCTAGCTCCACCGCTTGCCTCCCCCCAGGCCGGGCCAGCAGGTCACCCCTGGCCCTGGTGGCTGGATAAATCCCTCCTGATCTCCCACCTCCTGCCAAAAAAGGGGGGGCGTGTAATTCAGCAGGCATGGGGACTAAATTTAACTGTCCCAAAGTCGGAATCCACTGCTGAGTCACGAAGAAGCTGCCCCTGGCCTCTGTCCCTTCCCACCCTTCCCAGCTCTGAGCCGAGACAGGCTCACCCGAGCACCGACCTCACCCGACTCCCGTGCCCACCCTCTCATGGGTGGGGGCGTCGGGTGTCTCTGCAGCGCTACTCAGCCCCTTGACACTGGGCACGGAAGAGTTTGGGGGCCCTGGAAGCAGAGAGTTGGGGTGTTGGCTCAGGAGGGGTTAAAGCTGGGAGGCGGGAGGGGGGGCTGGGCCAAGGGGTGGGGAAAAGAGGAGGAGGCCTCAGCCTTAGAACTGGCCAGAGGGACCCAAGGGATAGTCAGGGACAGGCGGACATGCAGCCAGGGTTCTGGGGCCTGGACAGGGGCGGCCAGGCCCCGTGACGGGAAGACCCCGAGCTGCGGCCCGGGGAGGGGCCATGGTGCTGCCTGCCCAGCATGTCAGCCGAGGTGCGGCTGAGGCAGCTGCAGCAGCTGGCGCTGGACCCCAGCTTCCTGGGGCTGGAGCCCCTGCTCGACCTTCTCCTGGGCGTCCACCAGGAGCTGGGCGCCTCCCACCTAGCCCAAGACAAGTATGTGGCCGACTTCTTGCAGTGGGGTGAGTATGGGCAGGAGGCCTGGGGTGGAGGAAGGCAGCGGTGGCTCTTCGGGGCAGGGGGGCCTGGAGAGGTCTTCCTGTGGGGACCCGGGCAGAGGTGAGGCCTTGACGCCAGGTTCTCCTGGTGGGGCAGACTGGGGTCGGTGGAGGCCAGCCATGACTCAGGGTGTGCAGGCCGGGGTGGGCGCAGCACCCACATAGGGGCCTGGCGGGTTCCCTAAGGACCCTCCCCCCCCAAGTGAGCTCTGCGGCCCTCCCTGGCTCCCCAGAGCGGGCAGGGGCACGTGGGGCAGCTGCTAGGGTGCGGCCTGTAGGCAGGTGTTGGGTCTGGCTCCCAGCTGCCCTGACAGGTGTCCACGGGCTAGGAGGGCACCGGGACTCCCAGAGGCCCTGGGGGAGAGCCAGCCGGGCAGACAGGCGCCACCCAGCTCCCCTCTGTCCCCCAAGTTAAAGAGGAACAACTCCAGCCCATCCCTGCTATCGTGGTCCCTCCTAGACCGTGTGGCCCAGATTTAGGGATCCCGTTTGGCGTCTCTCCTGCTTTCGCGGTTCTAGCTCAAGGCCTCTCGCTCCCCTGCTGAGTTAAATGCCCTTCTGCAGAGGTCTTCTGAGGCCTAGTGGGTGGGCCTGGACCTCATCTGCCCCTGGCCCCAACTTCCCTAGAAATAACACTTTGGTTGCTCTGTGCCTGTCATTAAGGGTCCTGGTCCTGGTCCTTGGTCTCTGTGCCCAGGTCACCCTCCCCTTTCTCCCCATTTCACAGATGGAAAGGTGGAGGCCATGGGCTAGGCCTTTCAGTTTGTGGGGGACCTTTCTCCTCTGCAGCCCTCAGTGGCTCCTTCAACCTTCCCTTTGCAGAGGACAGGGCTGGGCTGGCAGGGTAAACTGAGAGCTGGGGTGGGGGTGGGGGTCTGTTCCTCTGGGAAGGAGCAGTCCTTTTGTGGCCTGAGCAGCATCCCGGGGCCCCTCCCCCGCCAGGCCTGGGCGGGGGAGGGGGCCTGGGTTCCCGCTGCCTTAAAAGGGCTCAATGCTTTGACGCTCTCCTCCCAACCCCCCAGCCTTGGCCCTGGCTGTGTCTTCTCCTCTCGGGCGGCCCATTCTGTCTCCTCCAGGTCCCACCGGCCCTGTCCTCCCCTCCTCACTCCCTCTCCTGACCGTCACCCAAGGGAGCCTGGCCGCGCTCTGCTCTGCCCCCGGCCTCTGACCTGGCCGCGCTCTCCTGCTGGAGCGGCCGAGCGCGCGCGGGCAGGGCTCAGGCCCTGGGGCGGCTTAGGAAGGCTCTCCTGCCCCCCTGGAGGCCAGGCTTGCCCCAGGAGTGTCCAGGGTGCCGGTGGCTGGGCCCCACCCCCGCAGGGTCCGCGCCCAGTTCTCCCCAAGAGCAGTCAGCTGGCCGTGCTGGGCACCGCTGACTGACGCCGTGACTCAGACGTTAGATGAGACCCGGGGGCCCGACTGAGCACCCAGATCTTCACATGGAGTGGGGATGGAGGGACTGGGTTCCGGCTTCTACCGCACCCCTCCCTCTGCCTCCCTTTGGGGCGAGCAGCCCCGTGGAAACAGCTCTGGGTCCCCAGCCATCCAGAGGCTTTGGAAGCAGGATGCTAAAATCAGGCTGAGGGCATAGGGGAGGCTGAGGGGCCACCCTGGCTCGAGCGCTGTGGTAACCTTTGGTCCCCGCTCGCTCCCCAGTGGAGCCCATTGCAGCACGGCTTAAGGAGGTCCGGCTGCGGAGGGACGACTTTGAGATTCTGAAGGTGATTGGCCGCGGGGCATTCAGTGAGGTGAGTCTCAGTGCAGCTCTGCTTGGGGTGGGAGGGGCATAGCAGCCGGGGCGGAGCCTTAAAATTGATGAATGAGCTTCAACCCCAGGCGGGGGCGGGGCTTGGGGGGGTCAGCGGGTGCTGTGTGAGCAGGGGGTGTGGCTAAGGCTGGGTGGAGCCCCGTCCGGGTGAGCCTGGCGGGTTTCCCCGTGAACCCGCTTCCGCCTTCAGGTAGCGGTGGTGAAGATGAAGCAGACGGGCCAGGTGTATGCCATGAAGATCATGAATAAGTGGGACATGCTGAAGAGAGGCGAGGTGCGGGGCGGGGGCGGGGCCGGGGCGGGGCCGTCACCCCCGCAGCTCAGCTCTGCAGCCGCTCAGCTCTGCAGCCGTCCCCCCTCTCAGGTGTCGTGCTTCCGGGAAGAAAGGGACGTCTTGGTGAAAGGGGACCGGCGCTGGGTCACGCAGCTGCACTTCGCCTTCCAGGATGAGAACTACCTGGTGAGCCCGGGGCGGGGTGACAGGAAGGAGTGACAGACACACCCCCTCGAGTCTAGGAAGCCCGAGCAGGGAGGTGCAGCCTGGGGGGCGGGCGGGCGACACCGTGTGGCAGGCAGAGGCGGAACCGGCCTTGGGAACAGAGGTGCTGTCGGTTTGGCCTTGTCTCTGGGGCGCTCTCCCACACTGGAGGGCTCTGTGCTTGGGGACGGGGTGTCTTCGGGAGCCTCGGGGGCTACCGACCCCCTGTGACGCGCCCGCCCCCAGTACCTGGTCATGGAATACTACGTGGGCGGGGACCTGCTAACGCTGCTGAGCAAGTTTGGGGAGCGGATCCCCGCCGAGATGGCGCGCTTCTACCTGGCCGAGATTGTCATGGCCATAGACTCGGTGCACCGGCTGGGCTACGTGCACAGGTGGGCGTGGCGGGGCCCCGGAAGGGGTGGCAGAGTCTGTGCGGGAAGGGAGGGTGCCTTGAGTTTGGACCCCGCTGGGGGCAGGAGTGGGGTCCCTGCGGGGCTGGAACGGCACCGAGCCCGGTGGGACCCGGGAGGTCAGTCTTTCAAGCACCCTCCCTCTTCTCCGTGTACAGGGACATCAAGCCAGACAACATCCTGCTGGACCGCTGTGGGCACATCCGCCTGGCGGACTTCGGCTCCTGCCTCAAGCTACAGCCGGATGGGATGGTACGGTGGGTGGGAAGGGCCTGGCGAAACTCCCCCACCGCTCAGGGGGCGGACGGTGCAGGGGCGGACGGTGCAGGAGGGGGCGGGGCGGGGCGGGGAACGGAGCGTGGGTCGGGCAGGCTGGATGCCGTGCTAGAGAGGAGCTTGGCCGGGGATGTCCTGAGCTCCAGGTTGGGCAGTCAGGGGCAGGGCCTAAGCATCCAGGTCTGGTTGCACAGGTGAGGTCGCTGGTGGCTGTGGGCACCCCGGACTACCTGTCTCCTGAGATTCTGCAGGCTGTGGGCGGAGGGGCAGGCAGCTACGGGCCCGAGTGTGACTGGTGGGCGCTGGGCGTGTTCGCCTATGAGATGTTCTACGGGCAGACTCCCTTCTACGCTGACTCCACAGCCGAGACGTACGCCAAGATTGTGCATTACAAGGTGAGCATAGGCGCAGCCGCGCAAGGTGCCTGGTTTGGTGGCACATGCTCCCAGGCTGGCCTTTTCTTTTGAAGGTATTTTATACGTGTGTATACGTGTTTTAGCTGCATGTATGTGTGCCCATGAAAGTCAGAGGGCATGCCACCCCCTGGAAATGGGGACACACACTCTTGTGAGCCGCCGCGTGGGTGCTGGGAATTGAACCCGGGTCCTCTGCAGGAGCAGCCAGTGCTCTTAACCGCTGAGCCAGCTCCCAGCCCAGAGCTGACGCTTGCTTTTCTCTGCTTTCTGAGCAGGAGCACTTGTCTCTGCCCCTAGCAGCCGCCGGCGTCCCTGAGGAAGCTCAGGATCTCATTCGGGGACTGCTGTGCCCCGCTGAGATACGGCTGGGCCGAGGCGGGGCAGGCGATTTCCGGAAGCATCCGTTCTTCTGTGGCCTCGATTGGGAGGGCCTGCGAGACAGTGTACCCCCCTTTGCACCAGACTTCGAGGGGGCCACGGACACGTGCAACTTCGATGTGGTGGAAGACCGGCTCACTGCCATGGTGAGCGGGGGCGGGGTACGTACCTGCGGCTCCTGAGCGGCTGAGGGGACCCCGCCCCGCCCATAAAAACTGGGGTGATTGGCTACGTGCGATGGTACACATCCAGTCCCGGGGCTGCAGAGGCAGGTGGACTCGGGTGGGTAAAGGCCAACCTGGTCTACACAGTGAGTTCCAGGCCAGTCAGGGCTACACAGAACCCTGTCTTAAAAAACCATTTAAAACAGAAAGAAAAATGGAAAAAAAAAATGGAGTGATGACCTTGGATCCAAAAGTATTATCCTAGAGCGCTGCTATGTGCCCACTCAGGCTTGAGGACACGGTGACAGTTCTCAAGGACCGGTCTCACTGTCGGCACGGCTCAAAGAGACCGAGCCCCTGGAAGGTGCCGGAGCGTTCTTGGAGGAGACTGAGCTGAGGCCGGAAGGGTGCAGGGCGAGGCAGGAGCTCCTCTCTCAGGCCAGGGCTCTCTTTAACGAGCACTGGGTCCTGCCTTGGCCCAATGCAGTACAGAAAATGTGTGGGCAGAGTCCCAACCAGAAGCAACAGGATACAAGAGAAAGTGAGGGAGGGGACACCGTAGCTCGTGGGTTGGCTTAGTGGGGACAGTTACACTGTGATCATCCCTGAAAACTGCTGACCACGCCCGCATCTCTTCCGTAGGAGACCCTGTCGGACATGCAGAAAGACATGCCACTTGGGGTCCACCTGCCTTTCGTGGGTTACTCCTACTCCTGTGTGGCCCTCAGGTAGGCGTGAGTGCCCACTGGCTGCTGTGTGTATGCAGGCCACCTCAGCCAGCACCTCAAAGGGTTATTCTTGGTGCCAGGGCCTCCTAGGAACTGCCTCAGTTACGGTTTCTGTTGCTGTGATGAAACGCCATGAGCCGGTTGGGGAGGAAAGGGTTTATTTGGCTCGCACGTCCATATCATTCATAGTCCATCACTGACGGACATCAGGGCAGGAACTGAAACAGGGCAGGAACCTGGAGGCGGGAGCTGATGCAGCGGCCATGGAGGGATGCTGACCGGCCTGCTCCTCACGACTCACTCAGCCCAGTGACAGCTCCACCAACAATGGGCTCGGCCTCCCATCAAACACTAATTTAAAAATGCTCTATAGGCTTGTCTGAAGCTTAGTGCTTTCAGTTTGTTGGGTTTGGCTTTGTTTTGTTGAGACAGGGTTTCTCTGCATAGCCCTGGCTGCCCTGGAACTCACTCTGTAGACCAGGCTGGCCTCACTGACAGATCTGACCGTCCCTGCCCCCCCCCAGTGCTGGGATTAAAGGTGTGCGCCAGCATCTCCAGGCTTGGGGGTGTTCTCTTTGTTAACTCCAGCTTGTATGGGGCTGACAGGACTAGCCTGCACAGGAATGCACACGCACTTTCCTTGGTTTGTTTGGCTTTTTTGAGACTGGGTCTTTCTCTTATGTAGTTGTATAACCCAAGAATCTTACACTCAGCCTACCAGACTCTCCCAGCTCTTGACTTTCATTCTAGGACATGTCATAGGACCCAGGCTCTTAGGAAACAGGCCCGGAATCTGACAGCTTATTTTAAGAACATGAACTCATTGGAGCACATTAACAATAAAACAACTTTTAGTTTTGTAAAAGTTTTTTGTCTTGTTTTCTGAGGCAGGATCGCTTTCACAGCCTTAGAGTGCTGTGATTATGGGCTTGTACCACCATGCCCCGTCAGTAAAGCCTTTTGAAAGTATCCATTATGCTGGGTGTGGTGGCACAAACCTGTAATCCCAGCTCTTAGAGGGTAGAGGCAGGAGAATCAGAAGTTCAAGACCATCCTGGGCTATACAGTGAGTCTAAGACCAACCTGAGCTACAAGATACTCTGTCTCAAGAAACAGAAGAGAGACAGCATCCACTATTGCTAGGCAGGATGGCTACCCTGTAACCCCACCATAAGGAGGCCAGCCCAGGCTACAGAGTGAGAACTTGCCTCAGAACACCAAAAATAATTAAATTCCTTATTGGTCAGGCAAGTGTGGGACACACCTGCAGCCCCAGTACTGGGGGAGTGGAGACAGGAGGGTCACAAGTTCAAGGCCTGCCTGGGGTACACAGTAAGACCTTGGTCTCAAAAAAAAAAAAAAGAAGAAGAAGAAAGAGAAGAAATAAGACAGTGCTTCAAAGAGAAGAAGAAAATAAGTCAGTGCTTCCTGGGCTGCGAGTGTGGCCTTAGTGCTGGGGCTGCGCTCAGTCCGTAGAGCCCTTGCTGGCACGCAGAGGGTTCTGGGCTCTGCTTGGCCTCAGCACTGTGTGATGTATACATGGTGACTCACACCTGTCATCCCAGCACCGGGGACCTGATGACAGGAAGATCAAAAATGCACAGTCGTCATTAGCTATAGCAAGTTCCAGGCCAGCCTACATGAATTCTTGTCTCAAAGGAAAGACAAGGATTTAAAGTACTAAAGACAATAATAAACCTTAAAAAAAAATCCTAACCTGGCATGTCGCACGCCTTTAATCCCAATACTCGGGGAGGCAGAGCCGGGCAGTCTCTGAGTTCAAGGCTAGCCTGGTCTACAGAGTAAGTTCCGGGACGGCCAGGGCTATGCAGAGAAAGCCTGTCAACAACTGAGGGAACTGACTATCATGTGTGAGGTCCTCGGCTGAACCTCCATTGCCCAAGTTACCTGGGAAGCAGGGAACGCTTAGAGGAAGCTTGCACAGGTGCTCACCGCCAGGCATGTCCCAGACCAGAAAGTTAAACGTCAGGACGCACATCCCCTGCTAGTTAGGACAGGATGGGGTACAGCCCTCCCTCTGGAGAGCCAGCCGGTAACAGCCCTGGCAGCGGGGCTTTGCTAGGCACGAGAGGGGCTGTCGACAGTCTGCTCTCTCCACTCTGCTCCTCCTTGAGCCCCAGATGCCTGATGGTAGCCTCTTCCTCTTCTCAGAGACACTGAGGTCCCGGACCCCACCCCTATGGAACTGGAGGCCCTGCAGTTGCCCGAGGCAGACTTGCAAGTGCTTAGCTTGGAGCCTCCAGTGTCGCCCCCGGATCCAGTGGTGAGTGGGCAGAGGAGGGGACCGACCAGAGCCTGCTGGGGGGGTGCACCTGCCATGCCAAGGCCAGCGCTTTGCAGGACATTGCCCTACAGGGCTAGGCTGCTGCTTGGGTGAGACCCAGCAGCATGTCCTGCGGTCCTGGCTACTCATGAACAACAGGCAGAAGGAGCCCAGAGGCAAGGCTTGCTTGGCTTACGAAATGAGACCCTGTGTGCCAGCAAAAGATACCAAAGAGAAGTAGGGAACACAGCTTGGAGGGGAGGTAGATGCTCTCCTGGCATGGGCGTGGGGTCCAAAAGCAACACCAGTCAGCTGCTGACCACCCCGAGGAGGCTGAGTTGGGGGTCCTTGTCAGTTGGAGAGCAAGGTCAGAGCCCATCAGCTGGGGTGCTGGTTCCTTAAAAAGCTACGGGTTGGGTGGGTACTTGGAAGGAGGAGGGGCGGCTGTGGGTAAAGCCACAGGTTAGCCTGAAGCACTGTGGAATCTGGGGGGACACACTCGAGTTCCGATGCCAGCCGCTCAGTTCCTGTGCTGCCTGTCCCAGAAGCTGCTGGGGTACCAGAGCCGAGGCCAGGGGAAGGGTGTGTGGGACAGGGCCCAGTGGTGGTCCCGAACTCCATCCCCACTACAGGCCCAAGTGGCGGAGCCAGCTGCTGTCCCCGCAGCTGAGGCAGAGACCGTGGTGACGCTGCGGGAGCTCCAGGAAGCCCTGGAGGAGGAGGTTCTCACCCGGCAGAGCCTGAGCCGCGAGCTGGAGGCCATCCGCACTGCCAACCAGAGCTTCTCCAGGTCGGGGTCGGTGCGGGGTGGCAGCGAGCTCAGTCCCTCGGCCTGCGGGCTGGCTCACCTTGTTGTCTTCCTGCAGCCAACTGCAGGAGGCCGAGGTCCGGAACCGGGACCTGGAGGCTCACGTCCGTCAGCTGCAGGAGCGGATGGAGATGCTGCAGGCTCCGGGAGCCCCAGGCGAGTCCCTCACCCGGCCCAGGCCAGGAGGGCACTGGGTGAAGATGGGGCTGTGCCGGGGGTGTGGACACTTGGGACAGGGGAGGGGCCCAGGCTGGGGCACGCCGAGCCACCGCCCGCCTCCGCCCTCCACGCGCCATCCACCTCTCTTCTCCTTGCAGCTGTCATGGGGGTCCCCGGTCCCTGGGCCACGGATCCACCTTCCCATGTAAGACCCCTGTCTTCCCCATGCCCACTCAGATCTGCTACCCACAGCCCATGTCCCCGGCCACGGGTAGGGCTCGCCCTCCTTGTGGGCTCCAGGAGGAGGACGCCCTTCTCTCAGCCTGAGGCTGTCCACCAGTAATGCCGCACTCAGGCCCTTGGCCGCATCCTCCCCAGAGGAACTTGTAGATTCCCGTTCTGGCCCTGACTCCCCGTACTGCCTCTTGCCCTGCTGCTGAGGGCGGCGGGGCCGAGCTGGGCTCCGATCGGGTCACCTATCCCTTCTCTCTCCAGCTAGATGGCCCCCCGGCCGTGGCTCTGGGCCAGTGCCCGCTGGTGGGGCCAGGCCCCATGCACCGCCGTCACCTGCTGCTCCCTGCCAGGGTATGTCCCCAGCCCTCCCGGCACTGTCACTCCCGGGCTTCCGCCTCGCTCCGCCCACCGAGTGTCACCACCGCTTCGCTGAGCCTCTGCGGAGCTCGGCGCACCGCAGGGAGGGGGGGTGACCGGGCGGCCAGTCGACACTGGCCGCCACGAGGTGGCCAATGGATCCTCGGCCCATCTCCGGGCCCAGGCTGGGCGGCCCCCTGCAGCCCGACGCTGAGCTCGCCCTCTTGCCTGCAGGTCCTTAGGCCTGGCCTATCCGAGGCGCGTTGCCTGCTCCTGTTCGCCGCTGCTCTGGCTGCTGCCGCCACACTGGGCTGCACTGGGCTGGTGGCCTGTGTCCCAGTCTGGTGTTTCCCGGGAGCCACCTTCGCCCCCTGAGCCCTGAGACTCCAGCCACCTTTCATCTAGACGCCCGCGGACAGCCGGCTGACTTGGGACCGGCCCAGAGCGTCTCTGCGCCCAAATCTCCCCTCCAGCCACCCCCTCCACGCCTCTGCGAGCTTGGGTCCCCACCCGGCTCCTCTCCCGTGATCCGGGCCCGCCCCCTGGCGGCCGGGGAGGGAGGAGCAGGACCCGTGCGCAGGAACCCGGTTCCTGCAGGGCTGGCGGCTTCGACGCGGGGACATTCGCCGACCACTCTTCTTCGCTCAGCCCCGACGTGGATAGGCAAACTGCTCAGGCCGTCCGATGTCACGCTTCCCGCCTCCAGCCACTGGTCACAAACCGTAAACGCTTGCGCACCAGCCCCTGACCTCGGGGACGTCCCGTTCCCACAGCAGACGATCAGCACGACCTCGGCCAGCTCCCTCGGGAGCCTTCGGCTTCGGGCAGCTCCGCCTCTAGGGGTTGCTACGACCCCTTCCTCACAAGCGCCGCCGTCGGAGTCACGGCTGCACGCACACGTCCCCCAAAGCAGTGTGGGTATTTATTGACCTTGTCCTCCGGCTCACTGGCAGACTCCGGGACCCACGTTTTGGATGCACTGAGACTCGACATTCCTCGGTATTTATTTTGTCCCCACCCCCGAGCCTGGCGAATAAAGTACTTTCCGGTCTGCCCGAAGCTGCTCCGAGTCTCTGTGGTGGGGAGGAAGCCCCGCTAGGTCAACCGAGAGCCCAGGGGACACGACCAATGGCCTGGCCGGGAGCGAGAGGCGGCCGAGCGGACGAATCGGGAGGAAGGGCGGGGCGTAGGCCGCCAGCCAGTAGGAGCGTAGCAGCCGGCCACGGGCGCCGCCAGCCCCCGCCCAGCTGTGACCCAGCTGTGCTGCTCCAGCTTGGAAGAGCAGGGGGCTGGGCCGGCGGGGCGCCCGCTGCCGTCCTCCCACCACGCCTGCGCGAGCCACGCGCATCCGCTGCCCGGGCCGAGGCTTCGGCAAAGTTGCCGCAAACTTTCTAGCGCGTCTCCCCCGCCCTCCTCCCTGCCAGACCCACCCCCTCCCCGCGGGGCCGGGAATTCCGAGGGGCGGAGCGCGGCGCGGGGATGGGGAAGGAGGGGGGGGCCGTGAAGGGACCCGGGAGATCGAAACGGCTTCGCGCCCTTAACCTGCCGGGACGGCCCACTCCCTTCTCCGTTGCCCCGATGGGGAAACTGAGGCCCTGAGCCCGAGGCACACGCAGGGGGGAGGCCGAGAGCGCGGCCAGAGGCGGAGGGCAAAACAAAGCCTCCCGACAGCCGGGGAGGGGGGCGGACACACAGACCCGGGGACAGACCCGAGCGCGGAGCTGAGTCGAGCCTTTGCGCCGGGAGGGGGCCAGAAGACCGCGAGGGGGACGCGGGGGAGCGAGGGGGGCTGGGCGGGGGAGGGGGGCTGGGGAAGCCCGCGGGAGGCGGCCGAGGAGGGAGGAACTTCCCAAAGTTGCCAAACATGGCTACCTCGCCTGCCGAGCCGAGCGCGGGGCCGGCGGCTGGGGGGGAGGCTGCGGCGGCGACCGAGGAGGAGGAGGAGGAAGCGCGCCGGCTGCTGCAGACTCTGCAGGCGGCCGAGGGGGAGGCGGCGGCGGCGGCGGCCGGGGCGGGGGAGGCGGCGGCGGCGGAATCAGGGTCCCCGGGCGGCCCGGGGTCTCCCCCCGAGCCCGCGGCCGAGGCGCCCACGGGCCTGCGCTTCTCGCCCGAGCAGGTGGCGTGCGTGTGCGAGGCGCTGCTGCAAGCCGGCCACGCCGGCCGCTTGAGCCGCTTCCTGGGCGCTCTGCCCCCGGCCGAGCGCCTACGTGGCAGCGATCCGGTGCTGCGCGCGAGGGCCCTGGTGGCCTTCCAGCGCGGCGACTACGCCGAGCTCTACCGGCTCCTCGAGAGCCGCCCTTTCCCCGCCGCCCACCACGCCTTCCTGCAGGACCTCTACCTGCGTGCGCGCTACCACGAGGCCGAGAGGGCCCGCGGCCGCGCGCTGGGCGCCGTGGACAAATACCGGCTGCGCAAGAAGTTCCCCCTGCCCAAGACCATCTGGGACGGCGAGGAGACCGTCTACTGCTTCAAGGAGCGCTCGCGCGCGGCGCTCAAGGCCTGCTACCGCGGCAACCGCTATCCCACGCCCGACGAGAAGCGCCGCCTGGCCACGCTCACCGGCCTCTCGCTCACGCAGGTCAGCAACTGGTTCAAGAACCGGCGACAGCGCGACCGGACTGGCACCGGCGGCGGAGCGCCCTGCAAAAAGGTGAGGGGACCGGCCCTCCCTCCCTCCGCCTCGGTGCCCGCTGGAGTCTGCGCGCCTGACCCTGTGTGCCCCCGGCGTTGGCGAGCGCACGGGCTGAGCGCGGAGACCCGGCACGCCCCGGGTCCTGTGGGCACCGCTGCCCCACGGGCAGAGGTTCTGGCCGCTGTGCCCGGATTGGGGGGGCAGTGACAAAGGGGGGTGGCCTTGGAGGGGCAGCGGCTTTGTCTAAGGCCCCCAGGGTGGGGACCCGTGCGGCCTGGCCCCCGGTGGCCGTCGCTTACGCCCACCCCCACGCCTCCTCCGGCCCAAACAGCGTGGTGTGTTGGCTGTCTTTGTTGTGAAACGTGAACCTTCCCCGGCTCCGGTTTCCCTTGTAACCCTAACCCTTCCCCTCCCACCCCAGCGCCTGGCCTCCAGCGCTGGTCCCCGACGCCCCGGGGGCGGGAAGGGGGGAAGAACTGGAGTAAAGGCTGCCGCCTCACTGCGGCCACGCGCCTGCTGACCCCGGGGACTCGGGGCAGCCTGGGTGCTCGGCTGCAGGCCGAGGCGACGGGAAGCGTCCCTTCGGTTAGCCTCCCCGCCGTGCTGCGGAGGTTCTGGGGTCCGTGCGGGATTCTCCAGCGCTCAGACAGTGGAGCGGAGCCCGGGTCGCCTGTGCCGCTGCGGCGGGGCAGTCTTGAGCCCTGAGACTCGGCCCTTTCCCCGCCAGCGAGTCCGAAGGGAACCCCGCTACTGAAGACGAGTCCAGCCGAAGCCCGGAGGACCTGGAGAGGGGCGTGGCCCCCGCGGCGGCCGAGGCCCCCACCCAGAGCCCCGTCTTCCTCGCGGGGGCCACCCCTCCCTCGACGTGCGCCGCCTCCTCGTCCATCCTAGTGAACGGGAGCTTCCTGGCCGCCGGCAGCCCCCCGGCCGTGCTCCTCAACGGCGGCCCAGTCATCATCAACAGCCTGGCCCTCGGGGACGCCTCCAGCCTGGGGCCCCTGCTGCTCACAGGGGGCGGCGGCGCGCCTGCACCGCAGCCCAGCGCCCAGGGAGCCAGCGACGCCCGGGCTTCCCTGGTCCTGGACCCTCAGACCGGAGAGGTTCGGCTGGAGGAGACTCCGCCCGAGGCTCCCGAGACCAAGGGGGCTCAGGGGGCTGTTCCCGGGGCCACCGGGGAGGAAGTCCCGGGGGCCCTGCCCCAGGTAGTCCCGGGCCCCCCGCCCGCCCCCACCTTCTCTCTGCCCCCGGGAGCTGTGCCCTCCGCGGCCGCCCCTCAGGTGGTGCCAGTGTCCCCGTCTGCTGGGTACCCCGCGGGCCTGAGCCCCACCTCGGCCCTGCTGAGCCTGCCCCAGGTGGTGCCCACCTCGCAGGTGGTGACGCTGCCGCAGGCCGTGGGGCCGCTGCAGCTGCTGGCGGCCGCGCCCGGCAGCCCCGTGAAGGTGGCCGCTGCGGCGGGGTCTGCCAACGTGCACCTGATAAACTCGGGTGTGGGAGTGACCGCACTGCAGCTTCCGCCGGCCGCCGCCCCAGGTACCCGCTCCACTCGGGCTGCTGGGCTGGGGCGGGTGGCTGCCCCGCACTCCTGTGGCACCTCTGCCTGGCCCCCGGCATCTCGCCCTCGGTCTTCTCTCCACAGGGAACTTCCTCCTGGCCAACCCTGTGTCCGGCAGCCCCATAGTCACAGGGGTGGCTGTGCAGCAGGGCAAGATCATCCTCACCGCCACCTTCCCCACCAGCATGCTCGTCTCCCAGGTCCTGCCGCCCGCCCCCAGCCTCGCCCTGCCCCTGAAGCCAGAGCCGGCCATCCCGGTGCCCGAAGGAGGCCTCCCAGTGACCCCCAGCCCCGCCCTCCCGGAGGGTCACTCTCTGGGGCCGCTCCCTGCTCAGCCCCTGCCAGCCGCTCCTGCTGTCACCTCCGCCACCAGCCTGCCTTTCTCCGCGGACTCCCCCGGCCTACTGCCCGGCTTCCCGGCGCCCGCGCCTGAGGGTCTGATGCTGTCGCCTGCGGCTGTGCCAGTGTGGCCAGCGGGGCTGGAACTGAGCACTGGGGTAGAGGGGCTGGGCACGCAGGCCGCCCACACCGTGCTGAGACTGCCGGACCCTGACCCCCAGGGGCTGCTCCTGGGGGCCACAGCGGGGACCGAGGTTGATGAGGGGCTGGAGGCTGAGGCCAAGGTCCTGACGCAGCTGCAGTCAGTGCCTGTGGAGGAGCCCTTGGAACTGTGACCGCCTGGACCCACCGCGTCCCCTGACCATGGTGCTCAAGGTGCTAGGGCGGAAGGCGCAGCCCAGTGCAGTGGTGCTGTCTGAGGTCCACAGAGCGACCCTGACCCGGATCAGCTGCCGCCCGCCCGCCCGCCCGTCAGGGCTGGTCCCCTTCCTGTTACAGCCCTGCCTGCCCCCTGCACGGGCACGGCGCCCTCCTCTACCCGGTACTAGCGGAGGAAGGCCTTGCCTGGCGGCTGGCTTCCAGCCAGTACCCTCACCATAACACTACTTAGGCCCAGTGTCCCCAGAACTGCCTGAGCCCCGGGGAGGACAGGCCAGAGTGCGGCCCAGAGAGCCCTTCCTGCTGGGGACAGTGTGATGGATGCCCTTCCCCAACCTCCCTGGACGAGAGCCCCAGGATCCAGCCCCAGACCAAAGAGTTCCCTGTCCCTTGGGGCAATCCTGGCCCCTTCGTCTAGTTTGTATCGTAAATCTTTATTTTTCTAGGACATGTTATGCCTCCATTTCAATTAAAGTCAAGTTAACAGACAGCAGAGCCATTGGGGTAAGGGTCACAGCCCGAGAGAGAACTAGACAACGCCCAGCCTGAGGCTGTGGCTTGCGTTTTGTTTGGGTTCTTTTTGAGGTGGGGTTGGGTTCTATAGCCCAGGCTGGCCTACAAATCCCACTTCCTGCCTCGGCCTCCTGAATGGTAGAATGATGAACATGGGTCACCGCATGCCAAGACTGGATTTCAGAGGTAAGGGGTTGAATTCATGCCTGTGGGCTCTCGGAAGCAAAGGGCTCCCAGGTTTGATGTGTGGAAAGCCCACCCAGGGCCAAGGGATCCCGGACACAGCACTCCTGTCCCCCTCGCGTAAAAAGGGTCCACTTCATTTTAAGACAGCAGGGAAGGATGCAGAGAGAGCAAACTGGGTTGAAACAGGATTCTGGGAGCTCTGCATCCCATCTGGGACACCCACCCTGTAAGAACAGGTGGGAAGGGCTCCTCGCGGCAAGCTCAGTAGATATACTTCCTCTCTGGGGCTGAGGGCGGGGCGGGGGACCTTTCGGGGTGGCTGCTGAGGCCCAGGGGGGCCTGGGGCTGCCCCTCTCACTGGCAGTGAGGGCCGGGCAGTGAAGCCAGGCCCAAACATACTTGGGCCTTCTCAGCCAGCAGCTGGTAGAAGGGTTTGGGGGTCTCCACGTCGTCCTCCTCACTGCTGGAGCTCTCCCGCTTCACAATGCGGTTGTGCTGGCGACTGAACCTGCGTGCCTTAGTGCTGGGGACAGAGGGACGGACTTCCTTACACTTGGCTCCCAGCTTCCCCACTAGTCTCTCTCGGGGGCTCCAGGTTCTGATATCTGGATTGGACCTGCGGGGTGCGCGTCACAGACGGAGGGTCGGCCAGTCTGGAAATGGGCCAGGGGGACCCTGAAGTTGGTGGAAGGGACAGAACTGGGGAAGAGAGGGAAGCTGCCAAGTGACATGCTCTATGGGGCAGAGCAGAAATGGAGGCAGCAGGTCCAAGACCTTCCCGCTGCAGGTGATACTCTGTCACCCTGCAGGTCAACTTGCAGGTCATAAAACTTGTGACCCCGAGTGACCCCGAGGCCGGAGACACTCAGTGAATAAGCACTTGCTCTGGGCCATGAGTTTGAGTCACCAGAGTTCATAAAGAGCTGAACTTGAGCCTGGCGATAGTGGCGCACGCCTTTAATCCCAGCCCTCGGGAGGCAGAGGCAGGCGGATCTCTGTGAGTTCGAGGCCAGCCTGGTCTACAGAGGGAGTTCCAAGACAGCCTCCAAAACAATACAGAGAAACCCTGTCTCGGAAAACCAAAAAAAAAAAAAAAAAAAAAAAAAGAGCTGAAGCTGGCCGTGTGTGCCAGGGTGAGCGCATTGACAGGCAGATCCCAAGTGCTTGCTGGAAAGGTCAGTCCCCATCCGGGGAGGCCCTGCCTCAAGGCAAGAAGGCAAGAAGCGAGAGGGGCATCTGACGTCCTGTTCTGGCCTCTGCATGCACTCGCGTGTGCACACATACCGCACACGCATGCGCATGCACCACATGCACAAAGAGAAGGAATTTGTCTCACCAGTCCTCAGCCTGTTAGGAAAGTCACGAGGCTCTAAGTGAGGATGGGGTCACAGGTTGGGGCCCACGGCTCCCCCCACGCCCTCTGGAAGATCCTTCTCACCAGTATGGTCTCCTTTCCTCCAGAGTCATTCCTCGCCATAGCTGAGCCAGCTCCTTGGTGGCAGCTGTGGATGCAGTCCCGGGACAGGCTCTGGGACAGGAAGGAGGAGGTCACGGCGACTACTACATCATGGTCATGGTTTCCCACCACTCTTCCAGTGCCCCATTGCACCCTCTAGCGACACAGATGTCCCCAAAGCCGCCATTCACGGGCTCTCCCCACCACCCACGAACCGCTCTTCCATGAAGGCAATGTCTCTTCTTGCTGGTGCTCAGCCAACAGTGGTAGGTCCAGGGCTGGCACCTGGCCTACGTCACCCCCAGGGTGTTTAGAGATGAAACTTCTAGGGCGTCCAGCAGTACTGAGCCTGAACCTCCTGAGGACAACTGCCGCCAGTGTGGCCCAGCTCAGGAGAGAGGGACAGGACTGATTCAGCCCAGAAGCAAGTGGAGGTGACAGAGGCAATGGATTTCCTTTTCTCTGGTGCCTCAAGCTCGAGCTTGGGTCTTGCACAGGACGGGAAGGCAAAGCAGTAGGGGTCACATGGTCTGGGGGTACACATGGGAATGGTAACCTCTTTATACTTTTAAAAACCCAGGTGCCCTCACCCACCGGATGTACTGCTTCCGGTTCATCCTGCAGAACATGATGAAGCCATTAACACACTTTTTCTTCAGCTGGCCAGAGCAGGCTTTCCTGTTGTCCTTGGGCTTCACAGGGCCCTGGCTTGCCTGCACCTTCTTGGTCTTTTTGCCAGCTGCCAGCAGGCCAGAAGACTGGCAGGTAGGAGTCCATGTGTAGTCTCTGTCCTCGTCACTGGGGATCTGTAAGCCCACAGGGTTGGCCTGCTGCCGGACAGGAGACTGAGCGAGGAAGAAGACCCCTGTCCTCCCTGGGTGGGTGCCTCCCTCTCACCTCCTGTCCCCACAGGGACTCCGTGTCTGTGGACTCAGAGCTGGAGCTGCTGCTGGACAGCACCTGGGTGTTCTGTCTCTGCGGCAGGTAGCAGTGGTCCAGTGACACTGAGGACTGCAAGTTCTGTGGGGCTGCAGGGCCCTCGGGGGGAGTGTCCTGAATCAGATGAGGAAGACGCTGACTACAGGGTGTGCAGGTTACAGACAGCACAGGTCAAACACCCTAGTCTGTCTCCACACCCCAGGAAACTCAGGAGCCTTCATTCAAAGGCCCCAACCAGGGGCCCCGTGGCATCAATTCACACGAGGAACTTGGACTAGAACAGGGACACAGACGTCTCAGCTGGAGGACACGTGTGTGGCCTTAGCACCAGTGCCTGCTGGCTGGTTCTCCCTCCCTCCTGCTCCCTCCTGTGGCTGAGCTGGAGGCAAAGACAAAACCAGATGACACCAACGGGGCTTTTCTTCATGAGCTCCAGACACCATGAGGCCTGACTACCCACTGAGTAAACTCCATGTTCAGAGAATTGAGACTATTTGGCCAGATAAATTGGTACACTCCTGTAGTCCAAGCTCTCTGAAGGCTATGGCAAGAGGATTGATTTTCAGGGCAGTCTGGGATCCAATAGCCCCCGTGCCAAACACACAGACACACTAAACATGCATGTACTCAGGGGCGTGGCTCCGCCATGAGTGGTAAGTCACTGAAGGTCTCCACCCTGCTTGGGACGTAGCTGTAATCTTAGGCAGGCCTTCCCCAGGCCCCTCACAGGCAGTGGGAAGCTCAAAGGTGCGTGGTGAGGACAAACTTGGTCACTCAGAAGGATGGAGGTGTGGGACGTTCAGTGAGGGGGTCAGGCCAGGAGGATGGAGCTTACCTTCTCTTGGGGGCCCTCCAGTTCACAGGCAGCAGGCGAACACTCCAGGAGACCTGTGAGCAGAGGGCTGGCAGGATAGGCCCCCTCTTCACAGCACCCCGGCTAGCCCCAGTTCCCACATCTGACTCTCTCCCCTTTGGGATTTCCTAACTTATGTCAAAGTCTCACTGACAGACCAGCTGTGAGTATGGCAGCTTTCTGGAACCTTCCCTTCGCTACATGACTTAGTGGCCCCGGTGCCGGGAGGAACTATGGGCCCCTCAAGGCCCTCTGGGCATCCATTAGGCCCAGTTCAGGCCCAAGTACTTGGTGGTTAGGGGTCCCCATGGTTTATGAATGAATGAAGCTCCTCCCACTTTGGCAGCCCACCTTCAGTCAAAAAGTAGCTGCCGTCCTCCAGGACATGATCTGGCAGGATTTTGCTTGGGGTGCTGAAGAGGGAAGAGCTGAACCCTAAGATCTCACTCAGGTAGTTGGTCACATGCCAGTTACTCATCTGGGAAGATCCTGAGGCCAGTGGGCTTCCTGAAAGGATCATGACACTCAGGAGTGTGGCCAACCCTAGTGCAGCGGCAGCTCAAGGGTTAACGTCAGACACTGGGGGAAAGGACACTGTCATTCAGAGTCCTGGTGGTTGAGGACATTAATTGCACATTGCCTGGCAATACATCAACAAAAAGGAAAGATCATCATTACGGTGTGCCAGGGCCAGCAGACGGAATGCCGTGACTCACAGCTTCTGTGTTTACAAGGCTCTGCAGTGGCTGGCTCATGAAAACAGGGATTGATTAGCAATGTCTGGTATAGCAATCAGGGCAGAGTGATGATAGGCAGAGTATGTTTGCCATCCCTGTGCTTAGCAGATCCCCAACCCTCCTCTGGAGAGGAAGGCTCACAGGGCTCAGAGCCTACAAGAAGAGGAGCTGTAATCACCATTGGGGCTGTCCTCTGAGGTCCACGCAGGAAGCCAGGGGTCAATGTCTGAAGCTTCTTTGTCTCTCTCACTGGAAGTGCACAAGAATAGCTTCTGCCTATGAGAGTTGGAGTCAGAGGAAGACAGAGCCCTGGGCTGAGCTCAGCTGTGACTTGTGGAGCTCACATGGCCAACTCTACACAACCCCAAGAAACTTAGTCGGCTGGGGTTCTTCTATTCTTAAGGAGTCTCAACATCTTGTGAGGAAAACCAAGCTGGCAAGCAGACGCTGACAACAGAGGGGACCCGTGGTGGAGTGTTCCAGAAGACCAGAGGGCTCATAGGAGAGGGTGCTTTCCCAGGCGAATCAGAGAGGCAGATGCTCCAAGTGGAGGGCCCAGAGCCCCAAGCTTGGAGCAGGCAGTGCGGGGACAGCCACACTGAAATAGAGACGCTCCTGCTGGGTGAGAGCAGGCTGGGAGGGGCAGAGGCAAGGGGAGCAAGGGTGACAGCGCAGACCTGCATGGGAGCCTGCAGCAGCTCTGAGGGCAGAGGATGCAAAGACACCTCATCCCCAGCCACCCACACCCTGGGTTCCTTACCTTAGACAGGGCTGTGCCCTGGTCAGGAGATAGGACCTCTGAACCCTGCTCTGAGCCTTCACGTCAGTGTCGGGCTCACCATCCGGGGCCCCTGCACCATGATCACCTGGAGGGGGGTGTCAGAGTAAGGTGACTATGACTGTATGTGAGCCACATTCCAGGGCCCCAAGACAGGGAGCGATAGGAGCCAGACTCTGCCACCAGCCTTCCTCCTCCCATACCAACCAGACCCCGAGGCTGTGGTGCCCGAGTCACCACACACTGCCTCACACTCTTCCGGGAGCTGCACTGAAGATTCTATCTTTACCATGGAGTAAAAATGCAGGACAGCAGTGGTGGCACAGAGGTGCGCTGGCCCTGTCCCCCTGCAGGTCTTTCCTGAAGTACAACGCATTGGGCCAATAGTTACTCCGTCACTGCTATGTGAGTGGCAGGTGGAGCCCACGTCATATAGCCAGCAGGAAGGGACGCTCCCCCTGAGACCAGGGCATTCTAGCGCCCAGTCTGGGTGGCCTGGGAAACACGGGGAGTCCATCACTGCACTGAGAACTTGGTCACTACCGTGCTATGGCCTACAGAAGGGACATGAACAACAGGAGCATGATGGAGAGCTGGGCACTCGGCACTCAGAGCTAGTGCAAGGCCAAGGCCACACTCCTGTCTGCTCTCCCATCCTTTTTAGGTGTTTCCACCCCTTCTCCACTCTGTCCGGCTTCCTCAGAGAAGCCCAGGAGGCATGCGTTCCTCCAGCCCCAGAGTGAGGCCTGAAGCTTACACTCAAGGATGACCTGACCGTGTCTCCCTTACAGAGCCCTACACAAGAAAGGAAAGCTATGGGTGAATGCCCCATGGCGAGAGAGGTGGAGTCATCCCATTCGGTGCTGCATGCCTTGTTGCTGGGACTGTGAAAGAGCACACACATGCACACGGGCGTGTACACACACGACGGGACCGACACGGAACCATGCACATAGAACAGAAAGTCCCTGCTGAGGAAAGGCACCAACTTGGGATGTCGTAGGCCACCACGTTCTGAGCCACGTCCAGGAACACCAGCTGGGCCCCTCCTCCATCACCTTCCGACAGGGACAGTGCAGTTGTGGGGTGGGTGCCAGGGCTGAGGTCTCTTGGGTAGGTGGCACTTTCCCCATTTTCTTCCTTCTGACCTGGATGCTCAGTGGCCACATTTTCAGGCTGGTCCAGCGCCAGAGAGCGGCGAGGCTTCTGAGGCCAGGTGGGGCGCTCTGAGAGAACAGAGACCGAGTCAGGGGCTTTGTGGGGACACAGGGGTGCCTCAGAATTTGGTTCATGGAGGGAACTCGTGTGCTGTGTGTTGTCCCATCCCAGAGAATTGCCTGGCCTGAGCGCTCGCCAGCACATCAGGTGTGCCCAGCTCCTCCTGAGCCAAGTGAGTCAACATGCCTCAGCTCCGACAGGGCATGCACTGTGAGGGGACACTGCACACCAGGCCAACGGCGCCAGCGTTCTGGGGACACGGCACACACAGGAAGTTTCTAAGCACTTCCAACGTGCAGCTGTGTTGGCGTTTCTTGTCCCGCCAGGTGCAGGGCACCCGCATCATGCAGCCATGACTAGAAACAAGTGATCAGGTCGGCCATAGTGCCATTCCACGGGCTTTTGACACGGAGGGCCTTAAGGGGAGGGAGTGAGGGGATGGCGAGGCTGGGCTAGAGCCAGGACTCCTGGCCTCTGCGCTTGGGTCTTCCTCCCAGCCCACCTCCCCTGGGCACTAGGTCAAGGACAGTAAATGATGACAGCAGCATCCTTTCCTGGGCCCTGCAGAGCTTCTGATAGGAGCACTGCTTGGCAGTGTCTGCTCAGGCTTTTCTGTAACCTTGAGAGGGCCTGGACTGGTGCCTGTCCCAATGAGGAGGGAATGAAGGCCACCCTATGCCTCAGAGCCCCCTGGGAAGCCTGGGAGTGGACTCAGGCAAAAACTGGAGGACTTAGCCCAGTGAGTCCCTACAGGAGGAGCCTACTCCGCAACAGCACCACCCTGTCCTGCCTCCAGAGGCCACATGTACCTGACACTCGGGTGAACTTCTTCTTTCGGGGTCTCGAGCAGGTGCCCCAAAGGCATGACTTCTGAGAGCTGGGGGGGGTGGAGTGTCTCCGCCGGGTTGGGCCAGCAGATGGGTTCTGACCCAGTCCTGGGAGTGGAGAAGGGAGCAGATCAGAGCCCACTCTCGGTCCTGCACACTCTCCTCCTCCCAGACAATGCTTTCCGACCCTGGAGGTGGGAAGGTCTTCAGGCAGACTTTACAAACAAGGAAACTGAGGTCTATGGCTGCACAGCCGAGAGGTCAAAGGATAGGGCAGGAAGGCATAAGAACATACATGTGTCATCCCAGCACTTCGGAGGCTGAGGCAGGGTTACTGCACGATTGAGGCCAGTCTGGGCTATACAGCAATAGTCTGTCTCAAAAACAAAACAAGACAAACGAAACAACAACAAAAACCAAAGGAAAAATAAAAACGAAAGCAAACTAATCTGAGCACGATGTTCCCTGGTCCAATCTTCTAAGACTGCTCTGCTCTCCCTTCAGACCTCACCCCCTGCTCACCCAGCCTGTCCTGAACATTCCCTGTTTCCTCATGCCCACACGCTCTTGGTCAGAGTGGTTCTGCAGTTGGCAGGGTTTCCTTGTGCTGTCCTTGAAGATCAAGCTCTCAGGATTCCTCCTCCAAACTCCAAAACACAGTATCCATGTTTTGCTTTGTTTCCTTGAGACTGGGTCTTGCTCTGTAGCCCAGGCTGGCCTCTGGGTGCTGGAGTAGCAGGTGTGAGCCGTCACAGCTGGCTCTCCTACAGCACCTTGCTCACCTCGCTGACGGCGATTGGTTTCCCTGACACTTGGGAAGACATGCGGCACAGAGGCACTGGGAGTGAGCTGCTCACCCACAGACCCACCTTTGCTGTTGCTGCCGTGCAGTCTGAGCAGAGCCTTGGCCGAGTCGATGCTTCTCTGGAGGTACTGGATGTAGTGCAGGACTCGCAGCAGGATCTCCTTCTGCAGAGACAGGGTTGTTCGTGGGCACACTGCCCATCTGCCCCCTGGGCTCCACGAGAGGCAGAGGTGGCAGGACCATGATTTGAAGCCAGCTTAGGATGCCTTCTGTAAGACCCTGACTTGTACAAGATCAGGCTCAGGACAGTGTGAGTGACTCCTGGGGAACAGAGACAGGGAGTACCTCACAGCTCACTCTCCACGCATACCCCAGCAGCCTTATTGGCAGAGCTTCACCCATTCTGCTGTCTAGCCCCTAGCTTGTCCTAGAGAGCCAGCTGAAGACAAGGAAACAGAGTGGCAGAGCTGGAATCTGAGGGAGCAGCCTGCTGCCTGGTCCCCGTTATTGGCGTGCATGCTGGGTTCTGGCAGCAGGCCCTCTGCTCACGCTTACTTCCCGATCTGGTCTTCTCACTCCTCTCCCCACAGGCGCTCTCACCTGCCTCCTCTCAACTGCAGCACAGTCCCCTCCCCTTCCGACCATCTTGCCCAGGCCGGGTCAGCTTCCCACACCCCAGCACTCTATCAGCCTGGCCTTCTGTCCACCTCCATATCAGCCCACTGCTTTCTGTTGTCTGTTTCATGTTCTTCGTCCCTTTGACCTTGAGCTAGCTGAGGCAGGGCATTCGCTAACTCATCTCTGTATCCCAAAGGTAGAGAATGGAGGGGGCTCAGCCGGGGGCTTTTAAAGCAGCGGATTTCTCACAGCACCCAGCAGGGTGCTTCTGGTCAGTGGGCAGACACTGCCTGCCCACCACTGCCACGAAATACCCCCTGAGCTGCTACAGGAGATACAAAACTAAAAGCCAACACAAAAATCATTTCAAATTATCAGCCAGACATGCTAGAACACTCCTGTAGTCCCAGTACTTAGGAGGTTAAGGCAGGAGGATTGAGAATTCCAGGACAATACAGGCTACATAGCAAGACTCCATAGAAAGAGAGAGAGGCAAGAAAAGGACTGAGAGAAAGAACCCTCCTGCCACCCTCCCAGATACACACACACACACACACACACACACACACACGCACACACACGCACACACACACTCACGCACACCATACACACTCACACACACCATACCACACACACACTCACTCACACACACCATACCACACACACTCACTCACACACACCATACCACACACACTCACTCACACACACACACTCACACACACCATACCACACACACTCACACACACCATACCACACACACACTCACACACACACTCACACACACCATACCACACACACTCACACACACCATACCACACACACACTCACTCACACACACTCACACACACCATACCACACACACACACACCATACCACACACACACTCACTCACACCATACCACACACACACACCATACCACACACACACAATTTTAAAAAGGCCTTAGTCAGTGCTTGAATGAGATTACCTTCAAAGATTATCTTCAAGGGATTGAAAGAGAAAAGAGTGCACCTGGAAGGCAGATCTCTGAGTTCGAGGCCAACCTGGTCTACAGAGCAAGTTCCAGGACAAGACAGCCAGGGCTACACAGTGAAACCCTATTAAAAAAGGAGGAGGAGGAGGAGAAAGAAGAAGGAGGAGGAAGAGGAGGAGGAGCAGGAGGAGGAGGAGCAGGAGGAGGAGAGAGAGGAGGAGGGAGAGGAGGAGGAGGAGGAACAAGCAAAGGTGGTTGGACTCCAGCCCTGACTTCAGATAGAAAGCCGTTTCTGGTTTGTTTTTGAGGCAGGCTCTCACTATGTACCTCAGGCTGGCCTCGAACTGACCCTCCTGCTTCAGCCTCCCAGGTGTTGGAATTATAGGCATGGCCTCCATACCCAGCTAGAAGGCTCAGTCTTGGTGCTTTAGGAACATGATCTGGCAGCTACAACTAGAAGGTGAAGCCTCAGAGACCATCTCCAGTTACAACAGAATTAATCAACAAACATCTGCTGAACCCTGAGTGACTGAATGACTGGGCACAGGCCTTTAGAGTGATGTGTCCTCATTCTCTTTCACTGCACCCCCACCTCCCCTCTTCTTTTTTAAACACATAGGTTTTTGTGGCTGGTCTGTTTTATTTTCTTTATTTTTTGTTTCGTTTTATTATTTTTTGAGACAGGGTTTCTCTGTGTAGCCCTGACTGTCCTGGAACTCACTCCATAGACCAGGCTGGCCTCGAACTCACAGAGATCCACCTGCCTCTGCTTCTTGAGTGCTGGGACTAAAGGCGTGCGTCACCACCGCCAGGCCTATTTTGTTTCTCCCTCTATAGCTCTAGCTGTCTATGTAGACCAGGCTCGTCTTGAGCTCACAGAGATCCCCCTGCCTCTGCCTTCGAGTGCTGGGATTAAAGGCGTGAACCACCATGCCCAGCCTTCTTCATGAATTTCTTAAACCAAAGGGTGAGCATTTCCAGGGGCTAGAGAGTTGGTTCAGCAGTTAAGAGCATTTGCTGCTCTTGCAGAGGACGTGGGTTTGGATCCCAGCCATGTCATGGAAGGCTCACAGCTCCCTGTAACTCTTATTCCAGGTGATCTGACACACTCTTCTGACCTTCACACACACGGTGCACATACATACATTCAGGGAAAACATTCATACATATAAAATAGAGTAAATAGACATAAGAAACTTTTTTAAGTGAGCATGCTGCCCGGTATGGAGGCTCACACCTTTAATCTCAGCACTCAGGTGGATCTCTGAGTTCGAGGCCAGCTAAGTCTACACAGCCAAGTCCAGGACAGCCAGGGCTATAAAAAGAAACACTGTCCCAACACCCACCCCCCAAAAGTGAGCATGTCCATATATCTCTCACAGCCTTGCCAGGAGTGGTGGCACAGGCCTATAGTCACAACACCAGAAGCTGAAGATTGCCATTAGTTTGAGGCCACTCTGGGCTATAAAGCAAGTACCAAGCCAAGCACAACTATGTAGAAAGACTGTCTCAAAGTGAAAAAAGAAGGTAGGCCTGTGAGATGGCTTGTCAGGGAAGGACACTAAATCTGACATCCTGTGTTCACTCCCTAGAGCCCACATGAGAGAACTGACTCCCTCTCAATTTGTCCTCTGACTCTGCAACTGTGTCATGACACTTGCACCAAATAAACAATTTAAAACTAGTTTTTAAAGGAGGTGTATTTAAAATACTCCACATTTGGGGTCTGATTCCAGGAATTCACAGTAAATTGGGAGCAACAGTTATTAATCATATCTGCTCTAGGCTGGATGCTAGGAAGTCATCCTTTGGAGTCCTTGCCCTGGTAGAACTCTCCACCCAAAGGGCATCAGAAATGAGGAAACTCGGCTAGCAAGATAGCTCATTGGGGCCAGGCGTTTGTGGTGCACGCCTTTAATCCCAGAACTCAGAAGGCAGAGGCAGGAGGATCTAAGTTTGAGGCCAGCCTGGTCTACAAAGTGAGTTCCAGGTCAGTCAGGACTATACAGAAAAACCCTGTCATAAAAAAACCAAGACAACACAAAGAAAAGTAGAAGGAAACCAGGCCTGGGGATACAGACCCAGAATCCCAGCCACTCAGGAGGTAGAGGTAAAGGACTCCAAGTTTAGGCAGTTTAGTGAGGCCTATTCTCAGGAACAAGTATAGTTCAGTGAAGAGTGTGTATCTAGTATACACAAGGCCCTGGGTTCAATGCTTGGTACTACAAACACATTAATTATTGAAGAAGAAAAAGGTGGGGAACTAGAGCAGGAGAGTTGGGTCATCAGATGATAGCTCTAGCTGATCTTCTGGAGGACCCAGGCTCTCTTCCAAGAACCCATGGGTGGCTCACAACCACCTCCCGGAGATCCAACACCCTCTTCTGTAATAGTCACACATTCGGGAAATACCTATGCACATAAAAAAATTTAAAAAATAACTTAAAGATAAAAAAAAAGACAGCCCTAGAGATAATTCCAAAGGAGGTGGACATCTCGTCAGTCGTAGACTATCAGACTCATTCCTTGAGGGCAGGAAATGTGTCTCATCCATGGCTTCCCGGGCTCCTGTGACAGGACCTGTACACACCAAATATGCAAATGCTTGACGACACAGGAAAATTCCCCCATTGTCACATCCCAGTCCCAAAGGCAGCCACATCCTAGTCCCATGCCTGTGAATAGGCTGCCTTATAGAGCAAGGGGACTTACAGATGTCACTGAGTTAAAGATCTGGAGATGGAGAGATTACTTGAGATTACCCACATGAGCCCAAGACAGCCATGAGGATCTTTGTAAGAGGGAGGCAGGAAGGTCAATGGTGGGGAGACCATTTAAGAACAGAGGAGCCCTGAAAAGACTTTGTTGATGGCTTGCTGGGTGTGAGGCCTTTGTAAGTTGCCAAAGGAAAAGATAATGCACTCTCCCCTGAGTCTCTCTCTGAACTCAGGGCCTTGTGTGCCCAAGGCAAGCCTCTACCTCTGAGCTACCTCCCCAGTCCTCTGCTTACATTTGTATTTTGAAACGAGGGCTCGCTAAGCTGCCCATGCTGTAGACCAGACAGACCTTGAACTTGCAATTCTCCTGCCTCAGCCTCCCATGTGCTAGAATGAAAGGCCACAGCTTTCTTCCGTCTGTACTTCACCCCCAAACCAAGGATGAAATCTAGAACCTTGCACATGATAGGCAAGAGCTCTGCTGATAAACTGCAGGCCAAGACATTATTTTTGTCTTGCAGTATTGCTCAGTAATCGAAATGATCTTTCCTCTTTTTATTTTGTTTTGGTTTTTCGAGACAGGGTTTCTCTGTGTAGCTCTGGCTGTCCTGGAACTCACTCTGTAGAGCAGGCTGGCCTCTTACTCACAGAGATCGCCTGCCTCTGCCTGCTGAGCATTGGAATTAAAATCGTGGGCCACTAGGCCGGCTTATTCTTTCCTTGTAACAACTGAGAAGCTGGGGCTGAGAGACGGAGGAGCCTCAGGCAGCAGCTGTGAGGCTGCAGGGCTCTGCTCTGCTTGTGACCTCTGCCTCCACGTGTCCACTCCCAGTCCCTTTGCCTCTGTCTCTGTGTGTGTGTGTGTGTGTGTGCGCGTGTGTGTGTGCACGTTCATGTGGGGGCCAGTGTGCACACACATGTCGGGTCAGAGGTCATCTTCAGTGTCATTCCTCAGGGGCTGTCCACTGTGGTGTTTTCCCTCTCTCTCTCTCTCTCTCTCTCTCTCTCTCTCTCTCTCTCTCTCTCTCTCTCTGTCTCTGTCTCTCTCTCTCTCAGAAACAGAGTCTCTCAACGTGACCTGAGCTCACTGGCTGATTAGGCTAGGTTGGCTGACCCACTACAAGCGTGCAGTAAGACATTTCATGATACGTAGCTTTCTGTGGGTTCTGTCATGGAGCTCAAGCTCTCATGCCTGAGGAACAGTGCTGACTGAGCTGTCTCCGGCCCCTGCTCCACCCGCCCCACCTCTTACCCTGAAAGAACCCACAGGGCTGGGAGTATGGCTCGGTGGAGCAGTGCCTGTTGACTGGGTGAGGACCTGGCTTCTAAAGAAAAGAACCCCGGTGGATCATGAACTCCCAGAAACTCCTGCTCAGAGCAAGACCGCCCCCTGCTTGCCACCCATCACTGAGAGGGCCTGCGTGGATTTCCTAGGAGGGCCCCACTTACTGCTCTGGACACCCTTCCTCCCACCCGCCTCCTCTCCTTCAGGCCCCACACCTTGGTGTGCTTCTTGTTTCTGCTCTTCATGGTCACAGGGATCAGCAAGGCCAGCTCCCGAAGCTTGTTTGTGTGGTTCTTCTTATCCTTCCTGTTTGGGATGAGAGCCAATTTTGGTTAAGTGTAGCTTTTGGAGACAAGGTGATGTGATCCTCCTGCCTCAGCCTCTTGAGTGCAACATGACAGGCGTGAGCCACCACATACAGCTTTAAAGGTCTGCTACCTGCTCCCAAACCTTCAGTCTCATGTCAAGGCTGTCCTCAACCCCACTCTGGGACACCCAAGACAGAGTCTCGGGCATCGTCAGAATGTATTCTTTTCCTCTATCTCTTAGACAAATAGGTCCCCAAATCTTGCCCACCCCCACCCCCCAACTGCTTGCTAACCCCTAATCTTTGCATGGCCATCTTCAAATCCTCACAGGACTCCCAGCCTCCCATCTGGCCTCCTGCATCTATAGTTTCTGAGGCAGCAGGAGCTTTTCTAAACACAAATCTGACTGTCACCCCTTGCTAAGGAGCAATTTGGGCTGTTTTTTTTTAAAGATAGGGTCTCGTTATGCAGCCCAGAAAGGACTCACTCAGCAGTCCCCCTGCTGTAGTCTCCCAAGCCCTGGGCTTACAAGTGTGCACGACAAGCCTCTGTGTGTCTCACAGCGTCCTCTCCTCTCTGGCCCCGCTGGTCTCTGTCTTAGTGTTCCCTTGCCTCTTTCACACTGACGACTCTCACCACACAAGGTGGGTGAGCAGTGTCCCTGCAGCTCATCACTGTCACTGTGTCCCTGGCACAGGCACTGGGCTCTGACACTCTGGAAACTTAGTGTGTGTTTGCTAAAGGCAACTTCCAGGGCCTGATCCCCAATTGCATAATTCATGAGGTACCCATGCTAGCGTGTGTGCGCGCACACACACACACACACACACACACACGCACACAGAACACCACTGAGTGGAGCCATAAAGATGAGGGCTTCCTCTCCCAAGTTACACAGCACCCACGGCTCACAGGGCACCTGTCACCAGTTCTCCTCACACCTTCCTCTTGTCCCCGCCCCCCCCCAAATGGCTGTGCCCTGTCCACAACAAAGCAACCCTTCAGTCACAGGTGCAGGGTGAGCTGCGATTGGCCGTAATGCACTGTTCCCCCGGGCTTGGCGCTGAGCCTCACATGGAGAGGGAGAGTTTCTCTAGGCTCTTCCTGTGGGGAGACCGGACTCTGTGTGGGGGGGTATACTCATCTTTCTGGGCTGAGAGTGTGACTCAGGGGTCTTAGAATTCACCAGTGGAAGCTGGGCATGCTGGCAGGGCCTGTTATCCCAGCATTGGGAGGTGGCAGCAGGAGACTCAGGAGTTTAGAGTCATCCTAAATTACACAGTGGTTTTTACAGTTAGCTGGGACACATGAGACCCTGTCTCAAAAGTGAAAACAAAAGGGAAAACCCAAACCAAAAAAAAAAAAAAAGGCCCCCAAAACAAAAACAAAACAAGGGTAAAGAATTAGCAGTGAGAGAGGCAAGGGGTGTGGCTCACTTGCCTAGTCGGCCTGAGACACCTGATCCCACCCCAGACACTGAAGAAGAAGAAAAAAGAAGAAAGGAGCAATGAAAGTGGGGTGGGGGGGGTGGGGCAGACAGAGGCCTGAATGAGCTCCCTGTGTGCGGGCGCCCGTGGGCAGGCCTGGCGGCCCGGGCTCCGTCTCTGGAACCTGCGTGGTGGAGGGAAAGATCTGAGCCCTGCAAGTTGTCATCTGATTTCCACACGTAGTGCCACACCCCTCCCTTTCCATAGAACAAGTCGGTGAATGTCACAAACGTCTCTCACCCACTCATTCAGCAGTAGTTAGCAAGCACCTACTGTGTGTCAGGAGTTGTGAGGGACAAGGACAAGAGCCTAAAGGGCAAGCAGTTCTTCTGGAGCTGAGGGTCCAGTCAGAAACAAGGAGCTCAACCACGGTGACACACGAGACAGCAACTCGGATCAGAGGGAGCCATGTGAAGTGTGAGGGGACACTATCAATGAAAATGCGGGTGCCTTGCTTAATAAGAGCCTCAAGGTAGAGAAAGCAAAGCATGAAACTCATCATTTAGGCCTCTTTATCATCACCCCGCCCCCCATGTGTGTGTGCACGTGTGTGTGTGTGTGTGTGTGTGTGTGTGTGTGTGTGTGTGGTGTAGAGGCCTGAGGTCCAAATTTAGTGTCTTTCTGAGTCACTCCCAACCTTACGTTATGAACAGTCTCTTTCTCAACCTGGAGCTCACAGATTCAGCCAGACTCAGAAGGGCTAAGAACCCCTCCCACCCCCCACCCCACCCCCGTCCCCACCTTCCCTGAGCACACGGGCATGCGCTGTTGCACCTGCTTTCCCATGTGGGTGTCAGGGGACCAAACTCACACCCTTGTGATTTGCCTGGCAAGCAAGCACTTTGTCCACCAAGCCATCTTCCAGATCTTATTCATCTATGTCCTTGCATGGCTTGCACCTATAATTCCAGCCCTTGAGCATGTACGGCAGAAGGACTGTTACGAATTTAAGGCCAACCCAGAATAGAACTAAACCTTGTCTCAGAGAAGCTGAAAAAAGAGGGTACAGTCATTTCTCAAAATTATTTAGGACTTAGGGGTGATAACTTATGAGGCACACAGATTACTGAATGACCTGTTGATAATTGCTGTTTTTGCTTAACCAACATCCCATTCCCCCTCTCTGGTAGCAAGCAGTTCCTCAACTGTCCTTTGGGCAGCCTCTCCTCTCCCTCTGTTTGTGTTGTTCAGAGAGGCTGAGCCTATTTCTCCCACTGAAAGGGACGGTGGAACCAAGGTTCACCTAAGAAGTTACCATGACTAACTCAGTAAGTCTTGAAAAGAGGTTGGGGTGGGGGTGATCAAGCAGGCAGGATATGGACTTGAGCAGCTAGGAGTCATCCTGCCTTCCTAGGGAGAGTCGGCTTGAAGCAACCTCTGTCACTGAGCTGGGGATATAGCTCAGTGGTAAAGCGTTGCCTGTCTATCATGCATGTGGCCCTGAGGGCTGTTTTAGCATTCCCTCTCACCCCCAGCACCCAAAAGATTCCGAACATTTTATAAGTGATGATGGGTGAGTGAGTAAGGTGTGAATAAAAGAAAGAACATTCAAGAACTTCAGAATTAGAGGGGCTGGAGAGATGGTTCAGCAACTAAGAGCACTTGCTGCTCTGACAGGGGGGCCCAGGTTGCAATCCCAGCACCCCCAAAATGGCTCACAACTCTTTGTACAGCAATTCTAGAGAGATCTTGTGCCCTCTCCTGACCTCCACAGGCATTGCACGCACAAAACAAAGCAGAAAATTAAAAGAAAAAGGAAAGAACATCAGACTGGGAGTATACTGATTTAAAAAAAAAGTTCCTTAACACCTCACACCATAAGGACCTGGGTTCACATCCAGCACTGGAAACAAACAAACAAACAAACAAACAAACAGAAAAACCCAAGAACATCAAACCCTGAAATCACCTCAGAACCCTCTCTGGAAAATGGCGGGAATATTCCCTTCTGCTTCTTTGTCAGGTGGCTTAAATGGTTACTAGATACAATCAAAGGACTAAATAAACAATCTGGAAACGTTAAGTATCTCGTAACATTGTGTTGTTACTATTATTCTGTTCAGAGAGGCTAAAACCACACTGGGGGTGGGGGTGTGGTGTGGTGGGGGGGTGAGGACCATTACCTGTCAGTAGGACTCAAAGGACTAGCTCTCAGCTCCTCAGGGAAACACATGTAGCTGCCGGAACCCAACATCTGCACAGAGAGAAACAAATTGTTAGTGACCTTCGGGACTCCAGAATGAATGGGACAAAAATCGCACACCCCTCCCCACCCCCACGGTGCATCTTTAAAAGCACTCAGAGATCCTAAAATAGGTCATAACTATGGGCACAGGGATCTAAATTAAAACCCTAAACTCTAAATACAGGACCACGAATCCCAAATGGCAAATTTAAGCTCCCAAAATTTGGACCTAAAACTAAAATGAGCAAATTCCCAGACATTGATCTCAGAATTCAGGCATCGATAATGGGATACCGAAGGCTGAAATACAAACTCTCTGGACTGAAAACTATGGCTTGAGACCCCTAGAAAGGGTGGGGGGGTTGAGACAAGGTCTATCTATGTAGCTCGTGCTGTCCTAGAATTCCCTATGTAGATCAGGCTGCTCTTGAACTCACAGAGATTCACCTGGCTCTATCCCTCCCGGCTAGATGGTGTTACTAACAGATGAAAACTGACTTTTAAATCCCAGAGCGAGAGCTAGATAAATAGTTCTGTGGTTAAGAGCACAGACTGCTTTTCCAGGGGACTTGGATTTGATTCCTAGCACCCACATGGTGGCTCACAGCTGTCTCTAACTCAAGTTCCATGGGATCTGATACCTTTTTCTGACCTACTCCAGTTACACACACACAAAAATAGAATAAATAAATAAATAATTAACCCTAAAGTGAGCCAGGCTTAGTGGTCACCCCTTTAATCTACATAGTGAGACACACTCTCAAAAAAACAATAACAAACAAAAAGACAAAAAAAAAAACACCACGAAACCACCAATAAGTAAATAAAATCCCAAAGTAAGGGCCAAATTCCCCAAAGGTGCTTCCAAACCCTGAAAATCCTGGATGTGCGAAATTTGACTATTGACCCTCAAATAGGACCTTAATCCTAACACCAAGATCACAAACCACACTTCTTTCTTTCTTTCTTTCTTTCTTTCTTTCTTTCTTCTTATTTTTTTTTTCTGACAGGGTCTCAGCAGACTTAGTTCAGGCTTATGTAGTCCAGGCTGGACTCCAGCTCATGAAATATCCTATGTGTGAATCACCACACCCAGCTCAAACCACAAGCCGTAATGCCGAAAAGCCCAAAATCATAATAGGAAGACTATCCAGGGTCCTCCGTAACAAAACTCACCCCCTTCACAGAAAAAAAAAAAAAGCGTCTCATGTCCTACAATAAATGTCTGCAGACTCCAAAACCGTCCCTACAGCTCCTTAAACTGCGATCTCCTTAGCAAACGTAGATCTCCCGAGTGCGTCCGTCCCAGTGGGACCTAGGACTGTGAAGTCGACGCCCGGGTACCATCAGTGGGGGCAACTCGAGGCCTCCAAGTTAATTCTCAGAGCCGGCCCGCAGACCCCCGACTTTCGGACCCCAACAGTCTCTCCAGGGACGGACGCCGGCAAAGCCCCGACCCGTCCAGTCAGGTCTCCGCCCCTCCGCATGCTAACTCTGGAACCCCCGGGTCACCCGACTTCAGATTCCAAAAGCCGAGCCTCAAAGAGCAGGCTCCGCGTCTCCAACGCCACTGGGAAAGAACTTTCCAGAAATCCAGCTTCAGCCTGCGCGGCGCCGCCTCCCCGCCCGCCATGCGCCCCCTGCCACACACACACACACACACACACACACACACACACACACACACGACCCAGGCCTGGCCTCAAAGCTGCCTCAGGCTCGGGGGTCCTGCTCCACCCCTGGAGCCCCCGAGGAGGCGGCCGCCCTCGCCAGTGCCACCCCGGGGTCTCCAAGCTCCCCGCCCCGCCCCACACCCCGCGGGGCCACCAGCACCCGCCTCAAGACTTGCAAAGTGGCGAGAAGGCTCGGCTTCTGGCTTGACGCCCGGGCCCATGCCTGGGCCGCCCAGCGGGCGAGGACAGCGGCTCCCGCGCGCCCCGGGGATGCCGTGGGGACCGCCCCGAGCCAGCGAGCGAGGGAATGGCAGGGCGCGAGGCGACTTCGCCGGAGCGCCTGACGCGAGGCCACGCCCCCTCCACGTTCCCGCCACGCGGTGCCGGGGCCCCGCCCCCCGCCAGCCGAGGAGGCGTTGAAAAGGGGCGGGGCGGCGCGCGCGCGCACGCGCGCTCGGCAGCTGGCGGCTCTGACAGGCGCTCCTCCTCCCCGCTCCCGAGCGCCGGCCAATCAGCTCTCGTTCCACCACCCGCCTTTTCCTGAGGCCCCGCCCCCTTGGCCTCGGCCCGACCCCTGGCCTCGCCCCGCCCCCTGGCCCATTGCCCTTGGATACTAGCAGGACTCGCCCGCCCCGGGGTCTCGGGAGGGAGAGTGAGGTGTCGTCGGCACTCCCGCTGTGAACAGTCAGGGGCGAGGCGGGGTCCCCACCGCCCTTTTACAATAAGCAGGCCATCTTTCCCATCTGTGCCCCCAAATTGCCAGAGGATCCCCCCGCCGCAGTGCGTGGTTTCTGTCTAAGCCGGCTCGCACGTAGATGGAGCAGAGCTGTCCCTCATGTGCTCACACACGTCCTGTGCCCGAGACAGCCTGGTTCCCGACACCCAAGGGCAGACAAGCCCGTCGGGAACAAACAACAACGAAATCCACAGGGTTGTTTCATTTCCATCCCGTGGGGCGGGACTCGCAGGGCGCGAGCAGCCTCTCGCCCCTCGCGGAGGGAAGAGGCCACGACGACCCACCTTGGAAATGTAGCGGTCCTTGTTGACAGGCTTGGGCGTCGTCGTCTTGCCCTTGCCGCTCTTGGGGACCTCGGTCCACATCTCCTTCACGTTCTCCAGCACCATGTTGCAATGCCTGGTGGGGCAGAGGGCGGGAAAAGGCATTCTGAGTGCCCACCGCCCTGTTGCCCGGCCCTGGCCGATCCCTGCAGCAGCAGGCAGGGAGAAAGCTTCGTGCTCCTCCGGGACGGGGACGGGCAGGCTGCCAGTGCCATCTCAGCCCAGCCCTTTTGGTTTTTTCTTGTTTTTTGTTTACGAGACAGGGTTTCTCTGTAGCTTTGGAGCCTGCCCTGGAACTCACTTTGTAGACCAGGCTTATTTGTTCATCTTTGTTTTTTTGACTTGGGGGACGCTCACAGCCTTGAACTCAGTATGTAGGTAGACCAGGCTGGCCTCAAACTCACGAAGACACGCCGGTCTCTGTCTCCCGAGTGGTGGGATTAAAGGTGTGGACACCACGGCCATCCCAGACTGTGCATTTTTAAAGGCTCTCTGGGGCTGGTAAGGTGACTCCGTGGATAAACGCCCCTGCTGCCTCCCGCCCTGCGCTCCGTCCCTGGGACTCGTAGTGGGAGGGGGGAAATCAACGACTTCCCACATCCGCTCACGTAAATGACATCAATGAAAACACATTCTCACGTACACCGATATGGGAGGTGTGAGTGTGAGTGTGCATGAGTGTGTGTGTGTGTGAGTGCGCGTGCATATGTTCAGACACTTTTTTAGACACCTAGCTATGGCAAGTGCCTCGGGGTAACTGCTCAGAGTTACGATGTGGACCGAGAGGCTTAATCTATGTTCACCTTCACCTTCCCTTCTAGAAACGTGGGCTAGTTCTTGCTAGGGTAGTCCAAAGTAGTCAAAGAGCATGAACTCAATACTGTTCTAGCTGCTGTAGGGAAAAGGGACCAGTCAAAGAAACACACCCTGAGCAGAGCCAAAGAAACACACTTGGGCCCTGCAACCACAACCAAAGAAATGTACCCTGACCCTGAAACCAGTGCCAAAGGAACACACTTTGCCCCTGGAATCGGAGTCAGTGAAAGAAATGCACCCTGGCCCTAAAATTGGAGCCAAAAGGCTAAAAAGGACCAGAGAAAGAAACACACTTTGACCCTGAAACCAGAGCCAAATCTGACCCTAATCCTGTGCAGAAAACCAACCAATCCCTGAGCAGAGCTCTAGCCAATCTGAGATCAGCATTGAAATCTGACCAATCCCCACCCTGGAAGCCCTATATAAACCCTGTGTCTGTTCAGCTTGTGGCTGTTGGTGCTACCTGGCTGTCCCCTGCCACTCTCCTAGATTCTTCCCTCCCAATAAACCCCTTCAATGAGCTTTGGGTGAAGATCTTGTTTTGCAGCGGCAGAGCAGAGGAGACCCTGGGCAGAGCAGAGCCAGCAGCGCCGTAACACTTCCCCGGGAAACCTCCCTTGGCAGAGCAGAGTTGTTACACTCTGCTCCCGGCTCCCGCTCTCCGCTCTCCAGGAGCAGAGCTGAACTGTAGCAACTTCCCCTGAGAAACCTCCTGCGAGCAAAACTGCTACACTGGGCGAACATCCCCAGCTGGAAGACACTGTCCTGCCGGAGTGGAGCTGATACACCGGAGAAGCCTTTCTCTGAGGCTGGGCTGTAAGCTGCCAAGCTTACTGCAACCTGTGGTGGTCCTTGGCTCCCGAGCTCCAGGATGCCTTTCCACCTGAGTTGTGTAACACTCAGTATCCTCGGCTTCCGAGCTCCAGGATACCTTTCTACCTGAGCTGTGTAACACTCAGTATTCTGTGGCTTCCGAGTGCCAGGATACCTGACCCACTCCTGTTCCATCCCCATCCTCCTGAAGTGCCAACAGCTGCCTAACCAGGGTACTTTCTGGACGCTCTGCTCTACCTGGTATATAAACATAGTGCCTGGAATTTCCTCACTCCAATATCTTGTTCTTCTTATTTGTGTATTAGGAGGTAGCGGCAGGCCAAAGTGGGGTGTGAGATGGAGGTTGAAGAATGGGAGAGTTTGGAAAACCGCATATATTATCAATTGTTAAATAACATAAATAAGTCTTTTTTTTTTTCTTTATCAACTCTCCATCCCTCACAAACGTCCCTTTTGAAATAGCTTCAATTCCCTTTTCAAGGGCCTCGGGCCAAAATGGAGCCGGCCGGCTGGACTCCATTTCCCAGAGAGCCTCGCGGGTGAATTTGCTGCGCCTGCGCAGCTGTGCGCCCTTTGCCTCCTGGGAATTCGAGTAGTTCTATTTCTCGGCCCTCCTTGTTGGTTTCCGCCTCCGCCTCCCAGGGACCGTGCTGCGTATCGGGAGCTGTAGTCCATGGCCGCCCGTACTCCAATTCCCAGCGGGCTTCGGGGCGAGAACCCGGAAGGGGAGGCTGGAGAGGAGCGAGTGGGGGAAACCCGCGTAGTCGAGCGAGCTGCAGCGCGGGGAGATGGTGAGAGCGCCCAGCCGGGTCCTGCGGGTGTTCGAGAGGATGGGCGGGGGCGGGGGGTGGGGTTCTGGACCTGGGTTCGAGAGGAAACAAACCTGAAGCTGGAGAAAGGGTTGGGCGTGGGGAGATCGCTGTGGGTGGGGATGGGGAGGGTGGGAGCCCCGGGGAGTAGGAGAATGGGGGCTAGGGAGGGGTCTTGGAGCTGGAGAGAGAGTCGAGCTTTGGAATTGGCTGTGAAGGGGATTCGGAGCTCGAGGAGTGTGGCTCCGGAGTTGGAGCCCTGGCTTGGACCTCGAGGCAAGAGACCCTGGAGTGGGTAATTTCGAGAGATGTGGTAGTTAGCCTGGTGTGCATGGGGAGGCATGGGAGTCGGGGCTGGAAGAGTTAAGGGAGAGGCTAGCCGCGGATGCAGTTGGGGTGAGTTCTCTGACTGCGAGGTGGGGCGGCCGGGCAAGTTGAGGTGGGGGGCAGAAGTCAGCGACGGTGTAGGTTAGCTTCTGGGACCGGGAGGCGTTGTGGGGCGCACGAGTTTAGGAACGTGGCTGCCTGTGTCTTGCCCTAATACAACCAGGAACTCCCGAGAAACAGGGCAGTCACGGGACTCTGGGTTGATATGGCCAGAAGGGGTCCGTAGAGACCACCTTTAGCATCCTTCCAGCCCCGGTAGGATCCGGACAGATAGTGGTGTGGCCAGGTCAGCTTTCAGATTCCTTCCTCTGCCCTCCTTTGTGACCTAGGCGCGTCTCCCTGTAAGCCTCTGTGCCCTTATCTGTATGATGGGAACAAGCAGGCCACTGCGAAGACTCCTAAAGGGAGGCTCCGTCAAATCGATACTTTTGGTAGGAAAGTGAAGTCGCAGCCTCAGAGCTGTCGGTGGGAAGCTCCCGTCCCAGGGAGGTTGACTGGGTTAGAGTCGCTTGCTAATAGAGACCCGGCTTTTCAATCCAGCCCTGAAAACCTGACAGTAGTCCTCTCCACTCCCACCCCTGACCACGAGCTTCTCAAAACTGCCGGATCTTGGTCTTAGCTGTTTGTCTTAACTTCCTGGATTCAGGTAGTACCTCATAGAGAAATGAAGCAGAGGCAAAGAGAGTTCAAGCAACTTTTGTTGTTGTTGTCAGCCAGCATTAAACGGTGTATCTAGAAATGCCATCCGGGTTAGAATCTGCTTTCATCGCCTTAACCCAGCCCCCTCCGCCTGTAGTGGAGTAGAGTAAGAGACGGTGAGTAGAGACACCAGCAGAGCAGCTGTCAGACAGAATTGAATTCTTTCGTGTGACCCGGGGCAAGTCTTAGGATGAGATCCATCAGCTAGGGAGGCTGGAGAGTTTAGGGAGATAGTGTTTGGGAAGTGCTTAGGGTTAGGTTGGTTAGTTAGGTTAGGGTTAGTTAGGTTAGTGCACAGTACACCTGTGTTGTCTTGAGACTCACCGTGTAGCTCAGGCTGCCCTCTGTTGGTCTTCCTGCCTCAGTATCCAGAGTGCTGAGATAACCACCCCAGCCCAGATACGATTTGTTGTTGTTTTGAGGGGCACATGTATCCCAGGCTGGCCTCAAACTCTCTGTGGAGCGGAGGATGGCCTTGGACGCCTGGTCCTCCTGCCTCCAAGTCCTGATTTCTGGGATTACAGGTGTGTACTATCATGCCTGGTTTATGCTCTACCTGGGGATCCAACCTAGGACCTTGTGCATACTAGACATCCACTACCAACTGAGCTCCCACCACCAGTCCAAGCTTTGATTTTAAAATCAATGGTTAACATCAGATAAGAAGATGGGAGAGGGACCAGTGAGGGAACATTGGGCATGCTGTCTCTCCACTCTCAAGTTGCCCCCCTACCCCCCCCCCCCGTTTCCTGATCTTTCTGGTTCCACCTTTCCTGCCCCCTATTCCTGGGTTCCTAAGTCTAATGAGCAGGACTCCGAGAAAGGTGCTCAGAAACCCAATCTGTCTCCAGCTAAATATTAATAATTCACTTGCCCAGTCTGGCCCAATTCCCAACTCTTCCAATGAGTAAGAAATACTGCTGACAACCGAGTTAGGGTTTTGTTTGTTCGTTTTGATTTTTGGCTTTCTTGTTGATGTGTGTGGGTGTGCACCCTCTAACATTTTGGTCAGGGCAGAAAGAGGGCTTCCTTAAGGAGTTTAGCAACTTTGTAATTCACTTTGAAACAATTTGGGCTTTATTTATTTAGTTAGTTATTTTGGTTTTTCGAGGCAGGGTTTCCAGGCTGTCCTGGAACTAGCTCTGCCTGGAACTCACAGAGATCTGCCTGCCTCTGTCTTCCGAGTGCTGGGATTAAAGGTGTGCTCCACCACCGCCCGGTGGGCTTTTTAATTTTTAAATCTTTAATTTTTTTTAATGATGTGTATGGTATATGGGACGGTTTTACTTGTGCCCCAAAAGAAGGTGGTTGTTGCCTAGGAGCTAGAGTTACAGGTGGTTGTGGGCCACCTGATGTGGGGGCTGAGAACCAAACCTTCGGCCTCAGGAAGAGAAGCAAGCACTGCCCAGCCGTTTTAGCAACCCAGGCATGGGTCATTTGCTTGGAGCCTTTAGTTTATAAATTCAGTGACTGATTGTAAGGCTTATGGCCAAAAGTTCCAGTGTCTAATGGATCAAGACAGTATGCCACTCCTTTGGCTAAGCTGTATTTCCACGCTGTTTTCTTTTTCTTTTTTCGAGGCACAGTCTCTGTGTGTTGCCTTGGCTGTTCTGGAACGCTATGTAGACCAGGATAGCCTCAAACTCTCAGAGATACAACTGCCTCTGCCTCCCGAGTGCTGGATTAAAGGCGTGCGCCACCACAGCCTGGCCTAGCCTCCATTTTTTAAAATGTAAAATGGGACCACACTCAGCCCATGGTGTACCCTAAGGAATTGAGAGTAAGGCCATGTGTTTAGGTTGCCTGTTGCATTATGCTCTTGATAGGTGTGGCAACCTGCTGGTGCTTTCGTTCTTTCAAAACAACACATTTCATCTTGTGGTGGAAGTTGGAAGAGCTGAAGTTTGAGGCTAGCCTGGGCTACATGTGACCTAGACAGGAAGGAAGGAAGGAAGGACGAAGGAAGGAAGGAAGGAAGGAAGGAAGGAAGAGAGAGGGGAGAGGAAGGTTGCCATCTGGAAAACAGATGTATATCCATTTGTGTGTTTGCATTTGTAAACTCTGTGTGTTTATTATTCAGTGTGTGTTGTGGGACGTCTGGAAGTCGGTGGGAGCCGGTTTTCTCTTTCCGCCGTGCGCTGTGAGGGTGGAAATGGGGTTGGTTAGTGTTGGTGGCAAGTGCAGTACCCACGAGTCACCTTGCTTACCGGGGAGTCGCTCCCTAAGTGGCCAGATCCTCACTGGGTGTCAGAGCTTGGACGGCAGGCAGACTGTCTGTGCCCTACAGGGCTCCCCATGTTTAGTTCCGGTTCCTCTAATACCTGTCAGTTTCACCCCTTCCTGCTCACCGCCCTGCCTTTGCGTGGTCACCATGACCTGCAGGGATGTGCGTCCTCCCCACCGCCCACCCCCGCCCCCTCCATCCCCATCCCCCGAGAACTTAGAGCACTGTCTCTCCACTCTTTTTTGTTTTTCAAGACAGGGTTTCTCTGCATAGCCTAGGCTGTCCTGGAACTCACTCTGTAGACCAGGCTGGCCTCGAACTCACAGAGATCCGCCTGTCTCTGCCTCCCAGTGCTGGGACTAAAGGCCAGTACCGCCTTTCTTAAATTATCTGAACACCTATTGGCTTAGGGTAAAGTCAAACATCCCTCATTTGTCCCTGTCTCTATTTGTTAACAGCTGGGTGAGCTGACACTTTTTTTCCCGTGCAATAGGGTCTCACTATGTAGCACAGGCTGGCCTCAGACGTTTGGCCATCCTGTCTTAGCCACTACTATGCTGGAATTATAGGCCTGAGCTGCCTCACATGGTGGTTGCTTTTTTTTTTCTTTCTTTCTTTCTTCTTCTAAGACAGCGTCTCATGTAGTCCAGGCCGGTGTTGAACTCACTATGTAGCTGAGGCTGACGTTAATTCTCCTGCCTCGGCCTCCAAAGTGCTAGGATCACAGGTACCGTGCTCTTTTGGCTTTAAAAAAATTCTTAAATTGGATTTATGCCTCTGCTTACTCACATAGCACATTTGTGCGTGCGTGCTTGCGCGCCCGTGTGTGTGTGTGTGTGTGTGTGTGTGTGTGTGTGTGTGTGTGCTAGCAAGGCTATCAGGGTTACAAACGTATGCCACCACGCCCTACTTCTTTTTACATGGGGGTGGGGGTGGAGCCCAGGTCCTCACACTTGCCTGGCAAACACTTTATAGACTAAGCTACCGTTATTTATTTGTACTTAAGTGTTTTGAGTGCTGGTCTGCATGTATGTATGTGTACACCATGTCCATGCAGTGCCTGTGGAGGCCAAAAGAGAGTGTCCTATCTGCTGTAACTGGAGATACAGATGGTTGTCAGACGCCTTGTGGGTGCTGGGAATTGAACCTGGGTCTTCTGCTCTTAACCTCTAAGCCAGCTCTCCAGCCCTTACCCTTCCCTGATTTTTAAAATTCTTTATTTTTATTTTATGTGCATTGGCGTGCATGTCTGTGTGAGGGCGTCAGATCTGGCACTTACAGACAGTTGTGAGCCGCCATGTGGGTGCTGGGAATTGAACCCAGGTCCTCTGGGAGAGCAGCCGGTGCTGTTAACCTCTGAGCCGCCTCTCCAGCCCTGCTTCCCTGATTTGGTAAGACAGGGTTTTACTCTGCAGTCCTGGTGAGCTCTCCAGGATCTTCTTGCCTCGGCTTCCAGAACGCTGAGTTTTCAGGCATTTGGTGTCACATCTGCTCTAAAGTGATCGTTATCGTTGTCGTATTCCACCGTGACAGCGTTTTACCAGCTGTGGTGGCAAAGCTGTCTTACTCCTGGAAACAGAGCTCTTCTTTTTTTGTTTTTTGTTTTTTGTTTTTGAGATAGGGTTTCTCTGTGGCTTTGGAGGCTGTCTTGGAACTCACTTTGTAGACCAGGCTGGCCTCGAACTCACAGAGATCCGCCTGCCTCTGCCTCCCGAGTGCTGGGATTAAAGGTGTGCACCACCAACGCCCGGCTGAAGCAGAGCTCTTCTAAAGCCTTTGCCTTCACCCAGGAAAGGGCATGGCCCCTGCGTATCCTCACTGACTGCTTGAGACCGGAAACTCCCCTCCCATGCAGCCCAGCCCCTCACCGCGTTTGTTTTCGTCGACCTGGAAACTGCAGCTTGTGTTCATTTTCCCTCCATCCAGTTAGCATGTCAGCCCCGTGAGGACAAGGGTTTCTGTCTCCCGGTCCTCGAGTCTCTCTAGTGCCTGCAGCCACACCCGTCATGGTGCAGGGTTTGTTTGGGGCAGGATCTCACTGAACAGCCCTGGCTGGCCTGGATTCCCTGTGTAGGTCAGGCGAGCCTCAAAGTCACCGGGGGATGCCTACCTCTGTTTGGCCCGAAGTGCCAGGACTAAAGGATGCGCCACCACACTCGGCTGCAATACAGAGTGTTTGTTGTTGTTGTTGTTTAGTTTGAGTGGTAAGTTGTTTCACTGTGTGTAACAGCTCTGGCTCCCTCTGTACACCAGGCTGGCCTCGAACTCACAGAGATCCGCCTGCCTCTGCCTCCCGAGGGCTGGGATTAAAGGTGTGCACCAGCCTTATTTTTCAGTGTGTATAGATGTCTTGTCTGTATGTTATGTGTGCAGTACTCTCGGAGGCCAGGACACTGGATCCCCTGGAACTGGAGTTGCAGGCAGTTGGGAAGTACCAAGGGCTGCTGGGAACTAAACATGGGTCCTCTGGAAAAGCAGCCGGTGCTCTCAACCACTGAGCCACCTCTCCAGCCCCTACAAAATAGGTTTTATTAACGTCTGTTAAATGAATAAGCAAGGCTCAGGACCCAGCAGGCTTCCTGGTTTGGTTTTTGAGTGATTCCTGGGGATCAGCTTCATTTCAGAATGTGAATTTAGGACTGCTCTGGTGTGATGACATCCACCTGTGATCCCAGCCATGCCGAGGCTGAGGCAGGGGGATTGCTGGGAGTTCCAACCCAGCCTGAATTTATAGTGAATTCCAGGCCAGCTTGGGTTACGGAGGCAGAGAGATTGTGTCTCAAAAACAATGACAAATATTTTATGTCTGAGTGATTTTGCCTGCATATATGTATTGCACTGTGTATGTTCCTGGTGCCTGCAGACAGTTGAGAACCACCTATGTGGGCGTTGGAACTGAGCCTGGGTCCTCTTGAGGAGCAGCCAGAGCTCTTAACCGCTGAGCCATGTCTCCAGGACCATGATTTACTTATTTCTGTCCTGGGGATGGAGTTCAGGACCTTCCGCCTACTAGATAAACACTCTAGCACCGAGCTGCACAGCTCCCATTGGTTGATACTGAGCAGGTGCGCTGCTGCCTGAGCTTTTTAGGAGGCAGGCCTCCCCAGGCTGGCTTTGAACTTGTGATCCTCCTTCCCTTAGCCTCACAGTGCTGGAATTACAGATGTGGTCGGCAGGCTGGCTTTGAAGTTGTTCTGACTAATCACCCTCAGGGCAGAGCTATGCTTTGGACATCTAGAGATCCTGGAAGCAGAGAACAGGCTAGGTGACCTTCCTGTGTCCCTGTTTCCCCACCCCAAGGGCATCAAGCAAGCTGGTTAGCTCTCCACACCTCAGTTCTTAACGTTGTAGGATGAAATTGAGGATGGTGTGGTAGTCGAACCTCAGAGGGAGCGAGGAGAGCTGGCCCCCTAGCTAAAAGCCGGGGCAGGCGGGCAATGGTAAGCTAGGCTTGTAGACCCGTGAGGCGTCCAGTGAGCTGCTCGCTGATCCAGGATAGCTGGGAGGAGAGGTCCTGGCCCTCTTGAAAGAAATGCACAGGCTGGAGGGAAGAGAGCCTCTCACCCGCACAGATCATTGCCGTTGAGCAGTGACAGGGGACAGGTGTCACGAGCAGGACGTGGTGGGGAAGAGGTCAAGGGTAGCCTGGGAAGGGCCCTGCGAGGGTGGTGGGACTTTCCCGGGCCGCTGCTTCAAGTGGCCCGCCCCTCAGATGTCTCAGTCGTGCAAACATAAAAGTGGGCCAGCGATGCAGTCGTCCGCCCGCCTCAGGAAGGTGAGCAGCAGGGAAGGAAGAGGCTTGGGTGCTGCCAGCTGAGCCGGCCACAGCAGAGCACACCTGTCACTCCAGTCTTGAGACTGAGGCAGGAGCGCCTGCGGTTGGAGCCCAGCTTGTGCTGGAAAGCGAGACAGGGCAGCGCCGGCACGTATGTACGCTTTTGTTTTAACGTACGCGTTCCTTTTAATAAGCAGAGCGGATGGTGAGGGGCTGTAAGGGGAAAGCCAGTAAGGGTTGAGAGTCTGTGCCCTGTTGGGTAGAAGCTGTGAGCCTGGATCCAAGGCCTCCCGGAGCAATTTCTCAGCCAGTCCTGAAGGAGGTGAAGGGCGAGCCCTGAGGGTGGGTGAGACGCAGTATTTCTGACGGGGGAACAGAGTGTGGTGGCCTTGAGGACTGAGTGGTGCAGCCCCCGTGTCCAGGGAGTGTGAGCAGTCTGGACAGCATTGCCTCAGAGCTCGGTGTGAAGAGCAGAGGCTGCTGCCCGGCCCCTCTCTGCCCGAGCTCCCTTCCCAGCCTTTGACTTGTGGTGGGCGTAACACCGGCAGGCTGGGCTGCAGAGTCTTGCAAAGGGCCTGAGCTTGGTTCCCATGCCAGGTGGCTCATCGCCACCTGTAACTCCAGCTTTGGGATCTGACACCGCCTTTTGACCTCCTTGGGCACCCTTACCTGTGCACATACCCACACAGACACTATCTTAGATCCATTTAAAAAAGAAAGAATGAACACGGTGTGGGGAGATGGCCTGCTTCTAAGCGTGAGGACCTGGGTTTAGGTCCCCATCACCCACCTAAGCAGCCAGGCATAGCTATGTGCATCTGTAACCCCAGCGCTGGGAAGATGGCAGACAGAGACACTTGGATATTATTCTCACTGGCCACCTGATCAAGCTACTACTGAACTTGGGTTTCATTGAGAGATCCTGCCGCAAAAATCACTTGAAGAGCCGGGCAGTGGTGGCGCACACCTTTAATCCCAGCACTCGGGAGGCAGAGGCAGGAGGATCTCTGTGAGTTCGAGACCAGCCTGGTCTACTGAGTGAGTTCCAGGACAGCCTCCAAAGCCACAGAGAAACCCTGTCTTGGGGAAAAAAAAAAAAAAAAGCATGTGAAGCCTGCGGTGGTGGCCGAATGTCATTGCACGCTTTTAATCTCAGCAGTTGAGAAGCAGTAGAAGGAGAATCTCTGAGTTCAAGACCAGCCTGGTCTACAAAGTGAGTTCCAGGACAGCCAGGATCATTACACAGAGAAACCTTGCAGATGGAAGTTTCTGTCCCGCCTGGTCCTGCAGCCGTTTAGTCCCCAAATAAACACAGTTTGGCTGATGTCTCAGGCTAGCTCGCTCTTAATCATTAACCCAGTTCTGTGAGCATACAGGTGGACATCCCCCATCAAAACCCTGTTTCAGGGGGGGGGGACTCGTGCTGAGTGATTATACACCTAGTGTTGATCTCTGTCCACTACACACACTCATGTGTATTCTAAGCACACTTACACACTCCCACACAAACACATTCATATGTCATACATAGACCCCAAATAAAGACATAAAAATGAGACACTGATGCTTGGGCTCCCAGTGCTCCAGAGGCTGAGCCAGGAGAATCAGAGGTTGAGGCCAGGCTGGACTATAGAGTGAGACCCTAGAGGGAGGAGCTGTGGGGGATTAAATGAGTTAATTTCAAGTGCTGTGCTGCAAACCGCATAATGTAGTTATGTTGCCTGTGAGCTATTTCTGGTGAGCCCTGTGCGTCCAGGGGCAGCCGTGGCAGGAGGACCTCCGTGCATGTCAAAGGCAAGGTTTTGCAGATGCTCTGTATAGCAGGGTGTGGGGATGCGCATTCTCTAATTATTGGCGGCACTTAATGAGGGTGTAGAGTGTGGCTCTACCCTTCAGCTCACTTTCTCAGGCAGGCTCCCGTGGTAGGTGTGCTTGTGGTTCCCATTAAATATGTGCATTGTAGGGTTGGAGGAATGCCTTAGTGATTAAGAGCATTTGCTGCTCTTCCAGAGGACCTGAGTTCCCAGCACCATATCAGATGGCTCAGAGGAGCCTGTAACCCCAACGCCCTCATCTGGACTGTGGGCACCTGCACTCAGGTGCACAGACACACACACTTTACAAATAAGAAAAATAAGTCCCTAGAACTGTAGATCTGTGAAGCCTTGGCTCCTGTGGGAAAGCCAAAATGCCCTTACCCGCTGACCCATCTCTCCTTACCGGCTCTGCACTGAAAGCCGCCTTTGGGCTTCCCTTGAATCAGCCTGGCATAGTAAGAAACAAAGTAAGGTGTCTACTTTTAAGATAACTTAAAAGTCATTATTGAGTGACTTCCTGTTGTTTTCCTGTAGTTAGTGTAGAGGAAGCCTCCTAGGAAAGACCGGACAGGTCCCCACGGCCAGCTACCTTAGCTTCAAATGCCAGGTTCAGTGACTGGGGACCACTACATTTGTTCTTTGGTTTTGAATTCGACTTTTGAAACAAGGTGTGATGTAGCCCAGGCTGGCCTTGAACTCCTGATCCTCCTAGCTCTACTTCCTAAATGCTAGCTTTCCCCCATTTTTTTTTTCCAAGACGGGGTTTCTCTGTGTAGCTCTATAGACCAGGCTGGCCTCGAACTCAGAGATCTGCCTGCCGAGTGCTGGGATTAAAGGCGTGCGCCGCCGCCGCCACCCAGTTCCCTATGTTTGTGTGTGAACTGCACGCGTGAAGTACCAGCAGCGGTCAGGAGAGGATGCTGGTCCCCTGGAACTGGGCTTCCATCAAGCAGGTCGTGGGCTGCCTTGCGGGTGCCGGAACCGAACCTGGGTCCTGTGCAGCAGCGGCCAGTGCTCTTAACCCGCGAGCATCCTCCCAGCCCCTCGTTTGCCCGTTTGTGGATTTGGGGGCGTTTGTTGTTGTGGTTGCTGTTGTTTTTGTGTGGTTTTATTTTATTTCACGACAGTCTGACCCTACGTAGCCCAGGTTGGCTTAGAACTTCCCACCTCCCCCTCGCAGACTCCCGAGTTTCAGGCGCGAGGTGTCACGCCCGGCGAGGTGACTAAGGCTCCCGGTGTCCCACCGAGAAACCGCTTCTCCCCCACCACCGCTGGCAAGCAGAGCCAGGCTCTCCGACTTGTCTCGGGCTTGCTTCTTTCTGCCCGGCGCGGGCCCCGCGGCCCTTTAAATCTCTGGCGTCGATCAGGGCTCCGGGTGCGAGGGAGCGTCGGGCAGCACCCCGCCCCTTGAGCGCGGCGGTCGGTGTCCGGACCGGGTTCCCCGTTCGGCAGCCCAGGACGTTGGGAATTTGTCCCCGCTCCCTTACATCCCGCCCGCCCCCTCCCGTCCCCCCACGCCTACTCCTGTTTTCCTGGTCGGGCCCCTTCGCCAGGGCCTGCCTTATATGGGCACGGCTCGGGACCGCAGCCGCCCATTGGCTGGGGCCGGCACGCGCGCGGCTGTCAACAAAGGGGCGGGGCGGGGCCCTGGGCGCGCCAGCCCGCGCGAGGGGGCGGGCCCGCGGGGCTCCGGTGCGCATGCCTGTGGGCCGCCATTCTCCTCGCCGCCTGGGGGAGGCGCTGCGGGTGAGCGTGCCGGGGGGCGTGTCCGGGTTGGGGGGGTCACCTGCGGGGGTCGGACGATCCCCCCCGGGAGGAGGCGGGCCGGGCATCGGGGGCGGCGTGCCCGGCTGAGCGACGGTCTGCGCGCTCGGGGAAGTTGCGGGGGTGGAGGGCATACTTCGGGTTGCTCCGTGCTGCGGGAGGCTGCGTTGTGCGTGCCTTAGAGGCGTCCTTTGTGGCTCCCCGTGTCTGGCGGGCGCGGGACGCCCGGCCTGAGCACTTCCTACCTGCGCGGCCGAGGGCAGGAGGGCACCCGCCTGTCTGTGTGCAAACCCGAGCCGCCGGCCTCCCAGCGTCCCGCAGAGCCGCAGTGGTCCGGGCAGAGCGAGCCCTGGGCGCCGGCTGTCGCACCCCACGACGTCTCCTTGTCTCCTTAGGGGCTGTTGACGTCTGTTGGGTTAGGGGTTCGTTTGAAATAGGGCGTTTTTACGTCTGAGTTCCTTCAAGGTTCCGGAGCTTCTGGGGAACGGAGGGGTAGAATGAGGATCGGTGTCTGCTACGCACGGAGGATGCCCGGGAGACCCACTGAGTCACCTGTGAGATTCGGGTGTGAAAAGTCATTTGTGATTTGGCTTCTATGTGCTGGAGGGCGTACAGATTGTTATTCTGATTTTTTTTTTTTTAGTTTTGTTTTGTTTTTCGAGACAGGGTTTCTCTGTATTGTTTTGACTCTGTCCTGGAACTCGCTCTGTAGACCAGGCTCGTCTGGAACTCACAGAGATCCGCCTGCCTCTGCCTCCCGAGTGCTGGGATTAAAACCGTGCGCCACCACCGCCCGGCTAAAAAGTTTTGTGCGTTTGTTTTGCCTGCATGTGTATCTGCGCTCCACATCCGTTGTCTGCTGCTGGCAGAGACCAGCTGGATCCTCTGGAGTGCAGTTAGAGAGAGCCACTCTGTAGGCGCTGGGAACCACACTTGGGGCCTCTCCAAGAGCAGCAAGTACTTTTAACCGCTGAGCATCTCCTCAGCTCCCATTGGTATTTGAGACAGGGTCTCTAGGTCTCTAGGTCGCCCTGGCCGGCCTCAGACTAGGTACATAGACCATGATGGCTTTGAACTTACACCTGCAGATTCTACTTCCCAAGTGCTGGGATTAAAGTCCTGTACCACTTTTTGTTTTGTTTTTGTGTTTTTTTTTTTTAAGACAGGGTCTTTATATATAGCTCAGGCAAACCTAGAACTCCTTATGGTCCTGTCTCATGTCCCAGACTCCCAAGTGCATGTGCCACCAGACTTGGTAGGCTGTTGTGGAGGAGTTGGAATTTTTTTGAAGATTTATTGATTATGCATACAGTATCCTGCCTGCATGCCAAAAGAGGGCACCAGATTTCATTATAAACGAGCTACCGTGTGGTTGCTGGGAATTGAACTGGGGACCCCCGGAAGTGCTCTTAACCTCTGAAACATCTCTCCAGCCCGGGAGTGGGGGGTGTTTAGAATTTTAAAACAGACTTTGAAAATGTCTGGATACTTGAGGGTGGGACATGAAGATTCTGGAGATGGGGCTGGGGTAGGGTCTAGATTGGGGTTCTGTCACTGGAGGCTGAGTTTTGAACGATGTCTGCAGGACCATGAAGAAATAGCATGTCAGATTTGCCTGGGTTTAGAGTAGGCATTCCACCCTACAGCATCAGCTAGTTTTAGGGGGTGAGCTAACCTTTTCTGTAAAAGACTAGGTAATGGATTATTCCAGGCCACATAATCATTGGTGCAGCTCTGCTCCTATGTGATGAAAGCAGCCATAATTTGTTCCCATAAAATTTAATTTACACCTGGCATTGGTGGCCACGCCTTTAATCCCAACACTTGGGAGGCAGAGGCAGGTGAATCTCTGTGAGTTTGAGGCCAGCCTGGTCTACAAAGAAAGTTAGGACAGCTTCCAAAACTACAGAGAAACCCCTATCTCGAAACACCCTCACCCTTACCCACCCACCCACCCCCGCCAAAAAAAATCTAATTTACAAAGTCAGGCAGCAGTGGCATGTTAGGGGTTTATTTTGTGACGGGAAACTTATTTGTTTCTCTTTAGACAAGGACTGGCTGTGTAGTCCAGGCTGACCTGGAACTCTCCATCTTTTTGCCTCAGCCTCCTCAGATCTGGGATTACAGGCGCTGATCCCCAGGCTCTGCTGGAGGGTGACACTGAGATGTCTGGAAGGAGATGAGCCAAAGATGGAGAGCAGGCGTCTGCCGCTTGCTGGTAAGTAGAAAGACTCAGTAAAAAATAAATCTGCCTCCAGTGGGCCGGAGAGACGGCTCAGAGGTTTAGAGCACTGACTGTTCTTCCAGATGATGTGGGTTCAGTTCCCAGCACCCACATGGTGGCTCACAACCATCTGTAATGAGATCTGGCGCCCTCTTCTGGCTTGCAGGAACACATGCAGGCAGAACACTGTTTACATAGTAAATAAAAAAAGAAATCGGCCTCCAGATTAGCTGATGTGTGCAAAGTCATGCAAAACAAAAAAGAAAGGTCATTATTAAGGGTGCTCCCAACAGGTGCTCAGGCCTGTGACCCTGGGCACCTAGGAGCCTGACAGCTGGGGTTAAAACATGAGATCCTGTCTCAAAGAATGATCTCAAAAAGCTGAGAGTAGTATTTCACATTTATAATCCCAGAATGAAGCAAGAGGATTGTATTGCTGTGAGTTCAAGACTAGCCTGGGCTACAATGAGGCCCTGTCTCAAAAAAGAAGAAAAAGAATCATCACCAACATATTTAAGAGCCCAGTGACCCAAAACAAGGGAAGAGTGAATTTCTTAAGGGTCTGCCTGGTTCTAGCTTCAGATTTTCCTCCCTTACCCCTCTGTGTGTCCCAGTAACTGCGGACAAGGCTGGAAATGTCTGCCTTTCCAGCAACTGGCCAACAGAGGTACAACAGAGAGGAGGAGCTTAGCGCAGCTGGTACTTTCACCAAAGGTTAAAGGTCAGGTCAGGTGTGGTAACCCACACCTTTAATCCCAGCACTCAGGAGGCAGAGGCAGGCAGATCTCTGTGAGTTCGAGGACAGCCTGGTCTACAGAGTGGATTTCAGGACACCCAGGGCAATTTAGAGAAAACCTGTCTCAAAAAACAAAAACAAAACAAAAAAAAACTAAATAGATAGATAGATAAATAGATGAGGTTGAAGGTCAGCAACAGGAGGCCTCAGAACTGTGAGCAAAGGCCATTTATTTGGCTGCACCCTCTGCTTATCTGATGTGTGGCTAGGATAAAGTTTCCTTTCCTTGGCCATGCTAGGGACGCAGTCCAGCCTGCTAGAGAGGCTGCCACTGAGGCACGCCCCCAACCCTCACTAGGTGAAGTCAGGCCAGTGTTGCTGCTGTACCGCAGAGCCGTGCGCCTAGCCCTTTACTGGGGAATTCTAGGCAGTGGCTCTTAGCAGTGAACCACGCCTCTAGCGGAAGAAGAGAGTTGGGTGTAAGTGTCTGCGCGTTTTAGAAAAGGGTCTCAGGTAGCCCAGGGTGGCCCATCAGCTCCTGATCTTGCTTCTTCTCCCATGCTGGGATTAGGCTTGTACCACCAAAGTGTGTGACACACAGTTCCTCGGTGCAGAAGTTAAGACTGGGTGGCTGTGGGGAAAAAAGCAATTGTGCTCTGTTGTTTGGTTTTATACTTTTTACTCTTTGTGGGAGCCCACCAGCCAGCTCCCAAATAAATACACAGAGGCTTATTCTTACTTATAAATGCCCTGCCTTAGCTTGGCTTGTACCTAGCCAGCTTTTCTTAACTTATTCCATCTACATTTTGCCTCTGAGATTTTACCTTTCTCTTTTTCTTTTTCTGTTTTTTGTTTTGTTTTTTCGAGACAGGTTTCTTCTGTATTGTTTTGGAGGCTGTCCTGGAACTTGCTCTGTAGACCAGGCTGGCCTCGAACTCACAGAGATCCGCCTGCCTCTGCCTCCCAAGTGCTGGGATTAAAGGCGTGCGCCACCAACGCCCGCTTTACCTTTCTCTTTCTGTATACCTTTACTTGTTACTCTGTGGCTTGCTGTGTAGCCGGGTGACTGGCCCCTGGAGTCCTCCTGTCCTTCTCCTTCTCTGGCTCCCCGATCCTATTTTCTCTCCCGAATTTCTCCTGTTTTTATTCTCTCTGCCTGCCAGGCCCCGCTGTCTTCCTCCGGGCTTGCTGTTGGCCGTGCAGCTCTTTGTTAGCCTCATGCATGAGGTGGTAAGATTCCGCAACAGCGTTCCCACCCTCCGTGTCTGCAGGTGGCGTGCGGAGCTCCCTGCTGCCATCCGGGTCCCGAGGCTGAGTGACTGCCTGCCGTCTCCCGTCACCTCCCAGCATGGACAGGGGCAGCCTCCTGCCCTTCCAGCTCTGGTGCCCCCGCCCCTTTGGCACTTACTCCCAGAACCAGCCGCGCCCGCCCCCCGCCGCAGCCCTCAAGCCGCCAGCCTGCTCCGACCCCGGCGGCGGCGGGACTGAGCCCGACCGCGGGCCTGCGCACTCAGAGAACACACCCCCTGCCTCGGCCGCAGACGCCCCCGCGGCCTCCCAGCATGCTCCTGTCCTCTCGACAGCCGCTGCTGGCGACGAGGGTCGCGTCTTGCTGGACACGTGGTATGTGATCAAGCCCGGAAACACAAAGGAGAAGGTGGCCTTCTTTGTGGCCCACCAGTGCGGTGGGGGAGGCCGGGCGAGCTCCATGAAGGTCAAGGGCCACTGGGGCAGTGACAGCTCCAAAGCCAAGAGGCGGCGGCGCTGCCTGGAGCTCACCAAGGCTCCCCCGGACCCGGGGGGCGGAGGAGGGGCCCCTGCCGCGGACGGGGCCCCCGCGACACCCGGGGATGACGTGGACCTGCTCTCCGTGGCAGAAATGGTGGCCCTGGTGGAGCAGAGAGCCGCCCTGGCCCTGCAGAGCTACCCGCGCCCCGCGCCCCCGTCTCCCGTGGTCTTCGTGTCGGCCGAGCAGGGGGGACCAGCCAAGGGCTTAGGGTCCGAGAGGCGGTCCGGTGGCGGCGACTGCAGCCGCGTGGCCGAGGCCGTGGCCCACTTTGAGGCCCAGCGGGACAGCCCCGCCACCAAGGGTCTCCGCAAGGAGGAGCGGCCAGGCGCGGGGCCCGGCGAGGTGCGCATCGCTTTCCGCATCTCCAATGGCCGCGAGCCCCGCTCGCCAGACGGCAATTTACCTGCTTGGAGCGGGAGTCGGCCCGGCAGCCCCGGGGCTCGAGCCAAGGACAAAATCACCTGCGACTTGTACCAGCTCATCAGCCCGTCCAGGGATGCGCTTCCCAGCACCATGGAGTTCCTGCTGGCCAGGGCGGACGAAGCCAGCGAGGGTGACCCGCCAGCCCTGGCCAGGCCCGAGGATGCTCCCCCCGCCCCGCCCCCGCCCCCCGCCCGGGACTGTGGGGCGTCGGGCTTCCACGTGGACGTGGTGGTGACAGGCGTCGTGGACGAGTGCGTCTTCTTTGGCAAGGACGGCACCAAGAACGTGAAGGAGGAGACCGTGTGTCTGACCGTGAGCCCGGAGGAGCCGCCCCCACCCGGCCAGCTCTTCTTCCTGCAGGCGCGGGGTCCGGAGGGGCCTCCCGAGCCACCCCCCGCCGACACGCCGAGCGCAGTGCCGGGCGCCGACGACCCTGAGGGCGCAACGGACACCTCCCTGTGCCGCCTGTACCGGCACGTGTCGCACGACTTCCTGGAGATTCGCTTCAAGATCCAGCGCCTCCTGGAGCCGCGGCAGTACATGCTGCTGCTGCCCGAGCACGTGCTCGTCAAGATCTTCAGCTTCCTGCCCACGCGGGCGCTGGCGGCCCTCAAGTGCACCTGCCACCACTTCAAGGGCGTCATCGAAGCCTTCGGCGTGCGCGCCACGGACTCGCGCTGGAACCGGGACCCGCTCTACCGCGACGACCCTTGCAAGCAGTGCCGCAAACGATACGAGAAGGGCGACGTGTCCCTCTGCCGCTGGCACCCCAAGCCCTACCACCACGACCTGCCTTACGGACGCTCCTACTGGATGTGCTGCCGCAGAGCCGACCGCGACACGCCCGGCTGTCGCCTGGGCCTGCACGACAACAACTGGGTGCCGCCGTGCAACGGCGGGGGCCGGGGCCGCGCTGGCCGGGAGGAGGGAAGGTGAAGCCTGGGCGTGAGGGGACATCTGCCAGCACCTCCCAGTCCATCCAGCGTTCGCCTCCCCCCAGAGCCGGGACCAGGTTCGGGGTCCGTGGGGTAAAAACCCTGCTCGACCCTGCTGGTTTTCTACTCTTCAGAGCCGGGGCCGTGCACCCTCAGAGAGGGTTGTGGCTTTCGCTTTTTTTTACCGGCATCTCAATTGCGCCTCATCAAGACCCAACCCCATCCCCGAGTCTCTCTACCCCAGGGACCCACCAGCAGGGAGCAGACGGCAGCTAATTTTGGTACCACCTGAGGCTCTCCTCAAGCTGGCCCTCCCCACTCTGTGCCTCCTCAGTTCTTTGTCTCTGGAGCTCACCAAAGGGTCGCAGTCTGCGGTTGACACCTCCAGGCCATCGGCTCGAAACTCAAGTCGGCACTTTTTCGAGGCAGCCCACCGTTTCTACATGTTTTCCTCATTAAATAACAATAAAATGACTTCTTCTGCACTCCCAGTCTCTCCTCTCCCCCAGGGAAAGTGGGTGAGATCCCTGCCCCTCTTGAAGCTCTTGTCGCTGAATCCCCAGGAAAGCTGCGAAGCCCTTACCTCAGAGGGCAAGGACCGCGCCTCTGCATTTCTAGGTGACCCTTCCTTCCACACGGGGCACTCAATGAGGCGTTCGGGTTTTTCCTCTTATGGGAGTGTTTAATTTGTTTTCTCCTTCATTGTGGTTCTGGAAGCTTCTAGAGTGTGGCATCTGACCAATTTTGAATTGGTCCTTTCTATAAAAATCAATATTTATGAAGCAGGGCCAGATTGGTCTGTGTGATGTTAAGGGACTTGGTAACGGAAGAGACGCACACATAGGTCTGCGCTTGGCAGGGTGGGATGGGAGAGGAGAAGGGGTCCCCAGCTAAGTCCCTTTGCCTGAAAAGGTCTCGACATCTCTCACTTTAGTATTTTTTGGTTGTGAGCCTCACCTTTAGTGGCTGAGCCATCTCTCCAGCCCTCGCTTAGTATTTTTTTAAATCCCAAAATAATAGTGGCTTAGACAAGGTCATTTTTCCTTCTTTCAAGAGTCCAGTATTGGGTGATGTGGGGCCCCCGGGTCACCGTTGCAGGGTGCTTCAGCAGTGGTCCCCGGCGCCGTGGTGTGTGACTGCAGGATTCCTGCTGTCCCTGTGGAGCAGGGGGGAAGTCCCCTTCGTGGTAGAGGTGCCACACATGCTGTGACTCCATCTCATCCATCACAACTCCCCAGCCCCTCGTTTTTCTATGCAGACGTGCTGGGTATGGGGCCCAAGGTAGAAACATAAGGTTCTTTCATTCTCAATATTTTGTGTATGTATGTGTGATGTGTGGGTAGTTGTTATGGAATATTTGTTGAATGATGCAAAGATGTGTTGCAATCTTTTATGCTGCATGTGTTTAACTCTGTGAGGCTGTGTTACTGTGCCTGCCTAAAACACTTGATTGCTCTAACAAAGAGCTGAATGGCCGATTAGCCAGGCAGGAGAGGGCCAGGCAGGGCTGCCAGGCGGGAGAATGGGAGAAAAGGAACGAACACAGGTGAGAATCAAGAAAAGGGACGAGGACGCCAGGAGCCGGCCAAACACACAACCACGGAGTGAGGAGGAGAGAAAGAAAAGTTCAGAGGCAAAACGTAAGAGAAATAGGGAAACTTAAGAAAAGCTGGCTAGCCGGGCGTTGGTGGCGCACGCCTTTAATCCCAGCACTCGGGAGGCAGAGGCAGGCGGATCTCTGTGAGTTCGAGACCAGCCTGGTCTACAGAGCGAGTTCCAGGACAGGCTCCAAAGTAATACAGAGAAACCCTGTCTCAAAAAACCAAAAAAAAAAAAAAAAGAAAGAAAGAAAAAAAGAAAGAAAGAAAAAGCCCAAGTTAAGGCTGGGCATTCATAAGTAAGAATAAGTCTCTGTGTGTTTATTTGGGAGCTGTGTGGCAGCCCCAAGAGTTCTTTATTAGACCAATCAGGTGTTGTAGGCAAAGTAATAGCTTCACAGAATTAAACTAATGCAACATAAACCAATGCAACAAATATTCCACAGCAAGAACAAATGTAACACATCTCAAACTAATACTCCACAGCAGGTAGTATAGGTGCACACGTGGTACAGCGCCCACATGCAGCTCTCTCCATCACTGTAGGTTCCAGGGATTAAGCCGAGGTCGTCAGGCTTATGCAGCGAGTACTTCTATCCACTGAAGCCTTTTCACAGACCCATAAGATTCATTTCACCTTACACACATAATCTGATGGTGAATTTGTGTTTGTGGTGCTAAGGATGGAGCCCAGGACCACACATGCCCTACCACTGAGCCACACCCCCAGCCCCTCACTGGGGGATTCTAGACAGGGGCTCTACCACTGAGCCACACCCCCAGCCCCTCACTTGGGGGATTCCAGGCAGAAACTCTACCACTGAGCCATGCCCCAGCCCCTCACTGGGGATTCTAAGAGGTGCTGTAGGTGCTAAGCTACAGTCTTAGTCCATTTTGACATAGGGTCTCACTAAATTGCCAGTCCAGCTTTGAATTCACTCTATCCCAGGCAGGCCTTGAGCTAGGTGAGCTGGGATTCACGGACCTGTGTCATCACACCTGGCTCTTATTTTCCAGCCCACGTTATGATTCAGGTTCCCGTGAAATCTGCAGTTCACCAGAAAACCAGTGGGTGGCATCCTCGTTAACGCGCCATCTTGCTGAGATGAAGGGTGGCTTCACACGTGCTCAGCAGGCGCTGTGTATGACTGAGCTGCCCCTTCAACCTGGTTCCCACCGCCTACGCTTTCCTCCGGCGCTTTCCACTAAGCAACTCTGCCGTCACCAGAGGGGCTTTAAAGATAGGCACACCAAACGCAGTTAAAAAGATACCCACAAATGTTTATTCCTTGTTTGCTTTTTGTGACAGGGTTGCTCTTGTAGATCAGGCTGGCCTTGATCCACCTGCCTCTGCCTCCTGAGTGCTGGGATTAAAGGTGAGTTCCACAACACCCGCTCTTACTACTCTTGTCCCTACCCCTTCCGTTGGTCCTGGCTCAGTGGGTTTGGGGTGGATTTGGAAGCCTGTTTTTGGTTTTGTTTTTTTACATGGACTTGAGAAATAACCCCTGGCTGGCTATGGCGAGGTAGCAATCTTACCCAGTCCCTGGGACTGGGTAGGAGGATTGGAAACTTTGCTAACCAGGACTGCACACGTCTAGGGAAGTCAGGGCTATACAGTTAGACCTTGTCTTGAGAAATAGTGCTGGGTGAGGTGACTCATGCCTTCAAGGAAAGTTTGCTCTACCAAAGGAAATGGTAGTCCGGGGCTGACTGGGCCCTCTCTAACCCTAGAAAGACCTCTCCTTTTGAAGGAAGAAACTCTAATGTCATTTCCCAGTGGGAATTGTGGCTTTCTCTAAGCCGATGTGGAGACCTGGCTGGGCTTCATCTCTGTCCTGAGTTCTGAAGCCCATGGGAGTCAGAACTGGTCCACGCAGTAGCAAGTTACTTACGACAAATGTGAAACATTCTCCACAGAGCATTCATTCGGTTGGTGGCGCTGGCCCAGGTGTCAGCCCGTGTCACAGCATTTGATCCCTGGGGACTTCCAGATCAGTCTTTACTTCAGGACAGAAGCCAAAGCCCTTTGGCTTTCAAATGGCCCCGGTGTTTCTGGCGTGTCTTTGAAATGCAGTGGCTTGAGATGGTTGTAGCATACATCTAAGGTGAGCCTGGCCACCCCGCACTGGCTCCAGGTGTCCCCGTCATGTCCCCAGCCGGGTGTAAGATCCTCCCAGAGCATCTGTGTGCAGACTAGAGTCCCAGGTACTCGGCCAGGAACACGGCGAGGATGCGGCTCAGGTTGTGTACGGTGGGTGGGTGGAGGTTGGCCTCGGTGTCAGCAGGGGTGTGCCATACGGCAGGAAAGGGCGTGGCAATGAGGTGGAGAACCTGGACCCCTGCAGCAGACGGGAGATTCGGCGGCCAGCTGCAACCCTCAGCTGCTACAGAGAACCCACCTCAGCTCTGGCTAGTCCTTTATAACCTCTTAACCCACAACCCCGGGCGTGCTAAGCAAGCACTCTACCCCTGAGCTACATTCCCCAAGCCCGGAAGAGTGATGTCAAACGTGAGAGGGTACATGTTGTTTAAGAGCCGAGCAGCGCTCGCCTTTAATCCCAGCGCTTGGGAGGCAGAGGCAGGTGGATCTGAATTTGAGGCCAGCTTGGTCTACGGAGTGAGTCTCAGGACAGTAACAGCTACACAGTGAGATTCTGTCTTTCTTTTTTTGTTTGGTTGTTTTTTTGTTGTTGTGGCTTTAATTGTTTATTTGTATTTTATGTACATTGGTGATTTGCTTGCATATATGTCTGTATGAGAGTGTTGGAACCCCTACACAGCAGTTACAGACATGGGTGCTGGGATTTGAACCCGGGTCCTCTGGAAGAGCAGCCAGTGCTCTTAGCTGCTGAGCCATCTCTCCAGCCCTTTTTTCTTTCACCAGGCTGGGCTCAAACTCACAGACATCCACCTGCCTCTGCCTCCCGAGTGCTGGGATTAAGGGCGTGCACCACCACAGACCAGCGAACCTGTGCTCTTTTTCAAAACTCTTGTATTCCCTGGAATCCTGCTCTGCGAATGTTTCCCTGTGCAGCCACAGAGACAGGTGGACTGGGGCCCCTGAGAGCAACACCCCGTTCCTTGCCCTCCCTGAAGGACTCGGTGAAGAAATGGAATAGTGCTTGCCTGGCGTGCAAGAGGCTTGCTGTGCACTGCGCTCAGCTCAGATCAAACATCCGATGCCCTCCATTCTCCCCATTTTATAGATGAAGAAATCAAGGCTGAGCCCTCGCCAGCAGCCCCTAGCCCCGGGGTAGAAGGCTCCCTTGTCCCCTCGGTCCCAGCAAGTACCTCTGCGGAGGAAGGGGATGTGATCGTCTTCCACGGGGCCAGGGGGCTCCCCCGGTTGGAAGTACATCACTTCCTGCGGGTGAGACTGCAGTAGGTTCAGACGGTGAAGGCGCTTCTCTAGAGAGGTTGGAAAGCGGGATCAGTCAGCAGCCAGCGTTACACCCCAAAACCATGTATATGTATGCACCAAGCACATGCAGTGCCTGTGGAGGCCACAGGGGGCGTCCGATCCCCTAGGACTGGAGTTACAGTTGGGACCTGCCATGTGGGTGCTGGGACTCAACCCAGGTCCCCTGGAAGGCTGCCAGTGCTGTTAATTGGTGGGTCATCTTTCCAGCAACATGGTTCTTTTTATGGCAAGTTTCCTATTCCTAGTCTCATTTAACCCTCTGTCGAGGAGGGAGATGTCTCTATTATTTGTGTGTGACTGGGGGTGGTGTGCATGCGGAGGCCTGGAGTAAGTTTTCTCCCTTTTTTTTTTTTTTTTTTTTTTGGAGGGAGGTGTTGATTTTTCACGACAGGGTTTCTCCGTGGCTTTGGAGCCTGTCCTGGAACTCACTTTGTAGACCAGGCTGGCCTTGAACCCACAGAGATCCGCCTGCCTCTGCCTCCCGAGTGCTGGGATTAAAGGCCACCTTCTCCCTCCACTTTTACACGGGTTCTGGGAATGAATTCTGGCTGCCAGGCTTTGAGGCCAGCACCTTTACCCACTAAGCTATGTCACTGACCCCTGGGTTCTTACTTTATTTATTTATTTTGACATTTTTAGAGACAGGCTCTCATGTACCTGCGGGCTAGCCTCAAACTGTGTGGCTGAAGATGACCCTTGATCCTCCTGACCTACAACTACCTCCCAAATATGAAATGACAGGCATGCACCACCTCTATAGGCTGTTACTTATTTTGAGATAAAATCTTGCTTCGTAGCCCAGACTTGCCTAGGATTCACAATCCTCTTGCCTCTGCCTTCCCAGTGCTGGGATACAGGTGAACACCACCAGGCAGCTTATTCTAGCATGGGATTTGCTATGTAGCCCAGGATCGCTCTGAACTTACAGTCTCGTTTTCTCAGCTTCCTGAGTGTTGAGATTTCAGGCATGCACCACCATGATGACAACTACGCCCCTGTGAGCATTACCACCACGCTTATTTTACATAAGAAATAGAGGCTCACCTTCCATCCCAGCGCTCGGGAGGCAGAGGCAGGCGGATCTCTTGAGTTCAAGGCCAGCCTGGTCTACAGAGCGAGTTCCAGGACAGCCAGGGCTACACAGAGAAAGAAGCCCTGTCTTTAAAAAAACCCCACAAAAACAAAATAAAAAGAAACAGAGGGTTAGAGAGATGAAGCGTGGTTTGAAACAGGCCAGTCTCACACAAGAGTTCTGCTGTCAAAGTCGCTACACTCCACTCATAGGAACCGTTTGTTTCTCCCTGGTTTCGGGCCCAGGGATAGGAGGCGAGGGCAGGATGAGTTCCCAGAGGTCAGCTGATAGTCCTACCCTTGGCCTGGCCGACCCTCCTTACCGATGCTCCTTAGTCGTTGGAACCAGCGGGCTGTGCGGGGGAAGTGACTGAAGAAGATGGGACTGGGCGCTCCCAGAAGGTCAAGAAGGACAAAGAGCTCCTGGGGGAGGAGTCCAGGGCTGGAGTCTGTTTGTCTGTCCTATGCTACTGACCGTACCCTGACCCCTCCCGGCCCCCTGCTCCAGAGCCCAGAGGAACGGATCTTACAATAGCCTGGATCCTAGTGGGGCCAGGGCTGTGTGGTATAGACTCCATGATCTGAGCTAAGTGCTGGGAGCCATAAAGGGAGTCCTTTGGTCCCCACGCCGCCAGCGCCTCCTCCCCATCCAAGAAGAGCAGCTGCAGAGTCACCGGCACCGCCTGTGGGAACAAGCAGCCAGGTCAGTACCAACCCTTGGCATCCACCCACCCACATGCCCTGCCTGTTTGCACAGCTGGGATGGGACAGACCCAGTGGCCTCCTTCCTGCAGTGTGACAACAAGTCATGGTTGAGCCAGAAGGGTTCGGATCCATGCTTTCGGTGGTCGTCAGACATGGTAACCTTGTTTCGTGGAGCCCAAGCTGGCCTGGAACTTCCATCATGGTGCCCTCCCTGGGGTGACAGGTGTGTCCCCAAAATGCCCATTTTTATTTTTTGCAGTGCTAGGGAGTGGCTCTAGGGATGCCCATTTGCTAGGCATGCACTGTACCCCTGAGCCACACCCCCGGCCCTCTCACTACTTTTTTGGGGACAGGGTTTCCGTCAAGTCGCCCAGGCTACCCTTGAGCTCACTCTGTAGCCCTGGCGGGCCTTGAACTTCCACTCCCCAGGCCTCCAAGTCTGGAGGAGCTGGGATTACAGGCCGGTGCCACCAGGGTTGGCTCAATCTCTTCATCTATGGATGGGGTTAATAGGTCCATTCACAGGATCACATTTGAATCCAGGTTGTAAGAACTGAATGAGTCAGCTCTTGTTATTACTTAAGCCCAGTTGGCCAAGACAGACAGACAGACAGAGCGACAGACAGACCCACCCAAAAGGGGATAGCTGCACAATGAAGGTCTGTGTTCAAGCTGCCCTCGGTGTGGCACACAGTTCACTTCCTGTTGCCTGCTGATCAGGACGCAGATCTCAGCTCCTATTCCAGCACCCGTCTACCCACACGCCACCATGACGATAAGATGGACTAAACCTCTGAAGCTACAAACCACCTCAATTAAATGTCTTTCTTTATAAGAAAGAGTGGCCATGGCTGGGCGGTGCTGGCGGGTGCTGGCGCACGCCTTTAATCCCGGCCACGGAGAAACCCTGTCTCAGGCCCCCTGCCCCCCAAAAGAGTTGTCATGGCCATGGTGTCTCTTCACAGGAATAGAAACCCCAACTGAGACATGCGCGTATGTATGACTGTAACGCCAGCACTCGGGGGGGGAGCAAGAGGGTCGGAAATTCAAGGTCATTCTTGAGTTTGACGCCAGTGTGGCCTCTATGAGACCTGGCTGGGGAGAGAAAAGTCCTGTGTTTCAGTGCATAGAGCGAACGTTGGAAAAGGAAAATGACAGTGGAGGCTGAGAAAACGGGTGACAGCGGGGCATTCCCACTGCTTGGAAGGGTGATGCCAAAGAATGGCTGCGTTCGAGGCTAGCCTGGGCTACATTGGAGTGAAACCCCGTCTGGAAAAAGAAAAGGATGACAGGAGGACAGGCGGCCCTCCCCACGCTCCCTCACCTGCTGCTTGGCACGGCTCAGCATCACATCAAAGGCCTGGGCCAGCTCCAGGAGCAGGGCGCAGGGCACCGCCGAGTCCGTGGCCCCCACGAAGGGGGCCGACCCAGGAGGGAAGAACTTAGAGTCGTAATGGCAGGCCAGGGTGAGGTGACGGGCAGCTGCTGGGTCAAGCGTGGCCACCACATTCCCGAAGTCCAACGGCCCCAGGGGTGTTGAGGCTGTGAAAGGGTCCAGTTCCACGTGCCAGCCTGCTGACAGGGACCGCAGCGTGGTCTCCAGGAACTAGTGGCAAGAGAGAGGTAGGAGGGTGGACAGGGACTGGGGAGGAGGTGGGGAGAAGGGTCTTGTGACCGGAGCCTCGCAGAGCAGTCTGGGTGATTAGAAAGCCCCACTTGGGATGAGGTTGTTCCCTTGACGTATGTTTCTACTGAGGAACAACTGTGTGCCAGACGTGGGATAACAGCACCTCTTTTTGTTTTTGTTTTGTTTTTTATATCTGAGACAGGGTTTCTCTGTGTAGCTTTGGAGCCTGTCCTGGAACTCACAGAGATCCGCCTGCCTCTGCCTCCTGAGTGCTGGGATTAAAGGCCACCAGCACCCAGCTACCACACCTCTAGATAGCAATAAAACTTGCGGCTTACTATGTAGTTCAGGCTAGCCTCCAACTTGCTGCATAGCTGAGGCTGGCCTAGAACCCCAGATCATGCTTCTGCTTTCTGAAAGGATTTTTAGACCAAGGCCACCACCACACCCAGCTATGGATAATGCTCTCTCTCCTCTCTGTCCCCTCATGTTGACTCCTCCAAAATCACATCTAAGGTGACCTTCCACCCTCTCCCTGGGTCTGTCTGTCTCTCTCCATGGTGCTGAGGACTGACTCAGGATTTCCCGCATGCTGCTTACAGAGACACCGTCCCACACCGGTGGATGCTAGACCAGTGCCCTACCATTGGGCCACACCCCCAACCTCACACTGGTGATTTCTAAGCAAGCGCTGGCCTGTTGAGACATGCTATGACTTCCTCTTAAAAAGCTCTCACTGTGTGCCAAGCCTGTGCTAGGATCCCTATAAAGTCACCAATGTCAGTGAATGTCCCCATTCTGCAGGTGGGGAAACGGAGTCCCAGAGAGGTCCCAACTAAGGTAGATTCTAAATACAGCATCTAAATGGCAACAAAGGAATGCTACACCACCCATTAATGAAGCCAACCTTCTTGGATTCTATCTACAGCTAACTGTGGGGTCTGAACAAAATGTAGTAACTCCCCTGGCCTTCAATTTCCCCATCTGTACAGCGGGGATTACGTTGGTTCCGACCTCACCAGACAATACATTGCTGTCCCTAATATAAAGTAAGCTTTTGATAGGTGCTGTATAGTTTGGGATTTGTGCATCACTGTGAGAATCTAGAGTCTGGTTCGCACACCCCCCCTCCTCTCCCCCCCCGCCCCCATCAGAGCCCCAGTCTGCTGCCTCTGACTGTTCCGGGATCTTAGATGCCTGAGTCCCATTTCCTGACAGGCTGGGAAAAGGAGTTTGGGGACTGGAAATAAGACCCTTTACCTTTCTCACTTGGAGATTGCCAGGACTACCCGGGGGCCGCACAATCAGCAGGGGACGCAGGAAAGTCCCCCAGAGACGCTGCGGATCCAGCAGCCCTACCACCCTTCGAAGCTTGGCTTCCTGAAGGCTTCCAGTCAGCGGGGCCTTGGTTGGGAAACGAGGTGGGGAAAAGAAAAATGAAGGCAACCCCATTCCCACCCCGTCCTGGGCGCCGTTGCCCCCTAGGAACCCTGACTCTTCTTGGTGACGCATCAAAGACTTGGGAGGAAACATCCATATATCCTAGACTGGGAGAAAGTCTTCAAAGCAAATCTGGTCCATCCTACTACAGTCCTGACGAGAATCTTCTACACAGATGGCCTGGGGCGTAGAACTCAGATCTACCAGGGTTGCTAGGCTGACCCCTCCTCTTCAGAACGGGCTGGTTCAAAAACAAGCCTGCTTGGGAAGGGGCGTGCGCTTTAAAAGACGGAGAAAGAGAAGTCACCCGGGGCAAGGGCCACGCGACACAGCCACGTAAATCTGAGAGTCTACACGAAAGGAAACAGAGGAAGGACGGTACCGGGGCCCCAGCCAGGCCTCACCCGCAGATCCCGGCTCCGCGACGGCTCCTGAACCCCCGGGTGCCAGCTGTTCCAGACGATGAAGACAGCCAAGGCCAGGGCCAGCGCCAACAGCAGCAGGGGCAGGAGCTGCACGCGCGGCAGCAGGCGGCGCTTGGAGAGCGAGGGGGGCTGCATGAAGCCCCGATCGCCGAGCCGCTGCCGGGGCCGCCCGCGGCCCCCGGGACTCATGGCAGCCTGGCCCTGAAACCCATCTCCGGACTCTGGGTCGACTTTAGGCCAAGCCCCGCCCCTTATGGATGACAACAGCCAATGAGGAAGGAGAGTGCCTGCATCGTCGCCCCGCCCCACCCTCGGACGACTGCGATTGGCTCTCCTCTACACGGAACGAGCCAAGAGGCAGCGCGAAAGCCTTAGGGCCCGCCCCCACGGAAGCGGAACAGCCAATGGGCTGCGTCTGACTGTGCGAAACAACGGCTTCCGCCGGGGGGGGGGGAAATGGGCGGGGGCCACGGCGCCTCATACGTCGCTCAAGAAACCCATCAAGGAGCTGTCACTCAAGGAAAAACGGGCGGCACCCAAGCCCCTGAAGCAAGGAGTCGATTGGCTCGCCCGAGGCCACGCCCCCAGGGGAAATTGTAGGCGCGTGTTTGGAATCGGGGCTGCGTTCCGCTCCTTCCACCTAGACGGGGGATTAATTCGAGCCAGGCCCCCCATTTTACTGTCGTCAGCAGAGACCCCCTCCCCGCCCCTATTTGTGATCCTCACTGACCTCGAATCCTCCCTTCCCGGCATTTTCTGTGGCCGAGCGCGGCCGCTGGGTCGCTATGGCAACACGACACGCCCACCCCGCCGCCGGGGCGGGTTGCGCGGGCGGGCGCCGGCGGAAGTGCCGCGAAGGAGGCGGAAGTCCCGCCTTCCGCTCGCCCTACGCCGGAGGCTGCAGCAACGCGGTGCAGGCGGGAGTGCTCTGCGATCGAAACCTCCACCATGTGAGGCCGGGCCGGGCTTGGCGGGGACGGTTGGGCCGGTCGGCTGTGGGAGCGGGGTGCTCGTAGCTGGGGGCAGGGTTCCCCGAGCCACAGTCGCGTCTTTTCCTCCTGGGGACCGGCCTGGGGCCTTGGACGCGTCGCGAGTTCCGGAGCCGGGCAGCTTTTATTTCCTAACGGGCGCGGGACTCTGCCTAGGTGCTGAGCCTTGTCAGAGTGACCTGTAAGAGGGAAGCTGGCTCTGGTGGCACAAGCCGAGAGGCCGAGAGAGGCAGGAGGGTCGCGAGTTCGCGCCCAGCCTTGGGCTTCATACAGGGAGGCCGTTTCCCGAAGTAACAGTAATTTTAAATGGCAGTGGTCTTATGGGTAAAGATCTTGGCGGGCAAGGGAGGTCTGTTAGAAGCAGTGAAAGGCTCTCGAAAAAAAAAAAACAAAAATGATGATGACGGACTTAACCAGGATAATTACGAGGACAGACAGGTGCCTTTTCGACCTAATTCGACACTGTCAGGGTAGCACACTACCGGGGTGATGTGGTGTGTTTACTCGTTGAGCAGATATTACGTAGACTGGCTGTAAGTTAGACACACAGTGAATTTTTAAAAAAAAGGCCCGGCCGGGCGTTGGAGGCGCACGCCTTTAATCCCAGCACTCGGGAGGCAGAGAGGCAGGCGGATCTCTGTGAGTTCGAGGCCAGCCTGGTCTACAAGAGCTAGTTCCAGGACAGGCTCCAAAGCCACAGAGAAACCCTGTCTCGAAAAACAAAAAAAAAAAAGGCCCTTGCCACCGAGGGGACAATCTTCTCACTGGGGCTTGTAAAAGGGATGGGGTAGGGAGACCAGAGGAATGAACGGATGTATACAGTGTGTTAGATGATGAAGCGTGTGAGCGGGGAAATTGAGCAGCTACCACAAAAGAACGGAAAGCTCACGCCGCGGGCTGGGGTTGCAGCTCAGTAGACAGAGGACATGGCCTCCTGGGTGTAGTGGCACCGAGCCTGTGATCCCAGCGGTCTGGAGGCAGAGGTGCACAGTCTGAGCCCCAGGCCAGCCAGGGTTACACAGTAAGACATTGTTGTGCGGGTGGCGGGCACCAGAGAGGGGTGGTGGAAGCTTCGACCGCGGATAGAAACAGCCAGGTTCTGGATATATTAGAGGCAGATGATGAGATGTGAGGGTGGATTTGCTCTAAGACTCGAGAGAAGAGTCGAGTGCCAGGCTTTGATGCTGAACTCCTGTGATCCCACAACTTGGAAGGTGGAGTCAGGAGAATTGAATGTTGAGGGTCATCCTTAGCTGTTTAGCAAGTTCAAGGCTAACCTGGGCTATATGAGATGCTGTCTCCAAAACAGGAATCAGTTTTAGCTTAGAGAACCCTTGAATAGAGCCGCCATCAGTGAAGATACGGGGACTGTGGTGGGCGGAAGAGGCTTGGTGGTTAGACCCGCTGCAGAGGCTAACTAGAAAGTCTCTCCCGCCGGGCGTTAGTGGCACACGCCTTTAATCCCAGCACTCGGGAGGCAGAGGCAGGCGGATCTCTGAGTTCGAGGCCAGCCTGGTCTACAGAGTGAGTTCCAGGACAGCCTCCAAAACAATACAGAGAAACCCTGTCTCGTAAACCAGAAAATGTCTCTCCCACCTCTAGAAAAGACTGAGCCAGGGAGGGTATTTTGGGGACCGGGTCGGGGAGACACTGGACAGTGGCTTTGATTACCCACACTTCCAAGCTCACCCATCTCGCCCATGGTTCCTCTCTCTATCCAGGAGTCTCCTCAATAAACCCAAGAGTGAGATGACCCCAGAAGAGCTGCAGAAGCGGGAAGAGGAGGAATTCAACACAGGTCCCCTGTCGGTGCTCACGCAGTCAGTCAAGAACAACACGCAAGTGCTCATTAACTGTCGCAACAACAAGAAGCTCCTGGGCCGGGTGAAGGCCTTCGACAGGTGAGCGCTGCCTTGGCGAGGGCTGGGTCTCGGGCCTCAAGGAAAGGCTACACCAGAAGCATAGTGATAATTGCACATGGTGACAGCCACCTTTAATCTCCCCTCTCAGAAGCATCACCATGAGTTAGAGGCCAGCCTTGAGAAGTAAATCAGAAAGTGCTTTTTTGTTGTTGTTATCTGAGAACAGGGTTTCTCTGTGTAGCCCTGGGTGTCCTGGAACTCACTCTGTAGACCAGGCTAGCCTCGAACTCAGAGATCCGCCTGCCTCTGCCTCTCAAGTGCTGGGATTAAAGACGTGCGCCACCAACGCCCGGCTGAAACATGTCTTTCTTATGTGTCTATTCTAAATGCCCAGCTGAAACATGTCTATCCCACATGCTAGAATTACAGGTGTGGAATACAGCGTCAGGCCTGGTCCATCGTTATAGCTAGCATAGAAGGTAGCTGCCTTATGATGCAGTCATCCGTGTCTGTCATTGTACTTGTTCACATTCACTGTCCCCAAGCAAGCATTTCTGAATGAACTGATCCAAGTGTAGACACTGCCACCTGGCATGAGGACACTGGAGTGTACGTGTTAGGAGCCCTGCGTATCCCCAGCACCTCTGGGTGTGGAGGGAGCAGGGGTCTCTTGGGCTGCTTCCCTAAGTACTTAGATTTGATGGCAGAAGTGAAGCCATTTGGGTTGCCATTACTCTGCCAGGGCCCTGCTTCAGAAATGCTGAGTCTGGTCAGGGGGTGGTGCACAACTTGAATCCCAGCACTCGGGAGGCAGAGGCAGGCGGATCTCTTTGAGCCAGGCTGGTCTACAGAGTAGTTCCAGGGCAGGCTCCAAAGCTACAAAGAAACGCTGTTTCAAAAAACCAAAAAGGAAGCTGGGCGTTGGTGGTGCACGCCTTTAATCCCAGCACTCGGGAGGCAGAGGCAGGCGGATCTCTGTGAGTTCGACCAGCCTGGTCTACAGAGCGAGTTCCAGGACAGCCTCCAAAGCCACAGAGAAACCCTGTCTCGAAAAACAAAACAACAACAACAAAAACAAAAGGGCTGGGCTGAGATGGCACTGGCAGCCTGCCCGTCCCCGTCCCGGAGGAGCACGAAGCTTTCTCCCTGCCTGCTGCTGCAGGGATCACCCAGAGCCGGGCAACAGGGCGGTGGGCACTCAGAATGCCTTTTCCCGCCCTCTGCCCCACCAGGCATTGCAACATGGTGCTGGAGAACGTGAAGGAGATGTGGACCGAGGTCCCCAAGAGCGGCAAGGGCAAGAAGAAGTCCAAGCCTGTCAACAAGGACCGCTACATTTCCAAGATGTTCCTGCGTGGGGACTCCGTCATCGTGGTGCTACGGAACCCGCTCATCGCCGGCAAGTAGAGGAGTGGGCTCTTCCCTCCTCGAGAGGCTGCTCCCCCCCCCTGTCGAGTCCCGCCCAATCCTGCCCAACGGGATGGAAATAAAACCCTGTGTTTTTTGTTGTTTGTTTCCAGTTGTCTTGGGTTTTGTGAACAGGGTGGACTCTGGGAGGGAGAGAGAGTCAGGTTGTCCGGAGCTAAGCACTAGGATAGGACCTGTGAGCAGATGAGGCCCTGCTCTGCTCCATCTATGTAGGGGACAGCTTAGACAGAAACGACCTTAATTTATCTTCCACATATTGTGGGCAGGGGATCCTCTGGCAATTTGGGGGGATATACAGGTGGGGAAAGATGGCCTATTTATTGTAAGAGGATAGTGGGGGAACCCTGCCTTGTCCCTGACTGTTCACAGGGCCCTCTGTCCTACCCATGATTCTGTTCTGTATCTTTATCCCCGCCCCCCTCCAGGTAATTCCAAACACTAGATAGATGCGGGGCGGTGGTGGCGCACGCCTGTAAACCCAGCACTCGGGAGGCAGAGGCAGGCGGATCTCTGTGAGTTCCAGGACAGCCTCCAAAACCACAGAGAAACCCTGTCTCGGAAAAAAAAAAAAAGCCTGGTGCCCTCAGGGCCAGAAAAGGAGAGTTGGATCCCCTGGAAGTAGAGTTACAGGTGGTAGTGAGCAGCCCCTGGGTGCTGGGAACCGAACCTGGGTCCTCTACAGGAGCAGCCAGTGCTCTTGATCTGTGACAGCCACAGCTAGTTATTACCTTGTGAGCCCTGTGCAGAACTGGGTAGCCTGCGGCAGAGAAGGCCTGTGGTGCTTGGTCAGTAAAGGTGTGTGGTCCCTGAGTGAACTCTGAAGCCATCTCTGTCGTTCTTTTGAGGTACTGGGGACTGATCTAGGGTCTCGTGCTTAGCGGGCTCTCCGGCATGAGCTGTATCCTGAGCCCTCCAATCATTCGTGTATGTACACGAGGACATTAGGTGGCCTCTGGCAGGGCCCTCAATTCCTGTAAACTGAGCCTCTCTCTGAGCAGAATTATGCTGGCACACAGCAAACTCCAGCATGCTGGCTCCGCCCCATGCTATGGGGGTGTGCTGCAGATTTGAACTCAGGTCCTCATTCTTACACAGCAAGTGCTCTTACCCACCGAGCCATCTTCCTTTTACTTTTTGTTTTGAGACAGGGACCTTCTCAGGACATTCCCCCAGGCTGGCCTCGAATCTGCAATCCTCCTGCCTTAGTCTTCCAAGCAGCTAGGATATCAGGCCTGTGTCACCAGGACTACAGGTGGGATTCAGACACCCGACTACAGAATAATGAGGCTGCATCAGGAGAGTTTAGGTCCCGGTACCCACATCTGGCAACCACCTAAAGCTCTAGTGCTGGGGGACCCAGCATCCTCTTTGGTTTCCTTGGGCACCTGTACACAAATGCACATAGATTAAAAGTAGGTCTTTATTCCAGGGGTGGTGGCACGTACTTTTAACCTTAGCACTTGGGAGGCAGAGGCAGGCAGAGCTCTGTAGGTTCAAGGCCAGCCTGGTCTACAAAATGAGTTCCAGAACACCAGGAGCTACACAGAGAAACCCTGTACAAACAAAACAAAGATTTTATGGCCTGTCATAGTGGCACATGCTTTTAATTCCTGGCACTTGAGGGAGGCAAGTTCAAAGCCAGCTTGGTCTACATAGTGAGTGCCAAGACAACCAAGGCTACTCAGTCAGACCCTGTCTTCAAAAGAAAAGACACAACAAAAACAGCCTAATGAATAATTAAAATGAAGGCAGGCATAGTGGTGCATGCCTGTGATCCCCTCAGCTTGAGAGGCTGAGGCAGGAGGATTGCTACAAGTTCAAGACCAGCGTAGCTCTACATGGTGGATTCCAGATGAGCCAGGCATAGTGAGGCCATCTCAAAAAGAAAAGGCTGTGTTGGAAGTGATTCAGAAAGGAGCTAGCCTGGGCTCCTGCTCTCCCATGCTCCTCAAGGCTGTCTCCAGGGCTGAGGGGAAGCAGGGCCAGTGAGGGGAGAGCTCTGCCCCAGGAGCACTGAGAACCTGCGATTGGAGCATCCCGACCCTCAAGAGGTACCCAGTGTCTCAGCTGGGCTTTCTGTGGTGTCTCCCGCCAGTGCCTGCCGCCTCCTCCTCCTCATGGGGGACATGGGCGACAGTGCCAGGGAGGAAGACAGCCAGCCGCTCTGTGGTGACCCAGGGAGCCGCAGAGGGAGCTGGGTGTAGCTGCTGGGGCTTTACACCTGTGTGTTTGTGTTATACAGGACTACACTGAGAGACCTTGTCTCAAAAAAGCAGACTGTAAGAAAATTTAAGCCATGGAGCCAAGCTGGTGGGCAATCTCAGTCTACACAGCTGCCCTAAAGCCTAGTTCTTACACCCGGGAGCAGGGCTGGATCAGGCTCCAGTCCTGTCACCCTGAGCACAGCTATGCAGACATGGACACTGTTTACCTGCCTGTCAGACAGCAAAGGCTGCAGTCCTGGCCATCTGGCTTCCCAAATGGTGCTTTTATCTAGCTTTGTTGTTTAATTGCATGTGGGAGTGTGTGTGTGTGCATGTATATATGCATGTTCACATGTGTGTGGACACATGCACACACATTTATATGGATGCCCAGGCAGATGTGTGGAATGTGGGCCTGTTCACATGTGTGTGGACACATGCACACACATTTATATGGAGGCCCAGGCAGATGTGTGGAATGTGGGCCTGTTCACATGTGTGTGGACACATGCACACACATTTATATGGATGCCCAGGCAGATGTGTGGAATGTAGGCCTGTTCACATGTGTGTGGACACATGCACACACATCTGCCTGTATGGAGGCCCGGACTCACATAGGAAGCTTCCTCAGTCACTCTCCACATAGATAGGTGCCAGGAGTCAGTGCTATAGTTCTCGGACTTGGATAGCCAGCACTTTGCCCCTGAGCCATCTCCCCTGGGTCTTGTTGGATAGCCTAGGCTGGTCTCAGATTGCCGCAACGCTCCTGCCTCAGCTCCTAGATGGTGGGATTACAGGTATATACATCACTGCTTTCTGACCAGATTATTTTGGGGGGAAAGATATGATCTCACCTTAGCCTCGACTGTCCTGAAACTTAGTAAGCAAGGCTGACTTTGAACGTGCGACAGTCCTGCTGCTGCCTTCAGTTGCTTTTGAATAGCCCCTTCCAGGGATGAAAGCCAAAGTGGAGGTCCTCGGGGACTGCACCGGCCAGATGTGGGTTAAGCAGTGTGGCAGTGATTACATGGAACCCTGGGCACCTGAACATACGGGTCCCAGAAGAGGGACCAGTTGGGAATGCAGGGACAGCAGCCCAGCTCAGAAATGTACTAAGCTGACTCCTGCTACTTTTACTGTTTATTTGAGATAAGGTGTCACAAAGTTTAAATATTCAACTTGCTTTCTGTCAAGATGACCTTCAACTCAACGTCACCCCCCCGCGCGCGCCACCAAGTGCCCAGACTGATCATAGGTGTCCCAGCTTTACACTTTCGGTGTGACCTTTCTAGAGGGGCAGCAGGCTCATACACACAACGTTAACGTGTGTGTGTGTGTGTGTGTGTGTCTTAAATAGTTTCCAATCAAGATCCCCTTAGGGCACAGTGGCAGTGTGATGTTCATGCTTCCTTGTGGCTTCAGCTGACCCCTACTCATCACACTCTCCCTAGTCACCTCCCTTTCCAGCTGCGTCTCCCACCCCATAAAGAAGCTACTGATCCTCAGGCTTGATTTACCAGGGCCTCCAGCTGCACCGGAAGCCAAAGCCCGAGGTGCGGAGTGCAGTGTCGGCTCCGGGGCAGGGCTCTCTGGGGAAAGTCCAGCACCCCCTACCAGCTGAGGAGGTTCGTGCGTGTGCAGGTGGACCAGCCACAATGAGACTGCATCCCCGAACTTCTCCCAGCCCTCTCTGGGGGGTGGAAGGGTGTGTCCTAACTGCCAGCAGTGCGGCTGGCTGCCTGGATTCAGCAGGGTTCGGCAGAAGCCTGCTCTTATTTAACCCTCAGTACCCTGCTCCCACAGCCTAACTTCGTTCGGTGCACTCCCACCCCAAACCAAGAGCCCTCTGATCTCCGTGTTTGTCACAGCAGTCTCCTTTGATCCCTCTCCCGGCATCCCTCAGCAAATCCATCACCGCTCTGTGGTCTCCCTCCTGGTCCAGCCGCCTGCATTCCTCACACCGGGCTTCCCGTTCACAACCTGCCCCCTCATAATCCGTCCTTGTGGAGCAGGAGGACACAGACACCTCTGCTGCACTCCGGGCTGCAGACACGGAGTTCCAGCCCCAGGGGATCTTCTGCCCTTCAGGCATAGGGAAGGCCTTCCTTCGGGCACGAGGCGCACATACGTCCATGCGGGCAGAACAGTCGTACACAAAATGAGAAGAAATTTTCAGTGCACCTGGGCTGGAAGCCCAGTTTCCACACCCTGCCCATCTCTCCATCTGCAGGCCCCTGCTGTCCCCAGGCGAGGCTCGGAGGCCCTTCTCCATCTTTCCCGTTCGCAGGGCATCCTCACGTGGTATTCCATTCGCCTGGAACCTCGTCCTCCAGCTCTTCAAGTTGGCTCCGCCTCTTTCAAACATGGATTAGAAGCGTCACATCCTCACAAGTGGCCTCCCTACACAGTAGGCATTCAATACGTGTTAACTGTACAGACACAGGAGTCCCGTTACCTAGCAGTAACTTTCCAAGACCTCCTCTCCAGGCCCGTGCAGCGGCCCCGAGGGCAAGGTGCTGCCGGTGATGGGGACCTCCCGGGGTGCAGAACGCGAGGGCAGGGCCTGGGGGCCGAGCTCCGCGTGCGGACAGGGACGCTCATCCCGGAGGCTGAGATGCAGGACGCGGTGGCGCCAGCTCCGGCGGATCTCCGACTGCACCTGCAACGTGGGGCGCTCAGGGCGGCGCCGTTCCCGGCATGGCCACCAGGGGGCGCGAGCAGGCCGGCCTCTCCTACCTCTTTGTTGATGAAGCAGTAGAGCACGCTCACCAGAAATCCCTGCCGGAAGAGGAGAGATCAGATCGCTGCTGTGTACTGCTTCGTTCCCAGGCTGTTGCCCCCCTGCTCCTAGGTACTGAGGGCACCTGCACACTGGCTCCCAGCTCCCTGTAGTGCCCCGCCCAGGGGCTGAGAACAGGGCCTGGCAGAAAGTCCTGCTTTCCACATTTGGAACAGGCTGCTTAACCGCCGTGTGCCTCGGTTTCTTCGTCATGAAAAATGAAGGTGACGCTTGGAAGAACTGAGGTATGTGTGTGTTAAAAGGACGTAGTGCAGAGCCGGGCGGTGGTGGCTCACGTCTTTAATCCCAGTACTTGGGAGGCCAAAGCAGGCAGGTCTCTGTGAGTTTGAGGCCAGCCTGGTCTACAGACTGAGTTCCAGGATAGCAAGATATAGTGCTTAGCCGGGTGTGGTGGCACATGCCTTTAGTTCCAGCACCGAGAGGCAGAGCCAGACAGATAGATCTCTGTGAGTTTGAGGACACCCTGGTCTACACAGCACTATATATTAGTCAATTCATTAATTAGGGCTGTAGAGATCGCTCGGCCATTAAGAGTGCTTGCTGCTCTTCCAGAGTATCTAGGGTCACTTTCCCAGTGCCTACAGGATGGCCCACAACCATCTAAAACGACCCAGCCATCCTCTTGTGACCTCTGCGGGCACTGCATGCATGTGTACACAGACACGTGTGTCGTTAACACTCCAACACATGAAAAATAATAAAACAGGAGGATTTTAATTAATTTTGGGGCTTGAGGTTTGCCCAGGAATGGAACACATGCTTAGCCAGCTGGAGACAGATGACAGGCTTGAGTCCCCATACCTGGCTGCTGGAGACAGATGACAGGTTTGAGTCCCCATACCTGGCTTCAGTTGATTAACTTTCAAGTCAACAATGAACATGGGCTATTAAGGTATTCCTTACGGGGGCCTGGAGAGATGGCTCAGAGGTTCAGAGCACTGGCTGTTCTTCCAGAGGTCCTGAGTTCAGTTCCCAGCACCCACATGGTGGCTCACAACCATCTGTAATGAGATATGATGCCCTCTTCTGGCCTGCAGGCATGTAAATAGAGCACTCATACATAAAATACATGAATAAATTTAAAAATCCTTAAAAAGAGATATTCCTTATTCTGGTCGGTGTTGTTGCACGCCTTTAATCCCAGCACTCAGGAAGGAGAGCCAGGAAGATCTCTAAATTTGAGGCCAGCCTGGTCTACAGAGTGAGTTCCAGGACAGCCAAGGCTACACAGAAAAACCCTGTCTCGAAAAACAAACAAACACACAAAAACAAATAAAAAAGATATTTTGGGGGGCTGGAGAGATAGCTCAGAGGTTAGGAGCACTGACTGCTCTTCCAGGGGGCCTGAGTTCAATTCCCAGCAACCACATGGTGGCTCACAACCATCTGTAATGAGATCTGGCGCCCTCTTCTGGCCTGCAGGCATGCATGCAGACAGAACACTGTTTACATAATAAATAAATAAATCTAAAAAAAGATATTCTTTATGATTTTCTACAATCCTATCAAAATCTAATTAAAATCACATACCTCCTCTTCCAGGATGGGGAAAAAAGGGGACTTGGCTCTCTTATTTTTCAGCTCTTGCCTGTAGTTCTGCAGCCACAGGCAAGCTCACCTCAGCGCCCTCCATCACGGCAGCTAGCCTCTGGCCTCAGGGATCCTCATTCTGGATCATTGCCCCAGACGTGTGACTGGCTATTTACATAGGGTGTTTCTCCTTGAGTCTCCCACAGCATGGCGAGCCAACCATGTGGCTCCTGGCTGTAGCTCGGTGCTTGAGAGCTCCATCTGCTTTTGCTTTCCTTAATGGATGCACGTACTTCCAAGGGAGACTGGTACTGTGCCCATCTTAGCGAGGGAAGGCTGGGGCTCAGTGGGGTCCGTCAGGGTAGGGTAGTATCAGCGTTGGCCTTCCGTTTTGGAACGACCTACTTCCTTAAATTCTGCCCTTGAGGCTCGTCTCTCTCTAGCCTCCCGCAAAGGTGAAGGAAGCCCCGAAGTTGGCCAGTGCCAGACACTAACTCTGCCCCAGCTCAGTCCGCCCCACAGTCCTTTGTTCCTCACCCGAAGACAGTGTCGGGGACCTCCACCACCATCCCCACTGCCCGCTCCAACCGGTCCCCGGACAACCCTGATTATGTATGTCTTTTCTCCCCTCCGCACGCATGATGAACGCATGCGTGCGAGTTTGAATGAATGAAATCCCAAGGGTGCGTTCACTACTCCAGTCCGTGGCTGCTCGGGCACTGTGCCCTACTGGAAATAAAGGCCCAAGGCGGGAGGGTGGAACCCGTGCTCCCCGTCTGAGCACCTGGAAGGAACTTAGGAAGATTTCGAAGGCCAGTTTGGCGAAGCGCAGGGTGCCTTCAGCCTGTTCCTCCGTCACGGGGGCAAACACCACCTCGTGGACACCCAGCAGGGGCACCAGCGTCAGCGTGGAACGAGCCAGCCTGGGAAAACAGGGCGTTGGCGGTCTCCACGTCCCTAACCCCTGAGCCCGGCCCCATCTGCCCCCCGCTACGGCCCTCACCGCAGTCGGTAGTCCGGGCAGCGCATCTGCCGCGTCCTGAGTTTTGACACAAGGATGCCAAGGATGCGGATGAAGATGAAGAAATTGATCTGTGAGGAGAGAGAGACTGAGCCAGAAGCTGTTCGGTTCTGGGGTGGGACAGGAGGCTGGCACTCCACTTCCCCAGAATGGGAAATCCCTGAGCACAGCCTGGAGGAGGCGAGGCTGGCCCTACCAAGATGGTTATTAGGATGGGGGTGCGAATGATCCACCAAATGGCTTTGACCTCGTTGCGCTCCCAGCACCTGGAGGAGGCAGGATAGAACTGAGACTCGCGATTCCCCCCACCCCCTGCCACACCCAGTCAGGCAGGGTCCCTCGTCAGGTCCACCCGCTTTAAGGCCCGCCGAATTCCTTTAAGACCCACCCACCCTGCTCTCCAAGACCTCCTACTTCCCCAGCGCCTAGCGCCTTTAGACCCCGCCCACATTCTCTGCAGGGTCACGTTTCCACCCTTCCCCGCCCAGATCCCACGTAGCTCCGCCCACAACCCGGGCCCAGCCCCCAGCCCCTGCAACTCACTGCGTGTTCTCCAGCAGGTACCTGACGATCACCCAAGGAATGACGAAAAGCGCGGGGGCCCCTGTGCAGACCCCGATCCCCGCCCCCCACCCCGCCGCAGCTGTCAGCGCGCACGCGAGCCCCTTCCAGGCCCAAGACCCGCGGCATTCCTCAGCGAGGGGGGGTGGGAGGGGAGGCAACACGGATCGGGTCGGTGGGGCACTGGGGGAGCCAGACGCACCGGGCTGGGCAGAGGGCTGGAGGGCACGGAGTCAGAGCTCACCCCAGCCAAGAAGCAGGTAGCAGCGGAAGTGGCCCTTTTCCGAGCCTCCCACGATCACCAGCAGATGGTGCAGGTATACACCCTCTACCAGCAGCCAAGTGTAGTTGGCACCCACGCAGTACTGGGTCACGATCTGGGCCGTGCGGCAGGCGGCTAGGGCCTAGGGAGCCATCAGACAAGGGAAGTCAAGGCAGGGAGGAATTGGCAAGCCTTTCCCCCAGCAGCCTTGTCTATTTTATAATTTGTGTGTATTGCTTTGTGTATGTGGTCATAGTACTTGAACCTAGGGATTCCTGCTTGTTAAGCAGATGCTACGCCACCGAGTCATGCCCCCAGCCCCTCACTGAGGGATTACAGTCAGGGGCTCTACCACTGAGTCACACTCCATTTCTCTTCTCTCTGAGTCAGAGTCAGGCTCTCACTAAATTGTCCAGGTTGTCCTTGAACTTGCTCTGTAGCCCAACCGGACCTTAAAATGCCCATTCTGCTTAGATTCCCACATAACGGGGACTCCAGGACTTCCTGACCAGGCAGGGCTCATCTCCACCTCCTTCTTGCTTTCAAATGTTTTACTCCGGCTGGAGAGACGGCTCAGCCGTTAAAGGCGAGGCTCACAACCAAAATGTTTTACTCTGGGTCCCCGGCGGACAGTTTACCTCACCCTTAGGCACTTTCCCACACTGATACCCTTAACAAATGGCATTTTCTGTTTTGTCACCACAGTGGACTACCCTTAGAATCCCAATAAGTAGCCTTTGTCACAATAGCTCGTAAGAACTGAACTCATGCTGGGCGTTGGTGACGAGAGCCTTTAATCCCAGCACTTGGGAGGCAGAGGCAGGTGGATCTCTGTGAGTTTGACGCCAGCCTGGTCTACAGAGTGAGTTCCAGGACAGCCTCCAAAACAATGCAGAGAAACCAAAAAAAAAAAAAAAAAAGAGCACTGGCTGCTCTTCCAGAGGACCCAGGTTGGATCCTGAGCACCCACAGTGTAGCTCACAACTCTCTGTAACTCCAGATCTGTCATGCTCACAACTCTCTGTAACTCCAGATCTGTCATGCTCACAACTCTCTGTAACTCCAGATCCTCATGCTTTTCTGGCCTCTGGGGGCACCAGACATGCATGTGGTGCACCTACATGCATAACGCATATATGTAGGCAAACTCTCCCACACACATAAAATAAAAACTTTAAATGTTGCCCAGTAGTGGTGGCATAGGCCTTTAATCCCAGCACTGGGGAGGCAGAGGCCAGCCTGGTCTACAGAGTGAGTTCCAGGATGGCTAGGGTTACACAGAGAGACCCTGTCTCAACCCCTCCCCCAAACTAAATGCCAAGCTATGTGACCAGAGACCTTTTGGGAGTTGGTTCTCTTTGTCCACCGTGTGGGTTCTGGGGGTTTGAACTCAAGTCCTCGGGCGTGTTAGCATCAAGCCATCTAGATGTCCTTCCTGTTGATGTTCAGTGTGCAGAGAGAGGTGCCTTGTGTGGCATGCTGGTCGGGAGAGAGCATCGGATGCCCTCGAACTGGAGCTACAGATGGTTGTGAGCTCACACCAGGGTCCTCTGCAAGACTGGTCGGTGCTCATAACCACTGAACCATCTTCTCTGGTCCTGGGTGGTTCTTTTTTTAATATTTTATTTATTTATTGCCAGCAGATCTCATTCAAGGTGGTTGGGAGCCACCATGTGGTTGCCGGGAATTGAACTCAGGACCTCCGGAAGACCAGTCAGTGTTCTTAACCGCTGAGCCATGTCCCCACCCCCCCTTCCCCGGTGGTTCTTAATCTTTCTTTCATTTTCCCCGTACTGGACCGGGCTCTACCGCTAGACCCTCACACCTCCCCCAACAATTACTGCAGTCCCATTTTATTTTCGAGACAGGGTTTCTCTGTGGCTTTGGAGTCTGTCCTGGAGCTCACTCTGTAGACCAGGCTGGCCTCGAACTCACAGAGATCCGCCTGCCTCTGCCTCCCGAGTGCTGGGATTAAAGGCGTGCGCCACTAACACCCGGCTCCGCAGTCCCATTTTTACACCTCTGGTCACTCCCCTGCGTGTCTCAATTCCCCGTATCCAGGACTGAACTGGTACCTTCCAAACCCCCCCATCAGTTTCTTCGTCTCATCCTGCTCCCGTGCCCTCAGTGTATAGTGGTGAGGAAAGGTGTGGACGCAGATGGGGAACGTCTTGGTCCCACTAGGAAGAAGGAGATGGAGTACCTGGTTCCGCAGGGTAAGGGTCCGGTCCCCAGGGTAGGGACCCAGGGTAGGCAGCAGCCGGTCCCGGGTGAGGATGGCCACCGCCCGAAGCATGAAAGACAAGAACACGTTCATGTGGATGTAATTTCGAGTGCAGTGCAGCCGCCTGGGGGATTTGAGAGACAAAAGGGCTGGGAGTCCCTGGAGAGCTGTCCTCAGAGTCCCTCCAACCACCCTCCTCCGGCCCTTCCCCCAGAACCACCCCATCTCCCAACTCAGCACGTAAGTAAACTGAGGCCCGTGTCTCCACCCCATCACGCGGGGCTGGGGGGGCGGGGTCACACCTGAACAAACTTAGGATGAGCAGGGCTAGCAGCAGAGTGCCCAGGGACAGGGAGTAGCCCACGGTATACACAACCTGCAGGCGCTCCAGGATCAGCCTTTGGTCCTGGTGCGGATGGAGAAGGCATGAGAAGATTGAACTCTTCCAGCTGATCCCGAGTAGGAGGCAGGGCTGCCCAGTGCGCCTTCTCCCTCCCCCCACAGCCATTTCTCCTCTGGGGAAAGTGCCCCTTCGTTCTGCTCTCCAAGACTGAAGCACCCTGATTTTCTCCTTGAAGAACTGTTTTCACTTCTTTAAGTGGGGTTGACTCCATCCTTCACTTCCAAGGCTGGATGTGCACATTAACACACACACACACACACACACACACACACACACACGAGCAGGTGTGTATGCACACACACACTCACACACACACTTTTTTTTTCTCTGTGGCTTTGGAGGCTGTCCTGGAACTAGCTCTTGTAGACCAGGCCGGTCTTGAACTCACAGAGATCCACCAGCCTTGGTTGACCTGTTGCTCACCATATAGACCATGCTGGTTTCCAGCTTGCAGATCCATTTACCTGCCTGAGTGCTGGGATTACACACTCATAATTAAAAGCAATAAAATGACTTTTTTTTTAAAACAATGGCAAAGCCGGACATGGTGGCTTTAATCCAAGCACTCGGGAGGCAGAGGCAGGCGGATCTCTGTGAGTTTGAGGCCAGCCTGGTCTACAGAGTGAGTTCCAGGACAGTCAGAACTACACAATGAGATCCTGTCTCAAAATCACCATGCATGCACTTGCGCAAGCACACGAGCACACACACACACATACACACACACACACAGACACACACGATGGGAAAATGGCTCAGCAGGTAAAGGCCCTTGCCGCACAAACCTGGTGACCTGAGTTCAATCCCTGGAATCCCCAGAAAGGTGGAAAGTACACGGGGCTGGAGAGATGGCTCAGTGGTTAAGAGCACTGGCTGCTCTTCCAGAGGACCTGGGTTCAATTCCCAGCACCCACGTGGCAGCTCACAACTGTCTGTAACTCCAGTTCCAGCATTTATGGCATTCTCACACAGATATATGTGCAGGCAAAACATAAAATAAAAATAAATATTAAAAAACCAAATACACAAAGGTGTCCTTGCAACTCCACATACTATGGTGCACATATGTGCATGGACATTCACACATGCTCACATACACACACACACACTTTCTCTCTTTCTCTCTCTCTCTCACACACACACACATACACAAGGACTTTAAAAAAAAAGATGTCTGACAGCAGGGCATTGGTTGGGCACACCTTTAATCCCACCACTCGGGAGGCAGAGGCAGAAGGATCTCTGTGAGTTCGAGGCCAGCCTGGTCTACAGAGCGAGTTCCAGGACAGCCTCCAAAGCTACAGAGAAACCCTGTCTTGAAAATAAACAAACAAAGAACGATGTCTGACGTTAATGGGGGTTGCCTCCTCTTGACCTCCCCACGGAAAAACTCAAGCTAACAGAGAAAGGCCAACACGCTACGGTGACGGAGCCCCGTGTCACTTGAGCAGCTCCTGAGGTGAGGTGACCTCGCCACTCTCCCTGGACACCTTAGCACCTCTTCTCACCTGAAAGGCCCCGTTCTTCTCTGGATTCTCACACTGAGTGTGATCTCTCCAGGGCCCCCACTGGCCGTCACTGCCACACTGGCGGAAAACGTAGCCTGCAGCCACTAGGGGAGCATAAGGGGGGGTCAGAGAGAGAGGTGCGTAGTGCTTCACCACCGTAATCTTGACAACTGGGAGGCTGAGGCAGGAGGATTGCCATGAGCTCCAGGCCAGCCTGGTCCCTGGAGGAGTTGGTAGCTCCTGCGACCCACAAGGTGAAAGGATTACTGTAAATTGATTTCTTTTTTTTTTTTTTTTTGATTTTTATGAGACAGGGTTTCTCTGTATTGTTTTGGAGGCTGTCGGTCCAGCCCAGCCTCGAACTTACAGAGATCCGCCTGCCTCTGCCTCCCGAGTGCTGGGATTAAAGGCGTGTGCCACCACCGCCCGGCTTGTAAATTGATTTCTTATCGTCGCATTTCCTAGGACGCGCATCCGCACAGCCACACAATCAATTAAGAATTGCGTGACAGAGCCCAGGGGCACAGACATTAGGAAACACCAGGCTTGACGGGCAGGCTTGGCAGACAGGAGCAGGAGGGCGAGTTGCCCAAATGTGGAGTCCGGGATGAGGGGTTCGGGAAGCGCCTCACCGTGGCGGTACCAGGGCAGATACCAGGGGCAGGACGCCTGGGCAGTGGTGTTGGCGGCCGTGTAGTCCCAGCAGACGTACATATCAAAGGACCCGTTACAGACCATGCCTGGGGGAGAGGGCAGCAGAGCCAGAGGCTGGAGGGAGGGGCGGTCCCAGGTTTCCTTTCTTCCACACCTACAGGATGCTATCCCCTTAGAGGCCACAAACTCCTCTTACCAGACCTCAAGCCCATCCACCCCACCAGTTACCGCAGGCTCCTCCCATCAAATAAAGCCCAGTCCTGCATCAGTATGCTCAACTACGAGCTTAATTATCAAACTCCACCCAAACCCCGCCCTTTGTGGTGCAGGCTCCGCCCACGGCCCATCCCACCTCCCCGCCCTGGAACTCGCCCGGTAGACTCGGCTGGCCTCGAACTCCCAAAGATCCGCCTGCCTCTACCTGCCGAGCACTGGGACTAGGATTCTTCTATTCAACTGAATCCAGCCAGAGTGAGTCCCAAACGCCTGCCCGAGCCAAACCCCAGCCCAAACGTCCTCGGAAACCGCCCCCTCTGTCTCGCAGCCCCTCCCTCCTGCTCGCCCAGCCCTCTAGGGACACCTGAGGGAGGATCTGCAGCCGTCAGGGTCTCCTCGCACTCCCGGGCATAGCGCTCCCAACGCTGGTACAGCTCCCCCGTCGTCTGCCCCTCTGAGTCTGTCTGAGAGAAAGGGAAGAGAGGACCCCGCCCCGGGACAATCCCCTCCCTGGCAGCGAGCTCGCCCCCGGGACAATCCCCTCCCTGGCAGCAAGCTCGCCCCCGGGACAATCCCCTCCCTGGCAGCAAGCTCGCCCCCGGGGCAATCCCCTCCCTGGCAGCAAGCTCGCCCCGGGACAATCAGCTCCCAGGCAGCAACCTCGCCCCGGGACAATCCCCTCCCTGGCAGCAAGCTCGCCCCGGGACAATCAGCTCCCAGGCAGCAACCTCGCCCCGGGACATCCCCTCCCTGGCAGCAAGCTCGCCCCGGAGCAATCCCCTCCCAGGCAGCAAGCTCGCTTGGGAAGGGCCAGAAGCACCCGTGTTAGAGATGTAGAGGGGTTGTCCGTTTTACACAGGACTCACGGGTGGCTCAGAAATCTTTTAGATGGAATTGGGGGGCCTAGAAAACCGCAAGGGATCTCATAGATGAGAGATGACAAACTCTTCGGAGCCCCAGAGGAGGGCGGAGGCTGGGCCCCACCAGGAGGACTTGTCGGGGGAAGGTGTCAGTAGAAACCACCAGACTGCAGCCTCAGAACTCTCTTTGAGGTAGGGGAAGGTTTAACCCCCCCCCCCAGACCGCGGGTGTCTCTAGATCCTCACCTCCGCCTGCTGGAGCAGCAGCCCCCACAGACACAGGAGCAGAAGCCGAGGCCGCAGGGGCATCCTTGAGGGGTGATGGAGCCGGGCCACCCGGGGGCAGCTGGGTTGGAGGGTCCCGGGGCAGAATCAACACCAGCCTCAGTCAGTGCTCACCTGCCAGATGCACAGAGTCTGAGCCCACCCCCATTTCCGCACGTGAGGGTTTGGGGTGGGGCCGCACGAGGCGCGGCCTCCAGAGGTTAAGTGGAGCCGGGATCAGCTAAGCGATTCCCAGGCCCTCCTAAGTGTTGCTGAGGCAGCCGAGGTGGAAGGGAGGGGTGTTTGCTGAGGGACCTGTTGCCCCAGAGCTGTGACGGGCAGAAGCGTCTGTGTCACCAGAGGCTAGACCTGCGAGACTCGGGAACCTGGGACCTTCTGGTGTGTGTGTGTGTGTGTGTGTGTGTGTGTGTGTGTGTGTGTGTGTGTGTGTACAGAAACTGTCAGTCAAGTCTAGAAGGGAACTTGAAACGACCACTTGAGTTCCCATTCTCCCAACCCAAAATGTTTTTAAATGAGATAGGAACCCACCTTCTAAAACTTTCCTGGCTTCGGATACATAAAGCCCAGAGTCAGAGAGAGAGCGTTCCCCCAGCATCCAAACACTGGGAAATCAGAGCCTGGGTGTCTGACTTTAGCATGCTAAATAACTCCCAAAATCCTTCCAACCTCGACGGAAAGCAGGGTTTCAAGAGGGAATCTCAGACCCGGATGGGGGGGGGGGCGGCAGCGTCGGAGACAGAGGATGAAAACACAAAGACTCAGGGACAATGAGACAGACGCAGTAAGAGATCACAGAGACCAAAGGGCAGAGACAAAAATGTGGGCTCGGAGACCAAAGGAAGTGAGCAGGGAGAGACAGAGAACGGGAGACAGCAGAAATCAAGCCCCTCTGGAGCCTTGGAGGGAAAGACCGGGCAGAAAGGCAGAGAGAGAGAGAGAGAGAGAGAGAGAGAGAGAGAGAGAGAGAGAGAGAGAGAGAGAGAGAGAGAGAGAGAGAGAGAGAGAGATAGTCCAGTGCAGGGGTTGATGGGGACCCCTTACCTGAGCCCAGTCCCAGCTCCCAATCTCCCAGTCTGTTCTCCAGCCACAGCTGCCCAGGCTCGCCCGCCCGTCTGAGCTCTGGAAGAGGTGACAGGCGCTGGCAGCCTGGGGTGCTGGAGGGGCGGGGCCAGCGTGGAAGAGAGAACAGGAGGGGCGAGCCCTGGCGAAGAGTGGGAACCGGGGAGGAGGCACGTTTATCACAGTCAGTCGCTCCGTGTCACGTAGGAGCAGCCGCACAGTTACGGTCCGGCCCTCCCCCACCCCACGCCCCAGCCGCACAGAACACACTACTATCCCATCCGGCCACTTACACGCAGCCTCGCCCAGGAGCCCAAACGGCAGAGCGAGCAGGACAAGGGCAGAGACGCCCAGAGTGTGACTCTGTGAGTGGCAGGGTCATTTACAGCTCTGTAAGTCTTTCACCCACAGGTTCGCAATCCCCCACAGGCACACGCCGCTGGCTGTGTGCCCAGGCCTGTGGACACTTCCTATGCAGGCTAACACTACCTGGCATCCGATAGTCCTAATACCCTGACCTTGGTCATTCTTCGGTGTACGTATCTGTGTGTACGAGCTCATGCGTGTGAGGGTGAGGGCCACAGGACAGCCTCTGGTGTCCTCTTGGGTGCTGTCTACTTCGTTTTGGTTTTTCGAGGCAAGATTTCTCGCCTAGCCCTGGCTCACTCTGTAGACTAGGCTGGCCTTGAACTCACAGAGATCTACCTGCCTCTGCCTCTCCAGCTCTGGGATTGCACACACGCACTGCCCAGCTTTACTTGCTGCTGAGAATGAAACTCGGGTTCCTAATCTTTTTTTTTTTTTTTTTTCGAGACAGGGTTTCTCTGTATTGTTTTGGAGGCTGTCCTGGAACTCACTCTGTAGACCAGGCTGGCCTCGAACTCACAGAGATCCGCCTGCCTCTGCCTCCTGAGTGCTGGGATTAAAGGTGTGCACCACCAACGCCCGGCTCGGGTTCCTAATCTTGCACAGCAAGCATTTTACATACTGCGCCATCCATCGCCCCAATCCTTAACTTGTTTTGCTTTGTTTTAATTTCATGTGTGTTTTGCTGGCACGGATGCATGTGTACCGCATTCATGCAGTACCCAAAGAGGCCAGAAGAGGGCACTGGTGCTGGAACTGAAGTTACAGATGGTTCTAAGCCTTCCTATGGGTGCTGAACGCTGGTCCTCTTGGGTCCTCCAGAACAGCAGCCAGGGCTCTCCAGCCCTATCTTCTCTCTTTGTTGTTTCTTTTTTGTCGCTGTTTTGTTTTTTGTTTGTTTGTTTTTGTTTTTTCGAGACAGGGTTTCTCTGTATTGTTTTGGAGGCTGTCCTGGAACTCTCTTTGTAGATCAGGCTGGTCTCGAACTCACAGAGATCCACCTGCCTCTGCCTCCCGAGTGCTGGGATTAAAGGCGTGCACCACCAACGTCCGGCTCATACAGTCGTTTTAAAAATAATCTATTTAATTTTATTTTATGGGCATTGGTGTGAAGGTATCGAATCCCCTGGAACTGTAGCTAAAGTTGTGAGCTGCCATGTGGGTGCTGAGCATTGAACCCAGGTCCTCTGGAAGAACAGCCAGAGCTCTTACTCACTGAGCCGTCTCTCCAGCCCAACACGCAGTGTTGAAGTGGTGCTGTGGTTACAGGAACCCATATATCACCCATGTTTTTACAGTCTCTGCTTCCGGGATCTCCCTTCACCCTAGATGTGGGAAACATCCGTCCGAGGGACGTGGCATGGGGAGACTTGGGACCCAGTACGAGAACTCAGTGTCTACACCCCCCTCAATACACACCACCAGTTGGGGCTGCTCTCGCGCTCCCCTGGGATGTGTGTGATAAGTGGGGCAGAGGCAGGCCTGCCCATTTTGCAGAGGACAAGCTGAGGCCCAGAGGCCCCAGGAAGGGCAGGGAGTGGCCTGAGGTCCACATCAGAAGCAGGGAGCAGAGAGCATGGGGGGTGGGGGTCCTTACCGCCTGGCCCCTGGGGGCCTCCGTGCTCTGTGCTCCACATTCCTGGCGCCCTGTGGGTCCTGGGAAAGCATCTGTCCCTGAAACGGGGTCTGAGACTCAAGAGCACCTCGTGGCCAGCTGGGCTGCGAGAGCTGCTGGGCTTCGTGCAGGCGTGGAGGTCACTGGGCTGCAGAGGGAGGAAGGGACGGGACTGAGTCCTGAGGGGGCCAGGAAAAGAAGCAGAGACCCAGAAAGATAAGAAGGGGGAGGGGCCGGGCGGTGGCGGCGCACGCCTTTGATCCCAGCACTCGGGAGGCAGAGGCAGGAGGACCTCTGTGAGTTCGAGGCCAGCCTGGTCTACGGAGTGAGTTCCAGAACAGCCAGGGCTACACAGAGGAACCCTGTCTTGAACGCCCCCTCCAGAAAAAAGAAGCAGGAGGAGGAGAGATGGAGGATGGAGAGAGAGAAGAACCCGGAACGCAGCTGGCCTGTCATCCCAACACTGGGGCAGGCTGAGCCAGAAAGATCCTGAGTTTGAGTCCAGCCTGGACTCCACAGTAGTGAGACGCTATTTCAGAGAGAGAAGGGGAGGGGGAGGGGAGGGAGGGGAGGAAGAAGAGGAGAAGGGGGAAGGGAGGAAGAGAGAGATGAGAGAGGGCGAGCCTTGATGGAAGACGGCCCTGAGGGGGCGGGGTCCAGAGGGTCCACCCCCTCCTTGAGAATCTATAATGAGGCGCCCAGGCTCCTGTCAATCACCCCTTCCCCATGACCCTGGGAGCCACACTAAGGAGGCTCACTGAGTCACACAAACAAAGGCACCCACAACCACAGGTAAGAAGAGGGGGGTCGGGGGGTGGTGGCGCACGCCTTTAATCCCAGCACTCGGGAGGCAGAGGCAGGCGGATCTTTGTGAGTTCGAGGCCGGGCTGGACCGACAGCCTCCAAAACAATACAGAGAAACCCTGTCTCGTAAAAACCAAAAAAAAAAAAAAAAAAAAAGAAGAGGGGGGAGGAGAAGGAAACAGGAGAGAGGTCAGGCAGGAGACAGGGTGAGTACAATCAGAACACTGTGCGCGTGCGCGTGTGTGCGCGCGCGTGTGCGCGCGTGTGTGTGCGTGTGCGCGCGCGTGCGTGCGTGTGTGTGTGCGCGCGCGCGCACGCGCATGTCTCAATGACTCAATGAGACTCGCTGCATATAGTTAATATCTGCAAGCTGGCTCAGTTGGTAAGTTTGCTCGCTACCAAAGCTGATGGGTGACCTGAATTCAATCTCTGGGACTCACAGGGTAGGAGAGGACAAGCCAGCTCCCAAAGGCTGTCCTTTGACCTCCACTCGTACACAGCCACACGGGTGAATAAGCAGATGTATGTTAAAATTCCAAAGATATTCCTGAAGACAGAGAGGAGTCCATCCTCACGGTCCACTCTAGGTAAACACGGGGGACAGAAAGGGAGAGGAAGGGACATCTGTCTAGGTCCTTGATGAGCCCTGTCCTCTGCCCAGCCCTGTCCCCTGCCTGGGGTCCCCAGCAGTCTCTGAGGACAGGCATTGGAGAAGCATCCTGGAGCATCCTGGGCTACCCAGCGGCTCCCGGGCTGCACAATGTGGCAGCCCACCCTCCACCCACCCGGGGAGATTCAGTCCTGAGTGCGCTCCGGCTGCTTCTCCAGTGAGCTTGGCTCTTCCGGTCTCTAAATATAGCCTGTCTCTCCCAGCCGCCAGCCTCTCTCCTCTCTGTGGGTTCTCCCTCTCCCTCTCCCTTCTCTCCCTCTCCTCCAAATCCGTCCCGTCTACTGGGACACGGCACAGCATCCATCCCAGAAGCTGGCAGGGCCCTGTGAGTTCAAGGCCAGCCCCGTCTGCACAGCAAGTGTCAGGTCAGCCAGGGCTACATGGGGAGAGCCTGTCAAAAGGACCAAACAAACAAAACTGCCAGATCTCTCCTCTCTCATTTTCCTTGACCCCACATTCAGTTTCTCTGTCTTTCTTCCATAATTTGGGCATTTCTCTTCCTTCTCTTCCTTTTCTCTCATTCAACTTCTCAGGTCTTTCCTATCAGCTGTCCTCTTGTTTGGAGGCAGTCTCTTTTTGCTTGTCTTCTTATTGTACTTATTACTATTATTGTTGTTGTTATTGTCCTTGTACATGCCAGACAAGCACTCTAACAGTGAACCACACCCCCAGCCCCTCACTGGGGGATTCTAGGCAGGGGCTCTACCATTGAGCCATACCCCAGCCCCTCACTGGGGGATTCTAGGCAGGGCCTCTATCACTGAGCCACGCCCCCAGCCCCTCACTGGGGGATTCTAGGCAGGGGCTCTACCATTGAGCCATACCCCAGCCCCTCACTGGGGAATTCTAGGCAGGGGCTCTACCATTGAGCCACACCCCAGCCCCTCACTGGGGGATTCTAGGCAGGGCCTCTATCACTGAGCCACGCCCCCAGCCCCTCACTGGGGGATTCTAGGCAGGGGCTCTACCACTGAGCCACACCCCAGCCCCTCACTGGGGGATTCTAGGCAGGGGCTCTACCCCTTAGCCACACCCCTGGCCCCTCACTGGGGAATTCTAGGCAGTGTCTACCACTGAGCCACACCCCTGGCCCCTAACTGGGGGATTCTAGGCCGGGGCTCTACCACTGAGCCACACCCCAGCCCCTCACTGGGGGATTCTAGGCAGGGGCTCTACCACTGAGCCACACCCCAGCCCCTCACTGGGGGATTCTAGTCAGGGGCTCTACCCCTTAGCCACACCCCTGGCCCCTCACTGGGGGATTCTAGGCAGTGTCTACCACTGAGCCACACCCCTGGCCCCTAACTGGGGGATTCTAGGCAGGGGCTCTACCACTGAGTCACACCCCTAAGGCCCTCATTGAGGGACTCTAAGCAAGGACTCTCCAGTTAAGCTATAACTCTTACCTACCCCCCCACACACACACTTATAGCCCAAACTGACCTCAGAAATCACCTCAATCCTCAGCCCCCTCTCCTGGTACTGAGATTACAGGCATTAGTTACAACAGCTCATTTGTCTGTTTTAAAATCTGCTTTAATTTTGCATCCTGGGAATGGAGGCCCAGGGTCCCACACAAGCTAGGCACGCTTCTGTACTGCTGAGCTCCGGCCCAGACGTAATCTTGTCTTCTAACTCCTGTGGGTCTCTCCTTCCTTTCCTGTCTTGTCTCTGGATGCCTTGTCTGTTTCCTTCCATTGTCCCTGGTCCTGGCTTTCCTGGCTCTTCTTGTCTCTCGCCCCTCCGGTTCAGAGACGCGGCCAGACAGTGTCCCAACTCTGGAAGTGACAGTAGGGGAAACTGGAAAGCCTGTGTTTGCCCCCCACGGGGCTGCCCAGCCAAGCAGAGCTGGAGGGGATCAAGCAGGAGCCTGGGGTGCCGGCAGATGGTGCAGGGGAAATGAGGCAGAGAGATATGGGGAGAGGAGGCGCCCCATGGGGCCTGAGGCCCAGAATGGGAGGGGGAGATGGCCCTGAGATTCAAGACTGCAGAGCCATGAGGCTCAAAGGGCGGAGAACAGGGAGGACAATGGAGACTCTCAGGGAAACACGGCCAGACTCACTTGAGGGGCTAAAGAGGCAGAGCCTCAAAGACAGGAGACGCCAGGGAGTCAGAGTCAGAGAAACAGACTCACAAAGACGGAGGGACAGACCTTGGGAGTCAAAGAAGGGGGAGCTAGCCTGCACACTTAGCCGTGGAGGAGGGAATCCACCGCCAGGAAAAAACGGAAGTGCGATGGAAGAGACCTGAAGAGACAAACACAGAGAGTATTGAAAGCCTTGGGATGTGGCTCAGGGAACAGAGTGCTTGGCTAGCACGGGTGAAGCCCTGGGTTCGAGTCCCACCACCACATAACCCAGCTGTGGTAAAGCCTATAATCCCAACACCACAGGAAAGGGGGCGGGAGGGTGGAGACCAGAAGCTCAAGGTCATCTTTGGCCCCACGCGGAGTTCAAAGACAGTTTGGCCTACGTGAGATCCAGTCTCAAGAAAAAAGCCGAGGTCGGGTGAGTCTCAAAGAGGCAGACACCAGAGACAGGAAACCCAGGGAGATGGGGACCAGGCAAGACAGAAACTCAGAGAGTGAAGGACGACGGGGCTGAATTAGGGTACCTGAGAGGGAAGTCAGGGAGGGGCAGAGTCCAGAATGGCAGGACTGTGTCAACTACGCCAAAGACAAAATCCCAGGGAGATGAGGCAGATGCAGTCAGCTCCCCTTAGCCTCTTCCGGTCCTGGGGGGTACCGGTATCCATAGCAACCGACCCAGATTCCCCAAGGCAAATATTGTTCAGGCCAGAAGCAGCCGCCGGGCTGTGTTGACATATGTCGCGCTGGGTGGGGCGGGGGCTCTAGAGGGCAGGGTGGCGGGCAGAGAGGAGGGGCTCTTGCCGAGAGTGCCAGCCTCCCTTCACCCCCAAATCCCCCAGCAAACTTCCCTTCGCCGCGCCCCAGTGGCCGAGTCCAGCTATCCCCTCCTGCCCCCTAGTGGCGGTGGTCGAGGGTGGACGGTCCCAGCAAAGGCTGAGGGTGTAACCCTGAAAATGTAATTTCCAGACTGTGGGAAAGAGCATGCTCACCTGGAGGAGGAATTAAAAAAAAATCTATCTACCCCATCCCCGCACTCCTCCATCGCAGCGACCCCTTCCAAGCCTGACTTCAGGATGCTCGACAACTCCCCCGTGAAAGCACTCGGAAGAGAACAAACTCCATTAGCTGTACCCAGAGCCAGCACACGGAACGCTCGGCACCCGAACGCCCATCCAAACTGCTCTTCTCTTCTGGGAAAAGGGGCGCCCAACACAGGCATTTGCCCTAAAAAGTCAAAGTCACATCATGGCTCACGGCTCACTGGACCCTTTTGAGTCTGGTTCCTGCTCTGGGGCTAGGAGCTGTTCCAGAACAGTGGCACCTTTGTATGCCATCTCCTTCTCTCTGCCATGACTCGCTAGACTCAGTTCTGTGCCCGACTCCATCCTCTATACCCGGATTTGCTCCCAGGCTCAACAACATGGAGCCCAGGATTGGAAACCTTGGGCTCCCGCAGCGCCCTGGGGCACCCTTCCAACAGGGCCATATCCTTAACACAGTACAGTCCGTCTTACTCCATTGTGGTTTTTTCCGTTTGTTTGGTTTTGTTTTTCTTTTTTTAAAAAAGATTTATTTATTTATTACATATACACCAGATTGAATTGTAAATGGTTGTGAGCCACCATGTGGTGGCTGGGAATTGAACTCCAGACCTCTGGAAGAGCAGTCAGTGCTCTTAACCTCTGAGCCATCTCTCCAGCCCCCGGTTTTGTTTTTCTAGACAAGGTTTCTCTGTGGCTTTGGAGGCTGTCCTGGAACTAGCTCTTGTAGTCCAGGCTGGTCTCAAACTCTCAGAGATCTGCCTGCCTCTGCCTCCCGAGTGCTGGGATTAAAGGCGTGCGCCACCACCGCCCGGCACTCCATTGTTGTTACTGTTTTAAAAGTTTTTATTACATTTATTTATGCTTTTCACGACTGGGTTTCCCTGTGTAGTCCTGGCTGTCCTGCAACTTGCTCTGTAGACCAAGCTGGCCTCGAACTCACAGAGATCCACCTGCCTCTGCCTCCCTAGTGCTAGGATTAAAGGCCATGTGCCATCTTGCCCGACTTATTATTCCTAATTAAGAACATGCAACCCTAAAGTCCAAAGGTGTGGGATCCTTATGGACCTGGGGTTGACAGGAGGTTCTGAGGCAGCTGCCTGGATGCTGAGAGTCACACTCAGGTCCTCTAGAAGAACAAGAGCTTTTTTTTTTTTTTTTAAAGATTTATTTATTATGTATACTGTGTTCTGCCTGCATGTATCCCTCCATGCCAGGAGAGGGCTCCAGATCTCATTATGGATGATTGTGAGTGACAGCTTGGTTTCATGTGGTTGCTGGGAATTGAACTCAGGACCTTTGGAAGAGCAGCCAATGCTCTTAACCTCTGCATCATTTCTGCAGCCCCTTGTTATCTTTGTCTTTCTTCCAAGACTAAAGCAAATTTAAAATCTACCTCAACAGGACCCTTCCTTCCACCAGAAATCATTCAGCCCTGAGCATAAAAACCTCCTTTTCGCCGGGCGTTGGTGGCGCACGCCTTTAATCCCAGCACTCGGGAGGCAGAGGCAGGCGGATCTCGGTGAGTTCGAGGCCATCCTAGTCTACAGAGCAAGTTCTAGGACAGACTCCAAAACAATACAGAGAAACCCTGTCTCGAAAAACCAAAATAAATAAATAACCTCCTTCTCGTCATTTGGGTGTCTTACCACTCTAAGAGAGAATGTTGTTGGTCCCACAGACTCTGCGAGCCTCATGTTCTCTCCTTGTTATCTTCCTAGCGCTTACCAGGACTGGAAATGGTCTTACAGCTCTGTGCCTGCTTCTTCATGTGTAGAACAGGGACGATTACGATCGAGGAGTGTTTGACATGTAGGAACTGCACGTGCTCGCCTTATTTACTTTGCGTGGTAGCTTACAACCTCCAGGCAACTCAACATCCCACAGCGGCCAACTCTGAACTTGATCACTGTGGAGACTCCAAAACCTAGGGATGGGATCTTGGTTTAAAGTACTCAGGATAGTGTGTGTGTGTGTGTGTGTGTGTGTGTGTGTGTGTGTGTTCTGGGAATCAAACCCAGGGCATCAAACATGCTAGGCAAGGCAGGGACTCTACCACTGAGCCACGCCCCCAGCCCCTCACTGGGGGATTCTAGGCTGCTGCTGTGTGGGCCTCCAGCCCTTGGTTTTTAGAGGCAATCTCTTTATGTAGCCAAGACATGTCCTGAACTTGTGACCCTCCTCCAGAGTGCTGGGGTCACAGGTGTGTGTCATCATACCCACCACTCAGGAAGCATGTTGAAGGAGGGAAGGAGGTTGTCATGACTATGAATCTCACCTTCTGGATGCAGACACAGAGGCTTGGGCTATACGATCAGAATGTGGTAGACGCAGTATCCAAATATGAGCAAATCTGGTTCCCAACGCTTCCTGTGTGCCCAGAGGTAAATCTGCTCCTAGCTGCACTTCTCCAGATGTCTGGACCCCTCGACTAAAGGACCTTGCTGCCAAGCTTGAGGACCTGGCCTGAGTTTGGTCCCCAGAGCCCACGAGGTGGAAGAAACTATCTGACTCCCACAATTTCCCCTCCAACATCCACAGCATGTGAATAACTCATGTGCTTGTATGTAAGCACACACATGAGTGCGTGCACACCATAAATGCAGAGGTCAAGAACAAAAATATTGTCTGGAAGTTGTGTCTTGTGGGAAGGCTGGAGGCATGAATATCAGAGGCTCATTAGAGGTTCCCTTGTTTGGTGTTTTTGAGACAGGGTTTCTCTGTGTAGCCCTGGCTGCCTTGGAACTCTCTCTGTAGACCAGGCTGGCCTTGAACTCATGGAGATCCTCCTGTCTCTGCCTCCCGAGTACTGGGAATAAAGGGGTGCTCCACCATCGCCCGGCTTACAGGCCATCTTTTCAGCTATGTTAATGAGTTCAAGACCAGTCTCAGGTACATGAGAACCTGTTTGGAAACAGAAACAGACTGGAAGTGAGTCTAATAGTGTTTTCCTGTAATCCCAGGATGTGGAGGGTTGAGGCAAGAGGATTGTCTCGAATTTCAGACAGCTGGGCTATTTAGTGAGTTCTATACTAGACTGGGACACAGAGAAATTCTGTCTCAAAAAATATATATACAGCCGGGCGTTGGTGGCGCACGCCTTTAATCCCAGCACTCGGGAGGCAGAGGCAGGCGGATCTCTGTGAGTTCGAGGCCAGCCTGGACTACCAAGCGAGTTCCAGGACAGCCTCCAAAGCCACAGAGAAACCCTGTCTCGAAAAAAAAAGAAAAAGAAAAAAAAAGAAGAAAAAAAATAATATATATACAGCCGGGCGTTGGTGGCGCACGCCTTTAATCCCAGCACTCGGGAGGCAGAGGCAGGCGGATCTCTGTGAGTTCGAGGCCAGCCTGGTCTACAAAGTGAGTTCCAGGACAGCCTCCAAAGCCACAGAGAAACCCTGTCTCGAAAAACAAAACAAAAAAATATATATACATATATACATATACATGTATACATACACACACACATACATATATGTATATATAGCCAGAGGGCCAGGTGTGGTGGCCTATGCCTTTAATTCCTGCACGAACCAGGCAAAGGCATGTGGGTCTCTTCAGTTGGAGGCTAGTAAGGACAATATGTCAACTTCCAGGACAGCCAAGGTTATATAGTGAGATCTCCTTTTGTTTTCTTCAAGGCAGGTTTTCTCTGTGTAACAATCTTAGCTGTCCTGGAACTCGCTTTGTAGACCGGGCTGGACTCGAACTCACAGAGATCCTCCTGCCTCTCCCTTCCGAGTTCTGGGATTAAAGGCGTGCGTCACAACCGCCCGGCTGAGACTCCCCCACCCCATGTTAAAAAAAAAAAGCCAGAAGTGACTGCACAGGCCTATTACCCCAGAATTTGGGAAGTGCAGACAGGAGAATAAAGATCAAGAGTTCAAAACTGGCCTACCGGGGGCTGGAGAGGTGGCTCAGAGGTTAAGAGCACTGACTGCTCTTCCAGAGGTCCTGAGTTCAATTCCCAGCAACCACATGGTGGCTCACAACCATCTACAATTCAATCTGGTGTATATGTAATAAATAAATAAAATCTTAAAAAAAAAACAAAAACTGGCCTACCTGAGACCTTGACTCAAAAAAGCAACAAAAGCCGGGCATTATGGGGAGGGTTTTGCCTCTAATCGCAACACTCGGAGGGCTGGAGGGGAGGCAAGCCTGGGCTACCTACATAGCGAGGGAAGTCTGTCCCTGTTCAAAAATACAAAACAACAAAACAAAGCAAAATGAGGACCGATAGCCTCTGAAACAATACAGAGAAACCCTGTCTCGTAAAAACCAAAAAACCAAACAAACAAACAAAAAAACAAAGCAAAATGAGTCCCGCGGTCTGGGTCACGACTTGGACAGGGCGGGCCCGTCTTCTTTAAATCTATTGTCAGGATTTTGTACCCCCTCCTCCTCGCCCAGCTCCCCAGTTTCCGAGCCCGCTCTGACTGACACCGCCAGCTGGTCCCCGGCTTCACAACTGGGTCTCTGTCAAAATACGGACTGGGACTGCAGGGGCGGAGCTAATGGCCTCCCGGGCGAAGCGGAGGGGAAGGTTAGGGCGGGGCCAATCGATTTGAGGGTTGGGCGCTAAGGGGGCGGTGCTAACCCTACCCGAGTGTCTGGTCGAAGTTTCTGGTTTCGGATGCTCGATGCTCAGGGGGTGTGGCTAATTGCTCTAGGGGCGGGACTAGAACTTCAGCTGCTTCTACATTTGGGGGTGGAGCTAATAGCCCTGGGGGCGGGTCTAGACCTAATAAACAAGGGATGGGGCTAGGATGCAGGCGCAGGTTATAGGATAATCTAGCATGTTTGGGGTTTTAGCGTCAGGCTCTGGTCGTGCGAGGGGACTTATGGGAAATCAGATAAAAAAATCTAAGGGAGGCTTTCAGGGACGGAGGAGTGTCTCCTTTTACCTCATCCTGCTTCCAGAGCTGGGGGCGACGCTTGGGGATGAAAAGCGGGAGAGACCCTGCCCCTTCAAACCCGTCTGCATTGTTATTGGCGGAGGAGCCTGCGCGACAGGCTCCCATTGGTTACTCACGGGAGACGAGGGGGGTGTAAAGAGAATACATTCCGGTTGTGGGAGGGAGCAGACAGTACCTAGGGGGACCCGGACGCAGCCAATCCTGACCTGGAGACTGTTGGGGGAGACTGACGGAGCAGTCTCTCGACCCCCTTTCTGGGCATCCTAGGGGATGACCCCAGGGCCAGGCTCAGTGCCGGCCGCCTGATGCTGGGTGGGCCGAGCTGGGGATGCTGGAACCAAGGGCGTTGCTATGGCAACGGGAGGCAGGGCCTGGGGGGGGGACCGGGCCCGAGCTGGGGCTGCGGGGGCCGGCGGTGGCTGTGGCGGGGCAATGGCGGAGCGCGGCCCGGCCTTCTGCGGCCTCTACGACACGTCCTCGCTCCTGCAATACTGCAACGGTGAGAGCCCCCTTCTCAGCCCAGACCTCGGCCCCGCCCAGGCTTGGACCTACCTCCTGCTTCCCCAACCCCTTTCTTCCAAGTCCTTATCTCCTCCCCGGCGGGGGGATCCCCCCTTTCTCCCTATCAACAGGATCCTGACCCCAGAACAAGGTCCTCCGTTCCCAAAGCCAGCATCCTGTCCCCCCCACCCCCACATACAACTGTTCCGAGGGTGGCTAGACAGAGGGAAGGGGGGGGATCTTGAAGGTGCCTGTGATGGGGAGGAGGGTAGGCCTGGGGTGGGGGAATCCACTGAGCCTCTTTCTGCCCCTCAGCCCTCTGGGACCCTCCTCTGTGTTTGGGCATAGCAGGGGGAAATGCCGAATTGAGGGCTGGGCATGGGACCAGTGAAAACATCAGAGGAGTTTCCGTCCACTGCATCCCCCCCCCCCGACAGCCCTGCCCCTCCCACCCATGAAGGAGCCTCCTTTTTACCCAGACCAATGCGGATGCCACCGGGAGGGCCACTTTGGTGTTAGGGGAGCTGTGGGCTGCAGGAGTCCAGAGACGTGGGAAGTGGGTGCTGGTCTCTGGGCCAGGGCAGTGGCCAAGAGCTTGGGTCACCCGGGTGGGCTCATCGGACCAAGCCAGGCCTCAGCTGGAAGCTGGCCATTCAGGGTCCGTGTGCCCCCGTGTCAGCCAGGGGGGCTTTTGAAAGATTCATCTTGGAGTTTGGAGGTCACCCCCTGGGAAACACACCCTTCGCTGGGGACCCCTAGAGTTGACGAAGGACCTAGAATGTTCCTTTCACACCCCCCCCACGTTCTAGAGCTTAAGATTGACAGGATCCCCGAGGCTGGATCAAGTCTGGGTTCTCTGTCCCTGAAAGAAAAAGAAAAGCTGTGTCCCGAACAAGTGACTTGGACCTTCCGGGCTTTAGGTCTGTGGAGAGGCAGAGGCCATTGCAGACATCACTGTGGAGGGTGGGTGTGGGAACATTAACTACCATATTTAATGGTTCACCCTACTTGGGGTTTCTTAAGCTCATTATCATAATGTGGGGAATATGGCGAGCGCGGATCGTGTATTTTCAACTGTAATGCTATTTATGGCAGGCAGAACGGGGCTCGGCATAAGATCGCTCGGTGGCTCCCCCACCCCTCACCTGCTGTGTGACCCCTAATCTCTTATTCCACCCGGCCTTTGCAAGGATTGCCTAGGTCTCAAGTCTCTGCAGGCCTCCCACGTCGACCTCGAGGGTCCCCCTCCCATCTTCCCTCTGCAGGTCCAGACGTCGGACCTGAGAGGCACTGGGTGGATGGGGGCAGGGGACAGACTGGCAGGGCAGGGCAAGCGATTGGACCGCGGAGGGAGAGGGAGGGGGGAGGGACAGGAGGGCTGCAGTGCGCAGTCCAACGAGCGGGCGGGGCTGGCCCGGGGACTCAGGACTCGGGATGGGGAGTGCGACCTCCGAGCCCGGCTGCTGTTCCTGCTACCACCTTTACTTGGAACGGGCTGGAAGCCAGGGTCTCCTAGGTTGTCTCAGCAATGAGTCTGGGTAGGATTGGGCCGGGAGGGAGGCGGAGGAAGACCACCTAGAATCCCCCTCCCTCGTGGAGGGATGGGGGGAAATGATGAGGGAGTCATTTAAACTGCATCAATGGGTTAAAAAAGGAGGAGGGCCGCTAAGTCTGGGGTAGGGGTGCAGAGATAACATGGGGTGGGGGGAGGCAGAGGCCAGAAACTCCGAGCTTGGAAAGAGATATAGGTCATCTCTGCCCTGAAATCCCCACGTCGGCCGCCAGGGGTCGTAGAAGCTCCGTCCTTACGGCTTCTTGGAGGCCCGAACTCCCTGGTTGGAGAGGGGGGAGAGGGGAAGAGGTGATCACGGCCGGACCTTTTGGCTTGAAGAGTCTTGGATGATACGGCGAGAGGATGTTGGTACCGGTGGCAGAATACTGACACTCGTCAGAGAACGTCGGGGGCGCCTTCTGGAACGCTGTGTCACGGGGAGTTGGGTTGATGTCATCTTCGAAGCGCTGATAGGACTTAAAGATGTTTAGCATCTTAGTCACAGAGTCTCAAAACCAAAGCGAGGACCTGGGACTGGTGGAATCTGCATGAAAAAAAATAAAAGGGACTTCCCCCAAGGTCGCATGGCCAGGGCACTGTGGCAGAGAGGGGAGGTGGGGGTTTCCTTCCTCCTTTCCGGAACCCTCTCCTCTTCTTGGGCCCATCTCCAAGCACCCCCATCGAACCCAGGTTGCGGGAAAGTCAGGGAGCTTTTGGCTGGTCCCGACGGACCCCGGAACACGGGACGGACGCTCCTGGTCCTCGGTGCGCTCCTCCCGGCCCCCCATCTCCCTCCGGGTGGTCCCCTGCAGCCCGCATCTCCTCGGGTTTTCTAGATGACAATCTGTCCGGCACCAGCGGCATGGAGGTGGACGACCGCGTGTCGGCGCTGGAGCAGCGGCTGCAGTTGCAAGAAGACGAGCTGGCGGTCCTAAAGGCGGCGCTGGCGGACGCGCTGCGGCGCCTGCGGGCGTGCGAAGAGCAAGGCGCGGCGCTGCGCGCGAGGGCCACCCCGAAGGGCCGGGCACCCCCGCGTCTGGGCACCACCGCCTCGGGTATCTCGGTCAGGGCGGAGGGGCGTGATGCGGGGGGTCGTAGGCACGACCTCACGCTCACCACCTAACGCTCTAACCCCAGTGTGCCAGCTCCTGAAAGGCCTCCCCACCAGAACGCCCCCCAATGGCTCGGGACCTCCGCGACGCGTGGGCGGCTACGCCACCTCCCCGTCTTCCCCCAAGAAGGAGGCAAACTCTGGGCGCAGGTAAGCCCGGGAAGCCTCCTCCCAGGCCTCGCTGGAGAACGCTGCTCCGTCCTCGCGGGCCCGGCCCTCATTCCTCTCCGGTCTCTCTCGCAGCAGTCGCCGCTACTTGTCACCCGAGCGCCTGGCCTCTGTGCGCCGCGAGGACCCCCGTAGCCGCACCACGTCTTCCAGCAGCAACTGTAGCGCCAAAAAGGAAGGGTAAGTTTTGAGAGGTGGGGCCCCAACTCCAGACAGGCAAGAGAGCCAGTGCACGGGGAATTAAACCCTGACCGCGCACGATGCTATAACCCAGAGCGGGGTGAGCCTGTTCGCAAGATGGGACTGGGGTAGCCTGGTCAAAAGGCAAGGCCCGGAGGGGCGGAGCCAATACCGGGAGCCCGACCAGAATTGGGAAACGGAACTAGAGCTCAAGAAGACCTGGATGGTCTGTGGGTCGACGGAGGAAGCCAGGGAGGCGCCAGGCTCATGGGTGTGGCTATTAAGATAAAAGAAAGTTCCCTTTGATTCCCAGGGTGGAGTCAGAGTTTCTGCAGGGAATGTAAAAAAATCGGAGGTGGGGGCGTGGTTGGCATTTGAGTGTGTTCGTGCAGTTAGCAGGGGGGAATCGGAACCTAGAGTGGGGGATAGAAGGGCGGGGACCTGTCATTTCAGGAACCCCACTCGGGCGGAAGGCCCTTGGGGTGAGGGGGCGTGGCTTAAATTAGGCGGGGCTGTAGGTGGGTGTGGTCCAACCTTACAGAGACCGCTTGGAGACTGTTGGGAGCGGGTCCTGTGAAACTGGATAGAGTCAGAGTGTATACTGGGATCCAAGAGGTGGGACAGCCATCAGTAATTAATTAATTAAGAGTGAAGCCTCGGCTTAGGCCTGTAAACTACAGCAGAAGGGGATTGCCCGAGTTCTAGAGCAGACCACAGAGCGCCCCAGTCCATCCTGGGTTTCCAGTGAAACCCTGCCTCAAATTTATAAACAAACAAATAAGTAAGTAAATAAATAAGCTGCATGACTCCGATCCCAGGACTTGGTGAGTGGAGACCGGAGGATCAGGGTTCAGAGTCATTCTCAGCTAGTTACCAAAACTTAAGGCCAGCCTGGGCTACTTGAGACCCGGATAAGAGGCAGGGACACAGACACGGACAAGGAGATAGAGCCACGGGACTAAGTTAGGCAGAGGGGGTGGGTGTGACCAGTGGTGGGCGTGGTCAGGTGGCTAGGGCAGGAGTCAAGGTGTCAGGAAGCATCGGCAGCCGTGGTCAGGAGTAGCAGGCTGTGGCAAGTCAAAGCCCAGCAGGCTTCAAGTCTCCCGAAATAACAACAAACGCGTTCTGGGTCGGAACTCGCCTGCATTAGCCGCTACCAACCTCGCAGTCACCCTGGGAAGTGTGGCTTCTCTATGCCCGATTTTGAAACGCGGAGACCGTTTTGTCATCAGTTGGGCAACTCGTTCATACCTTTGGAAAGAGGTTCAGAACTGGGGAGGTCTGAGCTCAGGCAAGCGCGCCTCTCTGAGTCTCTGTCGCCAGCCCTCATCCACCCCTCACCCTATCCAAAGAGCCTGGGATCCGTGGACGGGGCTATGAGACCCGGGGGCACCTGGCGCCCGCAGGGGTCCGCCGCGAGGGGCGGGGCAGGGGCGGTGGGGCGGGGCAGGGGCGGTGGCGCCAGCGCCTCCCAGGGCCGGAAGCGGCGGGACCGGTCTCGGCTCCTCCCCTGCCCCAAGCTCCGGCAGCCGCCGCCATGAGTAGTTTTGGAGCTGGGTGAGACCCTCTCGCAGCCCCCCTCCTCTTGTCCCTTGTCTCCTGGGGCAGAGAAGGTGGAGACACGGCCCTGCCTCTGAACGTTTCTTTGCTTTCCTGAAGTTTGGGGCGCTGGGGGAGGAAGGGAAGGAGCTCTGGGGAGGGTTTTGCTGCCCAGGAGGGAGGGTCCCTAGTGGCTCCGGCTCTCCAGGATCGCGCGCCTGCTGCTTCGTGCCGTGTGACCCTTTGGCGATCTCTGCCTCTCTGGGCCTGTGTCTTAGGCTCTTCAGGCTCTAACGAGCAAAGCACAGGGCCTGCAGAGAGGTAGCGCTCCGCTCCTGCCTCGCCTGATTATTCGCCGGAGACCCGCAGAGCCAGGGGCTTGGGGTGAGGGGACTCCCTCTCTTATCTTATCTGCATGCTAAAACACACATTTCCTCCCCTCCCCCGTTTTTCCCCCCCCCTGCATCTTTTCCTGCCAGGAAAACCAAAGAAGTTATCTTCAGCATGGGTGAGTGCGAAGGGTGGGCGTGGTTTCACCGAATGTAGGCTGCAGAAGACCTGGGGTTCAGGCTGCCGGGCCTTTGCCTGTCTGGCTTCATTTTTATCTACCACTTAAAAACAAAGAGAGAGCGAGAAAGAGAGGAAGAAAACGGCGGGAAGAAGGGACTGAGGGAGGGACGTGTGGCCTAAGCCGGTAACCCAGCATTTGGGAGATGAAGGCATTTTGGAAGTTGGAGGAAGGCTAACCTGGGCTACCCAAAGAGATCCTGTCTATAAGTCATGAGCTGGCTGTGGTGGCCCCCACTTGTAATCCCAGCACTTGGGAGTCTGAAGCGGAAGAATCACCTTGAGTTCCATGCCAGCCTGGGCTACACAGAGAATTCCAGGCCAGCCTGAGCTGTAGAGACCCTGTCTCAAATAATAACGATCTTGGTAACAATCATAGAGGGACGGGGACAGCCTCGGGGCTGATACGGAGCCTGACCTCTGAGCGTGTCTTCACAGAGGAGGGGTCTGTGAAGATGTTTCTGAGAGGCCGCCCTGTGCCCATGCTGATCCCGGACGAGCTGGCACCTACCTACAGCCTGGACACCCGCTCTGAGCTGCCCTCCAGCCGGCTAAGGCTAGACTGGGTGTATCCTTTGATCAGGCTCCCTCTCTACCCCCGGGAGGAGCGTAAGTCCCAGGGAGGGACTTTCTGGAGGGAGGGGCCTGGGGTGGGGCTACAGCTGGAAGGGGAAGTGGGGGTCAGTGCAGGTGAGGGTGGGCGTAGCCAGTCCAGAGGGGACCTGTGAGTTACTCATTCAGGGAATATTTGGCTCGTGATTTTGAGGCAGATTGTTGAACTTCGTATTCGTCAACGGTGAGCTTGAGACTTGGTTTTCCCTGCCTGCGCCTTCCAAGGGCTGGGGTTGCGGGGTGAAAGTCATCACCGTGCCTGGCTCCCGTGGGCATCAATCAGATGTGAACCACCGCCATCTTGGCTGCCTGTGACTGGTCTTCGCAGAGCTCGGCTCCAGGGTGGAGAGCTGGGGGGTGGGGCGCGTCAGGTAGCCCTGGCTATCCTAGAAGTGGCTCTTTAGACCACGCTGGCTTCAAACTCAGCAACTAGACAAGGCCTCTACTCCCTGCCTCTGCCTCTCCAGTGCTGAGAGGAAAGGCGTGCGCCGCCGCCACCACCCAGCTACAAAAAATATTTCTATTAGAAGCTTTCAGTGGTGGGGTTATCACACCAGGGAACCACAGTTTCTCCAGCGGAGACGTGTGAGCCGAGAATCCAACACCAGCCAGAGAAGAAATACAGGGAAAGCGGTCCAGACTCGGGGTGCCACGGGTGTAATGGCTCTGTGGCCCCTGTAGGTTGGAACTACTTTTCGTAAGGGCTTTACTGGACCCATGGGCTTTAAACCCTGCTTCTGGCTGACTGTGACTGTGGCGAAGTCACCTCCCTGTCCCTCGCTTGGTTGTTTCCTCTGAAAACTTTCCTGACTGTAGGCTCCCAGGACTGTGGGATGATGGGGAAAGGGGCGGGACTTGGGACTGCATTTAGATGGCTTGTTGGATAAGGTGCTTGCCCTGCAAGCATGGAGACTGGAGTTTCATCCTCAGCACACCCATAAATGCTGGGCGGGCGTGGTGGTAACCCGCCAAGTGATCAGGAGGCAGACACGGTATTCCAGGGGCAAGCTGACTAGCTAGTGAGAAACCCTGCCTGAATAAAGCCGAGAGTGACAGGAACATTCAGTACACGAAGTCAAGTCACACACACTCATGCATACCTGCACACACTCATCCAAGCACAACACATGTATACAGGCAAGAGCATTTTTTTAAAGACACTGGCTCTATATATTTCAAGTCCCAGGCATAGAGACAGAGAGAACACAGGACATTGTATGTGCTAGGTAAGTGCTATACAAGCCACTGAGCCACGCCCCCAGCCCCTCACTGGGGAATTCTAGGCAGGGGCTCTACCACTGAGCCACACCCCCAGCTCCTCACTGGGGGATTCTAGGCAGGGGCTCTACCACTGAGCCACACCCCCAGCTCCTCACTGGGGGATTCTAGGCAGGGGCTCTACCACTGAGCTACACCTCCTAGTCTCTCACTTACGGTAGTCTGTCTCTAGGTAAGTTTATCTCTTGCCTCAACCTTCCAGGTGCTTTAGAAGTACAGGTGTGCACCTCACAACCAAGCTCTTGTCTCTACAAGACACTTGTCGCTAGGTCTAGGCTCTGTGCATATCATGTAGGGTGACTTTCATCCTGAGATCCTAATTACATTGTAATAATCCACATTCCACTCAAGATCACTGGTGACTTTGGACTGTCATTGCAGCACTGAGGAGGCTGAGGCAGCAGGATTGCTGCCAGATGAAGGCCAACCTGGGCTACATTGTAGTATAATGTTTACAAACAGGGCTGTGAGATGACTCTGTTAGCAAAGTGCTTGGTGTGGGAGCTCCATCCTCGGCATCCACAGAAAAATAGGCCAGGCTGTGGCTACAGTCCCGGCACTGGGCAGGGCAGAGACAGGAAGATTCCCTAGGGCCTGCTGACCAGCCAGTCTGGCTGAATCTGTGTTCCGGGTCCAATAAAAGACACCTGTGTCAAAATGAAGGTGGAAAAAAAAAAAACCAAGGTGAAATAAGTTGGGGTATACACCCAAAGTTTTGTGCATATTGAGTACGTGCACATACACAAACACACAAACCTGAACCGGTACTTTGGGGACAGCATGGTTCAAACCGCCTGCAGAGGCAGGGTGGAGACAGGAAAACATTCCAGTGGCCTCATGACTCCCATTCAGCCAAGAGGTACTGCACAGGCTCCTTAACCCACCCCTGGGCGTCTCCAGCTACGGCTACCGAGGCCGGGACTGCCGGGCCAACCTTTACCTCCTTCCCACCGGGGAGGTGGTCTACTTTGTGGCCTCCGTGGCTGTGCTGTACAGTGTGGAAGAACAGAGACAGCGGCACTACCTGGGTCACAACGATGACATCAGATGGTGAGTCAGGGCGGATTTGGGGGTGAGAGGACCCAGGCTTGGGCACTGGTCCAGTCTCTGCCTCCTGGGCCCCTTGACACGTGACTGCCGACGTGGAGTGTGGTCCAGTGCCAAACCTCTGTACTGGGACAGCGCTCGCTACCCCAGGTGGGAACTAGTGCAAAATGAGCATGTACAGTGTTTATCTTTTTTTAACTGTGCGTTGATGTTTTGCCTGCACGCATGTCTGTGTGATGGTGTCAGATCCCCTGGAACTGGAGTTGCAGACAGTTGTGAGCTGCCACGTGGGTGCTGGGAACTGAACATGGGGTCCTCCGGAAGAGCAGCCAGTGCTCTTAACCACTGAGCCATCTCTCCAGCCCCTATAGTATTTATCGTTTTTGTTTCTCTTCTTTTCTTTCTTTCTTTTTTTTTTTTTTTTTTTTTTTTTTTTTGGTTTTTGAGACAGGGTTTCTCTGTGGTTTTGGAGGCTGTCCTGGAACTCGCTCTTGTAGACCAGGCTGACCTCGAACTCACAGAGATCCACCTACCTCTGCCTCCCGAGTGCTGGGATTAAAGGCGTGCGCCACCAAGCCCGGCTTATCATTTTTGTTTCTTAAACATGTGTGTGTGTGCCTGTAAGTACACCACCTGTGTGCAATATCTCCAGAGTTTATCTGTAGTCACAGCAGGCTGTGAGCCGCCCTGTATGGTGCTGGGAAGGAAATCTGGAATAGCAGAAAGCACCCTAGCTTTTATTTTGTCCTACTATGGCAGGGTCTCTACATAGCCCAGGCTGGCCTGGAACTTCATATGTAGCCCGGGCCGGCCTTGAACTCATGACTCTCCTGCTCAGCCTCCTGAGTGCTGGGACTATAGATTTGTATCACTACATCTGACAATGACCAGTGTCGCTATGGTGATGCCCTCACCCAGTGTCCCTAGCTTTTGCTTCTTTTGAAGAAAGTGACCTGGGATCTCCGGGATTTCCATGTTAGGATATAAAGTTTCCATAGCCAGTGTTTTTAGGACATGCCTGAGCTGGGTGGAGTCAGGAGGTGAGGCCAGGAAGGTCAGAAGTTCGACATCATTCCCAGCCTTGCAGCCGGTGAAAGCCTGGGCTTCCTCAGACATTGTTTATTTATTTTTATTTATTTATTTTTATTTTTTGGTATTTTGAGACAGAGTTTCTCCATGTAACAGCCCTAACTGTCGTGGAACTCACTCCGTAGACCAGGCTGGCCTCAAACTCACAGAGATCCGCCTGCCTCTGCCTCCCGAGTGCTGGAATTAAAGGTGTGCACCACCACTGCCTGGCTTTTCTGTGTTTTTCTCCAGGCAGGGTTTCTCTGTGTAACCCTGGCTGTCGTGGAACTTACTCCGTAGACCAGGCTATCCTTGAACTCACAGAGATCCTCCTGCTTTTGCCTCCCCAGTGCTGGGATCAAAGACCTGTACCACCATGCCTGGTGTCTTTGAATAAACATTTTTACGATTCATGTTTACTGAGGGAGCAGCTGAGCATTTAACCCTCACCTGCTGCGCGTAAGGGTCCCCGTCCCTCCCCACGGCTGAATTCTCTTCCTCTGTTCCTCGCCCCGCAGTCTGGCTGTCCACCCGGATATGGTCACCATCGCCACGGGACAGGTGGCGGGCACCACAAAGGAAGGCAAGGTATCCGTGGGGAGTGGGGACCACACAGAGGACCGGGACCGGAAGCCGGGATCCCCGCAAAGTAACTGCCCTTTTTCTTTCTACAGCCTCTGCCACCCCACGTGCGTGTCTGGGACTCAGTTTCCCTGTCCACCTTACATGTCCTGGGCCTGGGGGTGTTTGACAGAGCAGTGTGCTGCGTGGCCTTCTCCAAATCCGTAAGTCTTTGGGCCGATCCCTTGCAAAAGCTCCTTCCTACAGGCGGGGCTGGGCCTCTGTAAGGTGTCACAGTGAAGCCATGCACCCTTCCAAATCCTAGGCCGTAAGGCCTCGCAGGCCTGTGACCCAGAGCCCAGCACATGTGGAATTGCGGCGCACAGGACCACCGCGCCCTTCTCTCCCCATCACTTGGCTCCCCTTGGGTTGTTTTTGCCTGAGCATTCTGGAAGGTTTCTTATCTCTTAAGGTGTTTCAACCCAAGCGCTGAGGGCTTCATGCCATCCAACTCCCCATCAAAACGGAACTTAAAATAATCTTCCTGGAACTGGGGGAGCAACCAGGCGTTGATGCGATTGCCCTCCCCATTCCCTTGGCGGATAGTTTATTTATTTTTTAATGATAGTTTTATTTGAAAGTGTTGGTCTGCGATGGATTGGGGGGGGTGAGAGGAAAAGTTCTACTCCTCAAAAACAGTTGGAGAAACACGGCTTGTGTGGGGGTACATGCCTGTGATCCCCACGGTGTAGAGACCAAGGCAGGAGAAGCCTTGGCGATATGAGACTTTATCTCAAAAGCATAGCTCCGTTGGGTGTAGTGGCCCACGCCTTTAATACTGGCATTCGTAGGAGGCAGAGGCAGAAGGATCGCTGTAAGTTCAGGGTCTGTATATCCAGTTCAGGCTAGCCAGGCTACACAGTGAAGCCCTGTCTCAAAACACAACAAAAAACATCAGGCCAACTTTATTCCTTTTTACTATTATCATCATCCTTATTATTACTTTTTTTTTCAATATGGGATTTCTCTGTATAATGGCCCTAGCTGTCCTGGAACTCACAGAGATCCACCTGTCTCTGCCTCCTGAGTGCTGAGATTAAAGGCATGTGCTACCAACACCTAGCCCTCTTTATTATTATTATTATTATTATTATTATTATTATTATTATTATTATTATTATTCTGAGACAGGGTCTCACTATTGTTGCCCCAGCTGTCCTGAAACTCATTATGTAGACCAGGCTAGCCTCAAACTCACCGAGATCTCCCTGCCTCTGCCTCCACGTGCTCACGTTAAAGGCGTCCCCCATCACCACCTGGCTTCAAGGATTTGTTTTTAGGTGTTATCGCTGATGTGTGGGTACCTGTATCCATACCCAGGAAACAGAACTAGATGCCCTGGAGCGGGAGTCACCTCCGCGGCGTCTCTCCATCCCCCTGTTTTTGTTTTTTATTAATTTTTAAGGCTAGCACATAGAATACCGATCCTGGTTGTGATCTGACAATACCTTTATGAATGGCACTTAGCTCTCAGTACCTGCCCCTGCCCTCCCCCGCCGCCCGGTTAACTTTATATCACCTCTTTTTGAGCACTTACTCAGCTATTACGAGTGTGCTGGCACATGCGCGCGCACCCCAGCATTCCGTGGAGGTCAAGGAAAACGGCTGAGAGTCACCGCTTTCCTCCTGGCACGGGGTCGGCCCAGGGGTGGGACTCTGGTCAGGCTAGGCGGCGGGCACCACTGAGCCAGCCCGACGGCCAACTCTGATAACGACTGGGTTTCACGTACGTAAAAAGCCTTTCCAGAGATGGGGGTGTGGTCCCGTGGCAGGGCACTTGCCAAGCCTGCACACTGCCCTGAATTCCATCCCCAGCACCAAGTAGGGAAGGGAAAAAAAAAAAAACCAAAAAAACAACGAGGAAGAGACGGAGGCAGAGGCACTTGCTGGGCGGCTACCCAGCAAGCTGGAGAAAAGACCCCGTTTCGGCATCCCTCATTCCGTATGGCCGTGCAGAGTGGATGATGTCAGCGAGAATTCCCCAGTGTGGGGGCTGGAGAGATGGCTCAGTGGTTAGCATCACTCACTGCTCTTCCAGAGGACCCGGGTTTGATTCCCAGCACCCAACTGTCTGTAACTCCAGTTCCAGGGCATCCGATGTTCTACTCTACCTTCTATGGGCACTGCACACACATGTAGTGTACCGACATTCATGCAGGCCAAACGCCCGTACATGTGAAATAATCAACTGAAATTAGGGGAAATAAAAGAATTCCCCAACTGTACAGGCTGCGAAGTTTCTCAGGGATGGGTCACTGTAAAGCCTTTTAAGGGTACACTAGATTTTCTGGACACTGAGGACGCTGAAGCCAAGAAACGTTCAAGGCCAGCCTAGGTGGTATAACTAATTTTTTTTTTTTTTTTTGGTTTTTCGAGACAGGGTTTCTCTGTGGCTTTGGAGGCTGTCCTGGAACTCGCTCTTGTAGACCAGGCTGGTCTCGAACTCACAGAGATCCCCCTGCCTCTGCCTCCCGAGTGCTGGGATTAAAGGCGTGCGCCACCAACGCCCGGCTCGGTTTAACTAATTTTTTAAAAAGTAAATGCATTTACTCATTTTGTGTTTGATGCACATGCATGAGCAACATGTGTATAACGGTCAGAAGACAACTCAAGAGAGTCAATTCTCTCCTTCTGCCATTCGAGTCCTGGGGATTGAACTCAGATTATCTGGTTTCAGCAAACACCCTTACTTACTGAGCCATCTTGCTGGCTCATATCCTGGGCAATCAAGGGAGGTCCTTTCTCAAGCAAAGACAAGGATGGAACTGGGAGCATGACTTAGTGGGGTAGAGCCCCTGGCTAGAATCCCCCAGGGAGGGGCTGGAGCATGACTCAATGGTAGAGCCCCTGCCTAGAATCCCCCAGTGAGGGGCTGGGGTGTGGCTCAGTGGTAGAGCACCTGTCTAGAATCCCCCAGTGAGGGGCTGGGGTGTGGCTCGGTGGTAGAGGCCCTGCCTAGAATTCCCCAGTGAGGGGCTGGGGTGTGACTCAGTGGTAGAGCACCTGTCTAGAATCCCCCAGTGAGGGGCTGGGGTGTGGCTCGGTGGTAGAGGCCCTGCCTAGAATTCCCCAGTGAGGGGCTGGGGTGTGACTCAGTGGTAGAGCACCTGTCTAGAATCCCCCAGTGAGGGGCTGGAGGCGTGGCTCATCTGTAGTGTCCTTGCCTCGTATATGATAGTTTCTATCCCCATTATCACACACACAAAGATTTATTTTTTGTTTTGGTCTTTGGAGACAGGGTTTCTCTGTGTAGCCCTGGCTGTCCTGGAACTCGCTCTGTAGACCAGGCTGGAATCTGTCTGTCTCTGCTTCCTTGAGTGCTGCACCACCACCGCCCAGCTAAAAAATGATTTTTTTTTTTAGTTAGGGTAAAATTTTTTTTAACCAGTGTTGTCTTCCTTTCATTTCTGGGTGCTGTGATAAAACAGCCCGGGAAAAGCGACTTAAAAGACAAGGGAAAGTCAAGGCGCTAGGAACTCCAAGCCGTGAGCTGAAGCTTTCCCCACAGTCAGCTTTCCCCACTTTTCCGCAGTTCAGATTCCCCTGCCTAGGGAATGCCACTGCCCACGGTGGGCGGTTCTCCATGTCGGGATAATCCAGGTAATCCCCCACAAATGTGCAGGGAGACCGACCGTCCTGATCGGGACAGTCCCTCACTGGCCTTCCCGGTGACTCTGGCTTGCGTCAGGTCGTGCGTCGTGCCTGTGAAAGTCTTTGACAGGCAGCCGTAGGGAACGGACCCGAGTAGGAAGTGGGACAATGCATCCTAACCCCCCTCTCGGTCTTCCGCAGAACGGGGGCCACCTGCTCTGTGCGGTGGACGAATCCAACGATCACGTGCTCTCCGTGTGGGACTGGGCCAAGGAGACCAAGGTGGTGGATACCAAGGTGAGCGGCCCTGCGGCTCACAGCCCTTCCCGGGGGCGCCGTCGCGCGACATGCTCGACACGCTGGGCCAGTGGTTGGGAATCTGCATCCACGCTCAGCTTAAGCGGGGGGCCTTGGGTGACTGTGCAGATGGCTTCCGCTTTATGCGCGCGTCTCCCCCGTAGGAGGGGAAAGACTGGGGTGTGGATGGACCGGGCGGGCTCAGCACAGAGTTAGGTGTGCTATGGCACGCCCTGAATCCCAGAAGACGGGAGGAAGTGAGCAAAGAGATCTGGAGTTTGAATCTAGTCTGGGCTACATAACAAGACCCTGTTCCAAGAAAAAGAGAAACAGCCAGGGATAGGGGCACACACCTCCAGTCCCAGCAGTCAGGAGGCAGGAGGATCACTGTGAGTGCCTGGAAGCCTGGTCTGCGTAGTGAGGTCCGGGACAGCCAGGGCTGGACGGTGAGCAGGTCACACGCCTGGGCTGGGAGCAGGAAACCCGGTTCTAGGTCAGGGACCCCTCTTTAGGGAGGGTTAGGAGATAAGAGGGGGTGTCCCAGAGTTAGACTTTTGTGAGCCGGGTTCCAGACATTGCTGTGGTCCATCTGTGTAGCCCTGGGCACCGCTGGTGTCCTCTGGCCCTCATCTGTGACGGGAAGCACTAACGGGGCCTCATCTCCCGGAGGACGGTGAGGATAAACCGTGTTTTATAAGTGCTCAGTACACAGAACCCCCAAAGGGCCTGCTAGTGTATCCCCAAAGCAGGCTGCGTAGCCCTATGGGGTGGGTGTGGCATGGTAGTCCTGGTGGCTTTAAGGTCCTCACTCGGAATCTCTCCCGACCCCACCTTGAAGTGTTCCAACGAGGCCGTGCTGGTGGCTACCTTCCACCCGACTGATCCCAGCCTGCTGATCACCTGTGGGAAATCGCACGTCTACTTCTGGAGCCTGGAGGGAGGCGGCCTGAGCAAGCGCCAGGGCCTGTTTGAGGTGAGTGCCAGCCGGGGTCTGTGCATGGCCTGATGTCTGAGGTAAGTGAGTGCCAGGGTCTGTGCACGGCCTGATGTCTGAAGTGAGTGCCGGGGTCTGTGGACGGCCTGATGTCTGAGGTGAGTCCCGGGGTCTGTGCACGGCCTGATGTCTGAGGTGAGTGAGTCCCGGGGTCTGTGCATGGCCTGATGTCTGAGGTGAGTGTCGGGGTCTGTGCATGGCCTGATGTCTGAGGTGAGTGAGTCCCGGGGTCTGTGCATGGCCTGATGTGAGGTTAGTGAGTGTCGGGGTCTGTGCATGGCCTGATGTCTGAGGTGAGTGCCAGCCGGGGTCTGTGCACGGCCTGATGTACACAGGGTCAGCCAGGCGGGGTCACCCGGTGGGGCAGGCAGTCTGAGGGCTCCAGGGGCCACACTGTGGAGCTGCTGAGCTGTTGCCTGACGAGCCGGAGCTTCCTCATCCCTGTGAGGGAGACGCCTGCTGAGCTCTGATGTGTGAGGGTCCAGCGGCTGAGAGAACACAGGAGCTCCATGAAGGGTGCTGTCCACATGACAGTGTCGCAGGAAGAGGCCGCAGGGAGAGAGAGGCCACAGAGAGGAGAGGTCACAGAGAGAGAGAGAGAGGCCACAGAGAGAGAGAGGCCGCAGGGAGAGGTCACAGAGAGAGAGGCCGCAGGGAGAGATCACAAAGAGAGGCCACAGAGAGAGGTTACAGAGAGAGAGAGGCCACAGAGAGAGAGAGGCCGCAGGGAGAGGTGGGCTGGGGAGATGGCTCCTCAGCAGGTAAAGTCTTTGCCGGGCATGAGGACAGGAGTTCCAGTCCCCGACCAAGCGAGCATGGTGGCCCTCCTGCAGTGCTTGGGAGGGAGAGAGAAGCCCCTGGGCAAGTTACCCAGCTAGAGAAGCCGAATCCATCAGCTGAGGTTCAGTGAGAGCTCCTGCCTCAGTACAAACATAGAACAATCAAGGAAGACATCAACCCCGCATGTACACACATGCATGCACACGCACGCGCACACACACACGCATGCGGACACACACACGCATGCGGACACATTCACACAGCACAGCAACATACATAATACAATAGCACATATATCCACACGTGTGAGCATCTGTAGCACATACACACATGACCACAACAGCACACCTCCCCACACATGTGAGCGCACACACGCGCACACACACGCGCGCGCACACACACACACACACAACAAGCCAGGTAGGATGGTGTGTTTTTATAATCCCAGCACTGGGGAGACAGAGACTGTCTGCCAACCTAACCTACTGGCAAACCCCCGTGAGAGACCTTGTCTCAAAAACGAGGTAAGGGGGCCAGACATGATCCCTGGGTAGTTAAGGGTGCAAAGCTGTCTTGGAGCGGACGGCAGTGAAGTCCCCAGCACCCTTGTCAGGCAGCCCCCAGGAATCCAGCACCCATCCCTGGCTCCCGCAGGCACAAGCCCCCGCCCCCGCCCCCACCCCCGCAAACTTCTAAATAATAAAGACTACAACAACAAAAGTTACAGGGGCAAAATGGCTCCACACTTAAAAGTGCTAGCCACCAAGCCTGACAGCCCGGGGAGTTCAGTCCCTGGGACACAGTTGCCCTCTGGCCTCCCAAACACACCCAGCCATGCGCATACAGGACGACTCAGAACCAGAGGGAAAGGGCCCGGGAGGGCAGCGAGGCTATGCAGAGGGATCCCCGCTCTGCCCGGAGGGGGGGCGTCCATGAGGCACAGAGAGAGCCGCAGGAGACCCTGGAACAGGCGGCCCGGGAGAGGACAGGAAGCAGACAGACTGGGGGACAGCGAGCAGAGGCGGGAGGTTTGCCCCAGCGTGGACCAGGGTCATTAGAACTCCCGGGTGGCCAGCACTTCCGGTGGGAGGAGCGGGGTCTCCCACCCAGACCGCAGGGGTCTCCTGATGCCAAAGCCCTGGGTGCCCAGGACACCTGCACCAGGCCACCCTGCTGGCACCCAGACACCTCTCCCCTCTCTCTCTGCCTCGCAGAAACACGAGAAACCAAAGTACGTGCTGTGTGTGGCCTTCTTGGAGGGCGGCGACGTGGTCACTGGAGACTCTGGAGGGAACATCTACATCTGGGGCAAAGGTCAGTGTCTGCACACTGGTGTGGCCTCCGACCTCCGTCGTTTCAAACACCCTTGCCGGCTCTGCCTCTCTCTAACCCCGCTTGTGTGGAATGGATGCCACTGTAGGATGCATGTCTCCTCTGTAACGATTTTACGTGTGCGAGCGTGTCCGTGTGTGCCAGTGTGCGTGGAGGCTGGGAGTCCTGGTCGAGAGTCGTCCTTAGTCACGTTCTCCCTTGTCGGTGAGGCAGCCTCTCAGTCAAGCCCAGAGCGCATTGGCAGTCCCGCTAGGAAGCTTGCCCTCCATCTGGCTTGGTCCTCCGACAGTGATGTGGGTTCCGGGGATCTGAATTCTGGTTATAATACTTGCATGGCAAGCTCTGTAACTGCGGGACTACCATGCCAGCCCCACTCTAGGGCAAATCCTTCTTTTCTTTCTTCTTTTTTAAAATTATTTGTTTGGCGGCTACAGGGATGGCTCAGTGGTTAAGAGAACACACTGGAGGCCGGGCGTTGGTGGCACACGCCTTTAATCCCAGCACTCGGGAGGCAGAGGCAGGCGGATCTCTGTGAGTTCGAGGCCAGCCTGGTCTACAGAGCGAGTTCCAGGACAGCCAGAGCTGTTACATAGAGAAACCCTGTTTCAGAAAACCGAGGGGGGAGAGAGGGAGAGGGAGAGAGAAAGAGAGGGAGAGGGAGGGAGGGAGAGAGGGAGGGAGAGAGGAGAGGAGAGGAGAGAGAGAGAGAGCACCCTTACTGCTCTTTCACAGGACCTAAGTTAGATACCCAGCAACCATGTCAGGTGACTGGCAGTCACCTGTACCTCCTATTCTGGGGGAATCCAAGTTTTCTGGCTTCTGCAGTCACCTGCACTCATGTGCACATACCCAAACACACACACACACACACACACACACACACACACACACACACACACACACACACACAGAGAGAGAGAGTTAAAAAATAAATAGAAAGCTAAAAATATTTATTTAATTTTATGTGTGTGTTGTGCCTGCATGTGTGTGCAATGCTCACCGAGGCCAGAAGAGGGCGCCAGATCCCATGAAACTGGAGTTATGGGTGGTTGTGAGTCACCATGTTGGTGCTAGGAACAGAACCCAAGTCCTCTGCAAAAGCTACAAGTGCTCTTAATCAGTGAGCCCTTAAGGTAAATTCTTGACAAGGCTCCGCTCAGGTGTGCCCAACTCCGTAGAGTCATTATTGGTTCCCACAGCCTTGTCCTCTGCTAGTTTCATATTAGCAGCAAAAGCCCAAATGTAAAAGTGAGAAGTGGCTCAGCTGTGGCCAGTGTCGTGTGAGTAGCTGGATAGGAGGCTGGGTGGACTTATGGATGAATGGAAGCAGGGATCAGCAGGTGGGTAGATTTGTGAATGGGTGGAGGGTGGGTGGGTGGATGGATGGATGGACAGACAGATGAGCCAATAGATGGATGGGCAGCTAGATGAATGTATTGATGGGTGGGTGGGTGAGGTGGTAAACTGATCGGTAGGCAGATGTAGATGGATGAACGGGAGGGGGTGGAAGGGAGGAGGGATTGGTTGCTGGATCATTAGATAAAAGAATGAATGTATGGGAGGCAGACAGACAGAAGGCAGTGTAAGAGGACAGACCAATGGACTGGTAGACAGACGGGTGGATGAGTAGACAGACGGGTGGATGAGTAGACAGATGAGCAGATGAATCCAGCAGGAGAACTAATGTGTGGCGAATGAGGAGGTGGCTGGACCATTACACAGGAGGGTGGAGGACGCCATGGAAAGTTGTGGATAAATCAAGGGATGGGTGGGTGAGAGTTCAGATGACTCAGACCATAAAGCACTAAGTCCGTGGATGGTGGGCGGGCGGATGGGTAGTGGGTGGAAGGGCCCAAAGGAAGAGAGTAAGGTGAGCCAGCGGGTCCCTGTGGGCCTCAGAGCTTTGGGTATTCACAGGGTTAATAATGGAACGGCCTCCCCATGCCAACCCCTATGCCCGATCCCCCCACAGGTGGAAACCGCATCACCCAGGCAGTACTAGGAGCCCACGATGGCGGCGTGTTTGGGCTCTGCGCCCTGCGGGACGGGACGCTGGTGTCTGGAGGGGGCCGCGATCGGCGGGTGGTCCTCTGGGGTTCGGACTACAGCAAGGTGCAGGAGGTGGAGGTGAGGACGTGGGGGAGTCGGGGGACGGCTTCACGGCATCGTGGCAACGCCCCTACCCACCAGGGTTCCTAACCCTGCTCTTTCCGGGACCACACGTGCCAGCCCACGTCACCTCACCTACACGCGCGTCTACCCACTCAGGTCCCAGAGGACTTTGGCCCTGTGCGCACGATAGCGGAGGGCCGGGGAGACACGCTGTACGTGGGGACCACCCGCAACTCCATCTTGCTCGGCTCGGTGCACACAGGCTTCTCGCTGCTTGTCCAGGTGAGTAGCTCGCCGGTTCTGTTCCCACCCCTGAAGGCGCCTCCCTCATCCTCACTGCCACCACGGTTGTCACCATCGCCCCGGGTGGGTCTCCATTTCTTTTCCTTCCTCTTCATACCCCTGCTCCGTCCCTCTCTCGTGGCCCGGGAAACTCCACATCCCTTCCCCCACATCCCTTCCCTTCTGTCGTCTCGCTTCGCCTCGGATCCCCGACGACGCCCTGACCCGGAGCTCCCCATAAAGGTTATGAGCTTTTTAAAGTGGGCCCCTAGCACCCCTGCTCCTAACGAGACTGTCCCTGGCTGACCTGGCTGGGGATAGCATCCTCCCATCTGCTTGGTAAGTGTCCTTGCGGTGTCGTATTATTATGCTAGCCAGGGATCCAACTCCAAGAATCTCAGAAGACTTTCCCAGGGTGGACCTGACTTTATGCCTCCTCTCTCTCCCCCTCCTCCTCCCTTCTCCCACTCCTCCCCTCCCCCTCCTCCCCTCTTCCTTTTCCTCTTTCTTTATTTTTTGTTTTTATTTATTTATTTTTGGTTTTTCGAGACAGGGTTTCTCTGTGGCTTTGGAGGCTGTCCTGGAACTCGCTTGGTAGTCCAGCCTGGCCTCGAACTCACAGACATCCGCCTGCCTCTGCCTCCCGAGTGCTGGGATTAAAGGCGTGCGCCACCACCGCCTGGCTATAGTCAGCATTCTTAACCAGTGAGCCCTCCCTTCACCCCCAGGAATTTTCGGTCATTGATTGACGGGTTTTTGTTTTCTTGAGAAAGGGTCTCACTGTGTACCTGTGGCTGACCTTGTACCTGCTTTATCGCAAGCATAGCTTTGAATGTATGGCGTCCCTCCTGCTGGACTACATCTGGCTTCAATAGCAGGACTTTGCCTGAAGCAAGAGAGGGCCCTTAACAACCTCTATGAATATTTATTTATACATGTTTGTTATTTTTCAGCCAAGATCTTTCTTTTTTTTGGGGGGGGGTGGTTCAAGACAGGGCTTCATTATATAGCTCTGACTGTCGTAGAACTTGGTCCATAGACCAGGCTAGCCCTGAAATCACAGTGATCCTCCTGCCTCTGATGCCCGAGTGCTGGGATTAAAGGCACGTGCTGCCAACACCGCCTGGCTTTAGCCGGCTCGTTCTATGTAGCTCAGGCTGACTTCAGACTCACAATCCTACCAGGAGCCTCCTGGTTGGTCAGGTGTGAGTTATTTGTTATGTGAGTAGTATATATTAATGTAGCATGAATACAACTATGAACACAATCACAGTATCAGTTATCGCCTGTAGCTATAGTTATGTGATTCACCGGGCACCGCCACTTTCAGGGTTAATAATTACTAGTGTTTTTTATTTTCTGAGGAACCTCTGTAAGCTAGCTTGTGCCTTCTGCTTTCATTTGTTTCCTTTGCGAAGCTCTGGGAATAGAACCCGGGGCCTCAGGCCTGCTAGGCAAGTGCTTTAACCACTGAGCCACACCCCCAGCCCTTTTGGTCCCTTTTTTTTTTTTTTTTTTTTTTTTTTTGGCTTTTGAGACAGGATCTTGTGTAGCCAAGGCTGGCCCTGAGCCGGCTGTCTACCCGAGGATGATTTTTGAAGTCCTGACCCTCCCTCCCTCCCTCCCTCCACATCCTGAGTGCCAGGCAGGTTTGTCCCTCTACCTAGCTTGCGTTTAGTCCTTTCTATTCGTGTTCTCAGAGAACACAACGATGCTTTGAGGGGCGTGGGCTAACGGGCCCCATTTTAGAGAGTATGAAACTGAGGCTCCAAGCTGGGCATGGTGGCATATACCTGTAATCTCAGTAGTCAGAAGACAATGGCAGGAGGGTTTCCATGAGTTCCAGCCCAGCCTGGACAAGAAAGGGAAGGCCTGTCTCAAAACTGAATAGGGAGCCGGGCGGTGGTGGCGCATGCCTTTAATCCCAGCATGCGGGAGTCAGAGGCAGGCGGATCTCTGTGAGTTCGAGGCCAGCCTCCAGAGTCACAGAGAAACCCTGTCTGGAAAAACAAAAACAAGACGAATCCCCTCAAATCCAAATAGCTAGGTAGATGGCTTTGTTGGTGAAGTTCTTGCCGTACAAGCATGAGGACCTGAGGGTGACTCCCCCAGAGCCACATATAAAGCATAAACATGGGAGCACCCTGAAACCCGAGGACTAGAGAGGCAGAGACAGACTGACCCTTGGGGCTGGCTTCCTGTCTATCCTAGTTGGTGTGGTCAAGGTTTAGGGAAAGACTTTGTATCAAAAGTAACAGAGCAGAGGCCAGCCCAATGACCTGGGTTCAATTCCTGGAGACGGCAGCGGGAGGAGAGACTTAACTCCATCAAGTTGTCATTTGATGCCGGCCTTGGCGACACGCCGACACCCACAAAGTAAATAAAGTGTAAATACAGAAGGGAGTGAGAGACAGAGATTCTTAGTGCTCACTTCCGGCTTCTGCACTCGGCGTACGCAGGCACGTACAAGCAAGTGTTCCAGTGAGGGCAGCTGACCAGGTGGCTGGTTCCCACCCCCAATAAGAGAGCTGAGGGTCCTCCGTGTGACCTTAGATGTCTCAGGTCTGTGGCCCACGACGGAAGTCCAGTAGGCTCTTCCCGAGTCCGTAAGGCTGACGTCTGGGAGGTTTGTCTGTCTAGCCAGGGTGGATGGAACCTGCGTGGCCTCTGAGATCAGATTCAGAGCCACCCCTCCCCCCTTCCATTCTACAAAAGGGAAAGCAGAGGTTTGGGGGGGAGGGACAGGATTTGCTTCAAGCCCCGGGGTAGCCAGCTTTAGCCCAGCACGGGAGAACAGTCCTGTGCAGAAGGGGCCTTTCCGGGCCACGGGGGAGCTGGTCTAACATTTCTTTCTGGCATCAGGGCCGGATGAGGAAAACACCTCCCTTCCCGTCATCCCTTTTCTCTCCCTCCCTCAGGGACACGTGGAAGAGCTCTGGGGCCTGGCCACGCATCCTAGCCGGGCACAGTTTGTGACCAGTGGGCAGGATAAACTGGTGCACCTGTGGGATTCAGAAACCCACCAGCCCGTCTGGAGCAGGGCCATTGAGGTAATGATGGGACGCAGACATGGAGATCTGCAGAAATGCGGGCTGTTTCTATATCGGGTGCTCAGCACATCAGGCGGGAGCCGCACATGGTCTCTTTAAGAAGGGTGTCTCGCCGGGCGGTGGTGGCACACGCCTTTAATCCTCAGGAGGCAGAGGCAGGCAGGTCTCTAAGTTCGAGGCCAGCCTGGGCTACAGAGTGAGTTCCAGCACAGCCAGGGCTGCACAGAGAAACTCTGGAAATAAAACAAAACAAAAGGGCATCTTGCTGGGCAGTATTTGGGAGGCAAAGACAAGTGGATCTCTGCAAGTTCAAGGCCAGCCTGGCTTACACAGGGAGTCCCTGTCTCAAAAGGAGAAAAAGAGAGTAGGTAGAGGGGAGATAGTTTCTCCTGTGTTAGCAGGCTCGATGGCTCCTGGCGGTTTCAGGGGGGCATGGGAGAGCAGAGACCACCTCGGGCCGTGTTAGGAGCTGGTTCTGAGACAGGGGTGGGGTCCCTAGATGGACTTGAGACCCCGCCTTTTTTTCTCATCCTAGGACCCTGCCCGTTCTGCTGGCTTCCACCCCAGTGGCTCTGTCTTGGCAGTGGGCACAGTGACCGGCAGGTACTGCTGACAGTCCCCTTTGCTATTGCCCAAAGCCCTGAGGGTCCCTCGCCTCCTAACCCTGCTCTTCAATCCTAGGGGCCCCGTCTGTAGCCCCGCCTCTTGAAGTCAGCGCTCCCCCCCAGGCTCTGCCCACCTCTTTGAAATGCCATGGGCTTCTAAACTTGGGGAGGAGAGGGACGTGGAGGGGGTGCTGTCATCTCCGCTCGTCCCCAGCTGACCCCACCCCCCAGGCCCGCATTTGGGAGGCACTGACCTCCCCTTCAGGCCCCGCACACCGCCCTGCCTGGTCCTCGGCAGCCGCCCATCGTGCCTTCTCCCTCAAGGTGGCTGCTGCTGGACACAGACACGCGTGACCTGGTGGCTATCCACACAGACGGCAGTGAGCAGATTTCCGTGGTCAGCTTCTCCCCAGGTAGGCCTGGGGTCCCCGGGGCGCCAGGGTCTCCCGGACCAAGATTCAGATGGTGGGTGGAGGGGCCGGTCCCGGAGGGAGGCGGAGCCTGGGGCTGTGGAGGCGGGGCTGAGCCTGGGAGAGCGAGAAGGGGGCGGAGTCTGGGTGCCTCCTCATAGCCCCTCCCCCTCCCCAGACGGGGCGTACCTGGCTGTGGGCTCCCACGACAACTTGGTGTACGTGTACACGGTGGACCAGGGTGGCCGCAAGGTCAGCCGCCTGGGCAAGTGCTCGGTGAGTGGGCAGTGGTCCCCAGCCCGCGCCACCACCCCGCCCAGTGGGGTGCAAAATTAACCATTTTTCCACCACAAGGGAGCCACAGCTTCAGAACGCAGCTGATTCTTTTCTTTCTTGCCTTGACTGCCTCAAGGCTTCGCCACCGGCCCCATCCTCATCCCTTATTGTGTTCTAAGCCGCCCCTTATTCGTGTAGCCCCAACCCTCCCCCCCGAGCCCCGCCCTCATTTGTAGTCCCGCCCCTGCATTCTAAACCTACCCCTCCATCCCAGGAGCACCTCTGTGTAGCCCCCGCCCCTCACTTTCAAACCCCACCCCCTGTGTGGAGTTTTGCCCCGCTGTCCTCAATTTCCGTCGTCTGCTGAGCGCTTCTTGTCTCGGTCTGGCCCCGCCCATAGTAGTCTGGCCCCGCCCCTACTCGCAGAAGGCCCTCGTATCCTCCCCCAGCCCAGTGTGTTCTCACTGTGTATTTTGCCTCCTAACCCTATTTAACCCACACCCTCGGCGCTCTCCTCTGCTCTAAGTGACCCTTGCGTCCCCTGCAGGGCCATTCCAGTTTTATCACCCACCTGGATTGGGCCCGGGACAGCACCTGCTTTGTCACCAACTCCGGAGACTACGAGATTCTGTACTGTGAGTTCGCCGACCCTGGCCAGATTTCTGTCCTCTAGAGCCTCCTTTGCATGTGATTTGCATACAGCTCCCCGTTCCCTGCGCTCGTCCGAGCTGATCCCATTTGGAAAGCTGCAATCTCTAGCTTGTGATTTCTTTCCTGGTCCGCCCTGTTTCCCCTCCGCTCTGACGATAGGCAGCAGGTTTTTATGCAGAAGTACCAGCTCAGGTTTTGGTACGTCAGCGTCCAAAACGCAGCCATCGGCTTGGTCCACAGAGGCAAAAGTAAAGTCAGGGCGCTTCCGCCCCTCTGTCTCGGGCCTCAGCGCTGCATTGTCTGTGGAATATACTGGAATATACTGGCTGATGGTAGTTCTCCTGCGCTCAACACCTCTTCTGATTGTGTACCCCAGGGGACGCCGCCACCTGTAAGCAGATCACCAGTGCGGAGACCGTGAGAAATGTGGAGTGGGCTACTGCTACTTGCGTGTTGGGGTTTGGGGTGTTCGGTAAGTTCTGGCGTGGGGAAGGTCCCGCTGAGTACTGGAGCCCTGAGAAGCAGCCTTAACTTGTGATAGCAGCTGCCTGTAGGTTGGGGGAACTCAATCCTTCTCTGTCTGTGTGGTTCTCTCGTGGGAGGAGTGAAAAGGCCACTCGCGTCCCTCAGAGCTTTAATGAAATGAGACCACTTGCACAGGGGCACCGGGCTCAGAGGGCTCCCCATGCCGCGCAGTGAGGAAGCCAGCCTCGCTTGAGACAGTGTGGCCCCGGACTAGCTGGAGCATGTTACACGGCACTGGGAATGGAGCCCTGGGCCAGGTCTTCGAAGAAGTTAGTGAGGGACTTCCCGGAGGGAGAGCCATTTGAGCTGAGACTTGGAGGGTCAAGCCACACCCTAGCGCCTCACTGGGCGATTCTAGGCAGGGGCTCTACCACTGAGCCACACCTCAGCCCCTCACTGGGGGATTCTAGGCAGGGGCTCTACCACTGAGCCACACCCCAGTCCCTCACTGGGGGATTCTAGGCAGGGGCTCTACCACTAAGCCACACCCCCAGCTTTCTTTTTTTTTTAACTTTTTGAGACACGCTTCCATAAGGTATCCAGCGAAATCTTGACCTTTTTCCTTTTGTTTCCAATAGCTGGGTTTACAGCCTGTGCCGCGGTGCCCAGCAGTCAGGCAGATCTTCTCTTGTCGTGTCTACAGGGATCTGGCCCGAGGGGGCAGACGGCACAGACATCAATGCTGTGGCACGCTCTCACGACGGGAAGCTGCTGGCTTTGGCTGATGACTTTGGCAAAGTGCACCTGTTCAGCTACCCCTGCTGTCAGCCCAGAGTGAGTGCCTCCAGGGCCTGAGGGGTTGGAGGCAGTGTTCACTCCTTTGTGGGGGGGATGTCTACTTTGTTTTGGGAAGAGGGTCTCAAATAACTCAGGCTTGAGCTGGGCGTTGGTGGCGCACGCCTTCAATCCTATCGCTTGGGAGGCAGAGGCAGGCGGATCTCTGTGAGTTCGAGGCCAGCCTGGTCTATAAAGCTACACAGAGAAATCCTGTCTCAAAAAAAATCCAAAAAATAAAAAAAGAGCTCAGGCTTGCTTGAGAGTCCCTATGTAGGCAAGGGTGACCTTGAATCCCCACCGGCTGTCCTGCCTCTGTCTATCTCCCCAGAGCTAGAGTTAAAGCTATCAAAGCCAAGTTTGTGTGTTACTGCAGATGGAGCCCGGGCCTCCCTAGCCTCTCTTTCAGTGCTCATCTCTTCACGTTCTTTCTTAACTCCTGTCAGGACCTCAGTTTCCCGCACCTGCAGGGTGTCTTAACAGCAAAGGGTCAGGGTTCTGAGATGGATCTGTAGCTCTAAAGGTTCTGTATTTTCTTTGTACAAATATTAAATGGTGGCTTGCTATGTGCCTGCTCCAACACAACCCATGAGGCCGCTGGGCATGCGGAAGCCTGTCCTCAATCCCAGCACTCGGGAGGCAGAGGCAGGCGGATCTCCGTGAGTTCGAGGCCAGCCTGGTCTACAGAGCGAGTTCCAGGACAGCCAGGGCTACACAGAGAAACCCTGTCATGCAAAACAGATAAAAATTAAAAGGAAGCACGGGGATTGTGGACATTAGGACATCTTAAAGTATATAGTACAAACTTGTGGCACACACGAAAACAACTGTAATGACTATGCGGAAGGAAATGACCGTGCCTTCCAGGTGGCATGCCTGTCTGACCCTTATCTTTCTCCCTCTTCCCTTCTGACAGGCCCTCAGCCACAGATACGGTGGACACAGCAGCCATGTGACGAATGTGGCCTTCTTGTGGGATGACAGCATGGCCCTGACCACGGGGGGCAAAGACACAAGTGTACTCCAGTGGCGTGTCGTCTGACCCCGGGTCTGGGCCCGGGCAGAGGTCTGCGGCGGGACTGAGTTCTATTTTTGGGAGACGTCTATTGTGGAGTAGAGTAATATATACCCAGAGTATGTCTACAGAGAGGGGCTTATGGGGGCGGGCAGGTGAGTGGACGGACAGAGACGCTTATTTATCCGGGTGGGAAGAATGGGTCACCATGCCTTGGGGAAGCCATTGGTGTTTCATTCGGGGTGTTTTGTTTTTCTTTTTAAGTTTATTCTTTTATATTATCCAGAAATACAGACTTATGCACTGAGCTGTCTGGAGTCTGGTCTATGTATTTGGGGTGTGTGTGTGTGTGTGTGTGTATGTTGTGTGTGTGTGTGTGTGTGTGTGTGTGTGTGTGTGTGTGTGTGTGTGTGTGTGTGTTGTGGAGGACAGAGGTCAAAATCAGGGGTCTTTAATTGCTTTCTACTGTATTGTGTTGTTTTCTGAGACAGGGTTTCTCTGTGTAGCCCTGGCTGTCCTGGAACTCGCTCTGTAGACCAGGCTGGCCTTGAACTCACAGAGATCCGCCTGCCTCTACCTTCTGAGTGCTGGGATTAAAGGGATGGGTCACCGCTGCCTGACATGTTTGTCCATTTTTGAAGCAGGTTCTCCTTGTGGAACTCACTATGTAGACAAGACTGGCCTTGAACTCACTGAGATCCTTGGTGGGGGAGAGAACCAGCTCCTGAAAGCTGCCCCCGGTTTCACACATTCATAAGTGCGTCCCACTTTCATACACACACAGGAAATGAATGGATAAATAATTGACGTAACTTAGAATACGTTATTTAAAAATAAACTGGGCCGGGCGGTGGTGGCGCACGCCTTTAACCCCAGCACTCGGGAGGCAGAGGCAGGCGGATCTCTGTGAGTTCGAGGCCAGCCTGGTCTACAGAGCAAGTTTCAGGACAGCCTCCAAAACAATACAGAGAAACCCTGTCTTGGAAAACCAAACTAAATAAATAAAAGGGCTAGGTATGGTGGTACCTGACATGAATCCCAGGCAGAGGCAAGAAGATCTCTGAGTTCAAGATCAGCCTGGTCTATAAAGTGAGCTCCAGGCCAGCCAAGGATACACAGTGAAATCCAGTCTCAAAAACAAAAGAAGAAGGCGGCGGAGGGAGGGAGGGAGGAAGGAAGGACAGCTTAGCTTGTTGTAACTTTAACCAGTCTGTGTTTCTTTCCATGTCTCAACAGCAGGGTGGTCTCTCGGGAGGAGGGATGGACACTGGCCATCACAAAGGGGGACTTAACAAGGCGTCCTCTTTTTTCATTTTTTTCTTCTCTCTCTCTTTTTTTTTTTTTTTTTTTTTTTTTTTTGGTTTTTTTCGAGACAGAGTTTCTCTGTATTGTTTTGGAAGCTGTCCTGGAACTCACTCTGTAGTCCAGCCCGGCCCCGAACTCACAGAGATCCTCCTGCCTCTGCCTCCCGAGTGCTGGGATTAAAGGCGTGCGCCACCAACACCTGGCTCATTTTTTTCTCTTTCAAGACAGGGTCTCCCTGTGTGTCCTGGCTGACTTGGAACTTCCCACGTACACCAGGCTAGCCGTGAATTCACAGAAGTCCGCCTCTTATTCCCAAATGGTGGGATTAAAGGTGTGCATCGCGTGTCTGGCAAATAAATGTAGTTAAATTATGATAAGCTGAGAGGGTCTGTGGGGTGAGTCAGTAGGTAAAGATGCTTGCGGTACAACCCTGGTGGCCTAAGTGTGCTGACCCCCAGAACCCACAAAGTTAGGATTGAACAAATCCACCATGTTGTCCTCAGACCTCCCTGCATCACACTCACACACACACACACACAGAGACACAGACACACACTCACAGACACAGACACACACACTCACACACACACACACACAGACACAGACACACACAGACACACACACTCACACACACACAGAGACACAGACACACACACACACAGAGACACAGACACACACAGACACACACACTCACACACACACAGAGACACAGACACACACACTCACACACATAGACACACACACACACACACACACAGGAGCAGTAGGGAAAGACATCCAGCTAATCTGAGAGCATCGCCCAGTCAAAGGCTGGCCCAGAATAAAATGTCCCTTACACTAATCCAGTCAGTAAATGAATTCCGTAGCAGCATTTATATGTTGTGTGTGTGAGAGAGCGTATGTATGTGTGAGTATATGTGTGTGAGCACATGTGTGTGCATGAGTGTATATATATGTGTATGAGTGTATATATGTGTGTGTGCATGAGTGTGTATATGTGTGTGCATGAGTGTATGTGTGTGTGCATGAGTGTATATGTGTGTGAGCCCATGTGTGTGTATGTATGCATGAGTATATGTGTGTATGCGTGTGCATGGTTTCGGGTACAGTGATGACCGAGACAACCTGAGTGCTACCTCATGGGGAGGAACACCTGAGTGGGAAGACATCCCTGCCCCAGAAAGTGCTGACTCGGCAAGACTAGAGTGAGATGGAGGTGAAATCATGGAAGACTCCCTGTAAGGGTCAACAGACAGACCTTAGCACAGAAAGATGAAGAGGAAACTGTTCCAGTGGAAGCCTGGACAGGTGTTATCTTCTCCCATTAAACTCAAACAAAGCCCTCCTGGGGCTCCAGCCACCTGCTGACCCCTGTCATGCACCTTGATGACCCTGGGGACAGGTCTGTGTCTCTTTCACTGACTTTGAACCCTGGATGGGAAGAGCCAGGATTGCTGGTCACTAAAACTTGTCTCCCAGCTCACTGCAGATGTAAAAGCCGGAACTTGGGCATGGTCACTGAGTGGCAATTAGCAGATGTTTGAATAGTGAGTGTGTCTATTGCGTACAAACTCCTCAAAGGGCCTGGGCCATGCCTCAGTCTGTGCGGAGCTCCCTGTGGGTCATGATGGTCTCTGAGCCAAACAGCTGCTGTCTTGGGGAGCTCACTTGAGCCCCCTTGCAAAAGGTCACCCCTGCTGGGATTTTTGCACTGTTTATTCCTTTCATACAGGGCTGGGGGGTCAGAAGACCCTACCCTGAGTACCCACCCACCATGCAAACACGAGGTCCCAGTTCAGATACCCACCCACCATGCAAACACGAGGTCCCAGTTCAGATACCCACCCACCATGCAAACACGAGGTCCCAGTTCAGATACCCACCCACCATGCAAACACGAGGTCCCAGTTCAGATACCCAGCACCCTCTCGAAGGACGGGATGGTGACGGCTGCAATCCTAGGGTAGCTGGGGTCGAACCTGAACCCGAGTTTTAATTTCTCTTTCCTTTTTTGGCTTTTCGAGACAGGGTTTCTCTGTTGTAGCCCTGGCTCTCCTGGAACTCAGAGATCCGCCAGGGATTAAACATGTGAACCACCACTGCTAGGCAAGCTTCTAGTCTTTTAAAGCCCTGCTTTCTGGGCCGGGCATGGTGGCACACACCTTTAATCCCAGCACTCGGGAGGCAGAGACAGGCAGATCTCTGTGAGTTCGAGACCAGCCCGGTCTACAGAGTCCAGGACAGCCAAAGATACAAGAAATCCTGTCTAGAAAGAAAGAACCAATTTTCTGACATTCTTGGGTAAAATCCTTCTTTCCTGTCGTCGATGTCCCGACCTGTCCCTTGCCCCCCCGCCACCTCCCATTGACTCCCCCATTCCTAGTTCAGCCAAAGTGACACCTGCTAACAGCGGCTTTTCCTTGAGCGCTCTTGACTCTTCGTTGCCCCCTTGTGGTCATCTTTGGATCTGCGTGGAAGGATATACCTGGAAAATTGCTGGTAATTCTCCACGCATCCCTTCAGGGTCACTCCCGGCGTTTGTCCCCCTGAGCTGGGTCGTGAGAAACTGCTTTTGTGCATGGCCTCTACCCAACGACTGTCCCTTGCCCTCCATCATGCCCCCCAATGCAAGGGCCAGGGAAGAGAAATTTTCCATTCTGAGGATTGCATGTGCACCCCAAAGGCTTGCAGGATGATGGCTTCCTTCCCACAGCCGCGGGTCCGCTGCAGTTTCTAGCTGTCTTTCTAAAACTGTCCTCCTGTAAACGTTCCCAGCGAAGCTCAGAGGAGCTGTGTTTTGCCGGCTATGTGTTGTACCAAATTGCGGCAAGCGTGGGGTGCTCCAGAAGAGGAGGGGCCCCACCCCTGCCGCCGGGCACTCGGAATTGCTCTATAGAAGCAGGCGGTGGTGGCTCAGTTGTAACCCAGATACTCTGGGGTGGGGAGGGGGGAGGATCGGGGGTTCAAGGCCGTCTTCAGCGGCATGTGCAGTTCAAGGCCCTCCCGGGCTGTGTAAAACCGAGTGCCATCTCTTAGGATTTATATAGGGCGACCATGACACGTGCCTTGGACCTGTCCTTGTAACTCTCAAGCATTGTGCGCGACCCCTCTGCACCCCTCTGCGTTGCGATTAACCCTCTCATTGCCTGCGTCCATCAAGCACCCTGTAGGAAGGGAAGGATGTGGTTCAGAGAGGGGAGGTCACCTGCCCAAGGCCACACAGCAATGTACAGCATCTATTTTAAGCTGTTTAATTTGAAGGTGTAGAATGAAAACTACATCTGTGATGACTGCAGAAAGAACGGGGTGCTGGGGAGACGTTGTCAGTGAAGTGCCTGCTGTGCAAGCATGGGGGTGCCTGTGTGGAGCTGGAGAGACGGCTCAGTGGTTAAGAGCACTGGCTGCTCTTCCAGAGGACCCGGGTTCAAGTCCCAGCACCCAGGTGGCAGGTCACAGCCATCTGTAACTCCAGTTCCAGATATCCGATGCCCTCTTCTGGCACTGCAGGAACATAGTGCACAGACATAGAGGACAAAATACCCACTTACATTAAAAAATAAACCTGGGCAGTGGTGGCACTAACCTTTAATCTCAGCACTCGGGAGACAGAGGCAGGCTGCTCTTTGGTTTACAGAGTGAATTCCAGTTCTACACAGAGAAACCCTGTCTCAAAAAAACTGGGCGTTGGTGGCGCACACATTTGATCCCAGTACTCAGGAGGCAGAGGCGGGTGGATCTCAGTGAGTTCGAGGCCAGCCTGGTCTACAGAGTGAGTTCCAGGACAGACACTGTGGTTGCACAGAGAAACCCTGTCTGGCAAAACTAAAAAAGCAAAACAAAACAAAAAGCTAGCTGAATTATAGCCGCTGAGACTACTCGCGAGCAAAGTCATTCGCCAAGCCTGACAACCTAAGTCTGGCCCACGCGAAGATGGAAGGAGAGAGCCAACTCTGTTTGCTTTTGGACCTCACATGGGCATTTCCCCCGCTCCCCACATACCATCAGACACCATAATGACAAACAGGGTTTTGGTTAAGCTCGTTGGTGTACGCCTTTTGGGCTACACTCAGGAGGCAGAGGCAGGTGACTCTCCAGTCTTCTGCAAAAACAGCAAACACTCTTAGTCACTATACCATTGTCCCAGTCCCTAAAGTAAATCCTAAAAAAAAATCCACCTTTGGGGCTGGAGAGGCGGCTCAGAGGTTAAGAGCACTGGCTGCTCTTCCAGAGACGTGAGTTCAAGTCCCAGCACCACATGGTGGCTCACAACCATCCGTAATGAGATCTGGTGCCCTCTGCTGGTGTGCAGGCAGGAACAATGTATACACAATATATAAATAAAATAAAAATAAATCCACCTTTAATTCCAACACTTAGGAGGCAGGACAGAGTGTGTCCCAGGACCATCAGGGCTACACAGAGAAACCCTGTCAAGAGTAAAACAAATATCTAAGATGATGACTCCTGAGGAATTTCTAAAATAACTTCTATGTACACACACACACACACACACACACACACCCTCACAGATACATGTAGCGCATGCTCACTACATATATGTTATATACATACACAAAAAGATTGAGTTGGGTATGTTGATACACACCTTTGCTCCAAGCACTGGGGAGGGGGAGGCGGGGTAAGGTGAATCTCTCTGAGCCTCAGGCCAGCCAGCATTATATAATGAAATCCTGTCTGGAACAACAAACAAATGTAGCACTGAGTGGTACACTCAGTGATAGCGCTCCTGCCTAGAATCCCCCAGTGAGGGGCTGGGGTGTGGCTCAGTGGTGGAGCCCCTGCCTAGAATCCCCCAGTGAGGGGCTGGGGGTGTGGCTCAGTGGTGGAGCCCCTGCCTAGAATCTCCCCAGGGAGGAGCTGGGGGCGTGGCTCAGTGACAGCTCTAGCATTGCATGCATAAGGCTTTTGGTCCCATCTTCTACACCACTCAGGATAAAATAACTATGTGAATTCTAATTGCTAAACCATCGCTATATGCCAGGTGGACCAGAATTCCTCGCGTCTACAATGAACTCTCAGGACTGAACTGTGCAAGAAGTGATGGCCGTTATAAAGGGGGGCAAGGCGGCTCTTTGGAACACTCGCCCACTCCCTGCACGCCGTGGGGATTTCACTTGTCGGCCACGGACACAGGACAGCATTGCTCCCCACACACAATGGCCTTCCTCCCACCAGGCAGGCTGATAACTAGGGAAAAGATTGAAAGGCGACATCTGAGCAGTGACATGCAGAGGTGGCCTGTGGGGACATCGAGCTCTAGAGGGCAGTAGGGACATTTTAAATATAGTTTCTGACTATTTGGCCTGGTACTCTCAGCCATCCTCCTGCCTCAGCCTCCCAAGGGCTGGGGGACTAAAGGCGCGCACCACCAGCCCAGAGTGACCCCTTTGTGCAGATTTGACGTTGTATTCTGTGATGTGACATGCCCACAAGAAAACGGCCCGGCCTAAGCGCTGCAGAGGAAACTGAGGCAAGGCTGCCGATCTGACTCCCTCCCGCATAAGGCCCCTTCGTCTGTGGCTCTGGTCAGTGGGTTACTTAATGAGGCGGCGTGACACGGGACAGTGAGGAGGTCAGAGGCCGGCTTGCAGGAGTCATCATTCTCTCTTTCCACGCTGTGGGTCCAGGGAATTGAGTTCAGAGTTGGCTACAGTTACCCCTCTCTGCCGAAACACCTCCCTGGCCCCTGAACAGACCCCATTGTCCTGAGTCCCTCCGGGTGACACACGGAGAAGGCGGTTAACCGAGGCTGGCAGGGAGGGGATGACAGGCTGGAGGTCCGAGGGCCAGGGGGTGACAGGCAGGAGGTCCCAGGGCCAGGGGATGGCAGGCAGGAGGTCCCAGGGCCAGGGGGTGGCAGGCAGGAGGTCCCAGGGCCAGGGGGTGACAGGCTGGAGGTCCCAGGGCCAGGGGGTGACAGGCTGGAGGTCCCAGGGCCAGGGGGTGACAGGCAGGAGGTCCCAGGGCCAGGGGATGGCAGGCAGGAGGTCCCAGGGCCAGGGGGTGACAGGCTGGAGGTCCCAGGCCAGGGGGTGGCAGGCAGGAGGTCCCAGGGCCAGGGGGTGACAGGCTGGAGGTCCGAGGGCCAGGGGGTGACAGGCTGGAGGTCCCAGGCCAGGGGGTGGCAGGCAGGAGGTCCCAGGGCCAGGGGGTGGCAGGCTGGAGGTCCGAGGGCCAGGGGGTGACGGGCAGGAGGTCCGAGGGCCAGGGGGTGGCAGGCAGGAGGTCCCAGGGCCAGGGGGTGACAGGCTGGAGGTCCCAGGCCAGGGGGTGACGGGCAGGAGGTCCCAGGGCCAGGGGATGGCAGGCAGGAGGTCCCAGGCCAGGGGGTAACGGGCAGGAGCAGGAGGTCCCAGGCCAAGCTTCGCTTCCCAGACGCATGCTTAAATTGGAAGCGTGGAGTTGGAGAGAGAGAGAGACAGAGACAGAGAGACAGAGAGAGACAGAGAGGGACAGAGAGAGAGTAAAGGGTTAACGGGATACCGTTCTGAAGGCCGGCGAGGTTTCCGGGGTTGAGTTCTTTATGGGGGGGCGCGGCTCGGTGGGGTGCAGGGCAACGGCAGAGGAGGGGTTAACGGGGGCGGGCCTGGCTGGGGCGGGGCCTGAGCTGCAGACTCCAGCCCGGGGCCAGGGGTTGTCGCTGTGTCCTGCCCCGCGGGGGCGCCCGCCGGGTCCCGCGCTGCGCAGAGAGACCGGACCGGGTCGCGGACACCGATCGCCCAGCCCGGCCGTCCCGCAGGTGGGTGCAGCCTCTCCGGTCCGCTTCTCCCCCTTCGCAGGTCCAAAGACGTCTGCGTGGCCGCTCCGGTGCCTCAGTCTCCCCTCCCCGCCGTCTCCCCGCCCCTCGGTCCGTAGAGCCTCTCTTCTTCATCTCCCCCCACTCCCTGGGATCTCTGTCTGTCTGTCTGTCTGTCTGTCTGTCTGTCTGTCTGTCTGTCTCTCTCTGTGTGTGTGTAATCTCACCAAACAACAAATTTAGCTTCGAGCTCGCCCTCTTGCCCAAATTGGCCTCAAGCACACAGCCATCCCCCTGCCTCAGCTTCCCAGAGTACGTACACACTGGGATTGCATGCGTGGGTCACCACGCCAGTTCCGCCCCGCTGGCTGGCACTTGTGAGACAGCCCCTGGCTGCACAGCTCAGGTTTTCTTTGAACTGGCCATCCTCCGGCCTCAGTCCTTTAAATGCTGAGGTTCTAGGTGCTCTTCAGCAACCGTGGGGGGGGCTCTGCTTCTTCAGGGCTCCTCCATCTGCCCCCCCTCCCTCTGGGCACCTGCTGCCGCCTCAGCCCTGGCTTCACACGCTGGGACCCCTCCTTCCCTTTGGATGCCCCCAGCTCTATCCATCTCAACGTTCCTGTGGAACACCCCCCGCCCCCACAGGGCTCTGGTTCTCTTCTCTCTGTGTCTCTCACTCTCAAGCTCTCGTGGCGCCTTCAGCCCCGAGACAGACCTTGTCTGTTCCTCTCTCCCTAAACCCTAAGACATCGCTGAACTTCTTCCTTCCAGCTTGTGGGGCTGTTTAGGGTTGGGGTAGGGGCCAGTGGGGTCGCAATCCAAGGCAGATGGACTCTGGGTGACACCGTGACGCCGGCGCCCACTTTGTAGTCACCCCATGGCTTCTGAGGTCACACCTACCCCCCTCCTGGTTTCAGGAATTCCTGACTGGGGGGGTGGACTTCCTCCCCCATTTCCTCCCTTCCAGGATTTGGCTAGGTCTCTGTTAACCCCTTCCAGAGTTGCCTCACTCCCCTTGCCCGGGACTGAACTCTGTACCCCATCCCCTCAACCAGGGTAAGGGAAGGCTCCAGTGCGTGTGTCAGAGAGAGAGAGAGACAGACAGACAGAGAGACAGACAGAGAGAAAGAAAGCTGGATTGCACCAGGGCACTGCTGTAAATGATGGAGAACACCCCAGCATTCCTTCTGAACCCCTAACCAGCAGCTGCACCCCACCTGGAAGCCTCCCTACCATCCCTGTCTCTGAAGTCGAACGTGTCTTCAGGGTTAGATACTGGGGATCACCCTGGGAATGCATGGGCAGGATGGACAGAGGAGGGTTCCTAGACTCAGACACCCAGGGACCCTGCAGCCCGGAGTCCAGCACCCAGGGACCCTGCAGCCCAGAGTCCAGCACCCAGGGACCCTGCAGCCCGGAGTCCGGCACCTGCCAGTTATCCTAGCACTTTGAAGCTAGAGACAGGAGGATTAAAGAGATTCAGGCTAGCCTGGGCTGCATGACACTGTCTTAAAAACAAACAAAAAACTCTTGTAGTGGCACATGCCTGTCACCCAGGCTAGGGTGGGGAAATCTTGGTCTGAGGCTGGATGAGACCCTGCCTTCAGGTCTTTGAATATTGGGGCCAGGGATGCTGAGACCCTCAGACAAGCACAGGGAACCAGAGCCTAGTGATGACCGAGTCCTTTAACCCTGCAGACGATGCTGACACCTCGCTGGCTTTCGGTATCCACCTGTGGGAACCATGTAGGCCCTCCCCCTTCCATTTTACACTTGGGGAAACTGAGGCCGTAGGGCAGAAGTGACCTTTTGCCAGCCTAGGGGACTGGGACTCTTGGCCAGCGGCAACCCATTTCCGGAGACCCGGGCTCCCTGGGCCATATCTGGAGAACTGGATTCTGGGACTACCACTAAAGTCGGATTAATTCAGGCAGTAAAGTCCTCAGCTAAGCGAGTAGGGAGCAAAGCCAGACTTGGGTATGAGCGGCTGGAAAAGCCGGAGAGAGGGCGTGCGGGGTGGCGCAGTAAAGGTTTTTCTAAGGGCTTGCTGGTGGAGAGGGAAAGGTACCAGAGGCGGCCTGCCTGCGCTGGGGGGTTGGGGGAGGAGTTTCAGAAGGAAAGAGAAAAACCGAGGGATTAACTCTACCCGTCTCCTGACCACCCCCCCACAAGCCCACTGTTCCCCCGGGACAGGGCCTATAATTTGGTTTGTGTCTAGACAAATAATAACTTAGCTGGTGCGAAAAGGAGGGAGGGAGGAGGCCAGACCGTGAGCAAGGGGTCAGAAGCAGCCTGGGCTTCTAGAGTCCCTTCCCCAGGTGGGGAGAATATCATTTTGGGGGGCCGGTTGGAAGTGACAGCCAACTATCCTATCCTGACACCCCCGGCGCACACACCCACACACGCGCGCGCACACACACAGATTCTGGGAGCCTTCAGCATCATAGAATGCTGCCCCATCCGAGAATTCATGGGGTTTTTTTTTCAAAGTCAGAGCAGAAACGGGGAGAAAAGAGGAAGTGGGGTTCACCTATTTACAACGCGTTCCCATTTCTGCAGAGAGCAAAAAGGGAAATGTGTATTCATTTGCTGGGAAAAGATAAAAATCACCCAGGGTTTAATAATAGATTATGAAAGTCATAGTGTGTTTTTTTAAATTCTTTATTTTTTTTTTTGAAATCATAGAGGGTTCTAACAATAGAACTTCAGAATCTTGGGCCGGGAGGCGCCTGGAGTATTGGAAACTGACAAGGGTGCAGCTGGCAGAGGCGAGGATAATAATAACAGAAAGCAGAGAATCAAGACTCCAGAGTGTTAGAACATTCGACCCCAAACCGGGCTGGACACAGCAGCCTCGGGACTTGAGAGCCAGTGGATTCTAGAATGTCAGCGGGGAAAGTTCTAACAATTCCACCTTCCTGCTGGGTGGCGTGGGCGTAGCCGACAGGGGAGGGGTGGGGGAGAGACGCGCCTTAGTGGAAATGGGGAAACTGAGGCCGAGTCAGGACCTGGCGCGTCCTGACTGCACCCCCCTTACCATTTCCGCTTGCTGCCAAGGCACCAGGTGGGCAGCGAGAAACCCTGATCACATTTCAGCTCTAATGAGCAGACCGGAGCTGGCTGGTCCCCTGGGGCCTCCAGAATGGGGGAGACTGGGAGCCCATGATGCAGGGAAGGGGGAGCCAGCCAAGTGGCCTCGGAAACAAAGGTGGTGAGTGGGCTAAGGGCGGATGATGGGGGCTCCTGTCAGTCCTTTCTCTCGGCTGCTCAGCCCTCCGTGCCTTTGAATCTTGCTGAACTGGGCAGGCGCCTTGTGAGACCGGGGATTTTTTCCTCTCTTTCGCAGCTGAGGCCCGCAGGGGCGAGCCTCTCCTGTCCCCCATATGTCACACGCTTTGTGCCACACTTGAACTTATATTTTCTGCAGGAACCTGGGTTGGGAGGAGGCTGTACAATTCGGGCACTCACCTTCCCAGCAAAGACTCAGTGAGGGTTTAAGATAATATATTGACTCCACCTGGGGCTGGCCAAGGGATGGAGGACACTCCAGTCATGGTGGGTCAGAGAGAGAGAGAGAGAGAGAGAGAGAGAGAGAGAGAGAGAGAGAGAGAGAGAGAGAGAGAGAGAGAGAGAGAGAGAGAGAGTGTGACCACATGCATGTGCAAAGTGATTTTGTTTTTCAAGATTACTCTGTGTGTAGTCTTAGCTGTCCTGGAACTCACTCTGTAGACCAGGCTGGCCTCGAACTCACAGAGATCCGCCTGCCTCTGCCTCCCGAGTGCTGGATTAAAGGCATGCACCACCACTGCCCGGCACAAGGTGAATTCTAATTTGGAGAGCAGAGGAGGGTATTGGTGTCTTCTCCCACACCCACACTCCGTTATGAGATCTGTCCCCGATGCTCACTGTTTCATGAGACTGTCCAGTCAGCTCACCTACCACTCTTCAACCTGGGGATGCAGGCACACAGCGCATTCCTGGCTTTTAGTGGGGGCTGTGGGTTCGAACTCAGCTTCTCTTGCTTTCACAGTAAATGGTCTTACCCACTAACCATCTCCCCTGCCTCCAGGGTCACGTGTGTGTGTGTGTGTGTGTGTGTGTGTGTTTAAAAGAAAAAGAAAGGTCCCCATTAATGGGGTGCAGTGGTGCACATTTTTTTTCACATTTTTAATCCCAGCACTGGAGAGGCAGAGGCTGGATCTCTGAGTTTGAGGCCAGCCCAGTCTACAGAGTGAATTCCAGGACAGTCAGGGCTACAGAGAAACCCTGTTTCAAAGTAAAATAAAATAAAATAAAATAAATAACAACAACAAAATCCCACGTCCCCATTTTTGACAGATTCCCCAAGGGTCTGAGGCCCCCAGAAAGACAGGAGGACAGGAAGGAGAGGGAAGGAGTATTCAGAGGAGGGGGCACTTTTTAGCCCAGAGAAAAAAACAGGCTTTCCACCCCGGCTCTCAGTTTCCCCAGACGCACCAGGAAGAGCGAGCTTCCTGTCCCCACTCACCCTGGAGCTTGTGCTGTGAAATTCTAAGAATCAGAGGGTTCTGTGATGCCGTGGGGGAGGGGGAGTGGTGGTGGCCAGATGCCAGGCGGGAAGAAGACAGGTCGGTCTGTCAGCCTGCCCTTGTGTTTGTCTGTCTGTCCGTCTGTCAGCGCCCCCCTGCCCCGTTCCTAGCATCCCTATGACTCAGGTAGGCTGAGGACAGGGTGGATACCAGACTCTGTTCCCTGGGAGGAAATTGGCAATGGGAAGTTCATTTCCGTTGGCTGCCAGGAATGTCTTTGCTGCCTGTGTACCCGGTCTCAGCAGGGACCCGGGGCCGTGGGGTGGGAGGGCGGCTCAGGGGACATCCAGCTCTCCCTCGAGGGCTGTCACGTGGGTGCTGAGAGTCTGAACGCAGGTGATCACCTCACACACCGATCACATCCCCAGGCCACCACTCTCTCTTTGCCCTTTGAGACAGGGTCTCATTCACCCCAGGCTGGTCCAAAGGACTGGAGAAATGCCTCAGGAGTTAAGAGCACTGGCAGCTCCTCTGAGAGGACCCAGGTTCAATTCCCAGCACCCATATGGCAGCTCACAACTGTCTGTAATTCCAGTTCCAGGGGATCTGACATCTTCTCAGTTGAATAATTAAAAAAAAAAAAAAGGACTGGTTTATCAAGTGCTGGGGATTTGATCCAGGGCTCCCTGAATGCTAGGTGAAAACTTCATCAGCCAAGCTATATGCCTAGCCCTCTTGTGTGTATGAGAGAGCGAGCGTGTGTGTGTGTGTGTGTGTGTGCGCGCACACGTGTGTGCATGTGTGTGCACGTGTGTGTGCATGTGTGTGCACGTGTGTGCACGTGTGTGCATGTGTGTCTGTGTGTTGTCATGGGGATTGAACTCATGCATGTAGAGAAATGTTAGAGAAGTACTCCACTGTTCAACCATGGCCTCTGACACCCACTGTCAGACTCTGGGTAAGCTTTCTGTCATTAAGCTGTATCCCCAGGCGTGAATATTGCTCAGTTGACTGACCATGCCTTATTTTTTCAAAGATGTCCGTGTATGATGTGATTAGGATAAAGATCATACCTGTCTTTTGCAGAAATTAGGGCTTCTAGAGGAAAAGAATCCCCTTGATGTCACGAGGATATGGAGAGAGAGAGAGAGAGAGAGAGAGAGAGAGAGAGAGAGAGAGAGAGAGAGAGAGAGAGAGAGAGAAGAAAGAGGGGAACAGAAGGCAAGAGAGATTTAGGGATAAGACTTGGACCAGGGCTGGGTGGTGCCAGGGCACCAGCACTCGGCAGGTGGATCTCTGTGAGTTTGAAGCCAGCCTGGTCTACAGAGTGAGTTCCTAGTCAGCCAAGGCTACACAGAGAAACCCTGTCTTGAAAACCAAACAGAACAAAAAGACTTGGTCTAGGTGGGAGGCTTTGATTGGTGGTAGCACGCCTACCCATTGGTTCCCATTGGTCTATCCAGAAACAAACCCATCCTGTTCCATCTCCAAGGGACCCAGAAGTTTCCAGCTCTGGGGTGAGGATGGCAGGTGTGTAAGCACCGCCACAGTGGGCTGGCCTTAGGGATCAGGACACAGCCTGACCTTCCTAAGTCAGTTAGGGAGCAGATGGGTCCTGCCTTTTAATCTCCTCCCTGCATGCAGCCTCTCCCTGGGTCTCCCCAGGGCTTGTTGATGCCTGGGGTACGGTGTGGGAGGAAGAGAGGGAGAGCCGTGACGGGAGAAGGGCTGGCCAGGGCGCCGTGCCTTCTCCCGGTCTCTAGAGACTTCTGGAGTGACTTCTGTACCCAGGCGTTGATTGGGCACTACAGTTTGCAAGACCAGATCTTCACACAGCCCACAAGTCACTCAAGTCCCAGTCCCCCGAGAAGGTCCAGGCAGACACAAGTGAGTCAGTTAAAAGTGCCAGGAAGAGATGGTCGTGAGGGTGGTAGGGAATTGTGACGGGGTGAAGGGGGGGTGTAGGCAGAGGTGCTGAAGAAGGGTTAGGCTACTCAGGGAGGGAGTGTGGAGGTATCGGAACCGGAGGAAGCTCATTGGTTTGAATGGCACTGAAGGGAGGAGTAGGTAAGGCAGCTAGGCTAGCTGGGAAGAGCCTCATTACCTGTCACCAAGCACCAGAGGTTCAATTTGTCCTTAAGTCCTTTTGTTTATATTACAGGTAGAGCCCAGGACCTTGCACATACTAATCAAGTGCTCTACCACTGAGCCACGCCCCCAGCCCCTCACTGGGGGATTCTAGGCAGGGACTCCACCACTGAGCCACATCCCAGCCCCTCACTGGGGGATTCTAGGCAGGGGCTCTACCATTGGGCCACACTCTCAGCCCCTCACTGGGGGATTCTAGGCAGGGGCTCTACCATTGGGCCACACTCTCAGCCCCTCACTGGGGGATTCTAGGCAGGGGCTCTACCACTGAGCCACACCACCAGTCTCTTAGAAGCCTTTGGAGGTTAGTGAAGAAAAGAACAAGAGCTGATCCTCTTAGCAAGGTCTTTTGGCCACCTTGGGAAGTGAATTGAGGGAGGCCCAGTGGTAGGACAGATGCTTCTAGGCTCCTGAGCCGTGAGGGCAGCACAGAATCAACAAGGGGTCAGAGACCCAGGCCTGCATTTACGGTCCATAGAAGGACTTTCCTTAGAAAAAAGAAAGACTCAGGCTCCTGGGAATTTGCTGTGTGACTCCAAGTTCGTTCCTTCCCCTCTCTGGACTACAATTTCCTCATCTGTCCAGTAGACTTGACCAGTTTCTCTCTCTGTCTCTCTGTCCTCCCCCTCCCTCCTATGTCTCCCTCTTCTGTGGATGGGAAGTTGGTGCTATGTGCCACGGAGCATGTGTGGAGGACACCTTCTGGGAGTCAGTTCGCTCCTTTCACAATATGGGTACTGGGGATAGAACTTGGGTTGAAGGCTTGGCTGCAAGCACCTTTACTGTAAGCCATCCCACTGGCCCCTCAAATGGTGTTTTCAAGTGCGTCTTGGGAATTTTTTTAGAGGTGGGTTTCCGGTCTCCACATCATTCCACCCAGACCACATGGCATTCGATCTTTTCAGTGTCTTTGACTGGATTTCTAAGTATGATCTTGATAGTATGGTTTTCTTTCTTTTTTCTTCAAGCGAGGCTCTGTGTGGCCCTGGCTGTCCTGGAACTCACTCTGTGACCAGACTGGTCTCAAGCTCAGGGATCCGCCTGCCTCTGCCTCCCGAGTTTAAAAATGCTTTTAAATCTGGTGATGCTCGCCTATAGTCCCAGCACTCAGGAGGCAGAAGTGAGGATGCTTGCAAGTTTCAGGCCAGCCTGGGCTACATACACTGTAAGACCCAATTTCAAACAATCTACCAAGCCAGCCAGCAAATGGGTAAAGGATGTGGTCAGTTGGTAAAGTGCCTAGAATTCATGAGGACCAGGGTGTCAATCCCAGCTCTGTATAAGCTGGGCACAGCAGCGTACTCCTGTGACCCCAATACGGGGGGGGGGGGCAGGAGGATCAATGAGTTCAAGGTCATCCCCAACTACGTAGCAAGTTCAAGGCCAGCCTGGACTACCAGAGACTCGGGGGGGGGGGGAGAGAAACAGGGGGAGGGAGGGAGAGACGGAGAAAGCTAAATATGTTCAGACCCTGTGATCATCAGGGGCTTGGTGCATGAATGTTCTCTGCTCTAAACTTGTATATCTTCCTAGAAAAAAGGAAGTGATGAATCCACGGACCTCGCCAGGACAATGGGAAAGGAGAGGGATAGGCTGTGAGGGCTGTGTCCCCGATGACACCAACCCCAGACTTCCCCTGGCTCCCTGACCCTGACCTTTCCAGAGTCTAACAACCCCTGCTCTGTTCCACTGTCAACCCCGGGGGCCCTTTTGTGTCCAAGGTGCCCTAGAAACTCAAGGGCAGGCTGGGAAAATGGCTAAGAGCAGAGATTTTCCACCTTGGGCATCAGGACCTTGGACAGGTCTGGGAAATGCATCTTGCTTCCGTTTTTCAAATCTCTCCTCTCTCTCTCCCTCACTCCCTGCCTATGCCTCCCTCCCTCTCCCCAAGTCCCAAGTGTCTGCATGCTTGTTATGCTACACACGCGGGCATCAGAGGGCAACACGCAGAATCGCTTCCTTTCTTCCGCAGTATGAGATCCTGGAATCAAACTCAAGCCCCAAGGCTTGGCTCCTTTACCCCATGAGCGGTCTCCACCACCTCACCCTCCACTGCTCATTTTGAGACAGATTTTCATGGCTTCAAACTCAATGCGTATCGGAGGATAACTTTGAACTCCTGATCCTCCTACCTCTACGCTCTGACTTCTGGGATCAAACGCACGTGCCAACGTGCTCAGCATGTTAGGTCTTTAATGTGTATTTGGGAAGCAGATCCCATGCTCTTGGGCATCCGTCTGCTCCTCAGGGTGGTACCCAGCAGTCCTTGCTGAGGTGTCCCGTTCCCTTCCACGCGGATAGTGGGAAGTGTGGGTGAGCCCAGTATGGGCGGCCATGCCTGCTTCACCATGCTGTCTCTCCCCAGGCCTGCCCAGCCCAGCTCTCAATGTGGTCAGGAGTGGGACAACTTCATCTCCGCCCTCGGCTCTCACCCGGATCAACTCTGAGTTAGTTTCCCGGTGCCCTTTCAGGGTTTTCCTTCTGCCCACAATCCTCCTGTGCCCAGCCCTTACTCACCTTCCTGTTTCCTAGCCTCCCTTCCCACAATTCCCGGCCCTAGCAAGCCCTTCCTCCTCCTGCTCTGTCTGTCCCCAGAGGACACTTTGGTGAGGTTACAGCGTTCGCTATTTCCTGCTGGTGTCCTTGCAGATGCCAGCATCCCAAGTTGCATCTTCCCAACTCTGTGTCTTTTTCTCAATGCTCTCCTGTCTTATTTCCCGAGTCTTCTAGAACATTCCAACCTAGTGGTACTTTATCATGCCCATGCTCACTCCTAAGACCCCAATAAGCGTGACACCTCTGGCGTCCTCATCTCCTCCGTAAACACTGCCTTCACCGGTTTCTCCCGGCCCCTGCCTTCATGCTCTGACTGCTGGCACAGACACTCCCTCTGACATTAGTCCCACCTGCTATCCTACCGCTATCCTTCCTTGACGCTCTTCCTCCCCAGTTCTCCTTTTGCTTAGCCTGCCGCAAAGCAAACCGGGACCCCTGTCCTCGTGAACCTCTTCCTATCATGTTCCCCTGAGCCTCCAAAGAGGGGGCTCAGGGGGCCCGATGGCCTCCCGCCCCCCGTGGCCCTGTAGCCCCAGCGGGCCAGGGGAAGAGCCCAGGAAGCCGCAGCGCCCAGGATGGGCAACCGCACCTGGGAGGGCTGCCACGTGGACTCTCGAGTGGACCACCTCTTCCCGCCATCCCTCTACATCTTCGTCATCGGGGTGGGGCTGCCCACCAACTGCCTGGCCTTGTGGGCAGCCTACCGCCAGGTGCGCCAGCGCAATGAGCTGGGCGTGTACCTGATGAACCTGAGCATCGCCGACCTGCTGTACATCTGCACGCTGCCGCTGTGGGTCGACTACTTCCTCCACCATGACAACTGGATCCACGGCCCCGGCTCCTGCAAGCTCTTCGGCTTCATCTTCTACAGCAACATCTACATCAGCATCGCCTTCCTGTGCTGCATCTCCGTGGACCGCTACCTGGCCGTGGCCCATCCACTGCGCTTCGCGCGCCTGCGCCGGGTAAAGACCGCGGTGGCCGTGAGCTCCGTGGTCTGGGCCACCGAGCTGGGCGCCAACTCGGCACCGCTCTTCCACGACGAGCTCTTTCGAGATCGCTACAACCACACCTTCTGCTTCGAGAAGTTCCCCATGGAGAGCTGGGTGGCCTGGATGAATCTGTACCGGGTCTTCGTGGGCTTCCTCTTCCCCTGGGCGCTCATGCTGCTGTGCTACCGCGGCATCCTGCGGGCCGTGCAGAGCAGCGTGTCCACAGAGCGCCAGGAGAAGGTCAAGATCAAGCGCCTGGCCCTGAGCCTCATCGCCATCGTGTTGGTATGTTTTGCTCCGTACCATGCTCTCCTGCTGTCTCGAAGTGCCGTCTACCTGGGCCGGCCCTGGGACTGTGGCTTCGAGGAGCGAGTCTTCTCCGCCTACCACAGCTCCCTGGCCTTCACCAGCCTCAATTGCGTGGCCGACCCCATCCTCTACTGCCTGGTCAACGAGGGAGCTCGCAGTGACGTGGCCAAGGCCCTGCACAACCTCATCCGCTTCCTGGCCAGCGACAAGCCCCAGGAGATGGCCAATGCTTCCCTCACCCTGGAGACACCCTTGACCTCCAAGAGGAGCACCACCGGCAAGGCCTCCGCGGCTGTCTGGGCGGTAGCTCCACCGGCCCAAGGGGACCCGGTGCCACTGAAGGTGCTGCTGCCGCCGGCACAGTGAGCCCCGCCCCCGAGTCTCATGCCCCGCCCCTCTCTGCTGTATGCAAATGTATGTAAATATGGCCTGTGAATATCGGTAAGAATACAAGGGGGAAAAATGAGTTTTTTGTGTCTCTCTTATCTATCTTCCACCCCGCAATGATTCACTTTAACTGGCAGGGCCTGACGGGGGATTGACAGAACCAGGAGTCATCAGTGGGCTCCCAGAAGGGAAGTCAGTCAGCATGAGGTGATAATTAAGTCAACTGTTTCTAATAGACAAAGACAGAAGAGCCTGGCCTTGTAATCCCAGCCACTAGGGAGGCTGAGGAAGGAGGATTTGGAAATTCAAAACCTACTTGGAGGCCAAGCGGTGGTGGCGCATGCCTTTAATCCCAGCACTCAGGAAGCAGAGGCTGACGGATCTCTGTGAGTTCGAGGCCAGCCTGGTCTACAGCAGCTAGTTCCAGGATAGCCTCCAAAGCCACAGAGAAACCCTGTCTCGAAAAACCAAAAAACAAAGCCTGGGAATGTAGTCTAACAGTAAGTGTCTAGCAAAAATCCCTGGGGAGGGGCTGGGCACGTGGCTCAGTGTAGAGCCCCTGCCTAGAATTCCTCAGTGAGGATCTGGGGGCATGGCTCAGTGGTAGAGCCCCTGCCTAGAATTCATGCTGACGATAATTCTTTCTTGCTTGTATTTTGGAAAAAGTGTGTGGTTATTCATCAGAGTCTGTCTTTGAGCTCATGGTCCTCCCTCCTCAGCTTCCCAAGTGTGGAGCAGAGAGTTTCTTTTTTTTGGGGGGGGGGGTTTCGAGACAGGATTTCTCTGTGGCTTTGGAGGCTGTCCTGGAACTCACTTTGTAGACCAGGCTGGCCTCGAACTCACAGAGATCCACCTGCCTCTGCCTCCCGAGTGCTGGGATTAAAGGTGTGCGCCACCAACACCTGGCTGTGGAGCAGAGAGTTTCTGAGATTCTACAGGAAAAACATTCTCTCAGTCTGGTGTGGTGCAGGAAGACGGGGATGCTCAGGAGAAGAAGAGCATCCACCCACCCACCCTCCATAACCGTCTATCCATCCATTCACTCCTGCCTCAGAAATGATGCCCGGCCAGTGATGACCAGATTCTGTTCTTGAGTGGTTTCGTATCACCAAGTAAGCAGTGAACACAGCAAGACAAAAACTTTAACTTATTGCTGGGTACGGGCTCTGCCACATCACTCCTGTGGCAGTCAGAGGACGACTTAGAAGAATCTGTTCCCTCCTTCCTCCATGTGGGACCCAGGAGCTCAAACTCAGGTCACCAGGCCTGGATACAGCCTTTACCTGCTCTTGCTGGCTCCTCCTTCCGCCTCAATTATTGAGGTACTAGGACCCCGCCCACTCCGGCACTCCTCTTGGCTGGTTCTGTACTCTTGAGGTCCACACAGCCTTGAGCATCTGATCTCCCTACCCTGCCCCGTTTCTTGAGTAGCTGGGCCACCAGGCCCAGGCTGTTTCGTTTTCATTGTTGCTTTTTAGTCCCATCTCACTGGGTAGCCCTGGCTGGCCTGGGACTTGCTATGCAGACTGACCTAGGACTCACAGACATCCCTCTGCTTCTGCCTCCTGGTTCTGGGGTTAAAGATGTGCGCCACCATACCACTGGGACCAGTCTTTAGGATGTACTTTGAAGGAGGCCTTTGTGGGAGAAAACGAGGGTCTAAAGGATTGTGTAACTTGAGCCCCTGACCCATTCTGGGAAGAGGGTGCCCAAGGGGCCCGGGTGGAAAGGGCCTCTGGGAAGCAGCCCAGGCCCTGGTCCAGGACAGTCACTCAAGAGGCCACAGGGCGAAGGGTGGAAGGTCCCACGGTGAGTCAGTGCTGGCGCCACCCTGGGCTCCCTGTCCCTCCCAGATCTGCGTCCATTCCCACGCCCCAGGGTGGCCAGGGCTGCCGGACTTAGCTTATGGTGTCCCTTCCTCTTTGTGGCTTAATGGGTCATCCAGATGGCTGTGGCCTTTCCTTCACCAAGCAGGAGGGGACAGGAAGTGCCCAGCTCTGACCAGCGCGTCCTGCCCCAAGAGATGCCTCTCCCTATGACTTAGAGACAGGCCCCTGAGATGGGAAGATCACACACACAGAGACAGACACACACACACAGACACACACACACAGACACACACACACAGACACACACACAATCACACACATATGCAGACACACACACACAGACATAAGACACACACACAGACACACACACAGTCACACAGAGACACACACACAGACACACACACAGACACACACACAGACACAGAGACATAGACAGACACAGAGACACACTCACACAGACACAAGACACACACACACAGAGACACACACAGACACAGGCACACACACAGACATAGTCACACACACAGACACACACACAGACACAGAGACACAGACACACACACAGACAGACACAGAGACACACTCACACAGACACAAGACACACACACACAGAGACACACACAGACACAGACACACACACAGACACACAGAGACACACACACAGACACAGTCACACAGAGACACACATAGAGACAATCACACAGACACACACACAGACACACTCACACAGACACAGACACAAGACACACACACAGTCACACACACAGACACAAAGACACACACAGACACAGTCACACAGAGACACAGAGACACACACACAGACACAGTCACACACACAGACACACACAGACACAGTCACACACACACAGACACAGTCACACAGAGACACAGAGACACACAGACACACACAAACACAGTCAAACACACAGACACAGACACACACAGACACAGTCACACAGAGGAGGAGGCTTGAAGAGAGGGATGGGGGTACAAGGGCACTCAGTAAAGAGGAGTGGAAAGTGATGGGTTTCAGCAGGCTGCAATCTGGGGAGGACACGGGGGTCTCTGCATGGTGGGGCGGGCCTGTATGCCCAGGACTCTGCAGGTCAGTGCAAGATGGTTGTAAGTTTAAGGTCAGACTAGGCTATGTCACAAAATTGTTTTGTTGTTGTTGGGTTTTTTGTTTGTTCTTTTGGTTTTTCAAGACAAGGTTTCTTTGTGTAGCAGCCCTGGCTGACCTAGAACTCTGTAGACCAGGCTGGCCTCGACCTCACAGAGATCCGCCTGCCTCTGCCTCCCGAGTGCTGGGACTGGAGGTGTTCATCACCACTGCCTGGCTGAGACTGTCTTCCCAACAAAAGAAGACAAAACAAAGTGTATTCAACACATACTCTGTGCTGGAAGCTGTTCTAAAAGCTAAGGACATGGCCAGAGAAGAATTACATATACATCTACAAGTTGGGGTCCTAGAGTCCCTAGTAGGCCCTTTGTCCACCAAGGATGAGAAGATAGCCCTGAGCCAAGAGGTGGTGACCACGGCTCTAGTCCCAGCACTCAGGAGGCAGACAGATCTCTGTGAGTTCAAGGTCAGCCTGGTCTACGGAGAGAGTTCCAGGACAGCCAGGGCTACACTGAGAAACCCTGTCTCAAAAACAAAAACAATACAATACAAAAAGTTGACCCTGGGCTGGAACTCAAGAAACCCCAGTGTCATCACCCTGATTACCCATGGAAGCTTGGGCCTCAGTTTGGAAGTCTGTAGAATGGGAAGAGGGGGCTCTGGAGAGATGGCCCGTGGTTAAAAGCACATACTGCTGTCCCAGAGGACCCCAATCCACTTCAGGTGGCTCACAAACACCTCTAATTCAGCTCCAGGGGCTCGCGATGCCCTCTTCTGGCCTCCACGGTTACTGCACTCATGTGCACATACCACTGCCCCCCCCCACGGGCACGCACAAATACACATAATTAAAGATGAAAATAATTGGGAAGCAGATAATGGAACTCATCCAACTGGAGGAGCTGCTTTTCAAGATTCTGGACATTCTTCATAATTTAGACGTTTGGGTCAAACACGTGGTCCCCTGTGATGACTATTCTTGGTTGTCAACTTAACTGGGATGAACTAGAACCTAGAAATGGAGGGCGTGCTGGTGACCTGCATCTTGAGGCCGCACCTTCTCCTGGGGGCCTATATAAGGACGATGGGGGAGGAAGGGTCCATTCCTCACCCGCTTTCCCTCGCCTCCTCAGCCCATCCACTCCTTCTTTGGGATCCCGCAGAAGGGCCGAGACACCCGGACTTGTAGAACTGAGCGGCCACTAGACTCTGGGGCTTCCCATTCATGGCGAGCCATTGGAGGGCAGCCTATAAGTCATTTCAAGAAGTTCCCATGCATACTCACTCCAGAAGTTCTGTGACACGACTGATACACCCCACTTCTCTCTGTCCAGAGTGGGCATCAAACCCAGGGTCTTGCAAAAGCTAGGTGAGCACTTTACCCAATACAGCTACACCCAGCCCCTTTGACAGACATCTGACAGTGTGTGACACCAGGCCCAGCTGCCATCAATACGGACAAAGGATTGGTCCCCTGGTGTGGAAGTTGACCAGAGACACTGAGGGAGAAAATCAGGGTTCCCTGGTCCCCTCCTGCTAGCCACCTCTGCTCCTGTGCCTTCTTGTCCCTTCTTGTCCCCAAATACCCATCCTCACGCCATCATCCAGGAATTTCTCTCAACTCAGTCCTGACTTTGTTTATATGATTTTGCTCCCTGCTGGTCAAGGGAGGACAGTTTGGGATGTGTCCTTAAAGTTCCTTCCTGAGCCTGCTCCCTGGGGACGCTCACCCTCCCCAGGAGGAAGTTGCCGTACTGCAGGCCCATGTCACCCGTTCTTCCGGGCCTCCGTCTTTTGGTGAGTTGCTTGGGGAAAGGATGGGCTAGCTACAGAGCGCCTTTAGGCTGGAGTTAGAGATTAACACGGATGCATGCACGGTAGTGAGGGCTTTTAGGGGGCTTGCACCATTCCAGCATATCCATGTGCGTCATTTCCTGTGCTTACACACTCTCAGAATTCACATACAAAGCCTGGGATTCAGCTACTGCAAGAGCCCTAGCCCAGAACCACGCGGCGACAGGGCCGAGTTGTGGCGCAGCCTTGACTCCCCCAGTGAGGGGCTGGAGCCAGTGGCCTAGCACGGGAAATGTCTTGGGGGTCCATCCTCAATCATGAAAAAAAAAGAGAGAAAAAAATCAGAGACGTAGTTCCAAGACAGGTCTCGGCTACGCTGGGGGCTCTATGCCAGGCTGGGTTTTTGGTTTATTTATTTATTTAAATTTTTTTTTGGTTTTTCGAGACAGGGTTTCTCTATATTGTTTTGGAGGCTGTCCTGGAACTCGCTCTTGTAGACCAGCCTGGCCTCGAACTCACAGAGATCCGCCTGCCTCTGCCTCCCGAGTGCTGGGATTAAAGGCGTGCACCACCAACGCCCGGCTTGGTTTGTTTTTAAATAACTTAATTTTGTTTTATGTTCCTTGCCGTTTGGCCCGCGTGTGTGTCTGTGTGAGAGCGTCAGAGCCCGGGAACTGGAGTTACCGACAGGGGTGAGCCGGGAATTGAACCCCAGGTCCTCCGGAGGAGCGAGCGTCAGTGCTCATGACCACTGAGCCATCTCTCCGGCCCGAGACCCGGCTTTTTGGGAAAAAATTAATAACGATAATGATAAAAACCCAGAACTGACTTCCTAAGGGGCTGAGTCCCTCCTCCAACTTCAGACGAGAGTGAGTAAGCGACCAGGTCTGCGCGAGGACGCGGCGAGCGCTCATTAGACTTTAAATGGGGCTCCAACGAGGCGCCGCCCGTGGGCCGGGAAGCCGACGCAAGGGCGCGGTGACGCCAGCGACGTCGGGGCTCGGGTTCCGGCCACGCCCCCCACGAGCGGCCGTTTAACGGCCCCGCCTTCGGACGCCTCACTTCCGCTTTGCGTTTGCAATCCCCCCCGCCCTCCTCCCCCGCGCAACGAACGGACGTCGAGGCGGCGACGCGGCGACGTCACGGGGCGTCTCCGCCCCCGGCGCGAGCGTGGGAGACGCGCGCTCGTACGTAGGGACGCCCCGCCTTTACGCAGGCACGCCGCGGCCCAGCGGCGGGCGGGAGAGGCACGGCGAGGTCAGCGGCGCCCCGCCCAGTCGGCGAGGCTGCGCGTGCCCAGGGCGAGCGCCGAGATGGTGGTGGGCGCGTTCCCCATGGCGAAGCTCTTCTACCTGGGCATCCGGCAGGTCAGCAAGCCGCTGGCCAACCGCATCAAGGAGGCCGCCCGCCGCAGCGAGTTCTTCAAGACCTACATCTGCCTGCCCCCGGCCCAGCGTGAGTCTCTCCCCGCGGTGCCCCAGCCCTGCCATTCCCGACCTCGCTCGGGGGAGGGCGGGCTCGCTGGACCTGACCAATCCCGGCGCGAACCGGCAAAACCCTGGAGCCAATGGGGATGGCCTCTGCCGGAGGGGCGTGGTGCTTGTCTAATAGCGAAGGAGGGCGTGCGGTCGGGGCGTCGCCGCGCGTGTTGGGGAATGCAAGCCAATGGGGAAGAGGGCTTGCGGCGGTTGACGTCTACGACGGCCAATAGGACGAGGGGGAAAAGCCGGCAGGGGGTGGGGCTTACGTGTCAGTAGTTAGGAGCGGCGCGGGTAAGCCCACTCGGATCCCTCGCCCTACTCCGGGAATTCCATCCCGTTCCTCAGTTTCCCTGCTGCCCTGTGGGTGCTTGCCTGTCTCTCTGGGTTTAGACCACGGTGCTTACGGCTTAGTTTTACTCTGGGCCTGAGTTAGGGGCGAGATGGTGGTGGGATCTGGGGCCCTGGGGAGCAGCCCTGCATCCTGGCAACAAGATGAGCCCAGTATCACGGGCATCTTCGTACCCATCCATTCATTCGGTAGCTGCACCGTGCAGGCCTCTTGCGCTGGGTACTGGCAGATAGGGTCCTAATATGGCAGCGTTATCTCAGAACGGTCAGGGACCGCAGGCAGTCTCCGGGTGAGCCCAGGCAGCCTGAGACCTCACTGGCGTCGCAGACGCACCCAATAGGAGCCCCTGGCAAAGGCTTATCTGTCTCCGTGGAGCAGAGACGAGGGGGAAGGTTTTGTAACTTGCTTGGTCGGGAACTACCGTTCACCCGTCGTCCCGGATACCTTATGTATGATGGGCGTCTGTTTCGTACGAGGCCTGAGCTGTCCCTGCTTAAGAAGCGACAGGGTCTATGCCAGCACCTGTTTGTCAACCAAAGACCTATGCTGTGACAATCTAGATGGGATGGCAGAGCCCACTAGACACGTGACCTGGTGTGGAGTGGTACTTCCTGACAGGTGGGTGGGACCTTAGGAGAATCTCACCAGGCCACGGAGGGACAGGGACAGAGATGGCCCCAAGGGAAGGAACATGTACCAAGGCCAGCTGGCTAAGGGGAGGCTTGTCCTTTTTTCCTCCCCCTGTGTGTTTGGCAGTTCTTGGTCCTGTTGGCATTTGGACAAGGGTTGGGTTTTGAAGTCATGGGGGTGCACACTCATGTCCCAGTATTTGGGAGGTTGAGGCAGTAGAAGCAGGAGGCCAGGGCCAGCTTCAGATACCTCAGTGAGTTCAGCCTGTCTCACACCCACCACCACCAAAAGGAACGGCTGGCATCATGCGCTTGCAGTCTCAGCGCCTGGGAGGCAGAGGCAGGAGAATCGCTGCAAGTTAGGAGCTGGCCTCACTTCCACTGTCACTTCCAAGGTTCCCAGGATGCAGGCTGAGGGGACAGCATGAAGTCCACAGAAGAAGAAAGTGAGGCCTCTGGGGCAGGAGTGGGGTGCTGGGGTCACCCTCCATCACCGCGAGGCTGTGCCGGAGCCTGGATGTGGACTCTGGACTCCCGGGCTTGTTCAGCACTGGGACTGCTCTTAGCTTTGTAGTTGGAGAACAGTGTGGCCCCACCCCCAAACTGATGACTTGGGCGGATCACTAATCCCGCATGAGGGATAGTATGGAACAGTAGCTCTCGGTGGCTGTCACTGTGTTCTTGCAGTGACACCGAGTCCTCCTCAGCCACTGTCTGCAGTGTCCTTTCCCACTGTTTGTGTGGCCTCTGCACTGAGCGCTGCAGTTCTGTGAGGAGCAGGGAGATACAAGGAAATCTAGGTCTCGGCCAGGCAGCGGTGCGCACGCCTTTAATCCCAGCACTCGGAGCAGAGGCAGGAGGACTTAAAGTTCAGGACCAACCTGGGGAATAGAGAGTTCACGGCCAGCACATGTTTTGAGGCCCGGTTTGAAAGGAACGAGTGAAAAGAGATCGCTGGAGAGGCATCACTGCAGCAGAACACTTGTTACAGCACGGGGGGTGGGCGTGGGGCCAGGCGTCAGGACGGATACTTAACCGTGCCAGCACTTGAGGGAGGGGATGAGAGGGTGAGGAGTTCAAGGTCACCTGCAGTTAAATCTAGTTGAGGTCACCTGGGCTCCTTGAGGGTCTGCTGACTGTTCTCCTCCATTATGGCTGCCCGCCTTGTTTTTCATGAGGTTGATGCTGGCCCCCAGGGGTCCAGTGTGGGTTCCCCAGTTGAATTTGAGCCCTGTGTCTCTGGCAGGGACCCCACTGACAGAAGGAAGGAACATGACTAGGAATGCAGGAGGAGGAGGTTTGTTGTAGACGCGTAGGAGAGCGTAGCCAGAGGCAGGGACACCTGGGAGAGTCCCTAGTGGCCATGACCTTGAGACATGAGGAGATGGGGCAGGGAACCAGGTGCATCACCAGGAGGCCCAAAAGAGGAGATGAAAGGGACGGTAAGCTCAGTGGCTGTGTTCTATCGGAAGGTTAGCTGGGGAAGGCAGCCAGCCCTGGGCTGGAGAAGTTTAGGGTTCCGCCAGCCAGAAAGGGCCTTGTAACAAACAGGTGGGGACTGAAGGATCCGGGGAGAACCTGGTAGCCAACATCCCTTTGACATTTCTTTTAATGTAAGGGTGTGTGAATACATATTTTATTATTTTTTATTTTTATGTGTATTGGAGTTTTGCCATGGATATCAAGTCCCCTAGAACTGGAATTACAGACATTTGTGAGACATTGAACCCAGGTCCTCTGGAAGAGCAGTCAGTGCTCTTAACTACTGAGCCATCGCTCCAGCCCCTCCCCCCCTATGTTCTATGGCACCTCAGCCGTTTGTCCCAGGTTTGAAACCTAACACCCACAAAGTATGGTGTGTCCGTGTCTGTCTGGGGAAGGTGTGTGCATGTGTGGACATGTTCTCGGTGTCTGTCTGTCCCCCACTTGGGATGATGTCCTATGGTTATCGTGTCAACTGTGAGAGGAGCCCGTGCTTTCCTGTCAGTGGAGACTGCCCTGACAGCTTGTTTGGAGGTAGAGCTGACCGGACTCAGGCAGGAGAGGGGAGATGGCAGACGGTTCTGAGGTTCGAAAGTCTCCCCCCCCTCCCCGTGCCGGGTTCATGTTTTCTTTCATTCCGTGCTTCCCGTCTTCTCACTGCTAAGTGCCTGTGACTCAGAATTCCCAGTCAGTTCACCACGACTGTGCCCACCTGAGGTTCTTGGCACTCGGCAGGGTAGGCTTGCCCCTTGTATTGTGTTTACGTTTTTCTTGTTTGAAGATAGGGTTGGAACCATAGATGTGAGTCACCGTAACTGAAGGAAGACATTGGTTTTGTGTGAACAAAAACACTGGGCAAGTGGGTAGCATGGATAAAATTTAAGACATCACCTCTAAAATACAGTTAATGAAGCGCACGCCTTTAATCCCAGCATTTGGGAGGCAGAGGCAGGCGGATCTCTGAGTTTGAGGCCAGCCTGGACTACAGAGCCAGTTTTAGGACAGCCAGGACTACATAAAGAAACCCTGTCTCCAAAAACAAACAAAAAGTAGGGTCTCACTGTGTAGCCCTGGCTGGCATGGAACTATGTGGACCAGGCTGGTCTCGAACTCATAGAGATCTCCCCGCCTCTGCCTCCTCAGTGCTGGGATTGTGTGTGTCAGTGTTCTCAGTTACTCAGGATAACCAAAGGAGAGGGTCACTTCAGGGTGAAATTAGACCTCTCGGGCAGCTGGGAGAGAGGTCCTGCCTTAATGGACTGAACCTCCAATAGCTGTACAGAAGCTTTTTTATTGATTGTTACACAAAAGTTGTTTTGTGGGTAAAACAAGTTCCTCATAGCAAAGCCCCTGATCTAATCTATGTTTCAAACGTCACACCACGCACCTGTAGTCCTTATTGTGGCACTGTTTGCAGTACTCAGGTGTGCCAGGGCCGTCTTGTGACGAAAGTCACGCCACGGCTGTAAAGCGCTTTCAGAAAAACAGCTCTAGAGATAAGAGAACAAACTGTTTTCCACCATGACTTCAGTCTAACAGCTTTTTCGTTCTAATGTTGCCCCAAGATACAATGCTCCATGATTTCCTGCTACGGGTGTGTCACCGCACCTGGCTGCCTGCCCCTTATCCACACAGCTGAGCGGACAAGAAGCCCTCCAGCCCCGAGGCCAGCCAGGTAGTTCCTGCCTGTCCCCAGGAGGCTACACTCCTGGGAGGAAGAGAGGCCTAGCATCTGGTCCAGTTCCTTGGTGCGCTGTGCGATGCAGGCAGAACTCTTTCTTTTGTTCTTTTTTGAAGGTTAGAAGACAGGGTCTTGTACAGTAGCCCAGGCTGGCCTGGGCCTGGAGCTTCAGAGGTCTTTCAAGTGTTAGGATTGTAGACACGCACCACAGTGCCTGACTGAAAAGTTCTCTCTTTCTCTAGCTCCCGTGCGTGTCAAAGAGTGTTATCGATGCGTCCAGGGAAGCTGTAGGTGACTGGGCAGGAAGGAACCCCCAGTTCATTTATGCTTATCCCTTTCCAGCATACAGCTCATTTTCCTAGCTTGCCACACACAGCAAGCAAGGCCACAGTCATTCAAAGATGTCCACATTGACATTAGTTGTATTTTCAACCCTGTAACCTAATAGTTGAGGCAGACGAGGTAGATAAAGAAAAGAGGTTATTTAGCTGAGAGTCGGCAGCACTTGTGTCTGCTTGACTCTTTTGATGGTCTTCGTGCTGGTAGAGTCCCAGGGTGTCACTCTATTTGTGGCTCCTCTTCAGCCCTTGGGCTCCATCATAGCGATCTTAGGATCTAACGTCTTCACTGTCTAAGTCTCCACTCTCTTAACCGCTAACTTAGAACTCCAGGCAGTCAGGCAGGAGGATCTCAAGTCCCTTGCCGTCCTGGGCTGCGTAGTGAAATAATATCTCAAAACCCAAAGGAAGGCTGGGTGGTGTCGCACGCCTTAGTCTCAGTACTCGGGAGGCAGAGGCAGGGGGATCTCCGTAAGTTCGAGGTCAGCCTGGTCTCCAGAGTGAGTTCCAGGACAGCCTCCAAAACATTACAGAGAAACAAACAAAAACAACCAAAGCAAGAGCCAGGTGCAGGGCTCACACCTGGTGGTCCCACCACGTAGGAGGTGGAGGCAGGAAGTTCAGGAATTTAAGGCCAGCCTGGGCTACTTGATACCTTAAGAAACAAATATTAAAAAGGGAAGAAAGGCTAGTGCCGGTGTAGCCCAGGGGTTGGGTGCTTGCTTAGCATGCACAGGGCCCCGAGCCCCGTCCCTAACAGCGCACACCGGCAAACAGAGAGGGTGTGCAGTGTGTGTTCTCTAACCCGGCACCGGGGAGGCGGGTGGGCCTCTGTCAGCTGGAAGCCACGCTAGGCTACATACCCAGACCATCCAGGGCTCTGTGACGAGACCCTGTCTCAAAGACAGACGGGGGGGGGCACGGCAGGCAGACAGACACCTGATTAAGTACAGCTGCCCAAGAGTTGGCTGAGCAACAAGTAGACGACCTGCAGGAGCAATGTGGCTCTGTGGGCACTGCCGGCCTGGGCGGCCTGGGGAGGCACTGGCATTCTTATTCTTAATGGTATCCAGAGAAAGTCACTTCCCCAAGTCTATTTATATCTTGACAGTGGTACATCAGCTCCAGCTTGTGGCCACCAGGCTGTGGCTGGTGACCTCCAAACATTCAAGATGCTCTCCTTAAAAGAAACGGTGAGAGCGGTTTTTCTCTGTGTGCGCGCACGCATTTATCATAATTACTGGTTATGCATTTTGCTACCATAATATACGGCTATATTGTAAGTATTTTAAAAAACCAATTAGAAAGGGTAGCATTAACCTTTTTGTTTTTTGTTTTTCCAGACAGGGTTTCTCTGTTGTGCCTTGTCTGTCCTAGAACTCAGTCTGTAGACCAGGCTGACCTTGAACTCTTGAGATCCACCTGCCTCTGCCTCCTAAGTGCTGGGATTACAGGTGTATGCTTTATTAATTATATTTTAGAAGTGATTTTTAAATTTTATCCATGCTACCCACCCACCAGTGTCCTTGTTCACATAAAAACAGTGCTTTTCCTTCAGTTATGGTGGCTCACATCTATAATTCCAACCCTCAGAAGTCTTGAGGCAGGAGGATTGCTGATAGTTCAAGGCCAACTTAGGCCAAAGAGCAAAACTCTGCCTCAAAAAAAAAAAAAACCTAAGTAGGTGATCATTGTGTGTCCCCGAGCAGGTCTGAGCTGGCATTTGGATGCCACCCCCAACTCTCGCCGCCGGCCTGGGTGGTACACTCACTCCTACAATCCTAGCTACTCGGGAGGTTGGAGCTGGAGGATTGTGAGTTCAAGACCAAGCTTGACTAGTGAGCCTGCCTGAGAATAAAGTTTTTAGCCAACGGGTCTAGGTGGCTTACCTGACGTTTGAGAAGCAGGAGAACCAAGAATTTAAGGTCCTCAGCGACTGAACAAGTCTGAGGTCTCCTGGGCTACGTGCAACAGGGCAGGGCATAGCCGTGTGCCTGACCCGCCTGAAGGCCTGGCTTCCACCTCCAGTGCTACAAATAAACAGGCAACCGCCTGGTGAGGGCTGATGGGTTTACAGCCCAGTGTGGAGAGTCTCCTTGCCCGGCTGCTGACAGTACTCGGAACAGACAGGAGAGGGCGCCCGAGTTGCTTCCTTGGCTCTGTCCCCCGGTCGGGTTCGCTCTGTCTGGATGGCAGGCTTGGGAGGCTGGCGGTACAGCTGACTCCCTGGTGTTTTACCCCTTCTCACGTTCTCTGGAAACCAGCCAGGAAATCTTCACCATGCCTGGACTCATACCTCCTGCTGGCTAGACAGCAGGCCCAAAGGAAAACACCTCTAGGTGGTTTTGTGGCTCTGTCTAACTCTTCCTGAGTTTTTTTTTTTAATTCAGACAGTTCTCCTCCTGACCTCACTAAGACTGCTGGAGCTCTGAGCACCATGCTTCTTATTTCTTTTCTTTTAATTGAGAAGTCTCTCTTTTAGATTTGTTTATTTTATGCATGTGCCTGTTTTACCTACATGTATGTTTGTGCCCTACATGCGTGCCTGCTGCCTGGCAGTTCAGAAGGGAATACTGGATCTCCTGAAACTGGCGTCATGCAGTTGGGAGCTGCCTAGCAGCGTGGGTGCTGGGAACTGAACCCGGGTCTTCCAGAGGAGCAGCCCACTTAACCACAGCCGTCTCTGAAGCCATGCTCTGCATGTGTCAGGAGAGACCCACGGGTGCAGCTTAGTGCCAAAGTGTGCTTTAGGCCCGAGGTTCAGTGCCCGGCACTGGGGGAAGGAAAGTGACAGCCATTGGCCAGGTATGGCGGCACATGCAAGTCCAGCGCTTGGGAGGTGGAGGCCGCAGGATCAGGTGTTCAGGGTCCTCAGCTCCCAGCAAGTTCCAGGCCAGCCTCTGCTGTGTGAGAACTTGGCTTAAAAGGGAGGGGGCTTGTCGTGAGGGACGGAGAAGACACTTCTGAAGGTGGAGAGTGTTCTTTCGGGCCCTTCAGAGGCTACTGTGTCCTGGTCATGTGCCACCCCGCTGTGGGGAAGAGAGGCCTGGCCCTTGGTTTTGAGGCGGGGGTCTTACTGGCTCAAGCTGGTCTGAGGCCGTCTTCTTCCTCGGCCTCCTCAGCGCGGGAATTACCGGCACGAGCCAGCACGCCCTCCACTGTGGCAACTTTTTTTTGTTTTGTTTTGTTTTGTTTTTTGAGACAGGGTTTCTCTGTGGCTTTGGAGGCTGTCCTGGAACTCGCTCTGTAGACCAGGCTGGCCTCGAACTCACAGAGATCCGCCTGCCTCTGCATCCAAATGCCAGGATTAAAGGTGTGCACCACCAACACCCAGCCACTGTGGCCACTTTTAAGCCCACAGATGAAGAAACTGGGGCTTCGGGACAAGAGGTGACTCCGCGCGGGCTCCAAGCCAGACATTCTGAGTCTCGGTGGCCACAGTGCTCGAGGGCCCAGCTCCTGCTCCGTTCTTGCAGGTAGCATCTCTGCTGTCTCCAGTCAGAGTGCTTGCCCACCCTGGGATGAGCCAACACCCTGTGAGCCAGGCCTGGAGCAACTCCGCCCCTGGCTGCTGCTCCGTTCTTGCAGTGGGGAGCAGACAGGTCTGTGTGGAGTCCTGACCAGTCACATAGCAAGCGAGCATCAAGCGCAGGACTGGAACCCAGGACCACCCAGCCCCAGGCACACTGAGCCCCTGGCCTCTCTGCGCTCCAGAACTCCCAGGCCTTGGCTCTGCTACACCCAGCTGGCCTGCGCAGTCTGGTGGGGAGCACAGGCAGAGGCCATTAGTAGTCACTCACTCCTGCCTTTAGTGCCTGTGTGCTGGGAGCTCTTCCGGAGGAAGGACCGCAGGCCGGTGACACAGGCGATGTCTGTGCCGTGCACACCCGTGCTCGCAGCCTCCAGAGGTGGAAGCAGGAAGCTCAGGAGGCCTTCAGGGCCAGCCTTGGCTACGCAGGGCGTGTGTCCATGTGCCTGTCTGTGTGTCTGTGTGCCTGATGGCGCTGGAGGCCGGAAGGCGGCTTGGAAGCTCTGGGGCTGGAGTTACAAACTGGGCACTGGGAATCGAGCCCGGGTTCGGAAAAGCAGCCAGCGCTCTTAACCACTGAGCCATCTCTGTAACCTGTCTTTTGTTTTCCTGAGGCAAGTTCTCACTATGTACCCAAATCTGAACTCATACCGTGATCCTCCTGCCTCAGGCTCCCATGCTGTGCCACCATGCCAGGCTTTAGAGTGAGCCTTGAACTGACTGGGACGCGTCTAGGAAGGGACAGCCAAGGCAGGGGCTACTCAGAGCCATATGATAATTTACCAACCAGTGACAACGGTGATTACTTAAAATATGCTGTCCATTATCTTGACAAATGATACTCGGTGTTTATTGTGATCCTGACTTTGTGAATGAGGAATATTCCATAGAGAATGAGTCCCCAAAGCAGCCTAGGCTGAAAAATAAGTCCTTCTGGGTCCCAGGCTGCTTCACTGGAGCTTAGTTAGTAATATTTGATTTTTTGTATGTATATTCTATTTTTTTATAATTTATTTTTAGGCCTGGAGAGATGGCTCAGAGATTAAGAACACTGGCTGCTCCAGAGGTCCTGAGTTCAATCCCCAGCAACCGCATGGTGGCTCACAACCATCTATAGTGGGATCTGGTGCCCTCTCCTGACATGTAGGCAGAACAGTACATGTAAATAAAAATTTTTAAAAATAATAAAAGAAAAGATTTATTTTTATATCCTCACCTGGCAAGGGAGATACCATGATCATGAAGGTAAGGTTTTCCAGAGAGAGGGTTACCCATCACACCCCGGGTGTGCTGGCCCTGCAATTTCCCCAAATGTGGGGAACTCGACTGCATAATTGGTGAGTGGCGGGCTGTGTTCACGCTCTCCCCGCAAAAAAGATATATGTTCATTTCTTTGTGTGTATGACGTTTTGTCTGAATGGATGTCTGTGCACATGCTTGCAGTGGACGCTGTGGGTCGGGAATTACAGACAGTTGTGTGTGCCTTGTGGGGCAGGGAGTCGAGCCTGGGTCTTCTGGGAGAGAAGTAAGTGCTCTTAGCCGCTGAGCCGTCTTCCCAGCCCCGTCTATATAGTCTTTAAAGTGTGTTTGGTTTTGGTTTGGCTTTTCCAGACAGGGTTTCCCTGTGTAACAGCACTGGCTGGCCTGGAGCTCACCGTGCGTGCGTGCGTGCGTGCGTGCGTGCGTGCGTGCGTGCATGCGTGCGTTCGTGTTCGAGTGCGCGAATGCCATAGGTGTGCTTAGGGAGGTTAGAGAGTGTGTTCTCCACCATGCGGCTCGGGGGTTGGGTATTCAGGCTAGCTGGTGGTCATCTTTACATATGTACCGTCTTGCCGCCCGACCCCTGACTGTATTATTATTGAGATATAAAATGCACGTTAACACTAAGGGCAGGTCCAAAGTGTACAGAGAACCGGTCTTGAGGGCACGGTCCTGCAATTGCAGCTCTCAGGAGGATTCTGCCCCAGCCTGGATTATATAGTGAGCCTCTGCCTCAACGTGCAATAAACAGGAACAGGAGCCACGGCTCGGTGCTTAAGAGCACTGGCTGCTCGGAGGACCCAGGGTGGTTGCTGTTTTGTTTGTTGTTTGTTTTTCAAACCGTTAGGCTTGTTTTTCTGTATTTTTTGTTTTACATGCCAATCCCAGTTCTCCCTCCCTTCCCCCCCATCCACTCCTCAGAGAAGGTGTGGCCTCCCTTGGGGAGGCAACAAAGTCTGTCACATTTCATTGAGGCAAGACCAAGGCCCTCCCCCCTGTATCTAGGCTGAGCGGGGTATCCCTCCATAGGGAACGGGCTCCAGAAAGCCAGTTCATGCACTAGGGATGAAGCCTGGTCCCACTGCCAGTGGCCCATAAACTACCCAAGCCACACGCCTGTCACCCGCTTTCAGAGTGCCTAGTTGGGTCCCATGCACGTTCCCCAGCTGTCAGTCCTGAGTCAGTGAGCTCCACTTGCTCAGGTCAGCTGTTTCTGCGGGTTTCCCCATCAAGGTCTTGACCCCTTTGCTCATATTATCTCTCCAGAGGACCCAGGGTTAATTCCCAGCATCCACATGGCCGCTCATAGCTGTCTGTTACTCCAGTTCTAGGAGACCTGACACCCTCACACATACGTTCATGAAGGCAAAACATCAATGAACATAAAATAAAGATAAATAAATTCAGAGAGAAAAGCAGAAAACAAGTAAAAAAGAAAAGACCAAAACTACAGAGAAACTCTGTCTCGAAAAACCAAAAAAAGAAAAGAAAAAAAAAAAAAAAAAGAAAAGGCCAGCCTGGTCTGCATAGTGAGTTCCAGGCCAGCCAGGGCTACACAGTGAGAGCATGTCTCAAAAAACAAAACAAAAAACCAACGTAATAAACAATAATAAAAACTAAAATGAAGGCAGGCATAGTGGTGCATGCCTATGATCCCCTCAGCTTGAGAGGCTGAGGCAGGAGGATTGCTACAAGTTCAAGACCAGCGTAGCTCTACATGGTGGATTCCAGATGAGCCAGGCATAGTGAGGCCATCTCAAAAAGAAAAGGCTGTGTTGGAAGTGATTCAGAAAGGAGCTAGCCTGGGCTCCTGCTCTCCCATGCTCCTCAAGGCTGTCTCCAGGGCTGAGGGGAAGCAGGGCCAGTGAGGGGAGAGCTCTGCCCCAGGAGCACTGAGAACCTGCGATTGGAGCCTCCCGACCCTCAAGAGGTACCCAGTGTCTCAGCTGGGCTTTCTGTGGCGTCTCCTCCTCCTCCCGGGGTACGTGGGCGACGGTGCCAGGGAGGAAGACAGCCAGCCGCTCTGTGGTGACCCAGGGAGCTGCAGAGGGAGCTGGGTGTAGCTGCTGGGGCTTTACACCTGTGTGTTCTTGACTCGGAGCGGCTGCTTGTGGCCGTCAAGGACATGGCCTCCACCTAGGACCTCTTCTGCCTGTGCTGCTCTCTGGAATCTTCCTGTGCTTTGAAAGACGCCCTGGACTGAGGCCTGATCCTAGTGGAGCAGGACTATACCCCAGCTACTCGGGAGGCAGAGGCAAGCATGTCAGGAATTCAGGGCCAGCCTGGGCTAGATCTGGAAAAAAAAGTGATTGGACATAAGGTCCATGCCTGTCATCCAGCCTTGGGAAGTGGAGGCACAAAGATCAGAAGTTGAAGGTCATCCTTGGCTACATAGGGAGTTGAAGGCCAGAATGAGCTACGTAAGATCACGTCTCACATTCACGTAGACAGAAGGAAGATGGGCGTGGTCTCGGGTGTGTCAGGCATGCATGAGACCCTGGGTTCTGATCTGGGGAGAGAAAGCCACAGGTGGAGAGGCATGTGTTGTCCCCTGGGTGAAGCAAGGGACAGATCTTGCTTAAGTCAGCCCCTACGCCCTCCTTGGTCTCTGACTCCAACCAGGACAAGAAACTGGGGGGCCGGGGGTGTCTTCGGAGCACACCTGACCTCTGTCTCCCCTACAGTGTACCACTGGGTAGAGATGCGGACCAAGATGCGCATCATGGGCTTCCGGGGCACAGCCATCAAGCCGCTGAACGAGGACGCAGCGGCCGAGCTGGGCGCTGAGCTGCTGGGCGAGGCCACCATCTTCATTGTGGGCGGAGGCTGCCTGGTCCTGGAGTACTGGCGCCAGCAGACTCAGCAGCGCCACAAGGAGGAGGAGCGTCAGGCAGCCTGGAACGCGCTGCAGGACGAGGTGGGCCGCCTGGCGCTGGCCCTGGAGACGCTGCAGGCCCAGGCCCAGGCAGCGCCCTCTCTGAGCGCCCTGGAGGAACTGCGGGCCGAGCTGCAGGAGGTGCGGGCCCAGGTCTGCAACACACACGCGGCTCCCAAGTGCCACGCAGCGTCTTGCAAGAAATAGCCAGCCGCTGGGGCCTGGACTTGCATGTGGCCGTGAGCCCCCAGCAGGGCCTTCTCCCCACACTGCCTGGCCTGGCCCAGCAGAAGCCACCGGGACCTTGAAGCAGCTGTGACACATGGTCACATACCACATGACAGAATCCGAGCATTTCCCCCAGGGAGCATCGCAGCAAAAGCTGACTCGGAGTACTCACCCCAATCAGGAGTTTCGTTGGACTTGAGGCTCTGCCACCCCGTCTCCCCGCTGTCCTGGCAACAATGGAAGCAGCCCTCAAGCCTAACGGGGCCTGGTAGACAGGTCACCCGCCCATCCCTGGAGCGCCTTCTGCCTTTGGTGGGTATGGGCGTCAGGCCAGGGAAGCCTCTGCTCCCGTGGAGGTCCCCTCAGCCCTCAGCCTGTGGTGTCAGCCCTCCCTTGGTGCGGCTGTCCTGGCTGCTGTCACCACTTCCCTGTCCTCGGCGTCCTTGGGCCTGGTGTCCAGTGACAAGGTGTGTCCTCCTGTCATTCTCCAGTGGCATTTCTCAGGCCTGTGGGTTAGGTGTCACCCCACATCGGTCTGCACCCTCCCCACTCCTGGAGCCCCGGGTCTCCCACCTCCCTACCCCCAGATGTGACACGTTCCTAGGAATGTGGTGCAGGACACAGAGTCCTCCCACAGTTCTGGAAGCCAGCAAGGGAGGGAGGTCAGGGTGTGGGCCCCTCCCCCTTCTGACCTCAGGGGCTCCAAGCCTTCTGGGCTGGTTCCTCTTGCCTTCATGTGGCCTTCCCCCCCCCTTCTGTCTCTTGGACACTGCCCTCAATACCAGGCCCCTACATCCGGGTGACCAGGTGGAAAGATCCGTAATTGCGTGTCTAAGGCCCTGTTTAAATGGGGATACTCTGACAGGCCCCAAGGTTAGCTTGGGAGGCCCTCTGTTCCGAGTGTTAACTACCCTCCTCCGCCGTCCTCAGAGTGCGCAAGGCCACGCTGGGCTCCAGAAGGATCGTGGCCGCAGTGGTCACCGTTGTGGCTGTCAGTCCCTGATGTTAGGAGCCCCCAAATAAGGAGGCGTCCCAAGGACACATAAGTGGCATAATTAATATGAACCTGCACACTGGGCCAGTATTCATTAATAACAGAGAAGAGTGGCTGTGGCAGCTCACGTCTGGGATCCCAGAGGCTGCGGCAGGAGTGAGCCCGAGTCCCATTGTGAGTTCCGAGACAGCCTGTCTCAAAAAAGAGAAAGAAGAAAAGACAAAACCTTGGAGGAAAGCCAGAAAAGGTGTTGGCTCTGATGGGAAAGGGGCCAAGACTCATCCTGTGAGCTCTTTCCCATAGTGGTAAACTGAGGCCCACGTGGAGGGAAGCTGAGGGACTTGGCCAAGACGCCACAGCTCAGGAGAGACAGCCACATAGGGAGGAGGGGACCGCATGGTTGAAGCTGTAGGACAAGGTGAGGAGGGGGCCTGGCCTCTTTCCAAGGGCCAGAGGCACTGAGTTTCCGTTCTTATCAGAAGAGCCCGAGGCCACACCTGAGAGCTCTGAATGTAGGGAACAGATCCATCCACCTGGCCTTTGTCCCCAGAGGGTGAACATGACCCATTCTCAGAATTCACCAGGCTTGCTTCATTCAGAGACATCAATTCCTAGACGAGGGAGAAGTTGGTGTCTTTAAATGTGGGAGTGGCTGAGTTTGGTGCCGTCTGAGAGAAAAATGCAAAGGACAGACAGACTGCTGGATGAGGGAGGACAGAGGGTGGAGCCAGGGGAGCCGCTCAGAGCCTGACTGCCATGGTTACCCCTGAGGTCCAGTCTAGCACTCACAGCTCCAAGACCCTGCCCTGGGTCAGGCCACAGCAGTTATGGCAAAGCCAAGGCAGGTCAGTCTTACTGCAATAGGACAACTTCCCTGTTCTTAGTTCCCTGAAGAACCCCACAAGAACGTTTTCCCTGACGTGAATGTCACCTTCAGACCACCCAAGTATGCAAGTAGGCCTGTGGGCCTCTCCTGACCTGGTGGAGCCTCAGGATCCTGATGCATGTGGACATGTTGGGGCCAGTGAGTGCCCTCACCCATGGTGGCAGTGTGGGTGTGTGGTTCCAGAAGCTTCCACAAGACAGGAGGTCAGAGCTGCTTTCATGGCTCTGCCGTCCTACTCGCTGCTGTGTTACATATTTCCCGAGTGGGGAGGAGGGTGAGAATAAATTTATTAATGAGGCTGCTTGTCTTCAGGCTTACTTGTGTGTGTCCAGTTTATTTGTGTCCATTTTTCATTGAACAAATGTCCAATAGACTTAACAAATGGAAGTCATTTCCTCCAAGCCTGATGACCTGAGTTGAATCCCCAGGATTCGATGTTAGAGAGAACTGACTCCGTCAGGCTGTCCTCTGACCTCCGTGTTCACATTGTAACGTACACACAACTATAAACACACAATAAATAAATACATAAGTAAGATGCAATGAACATTTTTTAAAGTCCAGGTTGGGGGTGTCATATGCCTGTAACCCCAGCACTTGACGGTCCTGCTAAACAAGAAAGGCTTCGTGTTCAAAGGGGCTACATAGGAAGATGCTGTCTAAACTTCCCAGGACTGCAGCTGGCATGGTGGCACGTGCCTGAGTCTCCGCACTCGGCAGAGTCGAGAATTCAAGGCCATTGTCCTCCACAAGTGAGCCTGGGGCCGCCTGGGCTCTGCGAGACTTTGTCTCAAAAACAAACCAAAAATTAATTTTAAAGTCCAATCCTTATGAATCGGGCAGTGGTTACCCTAGCCCGCCTAGTCTACAGGGTAAGTGTCCGGATAGCCAGGGCTACCCAGAGAAACCCTGTCGAAAAAAGAAAAATCCAACCAACCGGAAAAGCTGCCCTTTGTTTCTGCTGCCGTTTGAGGAGGATTCACGGGTTGCCCACTGTGTGCCCAGCCCTGTTCTTTGTCATGCTGGGTGCCCAGCGGAGCCCTGGTCAACTGCAGCCCCAGCCTCGTGGATTTACAGCCCGGTGGGAAACAACTACGCATGCTCTGTTCTCGGTGTTGTCTGCCCTACCCTGGTTATGTGGCTAGATGGGGCTGGACTGGACCCAGACCTCTCCCCTCCTGAGTGACTCTGGGCTTCAGGGTACAGCAGACAGAGCCCCGTTCACACCCCTCCCACAGCCTGGACAAATGTCAAGGGCACTGCCTGTCCCATCCCTGGCAGGCCCTGCTGTCCCTATGTTGGTTTCATTGTCGGACAAGCTCTTGCTTGCAGGAACCAAGATGTTGGAGAGTCACCCCAGAGGAGAAGGAATCTCACACCAGCTCCGGCCAGTTCCCCTGGCCCCAGGGCCACCCCTTGGCTGGCCTCAGGGCACTGTGTGCAGACGAACAGGAAGAGCCTGCCTAGCAGCCGGGGTGCCACCCTACCAGCTGGGTACATGCTCGCTGAGCGGCTGTGTCCCCATGAGCCAGCAAGAGACAAAGACAGCGTTACTGCCATGGAGCTGGCTCTCCAGTGCGGGGGCAAAGGGCTGATGCTTCGGAGTAGGCATCGTGTACAGTTCTTGTCTGGCATGCCTGAAGCCCTGGATCCAGTCCCCAGCACTGCTTAAACTGTGCCTGGCAGCCTGACACTCTGGAGGGACATCAGGTTCAAGGTTGAGAACTCGGGGGAGACTCCGGTGAGAAGAAACTGCAGTCTTGACTGCAAGGCTTAGCAGACTTGGCCCCTGAGCCAAATCAGTCAATAAAGGTTTATTAAAACGGCTGTGTTCACTTCACTTTTCACGTTATTGCTGGCCACTTGAGCAGAAAGCAGTTACCCACTGTCCCGTCACAGAAGAGGTTGGCTGACTCCACTCAGCAAGGGCCCCCTCTGCGCAGGAGAGCTGAATGTGGTAGCACACTCAGCACTCGGGAGGCAGAGGCAGGAGGATATCTGTGAGTTCCAGGTCAGCCTGAGCTATGCAGAGAAACCCTGTCTCAAGACGAGAGAGAGAGAGCGCGCGAGCGAGCCAGCCTCTAGAACAGAAGGTCATACGTAGGGTCTCTAAAGACTACCCCCCAGTCACACGTTAGCCCCTCCCTCTTCTTTCTGTGTCCCCCTCAGTCCCCACAGAAGCGAGGAAGGAACTGAGCTTCCATCGAAACCCTTGAGGAGGAAGAGTTTCTGTAGTCCATCAAGAATACATTGTATAATAATTCGGTTCTCCCTGTATGCAGATCACAGTGTTGGGTAATTTGGGGCACGTGCATACATGTAATAACATTGTGTGTGGTGTTGTGTGTATGTCTCTGGAATGACAGTTTGGTGAGGTCATCACCTAGCAGTAAGTACGTCCTACTATGCCGTTTATTGATAATCCAGTTCATGAGGAACCGTATTGGGTTGGAGAGATGGCTCAGCAGTTAAGAGCTCTTGTTAGTCTTGCTGAGACACCAAGTTCAGTTCCCAGCACCAGACAGTGGTTCACAGCCATCCCTAACTCCAGTTCCAGACATACACATGGTACACAGACAGACATGCAGTCATCCGTACACATAAAATGATATGTAAATGTAGTGAGTCTTCCTCTGCCCCGCCAGCCAGCTCCCAAACAACCACATGGAGACTCACTACTAATAATGAAAGCTCGGCTGATAGTTTAGTCTTGTTTTTGTTAGCTCTTTTTTTTTTGGTTTTTTGAGACAGGGTTTCTCTGTGGCTTTGGAGGCTATCCTGGAACTCACTCTGTAGACCAGGCTGGCCTCGAACTCACAGGGATCCGCCTGCCTCTGCCTCCCGAGTGCTGGGATTAAAGGCGTGCGCCACCACCGCCCGGCTTTGTTAGCTCTTATAACTTAACCCATTTCTATAATCTATGTACTTTTACATGGCTTTGTTACTTTTACTGTGTCCCGGAGTCTCTGCCCTTCTTCCCATCATGCTCTGTGCCTGGAAATACTGGCCGTTAAGCATTTTATTAAACCAGTCAGAGTAACACATCAACAACAAATCAATATTTAAAAAAAATATAAAGTCAGGTGTGATGGCATGCGCCTTTAATCCCAGTACTCAAGAGGCAGAAGCAGATGGATCTTTGGAAGTTCAAGTCCAGCATGGACTACAGAGCAAGTTCCAGGACACCCAGGGCTGTTACACAGAGAAACCTTTTCTCAAAAAAAAAAAAGCCAAAACCAAACAAGACACTATATTAATTTGTGTGTGTGTGTGTGTGTGTCTATACGTGCATGTGTGTGTTCTGTGCACCTAATATGTATTCTAAACATTAAACTGCCCTGATGTGACAGCACATACCTCAATCAGCTCTGACTGAGACAGGACAATTGTCACAAGTTTAAGTTTGAGCAGCCTGTGTGTGGGGTTCACACTTGTAATTCTACACTGGGCAAGTGGAGACAGGAGGGTCTGGAGTTTTTAAGATTTTATTTATTATGTATACAGTGTTCCACTGCATGTCTGCTTGCAGGCCAGAAGAGGGCACCAGATCTCATCACAGGTGGTTGCTGGGAATTGCACACAGGACCTCTGGAAGAGCAGCCAGTGCTCTTAACCTCTGAGCCATCTCTCCGGCCCTGAGGATCTGGAATTTTAAGATCATTGTCAGTTACATAGCAAGTTTGAGGCCAGCCTGTGCTACATGAGAGCCTGTGCCCACCCCCCCACCCCCCACACACACACACGCGTGCGCGCACACACACACCAAAAATGTTCTTAGTGGTGCACACCTGGTATCCCAGCACTTGGAAAGTAGAAATAGGAGGATCAGGGAATCAAGGATAGCCTGGGCTAAGTAGCCCTTGAACTCACTAAGTGGTGAGTTAAGTGCCAATTTGGGTTACATGAGACCCTGCCTCAAAATACAGAAACAAGCAGGCGTTGGTGGCGCACCTTTTAATCCCAGCACTCGGGAGGCAGAGGCAGAGGCAGGCGGATCTCTGTGAGTTCGAGGCCAGTCTGGTCTCCAGAGTGAGTTCCAGGACAGCCTCCAAAACAATACAGAGAAACCCTGTCTCGAAAAACCAAAAGAAAAAAAAAAAAAAAACCACACAGAAACGACGCAACAATACAACCATAAAAACCCCGCAAGCGCGGTGGGTATGTCTGCACACGTGGTTATGCAGGAAGGGACAGAGTCACGGAGTCTGGGGGCTCCAGCGCCTGGGGCCACAGCAAGGGCACAGCATGACTGCAAACGAGGGGAACGTGGAGACCCATGTGTCCACATCCGAGCTCTGCGCCCGTGTGGGCAGCCAGCGGGAAGAGCGGACTCCAGGTTAACACCGTGAAGGCGTGTCGTCACTAACGAGCAGTGCCCGGTGCCCAGTTGCCTTTGCCGGCTGAGGTGCACACGGCCGTCTGCCTGACACATTCCATCCCAGGAAGCCCAGCAGCCAGGTGTAACTGCAGATCTGTCACCCCAGCCGGAGGCCGAGAGGCAGCAGGTCAAGACCAGCCAGGGCTGCCTGGTGAGAGCCTGTCTCAAAAAGAAAACAGACAATAGCCTTTGTAGCTGTTTTGGTGACCTCAGGTTACAGACTCGAACTCCACGTCCCTGTTGCACCTGCTCAGGTGGCCCCTGTCACCGATGAGCCAGATGGGTTTGCTGAGGGCCACTGAACCCAGAAAAACACTTCTGCTTACAGGCTGCTGCGGAGACCTCTGGCTAGGCCGTGGGTGAGGGGACAGCCTCCTGTGGGAGATAATGCTCTGGTCACATCTGCTCATCCGGAGTTTGCAGGCCAGCTGAGGAGAGCCGGTAGCGCCTGTTTCCCTCAGATTCCTCTGGATCTCTGCAATGTCCATCCCCCCAGGGCAGGGAGCAGGGCCCCTCAGGAGTAGATTCCTGTGACCTGCTGTTACACAAGGAAGGAACCATCGAAAGATTTCTTAAGTGCCCAGCCAGAGTCACCAGAACATTGGAGTTTCTGTGGTCAGTATGAGGAGATCAGTTACAATCAGGAACTATGGTTGAAAACTCTAGCTGGGCTGGGCGTTGGTGGCGCACGCCTTTAATCCCAGCACTCGGGAGGCAGAGGCAGGCGGATCTCTGTGAGTTCCAGGCCAGCCTGGTCTGCAAAGTGAAAAACCCTGCCTCGAAAAACTAAAAAAGAAAAGAAAAGAAAGGCTGGGTGGTGGTGGCGCACGCCTTTAATCCCAAAGAAAAGAAAAGAAAGAAAGAAAAAGAATAAAAACTCTAGCTGGCTGCAATAGTACATTTCTGGAATTCCAGTACTTTTGAAGCTGAGGCAGGAGGATAGCCTGGGCTACATAGTTGCAAGATTCTGTCTTAAAACAATGAGGGAGAGCAAAATGACTGCAAGGATAAAAGACCTGAGTTCAACTCCTGGATGGAGCAGGGTTGAAGGAGAGAAGAGACTCCCTGCAGGTTGTCCTCTGACCGCACGACAAGGGCACATAGTCAAAGATAAATAAACGTAAGGGCTAGGGAAGGCTGGAAAGATGGTTCAGGGTCAACACATGGCAGAAGAGTTGTCCTCCGACTCCACAGTCTCCAAATGGCACATTTGACACGCAAACCAATAGTGAGTTCAGTGAAGATAAGCGGAATGAAAATAAAATAAAAGAGAAGCCAGGCATGCTGGTGCAATTACAGGAATACATAAGCATACGCACACACACATACATGTACGCGCACACACATACATGTACACACACATGTACGCGCGCGCACACACACAGGCAGAAGAAAAATGCGTAAATGAGGGAGAACAGAAACCCTATCATTAGCAGACACTACTAGTGTGTGTGGCCAGTGCCTCAGGACTGTTTAGTGGGCTGAACATTCCAAGGACTTTTAAAGATTATCTCCTAGGATCCCAGGGCAAAGGCCAGGCCTCCGTGTTACCAGGATAATCCTTGACTGTACATAAAAGGAAAATTCCAGGACGGAAGAAAGAATTCAGACAGGAGATAGAAAGGTGGAGTCACTCAGTCACCCTGCGGAGCACAGTCGGGTCCATCACCAAGGGAATCAGCCTTAAACCCTGAGCAATGAGCCTGCCTTCCTGCGTCTGTTCCGTCACCAAGCAGGAAAAGATACATCAGCTCCGCAAGGGTAGCTTCAAAGTCTTAGCAGCCACATAGCCAGCTCCAGTCCAGCCTGGGCTACATGCGAGGCTGTTGAAAATGGGAGTAAACATCTGGGCATGCTGCCTCATTCATAGTTGTAACCCCAGCCTTGGATGCAGAGACAAGAGCCACGACACGAGTCTGGGGCCCACGTGGGCTCCAGAGTAAAATCCTAATTAAAAAAAGGGAGGGGGAGCGGGGCAGTGGTGGCGCACGCCTTTGATCCCAGCACTTGGGAGGCAGAGGCAGGCGGATCTCTGTGAGTTCGAGGCCAGCCTGGTCTACAGAGCAAGTTCCAGGACAGTCCCCAAAACAATACAGAGAAACCCTGTCTCGAAAAACAAAACACACACACACACACACAAAAAAGGGGGGGGGCTGGAGAGACGGCTCAGTGGTTAATAGCACTGACGGCTCTTCCAGAGGACAAGGGTTCAATTCCCAGCACCCACATGGCACCTTGCAGCTGTAATTCCTGTTCCAGGGGACCTGACACCTCTGGCAAAAAACCAGTGCACATTAATCAATTAATTGATTGATTAATTTTTAAAAAAAGGAGTCTGGGAAGATGGCTCAGTAGGTCTGCTGCTAAACATAGGACCTGAATTCAAATTCCCAGCAGCAACATCAAAAGTTGGACTTGTGGCTAACGAGGTGGCCCAATGAATAAAGGCCCTGTGGCCACGCCTAGGGACCCAAGTTTAGTCTCCCAATATGGAGGAGAGATTCACCTTCCATCGGCTGCTCTCTGACGTCCACAAGTATGCCTTGGTGTCCACATACTCACACAAATACAATAAATGAATAAAAATAGAATTTAAAAACTAAAGTGAAAGCCAGGTTTGGTAGCATATATCTTTAATCCCAGCACTCAGGGGGCAGAGGCAGGCAGATCTCTGTGAGTTCGAGGCCAGCCTGGGCTACAGAGCGAGTTCCAGGACAGCCAGAGCTACACAGAGAAACCCTGCCTCAAAAAACCCAAACAAACAAAATTGAAATGAAATTGGACATGGTGGTGCAAACCTTTAGTCCGCAGTCAGGAGGCAGAGGCACAAAGATCTCTGAATTTGAGGCCAGCCTGGTCTACACTGTAGATCCAGGCCAGTTAGGGCTACATAAGCTACATAAGGAGACTCTGAAAAATAAAAACAAAAACCCAAAACAAAAAGCCAAAACCCTGAAGCCCCAAGAAAGAAGGATTCAAAACCCTTACCACACACCCTCTTGGAGATAGGTGCTCAGGAATATTCTCCAGCACATCTAAATCTAAATTGCCCAAAGACAGACTAGAGGCCAGACATTCCAAAGTCCCAAAGCTCCAAGGAGCTCCCAGCAAAAGCCACGCCTCCGTAGGGGTAGAGGATAGATTCATCTCTTCATTGTTTTCTTCTTTTGTTTTTTTGAGACAGGGTTTCTCCGTGTAGCCTTGGCTGTCCTGGAACTAGCTCTGTAGACCAAGTTGGCCTCAAACTCCAAAAAGATCCTCCTGCCTCTCCTCCAGAGTGCTGGGATTAAAGTCGAGTGCCACCATGCCCAGCGTGCGTGTTTTCATCTTGACTTCGCAGGAAAGAGACGTTCCCAGGTCAGAGAGAAACAAGTTTCAAGTAGAAGATAGAATCCAGCCGTGGGTGGCAGAGAACGCCTTCAATAGCAGCACTTGGGAGGCCGAGGCAGGGGGATGCAGAGCACCCTCAAAGGGGGTGGGGGTGGGGAGAAAAAAGGAGAGGTGGTGTGTGGATGAGGGGGACACGGGGAGCCGGCTCTGCAGCCTCGGGGACTGACTGAGAATAGCATTTGTGAGAAAGCAAAGGCTTCAGAGTCAAGTGAGGACCCAGGGCAGCAGCTCCAGGGGGTGGTGAGCTTGTCTCCTGCTCGTGAAGCCCTGGATGGGTTTGAGGCTTAGTCCTCCAGCAGCTTTTGGGAGGCAGAGGCAGGGGGATGTTGGTGATTTCCTGGCAGGGTTACAAAGGCGAGACACGCACGCACGCACGCGCGCACTCGCGCGCGCGCGCGCGCACACACACACACATACTCCACTGACAATAAGGCTTAAGTGGGCTTGTGAAAACAGCCTAACTTAACAGAGCAGAGCAGGTTAGGGCGGACAAGACCGGAAGCTGCCCCAGGAGGGGGAGCCCTCAGGGGACCCAGTATCCTGGCGCAGTTCTCTTACTCTAGTTGACAGATTAGGTCGTAAGCATTTTTCTACTAAGCATGCCCTGGCCCACAATGTATAATTGAATTTTTAAAACATTTTATTTCTTATTTGTGTTTATGCGCATGTGTCTGTGTGTGTCATGTGTGTTAGGATGCCATGGAGGCCAGAGGAGAACATCGGATCCCCTCGAGGGACAGGCAGTAGTGAGGGGCTAGAGACTGCTCAGGTCCTGGGCAGGGCAGTGTGCTCCTAACCGCCAACCCCTCTTCTCTAGTCCCAGAATGCATGGCTTTAGTCGTACATACCTGGCATGTAAGACACTGGCTGGTAAATAGGGATCCTTCCTAGAATTTACCTGAGGATAATTTATGTTGTTGCTGCTTCTTCATGACAGGGTTTCTGTGTAGCCCTGGCTGTCCTGGAACTCACTCTGTAGACCAGCCTGGCCTCGAACTCAGAGATCCGCCTGCCTCTGCCTCCCGAGTGCTGGGATTAAAGGTATGCACCACCAACGCCCAGCTAGGCATGGTGATTAATATATTTTTATTTTATATGTATGAATGTTTTGGGGGCCTTGTACACAGGACTTCCTTGTGACTCTACCCCATGTAGAGGTTCCCAAACTGAAAGTTTCTTTTTTTTTTTTTTTTTTTTTTTTTTTTTGGTTTTTCGAGACAGGGTTTCTCTGTGGCTTTGGAGGCTGTCCTGGAACTAGCTCTTGTAGACTAGGCTGGTCTCGAACTCACAGAGATCCCCCTGCCTCTGCCTTCCGAGTGCTGGGATTAAAGGCGTGCGCCACCAACGCCCGGCTGTTTTGTTTTTCGAGACAGCGTTTCTCTGTGGTTTTGGAGCCTGTCCTGGAACTCCCTCTGTAGACCAGGCTTGTCTCAAACTCGGATATCCGCCTGCCTCTGCCTCCCAAGTGCTGGGATTAAAGGCCTGGGCCACCACCGCCCAGCAATTGGTTGGTTTTTAAGACAGGGTTTCTCTGTATAACATTCCTGGCTGTTCTGGCATTGGCTCTGTAGACCAGAGTGTTCTCGAGCTCACAGAGATCACCTGCCTCTACCTCCGGAATGCTGGGGTTAAAGGCGTGCACCAGCAAGACCCAGCGACCTTGACCTTTTGATCCTGCCGCCTCATCTCCTGAGTGCTGCGATTATCGGCCTATGCCATCCACCTGGGTTCCATTTTAAAACCATATCCTCAGGTCCTCCCAGGCCAGAAAAGTTCTTATTCTAAGCGTGCAGACTGGTGACTGTCCCCTAGGCAAGCTCTTCTGGCTCTGATCTCCAATGAGCCGGGAGTGGTGCCCACAGGGGACAAGAAGCCAGGACAAAACAAACCCTGACCTCTGTCTCCCCTGCAGTGTACCACTGGGCAGAGATGCGGACCAAGATGCGCATCATGGGCTTCCACTCCGAAGCCATCAAGCCGCTGAACGAGGAGGCGGCGGCCGAGCTGGGCGCCAACCTGCTGGGCGAGGCCATCATCTTTGCCTGCGCGGGCAGCTGCCTGCTGCTGGAGTTCTGGCGCCAGCAGTCCCTGCGGCACCGCCAGGAAGTGGAGCGCCTGACCACGCTGCGGTCGCTGCGGGCGGACGTGGACCGCCTGGAGCAGGCGCTGGACGAGCTGCAGGTGCAGATGCGGGAGGCGGCGCTAAGGAAAGAGCTGGACCAGCTGCAGGCGGAGCTGCGGGCGGAGCTGCGGGAGTTCGCCACCAATATTTGCGAGGAGCGCCATGAGCCGGAGCCGGAGCCTCAGCCCGAGCCCCAGAAACTGCCCCAGCCCCCCGCGTAGAGGCCCCCGGACTCTGCCCTTGGACGAGGACTGCTGTCTGGGGTTGTTGCCTGCCTGGCCTCTCCCCGTGGGTCCACTGGGAACCGAACCAGCTGACATGCCCTGGTCTCGGGACCGAGGGATCCTAGGCGGGGAGTGGTGTGATGCTTTTCCACGGGGTCGCTCACCCAGTGGTGGGACATGCCAGGGACACTCCCAGACCCCCAGCCCGCCAGCACTGGGATGCTGTACTTGGAAGGGAGGACACAGCGAGTTGGGGACCCCTCCACCTGGGCACTGGCCATCACAGGGGAACACTCCCTAGAGTCCTGACTCTATCTCCCTCCCTTTCAAGGGAAGAGGCCCGGGGTCTGCCCAGCCCGCATCGCTCTGGCTCCTGAGTTGCCTCTGCCTGGCGTTCTCTCCCTGGTGGACCCGGCTGGGTGCATCTTCCTCATGTCTTAGGAAGGGGAAGTCGGCTCTAACCAAGAATGAGTCATTCTGCCTGTTTCCGCTTGGCCCCTTGGTTTCCTAGCCCCTTCCCCTGACAGCCTCTTAGCTGGCTTCTGTAAGGAACCGCCACCACCGCCACAGGTCACAGAATTCTCAGGGACCACCCTCCCTTTCTGGAGTATTACCCAGAAAGCGGCGGCCTGTGGGCTCTGACTTCTTTTTTAAGGTTTTAAATGTTTTATAATTAAAGGAGACCCAGGTTGAGGAGTGTGTCTCAAACTGTCGTGTGCCGAGTGGAGAGAACTTGGGGAGGGGTCTTTGAGTGGCAGGGGGACAGTCGTGAGACTTTCCCAGGTAAACTGAGCATCCCAGTTAAGCCGGAAGACTTAGGGACACACGGCTCAGCACTGTGGATGGAGGACCTGGGGAGGGCAGGGGGGAGGGCGCAGCTGGCCAGAACAGGTTGTGTGTGTGTGTGCGCGCGCGCGCACGCGCGCGTGTGCAGGACCAGGGACTGGTGGCATCTGTGCAAGGGCTCCCACGGCTGGCAGCAACCCCCTCTCCCAAGTCACTCCGGAGACTTTCGTTTATAAAAACCGAAGATTTATTCAGCGAAGGCCCGTGTCCGAGAAGCTAAGGCGTGGAAGTCGGAGGACCTATTTTTCCTCTTCTCCTTCCCCTCACTTCATCTTCCCAGAGGGCAAAAATGGTCTGGACCCTGAAATCCTAACCCGAATAAAAAAACCACAAAACTGAGGTTCCAAAAAAGTTAGAGAATCTTAATTTCTCATAGAAAAGAGGGAGGAGCCAAGGAGAAGGGGGAGGTGTTCCTGGGTGGTAGAGAGCCCTTCCACCTGCTGGGACACCTCCCCCTTATACAGCTGCCTCCAACGGGACGAGCCTGGGGTTATAGCTTTTAAAAACTCTCACACGCCATTGTATCAAAACCAAAGAGAAAAAATTTCCCTCCCCCAAACCCAAATATATATATATATACTTTTTCTTTAAAAACAAAAAAATCCAAGGTATTAAAGCGTTAAAGTGAATCCAGAACTCGGGAAGGTTCGGCTCCCTCCCTCCTTCCTTACTGTGGGAACTGGGTGCATCCCCAGCAGAGGAACCAGCCCCGAGGGGACGGCAGAGGGGAAGGGCCAAGGAACAAAGGGGTGGGACCTCAGCCAATCAGCAGCCAGCGGAGTGTGGTCATGGCACCAGGAAGCCACACCCTCTGGAATCTTCGAGCAATCCAGCGAGCCGTCGGGGAGTGTGCCTTCTGGTGCACTCTTGGTCAAGTTGAGGCAGGGAAAGCGGGCGCCAGGCGGGAAGCACAGAGGAGAAACGGGTCTTGTGGGTCCCTTGGTCAAGGAGAGCCCCGCCTCCTCAGCTCCTGGACAAAGGCTGCAAGGACGGAAGGACGGAAGGGTCAGGCCAGCCTGCCCCTCCTCCACGGCAGCTGCCCAACCACACGAGGCCCCGCCCGGCAAAGGCTGGCTGGCTCAGCCGCGCCTCACCTTCAATTATTTCCTCCTTCATCTTGTGCAGCTCCTTCCGCACCTCTTCCAGAAGCTCCTGGAAAGAAACAACCAAGGAGACCTGGATGGCAGAGACAGTGACCCCTCTCTCATTTCGACTCTAACGTTCCTGAACAAGTACTTGTCTGTGCCGGCGGCGCACGCGCACACAGCGTCGGCCAGAGACCGGCCTGAGTTAGCTCACTCCTCCTGCCCCGTGGGCTCTGAGCGTGGACCTCAGGCTGTCAACACTGGCGAAGTAGCTGCTGAGCCATCGCAACAGTCCCTCATTCCAGCGACAGGGATGGCATGCCAACTCTGACTGGAGATGGACAGCTGGCGCCGCTGAGGGTTCTGCGTACCGAGCAGGAACAAGCGCTGAACACGGGTGAGGCCTGTTACAGGCACGGGAGTGGCATGGGTGTTGGTCCCCTTTCTCAGACCAGAAGACTGAGGCAGGCTTTAAGCTTTCCCTAGAACCACTCAGGAGGTGTGTCTCTCTGGGCATCATGGGAGCTGCTTCCCCACGCTACCTGCTTCACCCTCTCCAAGTCAGAGTCATCACTGGAACTGGGAGGAGAGGGGTGGGCCTCGGACATCGCCACCGAAGAGGAGGACTTCATCCTGGAGGGGTCGCGGGACAGGAATGAGGTTAGGGAGGGTACTGCCACCCCCCCCCCGGGCTTACACTATGCCCCCTGTCCCGGGCTGACACTACGCTCCCCGTCCCGGGCTGACACTACGCTCCCCGAGGTCAGCTCTTCCATGCCTACCTTGGCAAGGTTGTGCTGTTCCTCTCCCAGGGTCTCCGCACAGGTTCTGGGTGGATGAGGGAAGTCAGAGAGATTAGAGACGAGCATTGCCCCCACAAAGTATACCCCACCCAACCCACCACAATCCCCAGTATTGTTTGCACAAGTTTCCCATGCAAGTGCTTTCAAAGAAGAACAGCGCTTCCTGGGATTCGTAGTTTCTATGGCTTGACAGGGCTGTCACTCACCACTCTGGGCGGGGACTCGGGCCTCTGGCTCCTCCTGCTGGCGGTAAGTGAAAGTGTCATAAACCACCCTTTGCAAGCCAACGTTCCTCTTCCAGGTCCTAAACCAGACGACCCTGTCACACCTCCCCCCAGGTACACCTTAGGGACTACAGAGCAGGGAGAGGACTTACACTGGCCGACTCGTCTCTGGGGGGCTTCTCCCCAACCTGTGTGGCTTTCCTTCTGCAGAGGGGCAAGAAAAACAAGCTACGGTTCACACTCTGCCACTCAAGAGCGCCCTCCCGCGGCTAGATCCAGGGTAACCTGAAGTTGAAGACGGCGGGCAAGGCGGCTTGCACCACGCCGGGTCACCCGCTGACATCCCAGGGACCCATGGCAAGTTGAAAGTGGAGAACCAAACCCTGCACATTATCCTGTAACCTCCAGACGTGTGCCCACACGCACAAAGCACTCAGAGTACTCAGAGGCAGAGGCAGGAGAGTTGCTTTAGGTTGCAGCCCAGCCAGGGCTCAGAGCAGCAATAACAAGGATGCAGTTGCGGGCAGGAGAGAGGGCTCGGTGAGTAAGGGTGCTTGCTGCCAAGCCTGACAACGTGAGTTCGATTCCCAGAACCCACATGGCGAAAGGAGAGAAAAGACTCCTCCCAGGTGCCAAGGGCACACTCACACATACGACGGATGAAAATAAATCACTTAAATTTTCTGCAAAAACAGCCTGGAGACCACTCCTGTAGAATCTGGAGGGGGTCCCCCATAATTCCCACATCTCGGGAAACCATAAGACCGGAAGGGTGAGGTTTCTCAATCAGCAAGTTGAGATTCTTTTTTTTTTTTTTTTTTTTTTTGGTTTTTCGAGACAGGGTTTCTCTGTATTGTTTTGGAGGCTGTCCTGGAACTCGCTCTGTAGACCAGGCTGGCCTCGAACTCACAGAGATCCGCCTGCCTCTGCCTCCCAAGTGCTGGGATTAAAGGCATGCGCCACCAACGCCCGGCTGTAAGTTGAGATCCTTAAGAATCTAAGGTTCCAGAACATTCTGTGATAGTCTGTGAGCCACCTCAAAGGATGACAGTCTCCAGCACTGTATCCCAGACATGGCTGTCGGCATCAGGCAGGACCGCCACCCAAAGAAGCAGAGAAGCTGGGTCAAGGGTGTCATCCCAGCACACAGGAGGCTGAGAGGCAGGAGGGAGGACGGGTGTGCAGCCCAGAACAGACATGAGAGCACCCCAAACCTGTCATGTGCCTGAGTCCCCAGGCTCACCTGCGGGCCAGCATGGCGTTCATCTCTTCCATGAGCCCCCCGCCAGTGCTGCGACTGCCCTCAGCTTTGGGGGCCAAGGGCCCCCCAGAGGCCTCCTCCTGCTGAAGGAATCAAAGGAGAGAGGGCTTCAAAGGCAGGCCAGGTCACCCCTAGCCCTCTTGTGACACCTTTGGGGGACTCTGACCACCTCCCATTGTCCCCTCCCAGCCACTCACCTTGCTGACTTTCCTGAGTTTGGCTCCAGCAATGGCAGCAGCCAGGCCTGGGGCCCCGGAACCCCCACCGCTTGGGCCCTGTGCTGTAGGCAGTGGGGGTGCGGGGGGCGGTGCTCCCCCTGCTCCATGACCTGCAGCAGGTGCCCCTGAAGGGGGCAGACCTGGAGGCGGAGGGGGGCCCGGAGGAGGGGGAGGTCCTGGAGGCGGAGGGGGGCCCCCAGCTAGGGGAGCAGGTGGACCTCCTGCAATAAACACAGAGAACCCTGGTCTCTGTCCAGCCCGCCCAGCCCAGCCCTCCCGGGAGGTCCCCGTGACCCAGCCATCGAGTCGTTACCTGCATTGGAGACCCGGCGCTCCATGTGCTCAGGCGGCCTGCCAGGGGAAAGGAAGCTGCCTTCAGTGTCCAGACCAAGCCAGCCACAGGGCCAGCAGCATCTGGTTCCTCAGAGGTCACCAGCAAGGCCAGGACCTGCCTCCTACATCTGCCTACTGAGGGCCCAGGGAAGGAGGGAGGACAAGAGGCAGGAGGTGCTGATGAGGCTTTGGGTGCGAGCATCTCTCCAGCCGTCACCAATAGCTTATTTCAAAGTGGCCAAGGGTCTCAGCTGTGGAACCCAGGTGTGGAGTTGGGCCACACCAGGATGTTGTAGTCACTCATCAGATTCTTGGGGTGGGGGTGATAGTTTTTCTTTTCTATATTTAGACGGTCTCACTGTGTAGCCTTGGGTAGCCCAGAATATACTATGTAGATCAGAGTGGATTCTTTTTGTTTTTCAAGACGGTTTCTCTGTAGCCTGTCCTGGAACTTGTTCGTAGACCAGGCTGGCCTCGAACTCACAGAGATCCGCCTGCCTCTGCCTCCTGAGCGCTGGGACTAAAGGCGTGCGCCACCACCGCCCGACCAGAATGGATTCTACAGTGTCAATTTGCCTGGCTCTACCTTTTGAAAGCCTGGTATTAAAGGTATGCTCCAACACATCCAGCAAGGGTTGTTTTAGGGTCTCATACTGATTTCCAAGGCTAGCCTCAAACTCTCGGCAATCCCCCTGCCGCGGCATCCTGTGTACTGAGATGGCAGGTGTGTGCCTCCAGGCCCGGCTTTACAGTAACGTTTCTTGAACTCGTGGTGCCTGAATGCCGTTGGCTCTAGATTCTTGGGACCTTTGTAGACAGTGAAAGCTGGCAGGGTTCTAAACCCGGGGAGCCATGGACACCCTAAAGGGGGCGAGGGTCCCCACCTTTTCTGCTGTTCCAGCTCCTCTGGGGAGGGGCCGTTCTGTGCGGTGGACCAGGCAGGGGGTGCTGGGGCCGCGGGAGGCCCGCCTCCTGGAAGGGGAAGGAGAACACGGTGAGAAGGCAGGAGCTCCACCCTCTGGCTCATGAGGATCCCCCCCCCCCCAGAGCCCACATCCCTCCAGAGGGGCAGCCTCCCTGGGCCTGAGCTGCCTGCCACCTACACTACACTACACTACAGAGCTAGTTCCAGGACAGCCTCCAAAGCCACAGAGAAACCCTGTGTCGAAAAAAAAAAAAAAAAAAAGAAATATCATGTAGCCCAGCACAGTGGCATACACTTTTATTCCCAGCACTCAGGAGGCAGAGGCGGGTGGATCTCTTAAGTTCCAAGCCAGCTAGGGCTATAGAGAAGCCCAGATCCCCCTCCCCCCCAAAAAAAAAGAAACGGAAAAAGGAAATGGGAAAGGAGACTCCCGTGGGGTAAGGCAGCAGCTACAGAGCCTGCAGACACGAGCTTAGTCCCTGGGCCCACAGGTGGAAGGAGAGAACAGACTCCCAAGCTGTCCTCTGTCCACACAAACACCAGGCCCAGTGCACACTCAATGGATAAATGTTGGTGGCACACACCTTTAATCCCAGCACTCGGGAGGCAGAGGCAGGCGGATCTCTGTGGGTTCAAGGCCAGCCTGGTCTACAGAGCGAGTTCCAGGACAGCCAGGGCTACAGAGTGAGTTCCAGGACAGCCTCCAAAGCCACAGAGAAACCCTGTCTCGAAAAACCAAACCAAACCAAGCCAAAACAAAAACTAAACAAAACAAAAACCAAAAAACAAACAAAACTTTCAAACAAATAGCACACAGGGACTTTATTTCGACCTGGTATGGTACCCAGGGTCAGGCACACGCTGGGCAAGCCTGTACCACTGAGCCTTTGCCATCACATGCCACCTGTGGACTTGGTTTTACATCAAACCTGGCTATGTAGCCCAGGCTGGCCCGGAACCCTCCATCCTCCCAGCCTCACACTACAAGTCTGTGACATCTCTCTAGACCCACAAGACGCGCACGTGCGCACACACACAGACGCTTTTTAGAGTCTTCTGTAGCTCAGGCTAGTCTCAGCCTGCCGTGTAGCTGAGGATGGCCTTAATCTCATTATCCTCCTGTCTCCACCTGCTGAGCGCCGAGTGACAGGCTCTCGTGACTGGGCCTTGCTCACAGAGCCGGGGGCTGAACATGCGGCTTCACGCACACCACGTGAGTTCCCCACCTACAGACCACGTCCCCAGCTGATCCTACTATGTTACTATGTCACCCAGGCTGTCCCGGGACCTGTTGCAATCCCCCTGCCTCAGCCTCCCGAGTGCAGGGACTAAAAGTGTGAGCCCCGGCGTTGTCCCACCTGCCCGTCTAACCTTCCAAGGCCTCTAGGGCACTGGCCATGCCGGCTGCAAACTGCAAGGCCTCCTCCTTGCTGCCGAAGTTGAGGCCCCAGACCTGGCGGGCGTCACGCCACTGATGGAAGATGGGAGTGGCCTGATTGTACTTGACACCCCGAGTGATGGCGCAGTTGATAACCACCTACGAGAGGAACAGGTGGGTGAGAGCTTGGTGGCGGGGGACAGGGGGATGGGGGACAAGGGACGGGGGGGACAGAGGACGGGGATGGGGGACAGAGGGACGGGGGGGGGACAGAGGACGGGGATGGGGGACAGAGGACGGGGATGGGGGACAGAGGACGGGGATGGGGGACAGAGGACGGGGATGGGGGACAGAGGACGGGGATGGGGGACAGAGGACGGGGATGGGGGACAGAGGACGGGGATGGGGGACAGAGGGACAGGGTGACAGGAGGACAGGGGACAGAGGGAGCCTGCACCTGCTGGTCCGGCTGCATCTTGCGGCCGACGACTCGGAAGGCGTTGGCGGTGGGGTTGTGGTAGATCTGGACGCGGCTGAAGGCCTGAGGACCGGTGCCCGAGGGGAGCCAGCGCTTATTGCTGTCATCGTAAAGCATTACGGTGGCCCGGCTGGAGCAGATGACCGTTTCACTGCCAGGGAAGGAAGCAGAGGGGCCGGTCACATTCTCCACCTGCGTCTCTGTCACATGACAAGCGTGGGAAGAAGAGCACAGAGGGAGACGGAGACAGCGGCTCCAAACGCCCTCCCAGACAGACAGACAGACAGAGCACCACCCCAGGACAGGGGGACACACAAAGATACTAAATGGAGAAAAGTCAGAAGAACAAGGCAGGGCCCAGAGTCACGGCTCAGTTGATAAAAAAATGGTGCCAGACACCAAACTGATGACCCAAGGTCAATCTCCTAGACCCATATAGTAGAAACAGAAAACTGACTGCACATAGAATCCCCCAGTGAGGGCTGGGGGTGTGGCTCAGTGGTAGAGGCCCTGCCTAGAATCCCCCAGTGAGGGGCTGGGGGGTGTGGCTCAGTGGTAGAGCCCCTGCCTAGAATCCCCCAGTGAGGGGCTGGGCTGTGGCTCAGTTCTAGAATGTTCATGCTTGCCCAGCTTGCTCAAGGTCCCTGGCTGAATCCACAGTACTACTCAAACAAAAGGTACAGGCTAACAGGTGAGCACACTGTGGGGAGGAGATGGACAGCGGGCCGCACACAGGAAGAGGAGATAAAGTCCCCCGAAGGCTTGAGGTGGGGACCAGGCAGCTTGCTGGGGTTGCAGACTCAGCCTCTAATCTTAACAACAGTGAGGTCAGGATGACTAGAAACGGCCGAGATGCCAGGAATAGAGGGCAGCGAAGTATGGTGAGAACAGCCCCAGCTTGGCCTCAGTTTCCCCCCTAACACCGCCTCAGATCAGCCGAGGGAGCTGCAGCTCAAGTGCAGGGAGTGAGGAAAGATCCCAGGACCCTGCTTTGCCTCCCTGGCGGCTGCTTTTACCGGCCACCTGGTCCACCTGGTTCCCCAGGGCTCGAGCAGCCGTCAGGCTCACACTCCTGGCTGCACCCAACGCCACACCCTGTGGCTGGGGATGGAGACACGGCAGTGGCCCAGACAGCCTGCCCTGCCACCAGGTAGTTCCAGTGCTGGGGACCGACCCACGCTGGTCCAGCAGAGCCTCAGAGTCAAGGAACTCTCTGTGGAACACCCCCGGGGCAGCTGGCCCAGCCCGGGAGCCAGGCGGAGCTGAGGACGGCCATGGCTGACACAGGGAAGATCTGGAGTCTGACACCACAGGCCTGGCTTCAAACCCCCGCGGAACCCTTGTTCAACGTGACCGGGAGCTCATCGCCCTCCTCTGTCACTTAGGGAAGACACGAGGGACCCTGCCTACCTCCTGAAGGCCGTGAGGGCGAAACGAGCATAGTTACTCAAAGTCCTGGGCACAGTACCTCACACACCGGGTACTGTGTCACTTAGCACCGGGGTACTGAGTGCTTGGTCACTGTCAGCACTCGGGGCACTGTGCACGGCGCGGTACCGTCAGAAGGGGACCCTGAACACCCCACACACAACCTGTCGCCCTGGGAGCGTCAGTTCTCCCCCCAGGGAAGGCACGAGGGCTCCAGACAGGAAGTAACTTGGCCAAGGTCACACACAGACAGGGGAAGTGGGGGAGCCCGCCCCACCCCCACCCGGCTTTTTCCTAAAAAGAAGAAGTTCGTGGTTTCCAGGGGAGAGAAACTGCACCCTGCACCGGCAGGGCTGGGGTCTGGGGTGAGCGTTCAGCGGGGAAAGCCCCTGGGCAGCCTCCCCGCCCCCACGCCGCAGGCTGAGCCTCGCACCCCACCTCTGCCCCTCCACAGTAGCCCGCGGGCCCAGACCTCCGCAGCCCCCCACCCCGCTCCCACTGCAACCCTCCAGGGGCCTCGGAGGCCCCAGAGGCTGAGTGCCCCGCCCACGGTCACACAGCTCCTGAGTGCCAGGGGCTTCAGGGTCCCACCCAATATCTGAAACAAGCGTAGCTTCGGGGACTGCTTCTGCTCAGGAACCCTGGGCAGGGCAGGGTTAACGCCCCCCCCCACACCTGCCACCCACACCCCGGCAGACTCTGGCCAGACGCCCAGGGTGTCACCGCCCCACCCAGGTGCACTTTGGCCTCCTAGGTGGTCCTGTCCTGCCTGCCCCGGCTTTGGTCCTCTGGTCCACAAAGAGCACTGTTGGCTGGGCCACCTGGGCTGCGCGGTCCCGCCCTCAACGAGGTCTTAAGGATGACCTTAGGGAAGGACCAGGGTGAGAGTGCGTGTCGCCCTCCTCCTGTCCACTGTGGCGCGGAGGCTTGTGAGGTCGCCTGTGCTCACTGCCCTAGCCCTCCCTTGTATGCCGGATCTCCCTTCCTCGGCACACCCCGGCTCTGCCTAGATGCCCTCACCCGCACCCCCCAGCAATGCTCGGCAGCCTCTGGAGACACCTTGTAGCCCAAGCCCGCGATAAAACATACACCAGAACCAGCCTCAGCTGGCTCGGGCTCCAGCCCGCCATCATCCCATTACTCAGGAGACAGAGGCCAGGAGGAGTCTCAAGTCTGAGGCCGGCCCGTTTCTACACAGTGCCCCGCTGTCTCCCGTAAACACCAAACCCGGGCCGGCTGTGCCATGGCTCACCCAGAAAGGGTTTGCTCCAAACCTCAGGACCCGAGCTCCGTCCCGGAATCGCCACTGGTGCAGTGACTCCCACAAGCTGTCTTCTGACCACCAGACACCCAAAATGCAAACAAGACTAAAAATCATTACAACAGAAAAGGTTAAGAAGGCCCTTGTCACCCGAGGTCAGTCGCCACCTTCTTCTTAAAAGTCCTTTGAGCCACACTCCCTCATACTTGGCCTTTTTAAAAGTATCAACCCCACCCGGCGGTGGTGGTGCTCGCCATTAATCCCAGCACTCGGGAGGCAGAGGCGGGTGGATCTCTGTGAGTTTGAGGCCAGCCTGGTCTACAGAGAGAGTTCCAGGACAGCCTCCAAAGCCACAGAGAAACCCTGTCTCAAAAACCAAAAGAAAAACATCAACCCCACTGTTTCCTCATCTTTCCACGGGGTTAGGAGTTGGGGAGCCTGCTCGATGATTTCGCCACACGTCTCTGTGCCGGCATTCCACCAAAGGCTGACAGTTTGCCGAGTGCAGCGGCTGGAAACGAACCCACGGAACAGCATCACTGCTGACCTTCAGATGTCAACGGCTACTGCGGAGTCTGCTCTTTGCAATCTACGCACCGAGCACCAGTCTAGGTTCCTGGGATGCAGTGGGGAGCCAGAGACCCTCGGGGACCCGTGCTTCAGCAGAGAGGAAGGAAGGAAGTATTCCAGACTGGGAACCCACGCCTGTGACCTTGCACCTGGGAGGCAGAGGCAGGAGGATCTTCATACGCTCCAGACCAGTGGAGGCCCTGTGTCAACTGTCCCAGCAGAGCTGAAATGGAAAATCCCCACAGGAGGGACACACCCACCCGTGACCCCCGCTCTTGGGAGGTGGAGGGCTAGCAAGAGGGCTGCCAACACCGACCACCTGAGTTCGATCCCCAGAACCCACACGGTGGATGGAGGGAGAGACCCAACTCCCAATAACTGTCAGGTCTGATCTCCACGTCCCTCACAAACGCACCTTAACCACAATAATAAAGTGTAAAAGGAGGTTCCACGGCAGGGATGGAGGGTGGCCAGGGGAGGGACTCCCGTCTCTCCTGGGGTCTCTGTCCCCCTGGGCAGTCAGATCCAGACCTACCTCAGTTTCCAGCCCGGGGATCCCAACTCACTGTTACAAGGATAAAAGAGGTCACCAGGGGCCTGAGCCCACAAACCTGCAGGGGACACCCCCACCCCCCCTCAGGAGCTGGGTGTCCTAAGAGGGAGGGGACGGAGGTGACACCAAGTGCAGGCACCTTCCTCATTCGGCCCTTCCTTCCCTGCTCTCTGCCCCACAGCCTTACCTCACCAGCTTCCTGCACCACGAAACTGGACACACACACTCACGCACACAACACCACACAGACACACACGCACTCAGACAACACCACAGACACTCACACACGCGCACGTGCACACACGCACCACACACACAGCATACACTCACACACAGGCACACATACACACGCACTCACACACACGCACTCACACAACACACCACACACACAGCATACACTCACACACAGGCACACATACACACGCACACTTACACGCGCGCGCACACACAGGCACAATTGCTCCCTCTTGACAGGACAAGTTCCGTCTATAAGGTTTGGGGGGTTCATTTTACTCCCTCCCTCCAGTGGGCCTCAGTTTCCCCTAGGTAAAGAGGAAGGCAAGGGTGCTTGCTTAGCTGGTTGGCCACTGAAACAGGCTCAGTGCAGGCCAGGCCGGCCTCAAGCTCACTATGCAGCACGGGGAAAATGTTGTTTCATAGTAAAAGTATGTTATTTGTACAAAAACAAAACAAGAAGCCCACGGATGACTCTATTTTCCTTTTCCTATAATGCCAGTAGACTTAGACAGTCCTGGGTACAAGTTTGAACATCACCACCTCCAACTGTTCGATTTCATATATTTATTTTTGAGACAGGGACTCAGTAGCCAAAGTTGGCCTCCCAAGGGGTAGCTCCAAGTGCTACCGTTACAAACATGAGTCACCACCCTGTGCTCCCAAACTGTTAAACTTTAATAGGCCATTTCCTTAATGTCTCTGTGCCTCCGTTTTACTACCTGTAAAATGGGGGCAAGACCTGGGCACAAACTTGTGTACTGGCATCACACTTAACTGCGGTGGAAGTTTAAATGGAACGAGGCCCGTATTAACAGCGCCTGCCACGAAGATGTGTGACTGAACCCGCCTCATCGTTTCAAAATAAAAACAGTCTGCTTCTGTTATTACTGCAAGAGGAAAGGAATGAACCCAAGAGCTGTCTCTCAGACCCCGTCTGCCCAAGGCCTTCAGACCTCTGACCCCGTCCCTGCCCTCCCAGCTCCCGGATGCAGCAGACACTCAACAAATATTTGTCAAACCGGGAGAAAAGGAGCCACATCTTGGAATTTTCCATCTCAGCTACCTCCCTTCCCAGGACTGTCCCCAGTCAGCGCAGTGCACCCCTTCCCCAACACAGCCCAAGAGCTCGGAGGGCCCTGGACCCAGGCTCTGCGTGTCGGGCCTCAGTTTACCCAGCGGGGGACAGGGGATGGGTGTGTCTGTGTGTGTCCCAGGACTGAAGTAACACAGCCCGCCGAGTGCCCAGGGGAGACCCCTTCTCTCGGGAGGGCGGGGCGCGTCGGCCTGGGCTGTCCCGGGCCACAGGCAGCGGGAGGACGGGGCCGGGGCGGGGGCTCGGGGGGCCGGCCTAGACGCTGCTCCTGCCCTTTTACGGTCTCAGCGAGCGAGGCGGCACTAACTCGGACATCCGCCATCCGCCTTCCACCGGGCCTGGGACCGGAAGCGGGTGGGGGCGGGGCGGGGGCAGCCGGAGGGGGATGGGGGGGCGAGCGGAGGAACTGACCCCTCTTTGGGGGGACAGCACTCCCACGGGGGAGGGCAGGGCAGGCAGGAAGTCTCCAGGGTGTCTCTCGGTCCCGGCTCCGGATCCCGACACTCCCCCAGGCCGAGGGCCGGGCGCGTGAGGCAGGGGGAGGGGAGGGAGGGGTCCCCGCTCGGGGTCCCCGCGAGGAATGTCACCCCAAGCCAGAGTGCGGGCGGAGCGCGCGGGGGTGAAGCCCAAGCTGCCCCCCCAGGGGACTCCTCCCCGAGCCGGGGGCTTTGGGGCAGGAAGTCCCTGCCAAAGTGGAGGAAGGGAGATAGTATTGTCAAGATGCGGCCCCAAGGGGGAGATCACGGGGGCGCGCAGGGGAGGCCGCCGGCCCCGCCCTCAGGTGAGCCCAGGAGTCCAGGGAAAGACATCAATTAATACAGAAAAACCCCAGGCTCCCCGCGCCCCCAGGATCGAATTCCCCAGAAGAGAGCAGGAGAGGCTGGGAAGCCCGGGTCCCCGAGGGAGAAAGAAGGCTGTGACCTTGACGCCTTCCAGCGCCCCCTCCTCCAGTCCCGCGGCCCGGGGAAGGGGGCGACCCCGGGCGCCGCTGAGAGCCCGGGGGGAGGGCCGAGAAGCGGGGCGAGCAGCTGGCCCCGGGCGCTCGCGGGGCCGCCCCCCACGCCAGCTGTCTCGACAGGTGAGTCCGGGAGACAAAGGCCCCCTCCCCCAGCTGCCGCGCCCCCGCCCTCCCGAGCCACCAGGTGGGGGGGCAGAGCCGGCTCCCCCGGGGGGCAGGGGGCAGCGCCCCTGGGAGCCGCCCTGGAGTGCCCCGGGCCAGCCTGGGCCCCCGGGGGGAGACGCGTCCCCTGCAGGCCCCGCGGGCCAGGCTCGCAGATGCCCCTACTCCGCGTCCCCCAAGTGCCAAGGCGCCAAGAAGTACCCCGAAGTTCCGCCCCGCTCCGGGACGCAGGGGTCCGGCGGCCACCGCCCCGGCGGCGAGGCTCAGAGTTGCAGGGCTCCCCGAGCAGCCTCGCACGGCCTCCCCGGGACGGGTGCGGGGCAGCAACTCCGGAGCCCCGCGGGGGCCGGACGCTGCCCCATCTGCCGACGCGGAGCCCCCGCCCGCCTCCCTCCCTGCCTCCCGCAGAGAAAACTCCTCGGACCCCGCGTCCCGGGAGCCGGCGCCGCCTCCAGCCTTAGGGGAGCGGCGCGGGGAGAAGGGGCGCCGGCTCGGCGTCGGTCGGGGCGCCCACAGCGCGGAGCTCACCCCACCCGAGTCCAGCCCCGGACGGCTGGGGGAGGGGGCCCGAGGCGGGGCCGGGAGCGGGGTCCGGGGCGCGGGGCCGGGCGGGGAGCGGGGTCCGGGGCGCTCACCTCATGGCTGCGCGGAGGCCGGGCGGCGGGCGCGCCCACGGGGGGAGCTGCCGGGGCGCCCGGGACAGCGAGCGCAGGGGTGCGGGGCGGGCGCCAGGCTGCGCTCAGGCTCGCGCGGGGTCCCGCCCCATGGGGTCCGGCTCCCGAGGAGAACGCGGGCCGGGGCGGGTCCGGGGCGCCGCCTCCCTCCGGTGTCGGGCGGCCGGGAGCCCCTCGGCGCGGCGCGGCGCGGCGGGCAGCGGCTGCGGACCCGGGCGGCGCGCACGTTCGGCCGGCGGCTCACTCTTTACTACTGCGCCCTCCCCGCCACCCCGCCGGGCCCAAGTCCACTCCCCGCGCCCACAATGCCCCGCGCCTTAAAGGGGCCGCGGGCGCCTCCGGGCGGGGGGCGGGGCGCGGGGGGCGGGGCGCAGGGCGCCTAAAAGGCAACGCGGAACCTGCGGCGGCGGCGGCTTCCGCAATCGCGCCCCTCCCCGGGCCTGCCGGCGGGGGGTGGGGATGGGGGGCGGGGGGACGGGGTGGGGGGCGCCCCGGCCTCGCCCAGCCCCGGGTCGGAGGGGCAGCGCGGGGAGGAGAGGGGGCCTTCCCTGGGTGCCTGACTCCCGAAGGCTCAGGTGGAGATCGGGTGGGTGGGGTGGGGTGGGGTGGGCGTGGCGGGGGCGCTCCGCGGACTTCTGCTCTGTTCTTGTGTGGTTTTGGGGGGGCCGGGCAGCCCCTCCGGTTAAGCCAGGCATCTCCCTCAATTTCCCCCTTTAAGCAACGCTCGGGGCTTCTTCCGTGTGTCACCCCCCTCCCCCAGATCCGGCTTTCTCCGGCCGGGCCCCGCCCCTCGCCGCCCCCCCCGGGGAAGGTGTGGAGGAAGTGCGCGAGGGGGCGCGGCGGGGCGGCTGACTCACCGCGGCGGGGGCGGGGCGGGGCGCCGGGGCGGGGTGCGACCCCCTCGCCCGCCCCCACCCGCCCAGCGACGGCTCAGTTTCGCCCCCCGGACGGTCGTCCCAGCAGCCCCCGAGGCTCGGGGCCCGGAGACCCTCCTTGGGGACCCCTGCGCCCCCCACACACACCCGGGTCCCTCCGAGGCTTCCGCAGGGAGTGCCGCAGGCCCCGCCCAGAGTTACATCACCGTGTGGACACGCCCCCTCCCGTAGAGCTCCACCTGGCCGGGTGGAAGGCGTTGACCCTAGGAAGGCACGGGTTCCTGCTTTGCGCGTCGGGAAACTGAGGCAGGGGGTAGGGGATGGGGTCGGCCTGTGATCCTCTGGGTCGAGTGCCCCCGGGACTCGCGGGGAATCAACCCACTTGGCCTTTAGGCGGTCCATTTCCTGGATGCTCGCTCCCTGCTGGCCTTTCACCTTCCAGAACCTCGTCTTCGTTCTCGCTGAACTCTGAGTAATTCTGCGCGGAAAAAAATCTAGTAGGCTCGCTGTGGGTGCCACAAACCAGGAGGCTGAGGCAGGAGAATCGCGAGTTTGAGGCCAGCCTGGGTTACAGAGCGACTTCAAAGTCATCTGAGGTTACGCTAACAATACTGGCTACTGTTCCAGAGGACCCGAGTTCAATTCTCAGCACACACAAGACTTCACAGCTGCCTGGAATTCCAGTTCCAGGGTGTCCAAGGCCTCTGGCCTTCCAGGACACCGCACGCCCCCTACACAGTCAAACGCACGTGCTCACACACACCAGTACATAATTAAAAATAATACAATTAAATCTTAAAAAAACAAAACAAATAGGCCAGGTTTACACCTTTAACCCTAGCACTCAGGAGGCAGAGGCAAGCAGATCTCAATGAATTGGACACCAGCCTGGTCTACATACTGAGTTCCCGGTCAGCCAGGCAAAACAAAAACTTGAGTAATCCATGCCCCCCAACATCCTCCTAGAGTAGTGCTTCTCAACCTCCCTAACGTTTTGACCCTTTAATATAGTTCCTCATGTTGTGACCCCAAACCATAAAGTTCATAACTGTAATCTTGCTATTGTTGTGAGTCGTAATGTAAATATCATCTGTGTTTTCCAATGGTTTTAGGTGACCATCGGAAGGGCCTTTCTACCCCGAAAGGGGTTGCAACCTGCCGGTTGAAAACTGCTGATCTCAGTTACAGTTCTGTGACTCTCCCAGTCTCTTGAGTAGACTGGGACAATTCTTCGGTGTCCTCAAGGAGGCCACACTGGAACAACAGTTACCACTGAAGGAGAAGGCGGTGCTTGTAACCTGTCTGCACTGTCCTAGCAAGCTTTCCCTATAAAAGTCTCAGTAACAGGGCGGGAGAGACGGCTCAGACTGCAAAGTGGGAAGTGCCTGTTCTGCCATCACGAGGACTGGGTTGGGGTCCCCTGCACCCATGTAAAAGTAGATCCCTCACCTCCCCAGACTCGGGGCAGCAGGACATGGAAGATCCCTGCGCGCCTCCCTGGCCAACTGAACCAATGAGCTCCAGGCTTGGAGAGATGCTTTCTCTGAAATAAGGCAAGGGACAATCAATGAAGTTCCTGAAGTCGACCTCTGACCACATACATGGGCATGTGCACCCGCATGGACCAGTGCATAGTACACACGGTCTGTGTGCGTGTGTGTGTGTGTGTGTGTGTGTGTGTGTGTGTGTGTGTGTGTGTGTAGCACTTGTGGGAGATACAACACAAGCCTTTTGCAACTGAGTAAGACCCTACAATACGTGTACTGCTCCCTAGTGTCTTTTCTGTCTTGATGTTTTCCTCTTTTTTAGCGATGAATTTATTTTTATTTTATGTGCATGGTGTTTTGCCTGCATGTATGTCTGGGTGAGGATGTCAGATCTTGAAGTTACAGTAACGGTGGGCTGCCACATGGGTGAACCTGGGTCCTCTTAACTACTGAACCATCTCTCCAGGGCCGTTTTTTGTTTTTCCAGACAGGGTTTTTCTGTGTAATTGCCCTGGCTGTCCTGGAACTCGCTCTGCAGATCAGGCTGGCCACAGAGATCCGCCTGCCTCTGTCTCCCCAGTGCTGGGATTAAAGGCGTGCGCCACCAATGCCCAGCTCCCATCTTTTCCTTAAAACACTTTAAAAATATAAGCTCAGGGAACTGGAGAGATGGCTCAAGCTGTTAGGAGCATCAACTGCTCTTCCAAAGGACCCAGGTTCAATTCCCAGCACCTACATGGCAGCTCACAATGTCTGTAACCCCAGTTCCAGGGCATCTGGCACTCTTATACAGACCTGCTTGCAGGCAAAGCCTCGGTGTATGTTAGATAAACAGATCTTTAAATATATATATATGGGGCTGGAGAGATGGCTCAGAGGTTAAGAGCACTGGCTGCTCTTCTAGAGTTCCTGAGTTCAATTCCCAGCAACCACATGGCAGCTCACAACCATCTGTAATGAGATCTGGCTCCCTCTTCTGGCCTGCAGGCGTACATGCAGGCAGAACACTGTACATAAGTAAATAAACCTTCAAAAAATGTGTGTGTGTGTGTGTGTGAGAGAGAGAGAGAAACAGAGACAGAGACAGAGAGACCACAGAGATGGTAAAGCACTTGCTGCTGAGCATAAGAATACAAGTCCAATTCCTAGGACCAGCCTGGCAGAAGGGGAGAGTCAACCCCCACCCCTTGTCCTCTGTGGGTTCCAGGTTATCAGACTCAGGGTGTCAGAGTCTCCTGAGCCACCTACCCAGCCCAGGATTTTAGGGGGAAAACTAATGTCAGGTGAACCTCTTTGGTCAAGTTTCCCCTATTCCCTGTATTGTTTCCTTATGGCTCTACTTTTTAGTTCCCTTGTTTAGTCCCCAAACAGGGTGGTCGGCCGCACGGAGCCTCTTGATCTCAGTGGACTGGGCCGGCTCCCAGCTCTGAACACGGTCTGGTGATACAGGACTTGCTCACCGCACATTTGCTGACCAGAGAATAAGCAAAGCACTCTTTTTGTTTTGTTCTGATTCTGAGAGAGGGTCTGTCTATGTAGCCCTGGCTGTCCTGGAGTTTTTTCCTCCCTTCCTTCCTCCCTTCCTCCCTCCCTTCCTTCCTCCCTCCCTTCCTCCCTCTCTCCCTTCCTCCCTCCCTCCCTTCCTCCCTCCCTCCCTTCCTCCCTCTCTCCCTTCTTTTCTTCCTCCCTTCCTTTCTCCCTTCCTTCCTCCCTTCTTCCCTCCCTCCCTCCCTTCCTTTTAGATCGGGTCTCATGCAGTCCAAGCTGTCCAAACTCCATACGTGGCAGGGTCTTGAGCTTACTGGATCATCTTTGCCTTAACCCTGGAAGTGCTGGAATCACGAGCTGGTGCCATCACACCTGGCAACAAGCCACTTTGTGTAAGAAAATGTGGAGCTTGAGGGAGCGGCACCTGCCTGTGATCTCAGCACCTGAGAGGCCGAGGCAGGAAGGCCTCCGGTACAAGGCCCTCCTGGGCTACACGGTCAAAACGGAAATTAAAGGGCCGCTGGAGAGACGGCTCGGTGATGAAGAGAACTTACTGCTTTTGCAAAGGAACTCAGTTTGGTTCCTAGCATCCTCATACCAGTTCACAACACATCTGTAAATCCAGTCGGAGGTGATCTGATGCCCTCTTCTGGCCGCAGCCGGTAAATGCAGGCAAAACATTCATACACAGAAAAATAAATAAATGCATGAAAGTTGGAAACACGGGGGTAAAAAAATAAACGAAGAAACGGCCCAACAAGATGGCCCAGCAGGTTGTCCTCTAACTCCCACGTGTGTATGCTTGCACAGACAGACAGACAGACACACACACACACAAAATAAATAGTAATAACTGAAAAAACAAAAGGAATACATTTGGAATTGCTTTATTGATTCAAATTTCATGTTCGGGTCTCTTATCGCCTCCATGTGGACAAGGTTAAAAAAATAGGAAGGCTGTTACACACTGACCACTCAGGATCTGTTTGCCTTTAAATGTTGCGGAGGAGAAAAAGAACCATGCTTGGCGTGTTTTTTTTTTTTTTTTCCCTGCTGGGTAATGGTGGAGTTCCCCCCTCATGAGACTCTTGCGTGGGGGAAGTAGGAGAAGGGGAAATGAAGATTCTAGGTTCCTGCATGGCTGGTCTTCCTTCCTCTGCCTGTCATGGTAAGGAAGCATAGGTTTCCCCCTGAGCTATGCAGATGGTCCCCGGGGGACAGCCACTGTCACACCTGAGTTCAGGTCAAGGGTTGACTGGGCGCTGGTGGTACCCACTGTAAGACAAAACGGGAAACAGTGAAGCCGCCTGTCCGAAGCCCACTCAGTTTTCCAGAAGCCCCCATCCCCGATTTGCTTCTTTTTAAAAATTAAAAATAAAATAAAAAAACTTTTTTCGAGACAGGGTTTCTATATGTAACAGTCTTGGCTGTCCTGGAACTCTTTGTGGACCCGGCTGGCCTTGAACTGAGATCTGCCTGCCTCTGCCTCCTGAGTGCTGGCACTAAAGAATGTGCCACCACTACCCAGCCTCTTTCTTTCTTTTCATTTAAACAGGGTCTTATGCCATCCATGGTGACTTCAACCTCCTCTGAGTTCCTCGCTCCGGACTGCTGCAATTGCTGCTGTGGTCCACTCGAGTCCTCTGGAAGAGCCGTGAGTGCTCTTAACCACGGGGTCATCTTGTCAGCCCCTTTCTTGCTGTTTGTGAAGGGAACCTTACACACACTAGAAAGTGTTCTACCACAGATACACATATAACTCTGTATAGCCCTTCATTCATTGATTGGTTATTTTTGAACATTTTTTTTGAGACGAGGTCTCACTGTGTAGCCCCTGACTGTCCTGGAACTGTCTTTATAGACTCACAGAGATCCGCCTGCCTCTGCCTTGTCAGTGCTGGGATTAAAGGTGTGCTCCACCATGCCTGTCTTCAATCTAAAAAATGAATGCAAAAATATTTAAAAGGGCTGTGAGACTACCTATCACGCAAACACACTTGCCTCTGAGCCTAATGGTCTAGGTTAAGTTCCTGGGACCCCCATGGTAGGAGAGAATTAACTCCGGCGGGCAGTCCTTTGAACTTCCTAACAGCTACACGGCACCCATGCCTCTGTGTGCGTGTATATGTGTGTGCGTGCATGTGTGCATGTGTGTGTGTGTGTGTGTGTACATACACCCCCTTCCCCCACAAATAAAAAGTGTTAAACTTATAAAACCAACAACATAGGCTCACGCCTTTAATCCCAGCACTTGGGAGGCAGAGGCAGGCGGATCTCTGTGAGTTCGAGACCAGCCTGGTCTACTGAGCGAGTTCCAGGACAGCCTCTAAAAGAATACAGAGAAATCCTGTCTCGAAAAACAAAAAAACAAACAAACAAAAAAGAAACAAACAAACAAACAAAAACCCCAACAACACAGGTTTGGGCTGGTCTAGGGCCTGAGCTCAGTGGTGGAGTCCTTGCCAGTGTGGCCAGCAGGCAGGGGTGTAGGGTAGGTCGGGGATTGACCCTAAGAGAGGGTGCCTCACCTCTCGAGGCTCCCCCGGAGTCCGACAGAGTCTAGAGTAAGCTTCAGCAATGACAGCGGCCCTAGAGAGCAAAGGGAAGCCTTTAATCGGAGACCTGGCCCTGCCCCTGCCCCTTCCCACCGCACCCCAACTTACTTGCTATGCAACCCTCCTCCGGGAGGCAGGCCTGGGATGTCCTCCGACTCCAGGGTCCTGAAAACCGTGTTTAGGCATGGGGGTTCCTGGGCGGACAAATACAGCTCTGAGAAGGAGGTGAGTGGAGAGGCCATACTTGCCTGCTGCCCCGCCCACCCACCGGCCATTTGGTGACTGCTCACCGGCAACTTTGTGGCTCAGAGCTGCGTCCAAGGCCGTCTCCCTCTGGATTGCCTCTTCACAAGGCCCGGGGGCCCCTGGGAAGCAGACCACCATGCAAGTCATGTTATCCAGACTTCCCTGGGTAAGGTGAAGAAAAAAAGAGTCCGGTGGGAGAGTCAAAATCCTCCCCAGGTCCCACGGCTTTGAGAGCATGGTTTTCCCAACCACCCTGGTGCTGGGAGTTTCCCCTCACCGATCCGACTCTCTCCCATCCAAGTACTAACCAGGCCCGACCCTGCCTAGCTTGCAAGATCAGACGAGATCGGGCGCGTTCAAGGTGGTATGGCTGTAGACCCAATGCGGTTATGTCATTCAAGCTCTCTCTCCCATTTGGACCCGTCTCTTGGACCATGGCCTTCACGGGTTCTGGCCACCAAGCTTTATTAAAGAAACCAGCCACGGGCCAGCAAGACGTCTCAGTGGGCAAAGGCAGAGTTTGATCCCTGGGATCCATATGATGGAAGGAAGAACAGACTGCAATAAGATGTTCTCTGGCAGCCGGGCGTTGGTGGCGTACGCCTTTAATCCCAGCACTCGGGAGGCAGAGGCAGGCGGATCTCTGTGAGTTCGAGACCAGCCTGGACTACCAAGCGAGTTCCAGGACAGCTTCCAAAGCCACAGAGAAACCCTGTCTCGAAAAAAAAAAAAAAAAAAAAAAAAAAGATGTTCTCTGGCCAACACACGTGATGTGGTATGAACACACACACACACACACACACACACACAAAATGCATTAAAATGTAATCCAATTAAATAAAGTTTAAAAAGCCAGCCCAAGTCTTTTAAATTCTTCCTGGCCTGAAAGCCTAACTTGGACTCCATTCCTAGAGGCCACGCCCATTCTCCTACATCCCTACCACTTACCTATATCTGCCCCTACTATGCTCCCTCATGTTCAAAGCATCCTTGCTCTGGACTCCAAGCCACTCACACCCTCTACTCGCTCGGTCCCTCCTCTTATCATCCAAGCCCCTCCTCCCCACACGCAGTGGTCCAGGACCTTGCACAGGCACGTGTCCAACAGCTGGGCACAGAGCTGTTCCGGCGCCAAGCCCAGACGGAGGCGCGACGCCACCAGCCCCGCCAGGTCGGCACCAGACAGAGCGTCCCACACGCCATCGGAGGCCAGGAGCACGAACTCATCTTCGGCTTGGCGTGCCAGTGCAGCCACCTCGGGCTCAGCGGACACGAGCTGCAGCTCTGGAGGCCTCCCGGCCGCCTGCTTGTAAGCGAAGTCGCCTAGGGCTCGGGATACGGCCAGGGAGCCCTCAACGCGCCGGCGACGGACGGTGCCACCAGCGTCGTGGATGCGCTCGCGTTCCCGAGGCCGGTGGGGACGGTGGTCCTCGGTGCAGAAAGCCATGGATCCCGAGCGACTCAGCAGCGCGCGCGAGTCCCCGCAGTGCGCCAGATAGAGAAAGCGCGGGGACACGAGCAAGGCCACTGCCGTCGAGCCGCCGGGGTCGCTGCGGGGCCAGAGCGCGCGCAGATGCGCGTCCGCGCGGAGGAAGGCGCTGCGCAGAGCCTGGCGCACGTCCTCGGGCTCCCGGGGCGCGGGACCCAGTTCACCTAGCACGTGACCTGGGAGGTGGCGCGCTCCGAAGCGCGCAGCCCGCGCTCCGCCGTGGCCATCCAGGACTGCGAAAAAAGCCCAGCCCGACGGCAGCCCGGGCAAAGTCAGCCGAGCGCAGTGCGCGTCCTCCATGCGCGCGCGCCAGCCCTGCACCGCGCTCGCCCCGAAACGCAGGCCGGGTGCTGTCGCCGCCCCCGCGAGTAGCCTCTGGGAGCATCGGGGCGCAGTCAGGAGACCCGCAGGCTCGCCGGGGACCCGGCGCTCCGCCTCTGTCTCCTGCTCCGCTGCTTTTTGAGCTCTAGCAGACCACCCGAGACGCTCCAGCAGGCGGGCAAAAGCAGCCATCCTCCTGCCGCGGGGTCAGGAAGGTTCCATACCCTCACCGCCTTGGTTCCATCCCTCTCCGCCCTCCCCGCCCCACACCTCCCCTAATCTCTCTCCAGTGAGTCTTTAAACCAAGTAAATCTCTTTCCTATCCCTTGACCTGGCCTGAAGTTGGGTCACTAAGAGGTGCATTCATGGGTTTCTTCTTTCCCGCACTTTCAAAACAAACAAACAAACAAAAAAGGCTTAGTGCCGGGGTCAGGTGGGAGTAGAAGGGTGAGCAAATTATTTGCATTCTGCTTCCCGGTGTAACACATCGTCTAAAAACCTATCACACTCATTCAAAGTGTGTAGAGGTCAGAGCACAACTTGTGAGAGTCCGGTTCTCTTCTTCCACCTTGTGGATCCCGGAGATCGAAGTCACGTCATCAGACTTGGCAGCAATCGCCTGTACCCTCTGAGCCCTATCACAAGCCACACACACACTATACTACTTGACAAATTATTATCGTTCATTATTATTATTGGGCTTTGAGACAGGGACAGGGTCTCACTATGTAGCCAAGGCTGGCTTGGAAATCACTCTGTAAACCGGACTCTCAAAGTCAATTCTGCCTGCCTCTGCCTTCAGAATGCTAAGATAAAGTGCATGCCCACCACACCTGGCTCTTTTTCTTGTAATTTATTTTTAGAGTCATTTATTTTATGTGTATAGGTGTCTTGCCTACATGTATGTACATTATGTCTGCTTGGTATCCTTGGAGGTCAGAAAATCCTCCAGGACTTGAGTTGCATATGTGGGTGCTGGGAATTGAACTTGGGTTCTCTGTAATCACAAGTGTTCTTAACCAACAAGCTAACTCGGGACACCCCCCCCCATGCCTGGCTTTCACATGACCAATTTAGAAAACAGGAAACTCAATTACAGAAAAAAAAGGAAGCTATGTTGCAGAAAAGTGAACTCCAGAACCCTTGCCCTCAACATAAAGATCTCCTTCGGATTGCAGATTGCCTAAACTCAAGCTCCAACCACTCCAGTGGACAAAGTGCCAACTCCCAAACCATTTGTTCTGTTATTGAAACAAGTCCTCATGTAGCCCAGGCTGGACTCAAACTCCATATTATAGCTGAGGCTGGTCTTGAACTCCTGATCTTCCTTCTGCCTTCAGGGTACCGGCTAGTCAAAGCTGGCCTCCAAGCCAGAACTTGGGAGGTAGAGGCAGGAGGATCAGGAGCTCAAGGCCACTTTAGGCTGCATAAGGCCTTGTCTCAAAAAAAAAAGCTAGCTATATTAATAATACCTTTTTAAAAATGCCAGGTGGGGCCGGGTGTTGGTGGCGCACGCCTTTAATCCCAGCACTGGGAGGCAGAGGCAGGCGGATCTCTGTGAGTTCGAGGCCAGCCTGGTCTACAAGAGCTAGTTCTAGGACAGCCTCCAAAGCCATAGAGAAACCCTGTCTCGAAAAAACCAAAAAAAAAAAAAATGCCAGGTGGTAATTGTGCACACCTCTTTAATCCCAGTGTTCAGGAGGCAGAGGCAGGTGGATCTCTGTGCGTTTGAGATCAGCCTGGTCTACAGAGGGAGTTCCAGTACAGCCAGGGCTACACAGAGAAACCCTGTCTCAAAAAACAGACAGACAACAAACAAAACAAAACTGTCCTGTCTTGGGCTTGTGGTCATTTTACTGAAGTAACCTCGTCTCTCTCTTCCCTTCTGTCTCTCCAGCCCGCATCTCTAGCTCAGACCCCAACTGTTAATTCATTCTGTGCCATCCTAAGCCTCACCCGCACCTAAGTCTGAGTTTCTCTCCGTGCCGCAGAGGTTTTGAGTGCTTTGGGGTAGGCAAGAAGGCTCAGAAGACTAACAGTCCCTTGCCTGACGACCTGAGTTTGATCCCTGAAGCCCACATGGTAGGCGGAAGGAACCCCAAGGATGTGGTGATGGCCGAGGACTCCCCAAAAGAGGGGTTGGCTGAGTGATAGAGACACAATAGAACGGGAGTTTTGTCTAACTCGTTTGTGGCTATTCCTCTGGGGCCTAGAACAGTGCCTGCCTCACAATGCCTGCTCCGTAGATGATCGTTTGAAAGCAGGGATGGACTGAGACTTCCCCCAGGCTCCTGCTTTGACGACTGTGAGAATAAGCTTCCTGGGTATGTTCGTGTGAATGGAGGAGACTGACCTGCATACACGCTCCACGGCCCTCACCCACGCCCACACGCACTTATTTATGTAACTGTAAAAAGTGCTAAGTCTGAGTACTTTTACCCACGCCGTCTGCAAGTCTAGGCTCGGACTCTACCCCTGAACATCGTATTCCACCCATCTCCCAATGCCGTCTTCCCCAGATTTGCCCTGACCCAAGTGCGCATCCTCAGCTGGACACTCTCTCCAGCACCACGTTCCACCCAAGCCCCGCCCCACTCCTCCAAAGGCCGCGCCCTCCAGCTCGAAACCCCTCCCCTCAGATCGGTGGCCCCGCCCACAAGGCTCTCAGGCCCCGCCCCTCCGCCCCGGGCCCCGCGCTGCAGTGCCTGCTCGTCCGCGGCCCCGCCCTCCCGCGCCGTGCGAGCAGAGGGCGGCGGCGGCGGCGGCTGGAGCAGCCGAGGAGGATGGCGGCGGCGTCGTGGACGCGGCGGAGATGAGCGCCCGTGGCCCCAGGCCCAGGGCGGCGCGGCCGGAGTGGGCGGGGGCCCCGATGCAGGCCCGAGGGGGGCCATGGGGCAGGTCCTGCCGGTCTTCGCCCACTGCAGTGAGTACGGAGAGGCTTCGGCCTGGTGTGGGGCTCGGGAGCCCGGGTGGGGTCCTTCTCGGGTCTCCATCGTCCGCGCGCACCGCGGGCTCGAGGCCGAGAGGAGCCGAAGGAGACAAAGGAATCCCTCCTCTCCCCTCCCCCCCATCCCCCGCGCTTTGGCGGCAACTGGGACATCCTGACCCGGAGGACCCGGAGGACCCGGGCGGGGGGGGGGAGTCACGGAGATCGCATGTTGGGGAGGGGGCGGCCGGGGCGCGGGATTGGGTCGCCCCGCCCAGTCTGAGAGGGAGCAGGCGCGTGGGGAGCTGTCCCCAACCCTGGTGCTGGCCGCGGCTGACGGGTTGAGTCAGAACGGAAAGGAAGATCCGACTCCCCTCATCATCCATTTTCGCATCTCACCCTTATGATCTGCCCAAAAGGCACTCCTGATGTCACCATGGATGTCAGGCCCCCCTTCTCACCCAAAAACACCATCCCTGGGTTGGTGCCAGGACTACCGAGTCTTTAGCGGGCTTTTCCACTCAGTAGCGACCCTGCTGAAGACCCCATTCCTCTGCAACCCTGCCAGGTGGGGGCAGGGGGTCCGGTTTCGATTTCCGAAGGCTTCGAGGCTCTCCTGTGGCGTGCGGAGCTCCCAAGCTAGCCCTGAGGGGCTGGCTTCCTGGTTCCAAGCCCCTGGTCTGATTCTGCTCAGTTCGGAGCCATCAGCTCGAACAGTCGGTGTTTACCATGCTGCGTCCCACACAGGGTGGTTCTGACATCTGGGAATGCCGACGCCAGCAAATCTAGCCGCTTGAACGTCTTGGGTACCCAGATGCCCAAGTTCTGAGAATGTGTGGCTTTAGACGTTTTTAGTTTTCACTCCCCTCCTCCCCAGCGTCCAAAGATCTTGTCTTTAGCTGGAATCACCAGGGGAGAGACCCTGCAGGCCTGTCCCCAGCCCTATTCTCCCCCGCTGACACCATTACACCCCCTATTCCCTTTCTTCTAATCACAGTCCCTTCCCCAGGGGCTGTGCACCGGCCTTCCCCTCCGTCTGGCAGGCTGCTCCCTAGGCATCTGGTGACTTCACTTCCTTCGGGTCTGAGGTCTGATGCCATCAGAAAAACCTTGGAGACTGTCATGTGTCAAGCTTGCCCTGTCTGACCCCATGTTTTATGAACCCTTCCACTGTGGACTGTTCCACACGGTGTAGCTTTATGAAGTCGGGGGTTTTGTCTAATTCATTCATAGCATGCCCCTCTGGAGCCTAGAACAGTGCCTGCCACATAGCATGTGCTTAGCGAATGATTGTTGAATGAACTGACACTTCCTAAGGTTCCTGCTCTGAAAACTGTGATGTCAAGCTTCCTGTAGCCCAGGCTGAACTGGGACTGTGTATGTTGTATACGTAGTGATCTGGGGTTAACCTTGAGCTTCCCATCCTCCTCCTCCACCTCTCCCAAGGTGTACGCCATCACCCCCTGTCTGTTTGGTGCTGGGAATCGAACCTGGGTATGCTGCAGGTGAACACTCAGCCTGCTGGGCTACATCCTTGGCCGTATATCAGAATTGCTAAGAGTCTTTTGCCTCAGTGTTCCTCCCAGCATCCTCTAACTCCTCTGTGTCTTTGTTTTTATTTGTTTTATTTATTTTTTTGAAGATTTTATTTATTTATTATGAATACAACATCCTGCCTCTATGTATGTCTGCAAGCCAGGAGAGGGCACCAGATCTCATTACAGATGGTTGTGAGCCACCATGTGGTTGCTGGGAATTGAACTCAGGACCTCTGGAAGAGCAGTCAGTGCTCTTAACCTCTGAGCCGTCTCTCCAGCCCCTATTTGTTTTATATTTTAAGATTTACTTATTTTATGTATACAAGTGTTCTATCTGTATGTACAACTGCACACCAGAAAAGGGGATCAGGAGGCAGGCGGATCTCTGTGAGTTCGAGGCCAGCCTGGTCTACAGAGTGAGTTCCAGGAACAGGTCCAAAACAATACAGAGAAACCCTGTCTCGAAAAACAAAAAAACGCTGGGCGTTGGTGGCGCATGCCTTTAATCCCAGCACTCGGGAGGCAGAGGCAGGCGGATCTCTGTGAGTTCGAGGCCAGCCTGGTCTACAGAGCGAGTGCCAGGACAGCCTCCAAAACTACACAGAGAAACCCTGTCTTGAAACCTCCCCCCCAAAAAAAGAAAAGCAAAAAAAAGAAGAAAGAAAGAAAGAAAAGGGAATCAGATCCCACTATAGATGGTTGAGAGCCACCATGTGGCTGTTGGGAATTGAACTCAGGACCTCTGGAAGAGCAGCCAGTGATCTTAACCTCTGAGCCATCTCTCCAAGCCACTAATTTTTTTTTTAGACTATTTCTCTGTGTAACAGTCCTGGCTGTCCTGGAACTCACTCTGTAGACCAGGCTGGCCTCAAACTGAGAGATCCGCCTGCCTCTGCCTCCCGAGTGCTGGGATTAAAGGCGTGTTTTTTATTTTACATATGTAGGGTGTTTGCCTTCATGTATGTCTGTGTGTGCAGTGCGCTCTGCCTAGAGGAGGCTTCTGATTCCTTGGAGGTTGTGAGCCACCGTGTGTCCGGGGATTGGAACTGGGTTCTCTGCAAGAGCAGCAAGAGAGACCGGCATCTCTCCAGCCCCTCCCTTCCTTTCCTTTCCTCCCTTCCCCCTCTTCTTCCTCTGCCTTCTTCCTCCAATCCCCTCTTCCACACCCCCCTCCCAGGGGTATAGGGATCAACTGCGTTTAGGGCTTAGTCCTCCTCTTTTTGCTCTATCTATCTATCTATCTATCTATCTATCTATCTATCTATCTATCAGGCTGGCCTCGAACTCAGAAATCCGCCTGCCTCTGCCTCCCAAGTGCTGGGATTGAAGGCATGCGCCACCACGGCTCGGCTCCCGGCTGTTGCTTTTTATTTTGAAACAATCTTGCTAACTTGCCCAGGCAGGCCCTGAGCTTGTGGTCCCCCTATTTCAGTCTCCAGTAGTTGGGAGCACAGCCTGCGCCATCAGGCCTGCGGCTCTGAGATTCTGATATCCATGCCCCTACAGGTTTATGGTCTGTATAGAGAATGCAAAATGACCTAGGCTTCAAATATTCTAAGATTCTCCTGCATTGGTGCACTTCCATGCTCAAATTGTTATTTTTTTATTTTTTAACTTTGTTGTTGTTGTTGTTGTTTGAGACAAGGTTTCTTTGTATTGTTTCGGAGGCTGTCCTGGAACTCACTCTGTACACCAGGCTGGCCTCGAACTCACAGAGATCCGGCTGCCTCTGCCTCTGGAGTGCTGGGATTAAAGGCGTGCGCCACTTTTGTGTGTATATGTGTGTGTGGGTGCTCCGCGGGTCCTGGGGTCAGAGTCCAACTTTTGTGAGTCGGGTTGGCAGGATTGACAGCGTGCACCTGCCCAACTATGACAGCTCGTGTCTGCGATTTAGACGCTCTGCGCCGCTAGAATCTTTCTTTCTTTCCCACTGCAGAAGAAGCTCCGTCTACAGCCTCTTCTACCCCGGATTCCACAGAAGGTAAGAGGAGTGAGGATCGTGGAGGGGTCTCACGGCTGGGTGGCTTGGAGAGGCTGAGAACCCTTCTCCCAATGCAGGAGGGAATGAGGACTCGGATTTTCGCGAGCTACACACAGCCCGGGAATTCTCAGAGGACGACGAGGAGGAGACCACATCGCAGGACTGGGGTACCCCAAGGGAGCTGACCTTTTCGTACATTGCCTTCGACGGCGTAGTGTGCTCTGGGGGCCGTAGGGACTCAGTTGCTCGTCGCCCCCGGCCCCAGGGACGTTCGGTCTCAGAGCCACGAGACCCACCCCCACAGCCCGGCCTGGGTGACAGCTTGGAGAGCATCCCCAGCCTGAGTCAGTCCCCGGAGCCGGGGCGCCGAGGTGACCCCGACACCGTGCCTCCAGCGGAGCGCCCTCTGGAGGACCTGAGGCTGCAGCTGGACCAGCTGGGCTGGGCTGCCCGCAGTGCGGGATCCGGGCAGGATTCGGCCACCAGCAGCTCCACCCCACTGGAGAACGAGGAGCCTGATGGATTGGAGGCCGTCGAAGGTGAGATCTCAGAGGTGCGGAGGGTGTGTGGCTCACCGGGCTGCTTCGAGGAGAAAGCTCATGGCCTTCTCTCTCTCTCTGGCACCAGAGGCGAGCCTGGAACTCCGACTTGCTCAGGCTCTGCGCTCGCACCTTGAGGCCCTGACTCCTCAGCCTAGCCCCAGCTCCGGGACTCCCCAGGCTCATACCCCATCCCCACCAAGATCACAAGATTCGAACTCACACTCCGGTCCTGATGAGCCTCTGCCAAATGAGGAAGGAGAGCTTCGGCAGCGGCTGGAGCAGGAGCCAATCACGGCACAGTGCCGCGATAGCACAGACCAATCAGAATGCGCATTGGAGCCGCTCCTTCTAGGTAAGCAGTTTGTGGGCTGCCGTGGACCTTGTTAGGCTAGACAGGTGGGGTGATTGACCGCTTGGCAGGACCCAAGAGCAAGGGAGAGGGGAGTCCCCCAAAATCCCCTTTACCTAAGGGTGTGTGGTTTAGGGGTTCTGCTCCACAATGCACATTCACACTGGTTACTGCTTTCCACGCTGGCCTTGAACTCCACCCCCCTGCCTCAGCTGGTATCACGGGGCTGCAGACCCTAGACCCTGTTTTTTCCACTGGGCTCTATTTTTTTCTTCTTTTCTCCCTCCCTCCTTTCCTCTCCCTCTTCCTCTGTCTCTCTCTCCCTCTCTCTTTCTAGTTTTTTCTTTTCTCTCTTGATTTTTTTCAAGACAGTGTAGGTTTCTCTGTATTGTTTTGGAGCCCATCCTGGAACTCGCTCTGTAGACCAGGCTGGCCTGAACTCATAGAGATCTGCCTGCCTCTGCCTCCCGAGTGCTGGGACTAAAGGCGTGGGCCACCATTGCCCAGCTCCATTGGCTCTTTCTGTACACAAAATTGATGCTCCGTGGAGCACTGGAGTTGGGTGATGTGAAAAAAAATTTTTTTTTTTTTTTTGGTTTTTCGAGACAGGGTTTCTCTGTGGCTTTGGAGGCTGTCCTGGAACTAGCTCTTGTAGACCAGGCTGGCCTCGAACTCACAGAGATCCGCCTGCCTCTGCCTCCCAAGTGCGTGAAAAAAAATTTAATCCTCTCTTTTTCAGAGCACTCTGTCTAGAAGCTGAATGTGCCCATGGGACTTTAAAATTTTTTTAATTAATCATGCCTGGCCTGGCAGCATATACCTTAAATCTCAGCCCTTGGGAGGCTGAGGCAGGTGTATTTTGGTGGTTTTTTTGGTGACTCAGGCTGGTCTAGTCTACAGAGTAAGCTCTAGTCTAGTTCAGGCTACATAGTTCAGACCCTGTCTCAAATTTTTTTTAATTTCTTTTTTTTTTTTTTTTTTTTAGACAGGGTTTCTCTGTGTAGCCCTGGCTGCCCTGGAACTCACTCTGTAGATGAGGTTGACCGAGAACTCACAGAGATCCACCTGCCTCAGCCTCCTGAGTGCTGGGATTAAAGGCGTGGGGTTAAACTGCCTGGAGTTACTTCTTTCAGGTGTTTAGGTTTTGCCTGCATGTATATATATATCTGTGCGCCGTGTGCATTCTTGGTGCCTGTGGAGGTCAGAAGAGGGAGACATGTCCCCTGTAACTGGAGCTAGGACGCCTGTGAGTGGTGGGTGCTGGGAACTGAACCCAGGTCTTCTGCAAGAGCCCTGAGTGCTCCCCCTGAGTCTCTCTGGTCCCTCCCAGGACAACTTTTAGGAGTCCATCTTCACTTTCACCTTGTACAGGCAGTCTGTTTTGTCTCGGAGGCAGGGTAGGGGGGGGGCTGAGAAAGGGTCTCACTGCGTATGCTGCCCTGGAACTCACTGCATAGTCGAGGCTGGACTCGAACTCACAGAGATCCGAGGCAGAGAATCTCATTTCTGTTGCTGCATTGCCGGCTGCAGGCTAGGCAGCTGAGAGCTTCCAGGCAATTCTGCTATTCCAGCCTCTCATCTCGTAGAAGCTGTTGGGACTGCCGAGGCTCACCACTCAGTCCAGCTCTTTCCCTGGGTTCTTGGATCTGACGCAGGACGTCAGGCTTGCACTGCAAGTTCTTTTATGCGCTGAATCCCCTCCACCCCCAACCACAGCCCGGGCCTTTACAAAACCTTACTTATGGGCGAAAGGCATGGGCTAGCTGTTATAAGCACTTGCTTTTCTCGTGGAGAGCGGGAGTGTGGTGCCCAGATGCCACCCTAACCCCAGGGATCTGATGCCCTCGGCTTACGTCACCTGCACCCACATGGGCATGCTCACACAAACATCCATAAAATATGACACAGATTTCCTCGTGCCTGGGACGCAGAGACTTCAAGTTCAGCCTTGGCTACACAGCAAGTTCTGTTTAGTCCATTGTGAAGAGTCAGGATTTTCAAGCCGGGCGTTGGTGGTGCACGCCTTTAATCCCAGCACTCGGGAGGCAGAGGCAGGCGGATCTCTGTGAGTTCGAGACCAGCCTGGTCTACAGAGCGAATTCCAGGACAGCCTCCAAAGCCACAGAGAAACCCTGTCTCGAAACCCCCCCCCAAAAAAAGTCAGGATTTTCATCCTAGGACTTGGAAAGGCCATGATAGGAAGATTGGGAGTTCAAGGCCAGCCTTGGCTACATGAGGCACTGTGTTAAAACAAACCAAAACCAAAACCAAACAAAAAAACTAAGGGGGCTGGAGAGATGGTTCAGAGGTTAAGAGCAATGAATGATCTTGGGAAGAACCCAGGTTCGATTCCCAACACATGGCTGCTCACACCTGTCGTAACTCCGATGCCCTCACACAGGGATACATGTAGGCAAAACACCAATGCACATATAAAATAAGATGAAAAAAATTAAACAAACAAACATAAAAACCTAAACTAAAAACTTTTACCCAGGTCAAGCAAGATGGGAAAAGCACACCTTTAATTAATCCCAGCACTCTGGAGGATTAGACAGGTGCATTTTGGTGAGTTCCAGGTCAGCCCAGGCTTCACAGCAAGACCTTGTCTCAAAAACAAACAAACAAACAAAAAGTTCTACTTTTCACTGACTGTATCCATTGGTCTTTTGCAAAATTCGCCTTAGTTTAAAAAGCCTGGGTCTCCAGGAACCGCAAGCAGTTGGTTAAAGAGGACTCCTTGTCTGTTTACAAAGTTCCTATTTGGGAAGTGTCCCCACCTCCCTGGACAGCCATTGGTTGGGTACGAAGGGGCCCTTCCCCTCTGCTCTTCCCCTGGGTCCCTCTGAAGTGGGCAAAATCCCCTGAAGCCGGGTGTCCGCAGCCGCTTGCTCGCTCTCGGAGCCGAGATGGGGAGTAAAGGTGGGCTTGCGGGGCGGCCTGTAGCCGGGGTCCGGGAACAGAGAAGGGGTTCAGGTCCGTCCTTCCCTCCTTGCGATCTTAGGGCATGGTTTCCACCTGGGCATTTGGACTTTGTCAGAGATGCATGCTGGGGCTGGGGCGGCCGATCGGGGGGCGTCTTGGGAGGACGTTGAGGGAGCATGGGGGTCCCTTCTTTAAGCCAGAGCCTTGGGGCCCCGGGATCAGGGAGGCTCCCCTCCCCCAGCCTCGAGGCCGGCTCCTGCGCTGTCACTCAGGGGCTGGACGTGCCAGCGCAGCTGCAGGAGGCCCCCTTCCCCTAGCGTGCCTAAACTTAGCCCCGCCACAGGCGACCCGGCCCCTCCCCCACCCGGTATCTGTCTGGGGAGACCGCCAGGGAGGCCCCCACTTTAGGGAAAGAGGACTCCTCTGTAGTGAGATCAGACTCCGAGAGGGACCAGCCCAGGCCCTGGCGGGTTGAATGGGCTGTTTCGACAGCCCTAAGAGTGGGCGCCTGTGAGTCAGCCGGGAGGAAACGGAAGGATACTGAAATCAAAGTTTGGGGCTCCCAAGGGTGGGCTTCATGGGGGGTTGTCGAGGTTTAGGTGGATGGACTGAAACCCTGGAGGCCGGAAGCCCCCAACCGAGGGCTCTGGCCTAGCTTGATAAGTGAGCCCACCATCTCTGGGAGGCGTGGGTAGTCTAAGGTTCAAAATATCAGGTGTTGTAACCATACGCTTGGGACTTTAAAAGCAGTTTTGGTAACTAGGGCATGGTGGCACAGCCCTGTCATCCCAGCACTTGGGAGACAGAGGCAGGAGGATGGCTCTAAGTTCCAGGCCAGCCAAGGCTATAGAAAACAAACTCACTACCTACAACACATAAATTGTTAGTCTTCCTTGTGAGCAATCTGACAAAGTTTATACTGTTAAAGAGTAGGGCCCATGATGGGCGTTGGTGGCGCATGCCTTTAATCCCAGCACTCGGAGGCAGAGGCAGGAGGATCTCTGTGAGTTCGAGGCCAGCCTGGTCTACAGAGCAATTTCCAGGACAGCCTCCAAAACAACACAGAGAAACCCTGTCTCAAAAAACCAAAAAAAAAAGAAAAAAACCAGGCCCACCCAAGTGATTTCCAGCCTTGGAGTGTGTCTCAGAAACAAGTAAATACAGAGGTGAGAACATTCCAGAAGGGGACCACTCGCCACTCTGCTGTGTCAAGGAGAAAGAGAACAAAACAAAGTGAGTGATGCCCCCATTGAATTCAGAGCTGCATAAGATGAAGAATGGCAGCCACAGCAGAGCGTTGTGTGGCCTGTAATCCAGAGCCAGAAGCAAGGAAATCTCTGCGAGTTCAAGACCACCCTGGACTATGTAGCAAATCCCAGGATAGCCAGAGCTACATAGTGAGCCCGTCTCCAATAAATAAGTAAATAAATAAATGAGACCGATCAGGGCGTGTAGCTCAGTTGGTAGAGTTCTTGTGTAGCATGCATGAAGCCCTAAGGTTTTTTGTTGTTGGTTTTGGGTTGTTTTGTCTTGTTTTGTTTTTTTGAGACAGGGTTTCACTGTGTAACTTTGGAGCCTCTTCTGGCACTCGTTCTGTAAACCAGGCTGAACTCAGAGATCCTCCTGCCTCTGCCTCTTCCTCTGCCTCCCAAGTGCTGGGATTAAAGGCATGCACCACCATCGACTGGTCGTTGTTGTTTTTAAGATTTATTTATTTATTACATGGGCAGTGTTCTGCCTGCGTGTGTGCCTGCAGGTCACAAGAGGGCACCAGAACTCACTACAGATGTCTGGGAGCCACCATGTGGGTGCTGGGAATTGAACTCAGGACCTCTGGAAAAGCAGCCACCTCTGAGCTGTCTCTCCAGACACCCATGAGGCTCTAAGTTTGATCCTTAGCTCTCAGGAGGTGGAGGCAGAAGGATTGCCTTGAGTTTGAGGCCAGCCTGGGCTACAGAGTGACACCCAGTCTAAGAAAAAGAAAGAATTGGAATAATCACGAGTTTAAGACCAGCCAGGGCAGCAGAGTTTGAAGTCAGCTTTTGCTTCACAATGAAACCTTAAAAACCAACAAAACAGTCAGGCGTTGGTGGCGCTTAAAAGCCCAGCACTGGGGAGGCAGAGGCAGGCGGATCTCTGTGAGTTTGAGGCCAGCCTGGTCTACAGAGCGAGTTCCAGGACAGCCTCCAAAACAATACAGAGAAACCCTGCCTCGGGAAAAAAAAAAAAAAAAACAAACGAATGAACAAAAACCTTGTCAGCCAGGTGAGGTCCCCGTGCCCACACTGTCTCCCTCTCCACAGTGGCAGACTTGCTGTACTGGAAGGACACCAGGACGTCTGGAGCCGTCTTCACGGGCCTCATGGCCTCTCTCCTCTGCCTCCTGCACTTTAGCATCGTGTCCGTGGCTGCGCACCTGGCCCTGCTGGGCCTCTGTGCCACCATCTCTCTCAGGGTTTACTGCAAAGTGCTGCAGGCCTTGCACCGGGGGGATGGCGCCAACCCCTTCCAGTGAGTGCTCGGCCAGCCCCGGCTGACCATCCACTGCGACCCTTGATCTCAACGCACAGTGACCAGTCCCGCCCTCCTCCATCCTGATCACAAGCCCCGGTCCCCGGCCCTGTTCCTCCCTTTCTCTAGACTCTCATTCCTAACCCAAAACTCGACCCTAGCCCTTTGTTTTGTTTTATTTTTGTTTGTCTTTTGAGACGGGGTTTCTCTGTAGCTTTGGAAGCTGTCCTGGAACTCGCTCTGTAGACCAGGCTGGCCTCGAACTCACAGAGATCTACCTGCCTCTGTCTCCCGAGTGTTGGGATCAAAACCACATGCGACCCTAGCCCTTTCTAAACATCCTCCACCCTAACTCTGGTCATCTACCAAACGTCCCATTCTGACCCTTGTGAATGCCATTTTGCCAAGTCTGAGTCCCCCCCAAACCACGCGCACGCACGCACACACAGAGTCACACCTCCTCCTTTGATCCCATCAGGGCCTACCTGGACATGGACCTGACCCTGACTCGGGAGCAGACAGAACGTTTGTCCCAGCAGATTGCGACCTTCGTGGTCTCCACAGCCACGCAGCTGCGGCATTTCTTCCTGGTGGAAGACCTGGTGGATTCTCTCAAGGTACCCCACCCCACCCCGGGACTCTCAGCCCTGTCCCCCGTGCCCACGGTGGGCGCGGGGTTCACAGCCTGTCACCGTTGCTGACGCTGACCCTCCCCCTCAGCTGGCCCTTCTCTTCTACATCCTGACCTTCGTGGGAGCCGTCTTCAACGGCTTGACTCTCGTCATCCTGGGTGAGCCGTGAGATCCGAGGCCTGGGGACGTGGGCTGTTGGGGTCTGATGCTGGGTTAGGGCTCTGCCCGGAGCTGTCCCTCTCTGCTGGGAGAGCCTGACCCCTCCCCTATTCTTTATCCGTAGGAGTGGTCGCCTTGTTCACTGTCCCCCTTTTGTACAGACAACACCAGGTGAGTACCGCAACCTCTCCATTGTCAACGTGGAAACCGAAAATGGCTGCTCTATGGGCTGCAGAGATGGCTCAGGGGTCCAGAACACTGACTGCCATCTGGGTGCTGGTGGCAGCGGCGCGCCTTTGATCCCAGCACTCGGGAGGCAGAGGCGGGCGGATCTCTGTGAGTTCAAGGCCAGCCTGGTCTACAGAGCGAGTTCCAGGACAGTCTCCAAAGCTACAGAGAAACCCTGTCTCAAAAGACAAAACAGCAAATGGCTGGTGTGTCTGCTTCCCTCCCACAGCCAGGGTCCTATAGACGGGTCCCAGGCAGACTCAGGAGCTCGGCTGCCACCCAACACTCAGGGGACTGAGGAAGGAAGACAGTATGGCTTAAGGACCAGTTGCTTAGACTCCAACAGTGAGGGGCTGGGGACATGTCTCACGGAAGGGCGGCAGAACACTTGGAGTGTGGAAGGGTCTAGACCAGTGGTCCTCACATGTAGTTCCAGACCCTTTGGGAAGCTCAGTGACGCTTTCACAGCGGTTGCCTGAGACCATCAGAAAACACAGATGCTTACATTATGCTCCCTGACAACAAAATTAAAGTTACAGTGATGAAGGAGCAACAAAGGTGATTTTTATGGTTGGGGGTGTCCACACCGTGAGGAACTGTATTAAAGGGTTGCAGCATTAGGAAGGCTGCGAACCGCGGGCCTGGACAGTCCTTGGGTTCAATGCCCGTGCCACCAAAAGAGTGAACAACCTGAGAACCCAGGAGGCTGAGGCACAGGAGCCCTGGATGTTCAAGACTGGTCAGGGCTACGTAGCAAAGCCCTATCTGAAAAAAAAATTTTTTTTTCGAGACAGGGTTTCTCTGTGGCTCTGGAGGCTGTCCCGGAACTCACTCTGTAGACCAGGCTGGTCTCGAACTCACAGAGATCCGCCTGCCTCTGCCTCCCGAGTGCTGGGATTAAAGGCGTGCGCCACCAACGCCCGGCCCTATCTGAAAAATTAAAACACGGGCTGGGGGTGAAGCTCAGCTGATAGAGTCCTGGCCTGGCATGCGTGAAGCCTCGGGTTTGACCCTGACTGTATAAAACCAGCGTGCGGCGGTGGCCCAAACCTGCAATCCCAGCGCTTGGGAGCTAGAAACAGAAACAGCGGAAATTCAAGGCCAGTCTCAGCTACGGTGCGGGTTTGAGGCCAGCCTGGGCTGTGTGAGACCTTGTTTCAAAGCGACAGAAGCAGAGGGGCTTCTGAAACTGGAGCGGTAGACCCTGGCTCGTCTGATTTGCAGATGTGAGGGGGCTGGAGGCAGCATCCGACACCAGTCACTCAGAACCTCCTGCCTCTGTCCCCCCCAGGCCCAGATCGACCAGTATGTGGGGTTGGTGACCAATCAGTTGAGCCACCTCAAAGCTAAGTACGTTCCTGAGATGCTGGCAGGGAGGGGGACGGAGCCTGGGGTATTTGTCGTTGTTTGTGGGGTTTTGTTTTGTTTTCCCAAGTCGTCGGGCGGAGGACCGGGGCTAGCTTTGAGCACTGAGCTAATCTTCCACACCTCCTGTACCTCCCTAACTTTGCTCCCTCAGGATCCGAGCTAAAATCCCGGGGACCGGATCCAAAGCCAAAGCCGAATGAGAAGGGTGTCTCTGCCCGGGGGGACTCCTGCCCACACCCCAGCAGCCCTGATGCCCTTCACTTCCCGCGCATCTACACCCTCTCCCACTCGGCCGAGCCTTTTCCCAGTGGGAAGTGCCTAAGCGACCCGGACTACATTTCCTATGAGGCTCTGCTCTAAGAGTCCAGGAAAGGCCAGGCTCCTTGGCCGCGGAGCCTGCTGGGACTTGTAGTTGAATAGTCAGACGCTGTCCTGCACTTCCGTGACCCGCCGCTGGAGGCGCCGTGAGGGCTTGGTGTCTCGGGGGCCACCAATCCCGTCTATGCTGGGGCTTTGCATGGGGCCCAGTCGAGCCCTGAGCTTGGATTTACACCATAATAAAGACTCCTGTGGAAAAATCCACGGCCTTCTGTGCTTTCAGGTCCCGGCTACACCTTCCTACACTGAAAAGCATTTTTAAAAAGCACACCGCTAGTGGGAATGCAGTCCTTAAATCCCAGCACTCAGGAGTCAGAGGCAGGCGGATCTCTGTGAGTTCGAGGCCAGCCTGGTCTACAGAGCGAGTTCCAGGACAGCCAGGGCTGTTACACAGAGAAACCCTACCTTGAAAAACAAACAAACATAAATAAGTAAATATGAAAATATATAATCTACAATTATCCAACCCTGTCTCAAAAAAAAAAAAAAGGAAAAAGACTTAAGATGGCGTTCAGTCGATAAAGGCACTTGCTACAGAGGCGCAGTGGTACGAGCTGAATTTGGGTGGGTGGCCCAGTGGTTAAGAGCACCAGCTGCTCTTGCAGAGGTCCAGGGTTTCCCAGCCCCCGTGCGAGGGTTCACAGCCACCTTTAACTCCAGTCTCGGGTCTGATGCCCTCCTCTGGCCTCTGCATGTGCCATGGTGGGGACACACACATACAGATTAACACACACAAAATAAATAACAGTGAAGATGGGAAGGCAACTGATGTCCTCTGACCTCCGCATTCATGCTGTGTCACGTGTAAACACGTACACATGATAAGTATATTTTCCAACGGGAGGCAGAGGCAGGCGGATCTCTGTGAGTTCGAGACCAGCCTGGACTACCAAGCGAGTTCCAGGACAGCCTCCAAAGCCACAGAGAAACCCTGTCTCGAAAAAAAAAAAAAAAAAAAAAAAAGTATATTTTCCAAGTATATTGACCTAGCAGAAACGCTAAATCCTAGGAAGTTCTATGGTTAGTTACAGTAATGATACTGTTTCCCAAATGTGGATCACTCCCCTGTGAGGTCCTTGTACTAAGGGTTGCGTCTAGGCATGTGGTTAGTGGGAGAGTACTTGCTTAGCACGTATAAGGTCCTGTGTGTAATACCCAGCACTGCCTGACACAGAAATGCCGGGTGGAAGGCCAGACATGGTAGTACACATCCATAATCCAGTGCTGAGTTCCAGACCAGCTACAGAGTTCAAAGCCAAACAGAGCTATAGTTTGACTCTGTCTCAAACATTGGGACTGAGCTGGGCGTTGGTGGTGGGAGGCAGAGGCAGGTGGATCTCTGTGAGTTCGAGGCCAGCCTGATCTACAGAGCGAGGTCCAGGACAGGCTCCAAAACAATGCAGAGAAACCCTGTCTCGAAACTCCTCCCCCCCTAAAAAAGAAAGATCAAAGGCTAGGATTGCAATTCAGTGGTAGAATCCCCCAGTGAGGGGCTGGGATGTGACTCAGTGGTAGAGCCCCTGCCTAGAATCCCCCAGTGAGGCGTGGGGGTGTGGCTCAGTGGTAGAGCCCCTGCCTAGAATCCCCCAGTGAGGCGCTGGGGGTGTGGCTCAGTGGTAGAGCCCCTGCCTAGAATCCCTCAGTGAGAGGCTGGGGGCGTGGCTCAATGGTAGAGAGGTAGCCTACCTTGCAAAGGACCCTGAGTTCCATCCTCAGTACCGTAAACAAGTGGAATAAAATAGAACAAATAACTTTTATAAAGAAAATGTTACTTGCCGCCGTGGAAGCAGGGCAACATTGCTTGTCAGAAATAGATTACAGCAAAGACAGACACGAAAATGTTAAGAATTGTTTTGCTCATCACTCTCCTCTTGCTGTGCACGCCATTGTAGGAGACAGACACAGAGGTGCGGAGGAGCATCAGAGATACAGAGCTTGTGTATAGCAGGAATGCTGTGCGGTGCAGCCGCTTGCAACTAAAGCAGGGGGCTGGGAGATATCTCAGGGGTTAGAGGCACTTGCAGCCAAGCCTGGTGACCTGTGTTCAGTCCCTGGAATCCACCAAACGATAGGAGGGACCTGACTCCACAAAATTCTCCTCTGCACCCAGGAGGCAAAAGTAGGCAAATCTCTGTGAGTCAGAGACCTGTCTGGTGTAGGTAGTGAGTTCTAGGCAGGCTGGGGCTGTGTGGTACAACCGTGCCAAAAAAAAAAAAAACAAAACAAAACAAACAAACAAACAATAAAACCTCCCAAAACAATAAAGAAAACCAAACAAACAAACGAAAAACCCCACCAAAACAGCAGTGTCTGAATTTCCAGGCAAGTTGTACTAGTTTTTAATTTAGTTTATTGTTGTTACTATTTTGGTTTTTGTTTCTTTGTTTTGTTTTTACAAGCATTGGTGTTTTGCCTGCATGTTTGTCTGTGCGAGGGCGTCAGGTCCCCTAGATTTGGAGTTACAGACGGTTGTGAGCTGCCTCGTGGGTGCTGGGAACTGAACATGGGGTCCTCCGGAAGAACAGCCAGTGCTCTTAATCACTGTGCCTTTAAAATTTTTTTTGGGATGTCATAGGGCGCTTGCATAGCAAGGGAGAGGCCATAGGTCACAGCCCCCAGTACTACATACGTGTACGTGCGTGTGCACGAAACATAAAGGTGGCGGGCGGGCCCAGTGGGTAGAGGTGACCCCTGCACCTCTCGTGGCACAGGGAGGGAGCCGACTCTGCAGGTCGGCCTTGTGCGTGCGCACACACAAGAATAAATAAATAAAGGTGGCGACACGCGCCCAGCACTCAGGAGGCAGAGGCGGGAGGGGGGTGTCTGAGTTCGAGGGGGGGATAAACAAAAGCAAATAAATATATAAATACCTTATAAATTATTACATATATACACATTTCCTTTTTTTTTTTTCTTTTTTAGTTTTACAAGACAGGGTTTCCCCGTGGCTTTGGAGGCTGTCCTGGAACTCACTACGGAGACCAGGCTGGTCTCGAACTCACAGAGATCCGCCTGCCTCTGCCTCCCGAGAGCTGGGATTAAAGGCGTGCGCCACCAACGCCCGGCGGCTTAAATCCTCCCACAAGGCTTATTTAAGGACGCGTCGTTGGTTCTCCTCTTTCCTAAGGCGAGGCGTGGCTGTCAGAGCGTGGGGAGATGGGAGCGTCCTGGCGACGCCTAAGCCCCCCGGGGAGGGTGGGGTCCCTGCAGGGGACCCACGCCTGCACCCCGGCTCCGGGCTCGAAAGCAGTTTCAGACGGGAAGCCGCCGCCGAGCGCCCCCTGGCGGCCGCCTCCGCAGGTTCCTCGGGGAGCCGAAGGACGCTTTGCACGGAGGTCGCGGGACAGCCCCGGAAAACTCAGCTCGCTCGCCTCGCGGGCCACCACCAGCGGCGAGGGCGCCATCAGGAAGCAGCGAGGGACATAGCTTCATGGTTGGCGGCGCGCGGGGGGCCTCCGCAACACCAGGAGCTGTGTTGAAGAGTCGCGGCCTTAGGAAGGCCGGGAACCGCTGCTCCGGGGGATCCGGCTGTGTCAAGCACGTTGCGCAGGCGGGGAAACTGAGGCTGGAGAGGACGACGGTGGCGGCATCGATTCGTCTAAGCCCGTGGTGACCTGGTCGTGTGCGGCGGCGGAGAGCGGGGCCTTCCCAGGTGTCCAAACCGGGCTGAGCGGAGGCTTTGGCCCTCGAGGATGCGGGGAGGAAGGACAGCCCGGGTCTGCAATTTCACCGAGGACGGCGGCGCCCCTCAAGCCGGTGCAGGACGGTGGCCGTGGGCATGCTTGGGGCGAAAGGGGCTGGAGCTCCGGGCGCCACGCGCAGGTGGAGAGTCCGGGCACCACCGGAGTCATCCCAGGGTTAAGCCGGGTGCGTGGCTCCCCGGTGCCCCCCACGATCCCCGCAGCTCGGGGAGGGCTCAGGCAGGGAGATGGCTTCAAAGTGCAGGCCAGCCTGGGCTACAGAGGGAACGCCAGGCCGGCCTGGGCTACAGAGGGAACGCCAGGGCGGCCTGGGCTACAGAGGGAACGCCAGGCCGGCCTGGGCTACAGAGGGGACGCCAGGCCAGCCTGTGACACAGAGGGAGACCCTGTCAGAAAAAACGAAAAAGGAAAGACACTGTCTCAAGGAAACAGAAAAACAAAAGTGTTGGTAAGAATATCGTAAGTTGGTAAGAAATATCACACACAAAAGAAACTCTGTCTCAAAAAACCCAAGTGTGTGTCCGTGTGTGTGTTTGTGGTGTGCGCGTGTATGTGTGTATGCGTGTGTGATGATGTGTGATGTGTGTGTGCGTGTGTCTGTGTGCGTTGATGTGTGTGTGCACACGTGTGTGTTGATGTGTGATGTGTGTGTGCGCGTGTGTGCGCGTGTGTGCGCGTGCGTGTGTTGATGTGTGATGTGTGTGTGTGCGTGCGTTGATGTGTGATGTGTGTGTGCGTGTGTCTGTGTGCGCGTGCGTGTGTTGATGTGTGATGTGTGTGTGTCTGTGTGTGTGTTGATGTGTGATGTGTGTGTGTCTGTGTGTGTGTTGATGTGTGATGTGTGTGTAGATGTGTCTGTGTGTGCGCACGTGTGGGATGATGTGTGTAGGTCTCGTTTCCCCTAGGGAGCTGGGTGGCAGAAGTGGACTGTGACACCCTCATGCCTTGCCTCAGTTTCCCTGCCGAGGCACACCCGTGTGGATCGCGAGGACGGTCGGTTTCAGCCCCGTCGCCTGGGGTCTGACTCGGTGCCCGGGCCCCGCCGACGCCGGTTTCCCAGGAACCGCACGTGCTTGCAGTTCCGCCACGGGACAGCAGGTGTCGCCCGGAGGCCGCGCTCCATCAGCCCCCACGACAGCCTCGCTGTCCCTCTCAGAAGAACTCGAACTCCGCCACGAAGGGGCTTCCGAGGAGCTTTTCTTTAAAAAAAACAAGACAGACAAAATAAAAAAAAAAAAAACCTGACTTTTCACTTTGCAAAAAGTCTGTTCCTGTACAGCCAGGGAGGGAGGCGCTGTTTCCCAGAATGCAATGCGCCAGGTAAATAAAGCTACTTATTTTAATTTTACGGGATAATTCACGGTGTGTTTGCAATGAGAAGCATAGAGTCACTAAGACATGCGAGAAAGAATATTGAAAACGCTAGAGTTGGGCATATTTTACAAAAAACGCAAGTCACCGTAACCGATAAGATTTGAATTATTTGCCCTCTATATATCTGTCCGGAAGCAGTGCTTCCTGCCCGGATGATCCTCAGTGGTCTGGGGTGCAGGCTTCAAACCTGTAGCTGTTTAGCGACAGAGTGGTTCAATTCCACCTTTCGGGCGGGAGTATCTATCCCATTTTGCGACCCGTACTCTGCGATGAACGTTTTCAAATCGACCCGCACTCTTCGTAGCTGCCTTTTGTCCCCCGGGAAGGATCAAACGCGTTTCTAAAGTGCGTTTAAACTTGCCTCTAAGACTCTAGGATACTCCTGACCATCTCCAATGGCTCTCCTTCAACGATGTGTTTGCTATTCGTCCAGGCATTTGCTCGGCCTCGTGTCTAATCCGCATGTAGCTGTCAGTCTGTCCATTTGCTCCTGTGGCTCAGCCCCGTCTCCGTGTCTGAGCAGCGACGGATGGGGACGCAGCTGTGCTCCACCCTCGGCCCTGGTCCCGGGAGGCCGGGGAGAGCACAGCACCGGGCAACCACGTTCTTAAAGAGGTCGAAGCGCCTGGAGCCTCGCCGCCTGGCGACCTGACCAGGGTGACCTTGAGACACACTTGATGATGACATTGACGCTCGAGCGAACGCCTGGTCTTTTTCAAGGTCAGCAGAGCTCCCCGACCACCCGACCGGCCGTGCAACCCCTCCTCCAGTGGTTTGTCCTTCCCAGGCGTGCTATCAACGAAGCGGCAAGTGTTCTGCCCTCCGTGTGCTTAGGATCCGTTCTTTCCCATTCTGGGTCCTCCCCAGCCTCCCCTAGCTACTCTCAGTCCGGGAGTAGAGAAGACCGCCTAACAGTAACTGTCCCCTGCTTCCCTTCCCAAACCCTGCTGTGGACATCGCGTTCTGAGTGTGGGCATTCCTTCCCAGCCATGAAGTCTCCCAAATATGTCAGTTTATCCCAACCTGTCCCCCGCCCCGTAGGTGACACAGCCTGGAACAGGGCGAGCCCTCCCCAGTGTCCGCTTCCCTTTCACCCAGCTGCAGGCTGATTAGTTAGGTGCCCCAGTAAGTGCCCGTGAAGGCTTCCCAGCAACACAAATTCATTCTGTCTCGTTGAAAGCCATGTAATAGGTGCCCAGGGCAAATACACACTTTGAACTGAGGGATACATTTTTTAAAGCTCTTTTATTGGCGACAGTGCAGAACCAAGGGGGTAGGGGGCTGCCCAGTGCTAGACTGCCCCAGCACCCCCGGGGTCAGGTGCAAAATACAAAAAAAAAAAAAATCACCAACATCAAAAGTCACAAGTACAGCATGGGTGGGACCACATGGGTGGGCCCTTCTCCTGATCGTACACTCCCATCCGGAACCCTCAGGGACACACATTGTGAAAATCGACCACCCATTCACACTGACTCAGAAAGTGAAAACCCGGAGTTGACGCACAGAAGGAGCCAGTGGGAGAGGAGACACGTTGGAAGTGGCCAGAGCAAAACAGACTGAGAAAAGATTGTCTCCAACAGCCAGAGGGGCTGGGACAACAAACAAAGGGACAGTTACGGAAGGGACAGCCAGAGACTCTGACTCGAGTGTCCAGAAGCGATTTCGAACTCCACAGCACACTTGCAAACGAGGAAACTCGTACGCACGCACGTGTACACACACACACACACACGCACGCACACGCGCGCACACACACAGACACTCATATATAATATATTTCTCTATACATAATAGATATAAGTGCTTTTCGGGAACCAGGGAAGGGATAAATAGCTTGGCTGGGGTTAGGGTTGGAACCGAGGACCCAGGACAGGGTGTGGAATGTGTTCCATGCAGCACAGGGGAGGGGAGCTGAGGGGTCCATCTCCCCAATATTAAAAAATAGAAATCTGACTCGTGGAACTCGCACGAGGTTAAAGCTGGAGGGAGGAGCCAGAACCCATGTTGGGGGCTGGGGGAGTTGGGGGGACTGGGAGCCCAGTCCCCTCTTTACGCCAGTCCAGAAATGTTGGGGGGTTCAAATATCAAGGGTAGGGGAGCCAAAGCCTCAGCCCTGAAAACTTCTCTGGAAATTGCCTCGACCTCCGTGAGAGGATGCGGGGCTCCCAGGGTGGGGAGAAGTTGGCGTCCTAGGCTGGGGAGGCATCGCCGTCACTCCTTACAGTCTAACTCCCTGTCGAGGGGAGGAAGGAGGCCCTTGCAAGAAGGGGAGGCCCAGGGAAAGCCTTGGAGGGTTGGGGGGTCAATCCCACCCGGCGCACCCCGCAATCCGGCCGCTCATTCACAGTATAAAGCGCTCCAGCAAGACGGGCGTCGCAGCGCCCCCTGCTGCCCGACACCAGAAAGGCCCAACGAGGACGGCCAAGGGCGGCTGGGGGGTTGGGGGGAAGGGGGCTCCGCATAATACTGCACGGGGTGAGCTCGGGCCTGGCTTGGGAGGGGGCTCTGGAGCACATGGGAGAAGATAAAATCCAACCCGAGCCAGTTTTTTTTTTTTTTCCCCAGGAGGGAAAGACTGGACGGGACAGTCAGACAGGGGTTCACATTTTGGAGTCACGGGAAAGTGGGGTTAGCGGGCTCCCAAAGCGGGCACCGACTTCCCTCGGGGGGGGGCTCAATTCGTGCCGGAGGAGGTGAGGTTGTGACCTCCTGGAAATGTTGGGTTAATCAGCTAAAGGCCGGGGGACCCTGCACCCTGGAAGGCGGGTGGGTGGGGGAGAGACGGGGACGGGGCTGTCATTTCCTCGTTGGGCCCCTCTGGGGGTGCATGCTCACACAGCAGCCCACCCTGCACCCCACACCCAGCACCCTTTCCCCTGCAGCCTCACGCAAGACGCCAGGAGTGGGCGTCACACCCCACCCACCCCGCCCAGCCATCTATCCCCAGAAGTTGGGTTGAAGTGACAAAGGACCGTAATAGCCGTCTGGAGGGGAGGGGGGTGTCCATCCCCGCCCCGCCTCCTACCCCCAAAGTCACCAGCTCCTCCGGCCTCGCCGGGGCACAGACACCACAGGGACCGAGCGCAAAAAACAAAACGCAAAGGAGGTCCTTCCGTCCTGTCCGATGGCAGAGGCGGCGGGCAGTCAGACAGAAGAGTCAGAGGGTCCACACACATCCCCCCGACTGCTTCGTCCCCTCTCCTCCTCTTCTTCCTCCTCCTCCTCGTTCCTTGCGGGTTTGTTTGTTTTGTTTGTCTAAAGAGTTCACAGAGCAAGAAGGGAGGGCGAGTTCAGGGGGGTCGGACGGCTGCTCGCTGCCGCTGGAGCTTGGGACGCCGGCGAATGCGGAGACCTCCGGGCAGGTGAGGACAAACGAGGAAGTGTACGAAGGGCTAACAACGGGGAAGGGGTCGCCGAGGACTTGAACTTCACTGTGTGTAAAGAGAGAAGCCGTCAGGTTGGGGGGTGCGTCTCGGCTGGTCTGGAAGGGCAGGGGCGGTGGTGGAGGGGGCGGCAGCAGCCAGCCGAAGCCGTCTTCCTTAGCGGATGTTGACCCTGGCAAATCTCTCACCTCGGCCAGCGGGCCTGGCCCCGGCCCCTCTTCATAGGGGATCTTGCAGCCCGGTTTGTGGGCCACCAGGACAAACTCCAGACGTTCCTTCTCTTTTTGCAGCTCGGCGATCTCCGACTCCAGCTCTGCCTTTTCCTCTTCCAGCTGATCCGTTTCCTGATGAATCCCAGCGAGGGCCAGGTCATAGGAGACAGAAAGGAAGGACCATTGGTCAACGACCACACAAAGTGCCTCAGCCACCCCCCCCCACATTCTAGCTGCTGATCCAGGGGCCCTCTCAATTGAGGGGAGGCCCCCCTCCCCCGAGAGGGACTCCTGGAAGACGATACAACTTGGAGCCTCAGTTTCCCCATCTGAGCAAGAGATGGTTGGGGAAAAGCCAGGCTGGAATGGAAGTCTCTGATGAGCTCCAAGCCTAGGGTGGATGTGGACACCTGTAAAACCCGAGCGCTCAGAGGCTGAGGCAGGGGGAGGATTGCTTGTTTGAGGACAGCCTGAGCTAAAGAGTAATCTACCTTAAAACCGGAGGAAGGGGTCAACATGGTTCAGGGAGTAAGGGCGGTGGCCCGCAAGCCTGACAAATCGAGCTGCGGTTTCTGGGAGCCACGAGATGGGAGGGGAGGAGCAACCGCTCTGAAAACTGTTCTCTGACCCCCGCCGTATGTGTGCTGTAGCACACCTGTACACTCTCAAACGTAAGGAAATAAATAAATAAATGGAGTTTTTTTTTAGAGATAGAAAAAGAAAAACACTGCAGTTTTCTGAGTGGATAAACAACGGTTATGTGTTGTTTTTAGTGTGGTTCTGCCATCTGTCCCCCCCCCCAGCCTCCCAGGAGGAAAAGCAGAGATGTGTGGCCTGGTTTCCAGGGGCAAGAGGAAACTGCAGGAACGAAGGAAGGGGGACACTGAGGCAGGAGGAAGAAAGGACTGGGCTGGGTGGGCACCACCAGCTCAAGTTCTGTAGAACTGTAGGTGGCTGGGGCAGGAGGTACGGATTGACCCAGCATCAAATAATTTAGTTTCCAGCCAGCCAAGACGATGGCCCGTGTGTCATCTCAGCACCCACGGATCGAGACCGAAGTCTATCAAGTTGGGGGGGTGGGCACGCTGGGCTGCACTAGGAGACCCCCGCCTCAGAAAAAAAACAAAAACAAAACTGGAGGCACCTCGGCAAAAGGGATGCTTCCTTAACCAGGACTAAGGGAATGACCTCCTCCAGCTTCTCTTTTTTTTTTTTTTTTTTCCAGACAGGGTTTCTCTGTGGCTCTGGAGGCTGTCCTGGAACTCACTTGGTAGTCCAGGCTGGTCTCGAACTCACAGAAATCGGCCTGCCTCTGCCTCCTGAGTGCTGGGATTAAAGGCGTGTGCCACCAACGCCCGGCTTCCAGCTTCTCTTATAAGCTGAGACAGAGAGCTATGTGGGGATATCCAGGGAAAGTGGGGGACAGCTGGAAGAGGCAGGAAGGGGTCTGGGCATTCGCAAGCAGCGACCCCACCAGGCCGGCACTGAGCCTTGTTCCCTCAGCGGGGATCCTTGTTCAGGACACAGGCACAGTGAGAAGTGGGGGGGGGCAAGGCAGAGGGCCCCCATCACAGCCTCGAGACCCCAGAACTCCTCCTTACCGCCTGGAGTCGGTCCGTCAGCTCCCTCCGACGGTTTCTGCATTTAGCTGCCGCCAGCTTGTTTCTCTCTCTGCGAACCCTCCGCTTCTCTTCTTCTTCTGGGGTGAGCTGGGTCGAAGAGACAAGGGACTGTGAGATTTGGGGATACCTCCTACCATCCCTGACAAAACTCCTTTCCCTCCAGAACCCCAAACAACAACCACAACAACCACTGCTCCTTAGGGGCAGGAATGGACACATGATTAAGATCTCTATGTCTTGAGGCCTCAAAAGACCCCCAACTCAATAGTGACAGAGTTACTGTCACTCCTTTTACTTCCCGCACCCCCAGGCCAACTTTTTTTTTTTAATAATAATCTCTTGCAGTCCAGGCTGGTCTCAAACTCAATAAGGAGCACAGGCTGGCCTCGAACCCCTGATCCTCCTGCCTCCACCTACCGAGAGCTAGGGTCACCAGCCTGCACGACCACTCCTGGTTCATGCTACGCTGGAGGTCTCCCCTGCTAGCAGGCACACTACCGACTGAGCCCACATCCCCAGGCTCCTCCCGAGGCCTCTTACTCACCGTCTCCTCCCGGGATCTTCTAGGCCTGGCCCTGGCTGGGCGAGCGGGCCCGGGAGCGCCGGAGGCTGTACTGGTCGAAGGCCCACCGCTTCCGCTGGCTCCACCAGCACTGTAGGCACTCAGGCCTGGGGTTGAGTAGCTGGTTCCTGGCATGTCATAGGGGTCAACAGCTGGAGGCTGGGAAGCCAAAGGCTGCCCCTGGGACTGGGCCATGGAGGAGATGAGGGTGGGTTGCACGAGCCACTGGAGGTCCTGGCTGGTTGTGATCGCAGTGACCGTTGGCACGAAGGAGCCGGGCATTTCCCCGAGACCGGCGCACTCCTACGGGGTGAGACATACACACACAGGCGTAGACACACAAACAAAGCCACCGACACACGCGCGCCCCGCACACATAACACACACCGACCCCCGTGAGTGAGCACAGGGTGAGCGGGTGTGTGTGTCACAGGCAGAAAGCCACAACACCCACCCTTCCACTACACCGTGACGCAGTGGTTAATGAGAGGATTCTGCTCAACTGCCTTCTACCTCCTCCTTCTTCCTCGGGGAAAGGTTGCACGGTTCCAGCAAGTGGTGAATCACACCCCGGGTTGGTGACTCTTAGGTGTGTGGGGGGGTGGAGAGGAGGCTGGACAGAGCCTGGTGACAGAACCTCCCGGGATGGAGACACACACACACACACACACACACTCAGAGTCCCAACACCCCACCCCCACCCCGGGGGGAGGGAGAGGGAGAGGCCGTAACCCAAGCCTGCCTCCCCACTTCCACACAAACACACCCCCACTGCATGAGGGCTCCCGCAGGGGCGGAGATCCTAGCTCCAATGGTGTTGGGGGACTGGCCTAAGAGTTGAGAGCATCTGTCTCTTCCCCAGTGACACTGACAAGTGACAGGTCTGAGTGGACTGGTAAGTAGAGACAAGTGACCGTGACGATCCCCCAGACTATCTTGCAGGGGATGGGGGCGATATAGGATCCGCGTCCCCAAACCCAAGAAGCGTCCATCACCACCCCCCTCCCGCAAGTGGAATCCTAGAGGCTTGACTACTCTGGGGGGCGTGGCGAGGGAAGGGCTGAATCCCTGGCCAATCAGGGTCCTGGGAACCAAGGGAAGGCGGACCTTTTAGAGACCACTTGGCTGCTTCCCCTCGGGGTAGCTCGTCTAGTGTTTGGACATCTCGAAAGGACCGGGTGTTCAGCGCGCGGGGAGAGCGTATATGTGAGCCTGGAGAGGGGGTGACAGCCTCCAGTTCCCCCTTAGAGGCGCCAGCACTCAGGCAGAGGCCCCCTGCTTCTGACAGCGCAGGGACCAGGTCCCCACAAGGTCCTCGCAGACCCATGAGTTGACAGGGCCGCTCCGATCACGACAAGAATCCCCTAGCCCTGCCTCCTAGAGACCCCCAGCACGGAAGAACCACAAAAAGCAGGGGAAGGGAGCTACGCTCTACAAATAGGAAGGAGACGGTGATTGGCTAACGTCCTCTCCCCGGCAGCCAATCAGAAAGCCGCGCTGCCCCCTCCCTTAGCAACGTGGCCTCGGCGTTCCAAAATAGAACGTGCCCGGGACGTCAGGGGCGGGGCGGGCAGAGGGGGCGCTGCGCGCTGTGCGTGCCCCGCGTCAGACGGAGGATTCCAGCGCGTCAGCCTTTACGCACGGGTCCCCCGTTACGTCTCCGCGCAGGAGGCGGAGGCTGCGTGATCGGGGTTCGAGGCCCGAACTCCCGCCGGGTGGCGGGCGAGCGCGGCCCCGTAGTCCGCGCTTGGAAGGAGGAGGGCAGAGGAGAAAGCTACTGGAAGCTTCTCTCTGGTTTTTTTCGTTTTTTTTTTTTCTTTTTCCTTTCCCTACTTGTCTAGCTCTCGGTTAGGGAGCCGGGGCTCAGCTAAAAGTTCTCAGCTCCTGCTAGCCACGGCGTATGCCCGGCATCGCCAACGCTTGCCTAGCTGCATTCCTTTCCCGCGCTCTGCGCACACAACCCGTTGCAAAAACCCGTCCAGTCCTTGCAGTTTGCAAACAACAACAACTACAACAAAAACCAAAGTGCAACCCGAGCCCCTGGCTTTCCCAGATCCTGAGTCTCTGACGCGTCCTATGTGAGAGGATGCCTAATTCACACTTTACGCTTAAAGAAGCATTTCCCCCATGACCACCAAAGTAGCATCTTTGCGATCTAGAACGCACCTGGGAGGCGGCGGCGGTGGGTGGACTGCCGAAGGAGTCCACTGAAGACAGGTACTGAGACTCGGCGGAGGGTGACGAGCTACACCGGGAGCCGGAGTCGTAGTCTCCGGGGAAAGCTTGAAACATTTCCCTGGGCACAGGGGGGCCCCTGTGACCACGCTGAGGTCGCCGGGAAGCCAAGGCTATGGCCGAGTGGGGTGAGATGCGAGTCCGGAGTGGACCGGACACGTCCCCAAAGTGCGCTGCTTGGGGGAGCTCCGCGTCCGGCTCGGAGAACTGCCCAAGTTTCGATGCAAGTCCCCTCTGCAGGTCGCCGCTGTACCTCCTGAAAGTTCAGGCTCCGGCGACTTCACGGAGGGGCGACGCGGGGATCGCTCCCCGCCCAGAGGCCCGCCGCGCGGTGCCGCCGTTCAGCGTGCGCTCCGGATGCGCGGTTCCCTTCCTCTCCCGGAGTTCCACGAAACGGGGGAGGGCAGAGGGGCGCGATCCAGAAGCCCACAGAAAGTAAGTCTATCCTCAGGGCGAAACGGAAGAACGATCTAGAAGGAGTCTTGCAAAAAAGAAACCCACAAAACTTTCTCTCCAGTTAAAAAATCAAGACTATATATATAAATATAAATTTTTTCACGGACGCCAAGAAGAAGAAGAAGAAGAAGAAGAGTCACCAGTAGTCAAGTCCCGCAAGCCCCGGCTCCGCGTGTCCCCGGCGTAGCCGCTCCAGTCTTATGAATGAAGCCGGGAGCTGCCGGGCGGAATTTATGCGGTCGGGACCCGCCCCCCCGCTTGCGTCACCCGCCGCTCGGTGCACAAACCTCCCGAAGTCTCCCTCCCCGCCGCCCGAGCCCCCGGAGGCGCCCCCCAGGGCCTCGCGCATCCTCCACCTGCCCATAGGGTGACCCTGGTGGTCTCGGGGGTCGCCAGATCTACGTTGCGAGGGTCTCTGCGGCAGGGGATCCCGCCCCGCCCTCCCCGGAGTTCCTGTGACGCAATTAGCCATATAAGGAGCTGCTGGCCGGCGCGGCCGAGTGTTTGTTTGGTATCCTAGCAATGACGTCAGAGGGAATCCCTCGCTCCGGCGCGCGCCCGCCGCCGCGCCGTGCGGAACCCGCCCGCGCCTGCGCAGTGCCACGCCGCCCCGGGGGCTGAGATTGACAGACGCCTGAACTGCCCGGGAAGGCCCCTGCTGACCCCGGCTGGAGAAGGTGCAACCCCAGGTGCCCAGACCTGGTTGTCCCGAGACCCCCAGCGTCCCCAAGCCAGTGCAGCGCCCCCGGCTGGTGGAAGAGAGCAAGTCCCCAGTGCAGATCCCAGTGAGAGGGGTGTAGTCAATCGAGGCGGGGGAAACTGAGGTTCAGGAGGGGTTGGAGGGACTGGGATGTCGCCAGGTGTAGGTAGAGTAAGGATGGAGACCCCTCCCCACTAGGTTAGTCGCAGATGATGCCTGACTCTCTGACCTTGAAAAATGTGCTTGCTCCCTGAGCCAAAACTTCGGTGCTCACAGCTAAGCAAAGGATGGTGGCTTCCGGGGGTGGTGGGGTGCCCTGCATCTGGGGAACCTAAATAATTGGATCAGGTACGAACTTATAATACCCTGTGAGTTCTTCGGGCTTGTTGCTGGAAGCCTGTCCTTCCTGCTTAGCGCCTGACCCAGAGACAGAAAGGAAAGTGTGTGTAATTAAGAACAATAATAATAATTGGTGGTAGCCGGGTAGTGGATGTGTACACCTTTCATCCCAGCACTCGGGAGGCAGATGCAGGTGGATCTCTGTGAGTTCGAGGCCAACTTGGTCTACAGAGTGAGTTCCTGGACAGGCTCCAAAACAATACAGAGAAACCGTGTCTCAAAAAGAATTATTATTATTATTATTATTATAAATTAATACTTAATGATAAATATTATTATTATTAGTGGCATGTATTTAGTAATCAGCAAGTGTCAATGCCAGTGCTGAGCCTTTGAAGGTAGGACTTATAACCCTTAGAAGTTTGAGCGTTTTAAGAGAGTAATACCTTCATGACAGAGGAAAATGATGGCGGGCGAGATGGCTCATAGGTAAAAGAGCCTACCACACAAGCCTGGCGACCTGAGTTCTGTCCCTGGGACTCACCATGAGAGGAGAGAAACGACTCCTAGAAATTGTTCTCTGACCTCCACGTATGTGCCGAGGGACCTGCCAACCGGTACTCACATATAATAATAATAATAATAAACCAGTACTCACATATAATAATAATAACAACAACATCAACAGCCGGTATTCACCCAGAAAGAAAAAGGAAGGAAGGAAAGCAGGAAGAAATGGTGTTAGGTTAATTGATAGGCTTGAGTGTCCACCGGGAGAGATGGGATGAAGTTTAGATGGTAGAGGGGTTAATGGATACAGAGGAAGCGGTAGGGAACCCGTTATGAAGCATGCTGGGAAGAGTCTGAGGTCAGCCTGAGCCGTGTGATACTGAGACATATATACATATATTCACAGAATCTAGTGTGAGCACCCCCTTTTCTCCCTCTTTCCCCCCTCTGGTTTGTTTGTTTGTTTGTTTGTTTGTTTTTCGAGACAGGGTTTCTCTGTGGCTTTGGAGGCTGTCCTGGAACTTGCTCTGTAGACTAGGCTGGTTTCGAACTCACAGAGATCCGTCTGCCTCTGCCTCCCGAGTGCTGGGATTAAAGGTGTGGGCCACCACCGCCCAGCTCCTCCTCTCTGTTTCTGAGACAGGGTCTCATTATACAGCCCTGGCTAGCCTGGAGCTGGTTATGTAGACCAGGCTGCCCTTCACCTCGTCAGACAGTGGACATTTCTGATCTTATAGCCTGTTTGTGCGTTTTTAAAACTATGTCTGGAATTTACTGTGTATCTGAGGATGGCCATCAACTTCTGAACCTCTTGCCCCCACCTCCGTATTGTCACCAGACCTGGATTGTGTGTTGCTGGGGATGGAACCTCCTGCATGCTACGTGAGCAGTCTCCTACCTGAGCTGCATCACTGGCCAGATCCTGACTGTTAAATACTCACTGAGAAGGGGGCCACCATTAACTGCACAAGCCTGGTGGACCTCCAGAACCAGCCTGGTACTGTGTGACAAAATTTTCCTGGGAGCCAGCACATGACAGTATGGATATTACCAAAGTCCAATCTGGTGAACCAGTGGGATTTATTGGGGTTACTTGCAGGAATATGTATTGGTGAGGGTTACTTACAGTTCTATGTATGGGTCAGGAATCACTTACAGGAGCAGAAATGACTCAGAGGCAGCTCATCTCCCGAGCCCACCCCGGCATGAGTGACAGCTCACAGAGCTGGGAACCTGGAGCGCTCTGCACAGCCTGCAGGCCGCTCAGCAGGGTGGGGAGTGTCCCTTCCAGGAGCACGATTTGATCTAAACCTCTTGCAGGCAGCTTGTCTGGCATCCTAGTCCCCTTTTCCCCTTGGCCTGTCTGAGGGTCTTCTCTGCAGTTTGCTTCCTTCCCTCTGGGGGGGTACTCTTGGCTTTTATTGCTTACTCTGGCAGGAAGGGGCTTACGAATTTGGTCAGTCTCAGAGACTTTCTATTTTGAGTGGTTTGGCCTCCTGTTTAAAGAACTTCTCTACAGGGTGGGATGTTTCAGTCTTGGAGTGAACTGTATTCCTGGTCCAGCCCAGAATCTAGAGAAGAAAGCAAAGATTCATGTTAATTGTTGTTTTAGGATTCTTTATTTTATATTATGTGCATGAGTGTTTTGTGTGTGTGTGTGTGTGTGTGTGCACCATGTGTGTGCCTGGTGCCCACAGAGGTCAGAAGAGGGCATTGTTTCTCTGGAACTGATGGTCGTGAAGCATCTTGTGGATACTGGAACCCAAACCAGCTTCTTGCAGAGGCAACAACACCTAGTGCTCTTCACAATGATCAATTTCCCCAGCCCTATGAAGCACTTTTAACATGTTGGATCTCACTAGGCAAAGTGGCGCACACCTTTAAAGCCAGCAATCTGGAGGCAGAAGCAGGTAGATCTCTGTGAGTTCAAGGCCAGCCTGGTCTACAGAGTGAGTTCCAGGATAGACAGAGTTACATAGTGAGACCCTGTCTCAAGGGAAAAGAAAGAAAGAAAGAAAGAAAGAAAGAAAGAAAGAAAGAAAGAAAGAAAGAAAGAAAAAAGAGGTAAAGTTGAAACTCACAGACCCAGAGAGAAAAAGCCCTGGCTTGGGGCCCGACCCCAAGGACAGGGTGTGATGTCCTACACCCAGAAGAATCTTGATTCTCTGCACCAATAATGGAAGGAGGGTGGGGAACCACATAAGGCCAAAGGGACTTGGAGGGTGGTGACAAGTGATGACAGAGACGGCCAGACAAAAGCCTTGCCTCAAACCGCCCTGGTTCCCCACGCCCCCTCTGTCTGCTCCAGTCAGGAGGGAGGGACAGGTACCCGGGGATGCAGGCAGTGACTCGGCTCGGGCATCAGACAGGGAGTGACCCTTCAGCCTTCTCAGCTTGTCGTCTTCTTTTCCTGGGGGAGAAAAGGCACGCACACGCCCACTGTGGTCCTCAGACCCTGACACCTCAGACACCCAAGACGCCGCCACGGGGCCACTCAGACATCCGCCCACAAGCAGTATCCCACAGCCATGCAGAGCCACTTCCTAGACACACCTGCACGGAGTAAGACGCCGCCACCTTATATGTCAAGTGTCTATATACACAGGGAGGAAAAGAAGGCTCCCAGTGGGACAGGGACGGAACCCGAAGTGCCCAGAGACCACTGGACCTTGCTACCGCTGTGCATAGACGCTTAACCGCTGGGCCACCTCTCCAGCTTCCTTTGTTTGGAGACAGGGAATGCCTATGCAGCTCAGACCCGCCTAGAAGTCATTGGATCGCAAGCATGAGTTAGTCTATCCAACTCTCCTCCTGTTTTCTCCCACTCTGTAGCCCAGGCTAGCCCACCTCCTGCTTCTGCCTCCCAGCTGCCCACCATGCCTGTGCTCATTGGCTAAAATAACATCACTCTGGTCTTCATGAATGCACAGTCCTCTGGACTTCCCTGAGCCAACCCCTCGCTACTGCGTTCCTCGTCCCCCAAGCCCTCGGGCCACACCCCAGCCCTGGCCCTGAGGACCCCTGTGAGCTTGATGTCTGTGGGCATCCCCGTGGCTTCAGAAGAAGGCCTCCCATGGCAATGCAGAGTGCCCTTGCCCTGCCCTCCTGGCTGGCATAGATTTAGTAGCCTGCCCCTGCCCGATGGTCAGGGCAGAATTGGCTGGCTCAGTCCCTCTTTGGTAGCAATCCTGGAGGCCTCCTGGAGGTGGTGCCCCTGAAAATTCAGGGAGACAGAATGGAATGATCTATGGTACCTGTCGGTGACCCCCGCCCAGCCTCCCTGCTGTGCCTCAGGCTCCTATTATTTGTGTACACTCACCCCACTGCCTGGAACATTCTTTCTGGTCTGCTTGACTCCCACAGCTGCCTTGGCCTCAGACGAGCCAGCATGCCTGCACAAATCCTGTTGTCTCCCAGGCATCCCCCTCAGAGTTGGGCCGAGGAGGCCCTGTACACTGTTGTGTCCCAGCACACGGAAGGTATCTGTAGGCGCTGCAAACATTTTTGCCCAGCCATGACTTTACCTCATTTTTACTTTGTCATTTCTGAGGTACTGTCCCAGGTAGCCCAGGCTGGCATCCAGAGTGTCCTACGTAGCCAAGGATGACCCACCTAGAACTTCTCTGATCCTTTTGGTTCCAACTCCCAGCTCTGGAATTACAGGTGTGTGTCACCACCACACCTGGTTTGTACAGTGTTGGGGGTCAAACCCAAGGGGTTCCGTTGATTCTAGGCAGGCACGCCACCTGAACCACACCCCGGCCCACCATATATTCAATTTCCTGTGTTCTTTTAAATTAAAGATTTTTTTTACTGTGTGTGTGTGTGTGTCTGTGTGCGTGTGTATGTGTGTCTGTGTGTGTATGTGTATGTGTGTGTCTGTGTGTGTGTGTCTGTATGTGTGTGTGTGTCTGTGTGTGTATGTGTATGTGTGTGTGTCTGTGTGTGTATGTGTATGTGTGTGTATGTGTATGTGGGTCTGTGTGTGTGTGTGTGTCTGTGTGTATGTGTGTGTGTCTGTGTGTGTCTGTGTGTGTGTCTGTGTGTGTGTCTGTGTGTGTATGTGTATGTGTGTGTGTGTATGTGTGTCTGTGTGTGTCTGTGTGTGTCTGTGTGTGTGTCTGTGTGTGTCTGTATGTGTGTGTGTGTGTCTGTGTGTGTATGTGTATGTGTGTGTGTCTGTGTGTGTATGTGTATGTGTGTGTATGTGTATGTGTGTCTGTGTGTGTGTATGTGTATGTGTGTGTATGTGTATGTGGGTCTGTGTGTGTGTGTGTGTGTGTGTCAGAAGACCCCTGTGGAGTTGGTTCTCATCTTCCATCGGGTGGGCTCCAGGCGTTGAACTCGGGTCCTCAGACTTGGCGGCGAGCACCTTTGCCCACTGAGCCAGCTGTCATTTCTGTCATCTTCGTCAGTCTTACTCTGCAGCACGGACTGGCCTCCAACTCCCTGCAATCCTCCTGCTTCAGCCTCCTAAGTGCTGGAGTTGCAGGCATTAGCCTCCACACCTGACTCATTCATGTCTTCATAAGCATTCATTCATTCATTCATTCATTCGGTCTGATGGACTTCTCTGGGCCTGGGAAGTGTGGCTAGTGGACCACCTGGTGGCGGGGACAGTGTGTGAGTGGAGGACCTGATTCCAGATGTTTGGCACAGCCTGCTGGGGGAGAAGCCTGTGTCTCGGGGTCGGGTCACTTCACCGCATCGATGCCTTCTGCTTCAGCTCCCTGAGAGCTGGGATTAGGGCGTGACTGCTCCACACAGATAAATATCAATGTACCTTAGGGCAGTCATCTGCCCAACGGTGTGTGTCTGCACATGTGTTTCTTTGGTTTCTGTGTGTCTCTCTGCCTCCATAAAAACATACACAGCTAGCCGAGCGTTGGTGGCGCACGCCTTTAATCCCAGCTCTCGGGAGGAAGAGGCAGGCGGATCTCTGTGAGTTCGAGGCCAGCCTGGTCTACAGAGCGAGTTCCAGGCCAGCCAGGAATACATAGTGAGACCCTCTCTCAGAATTAAAAGTAAAGCAGGGTTCTGGGGACAAACAGCGAGGCACGGGGCTAGAATCCTTGAGGGCGTGGCTGGGGACAGGCCTAGCATGCAAGAAGTCCTGGGTTCAATCCTCAGCGCCGCTAAATAAACAAATAGCCTACAACAGTGCCTGGCAAGATTACGGACTTCGCGCGTGTAAGTCATGCCTATTGGATGAGATAATCGAATAATGAAGGTTATGGTGTCACTCTGTCGGGTAAGGAGGCAAGCAAGCCTCGGGGGACAGGCTTGTGCGGCTGGAGGCTGGCTGGCTCTGTGGGGGCTGCTGTGCGCATGTGCCGCGTGTGCTTGTGTAAGAGCCCATTGTCTGCCGGCCCCATTGTCCATTCTGTGCGCAAACACCAGGACCCCATTCCACATCCCTGCCGCAGGTCCCCAGGCCACTGCCCGCAAACCACAGCTTCCTGTCACACCCACAGACACTTCTCCCTCCTGGCTGGGGCCTCCCCTCTGGCTGCCTTTCCTCCTTCGGCTTTCTCTTCCTGCCCCGGGGGATGCTGTGGTCGGTGGTCTCTGGCAATAGCCACCCTGTCCCTGACTCAGGCTGGTGCATCCTCACTGACCCTGATGTGGCCCGCACGCCCCCACAGCCAGACAGCCACTCGGGGGCGTCCCAGGGGGTCACTGGTGGCCATGTGCCCATGCCCGAGGTGACCGAATTCAGTCCGTGATTCAGTCTCCTTGTCTAGGCCACCAGGGTTGCCCTGGTCATGTGATGTCAGCTGTCAGGTATGTGGCCAGGGTTTCTCCAAGGTGACTCAGACTCCTGAGATACCCCGTTCTTCCTCCAGACACTCTGGGCCAGTGTCCAGGGCAGGCAGCCACTGATCGGGACACTCCCTTCCAGGCCCCCTCCACGCCCTTCATGGCCTGAAGCTGGGGACACAAAGGAAAGAGAGGGTTCCCAGAGTCAGGGCTCAGGACCAGCCTGTGCTGGCCACCAATCTGTCTCAAAGACCAGAGGCTGTGGACCACATCCATCCATCCATCCATCCATCATCCATCATCCATCCATCATCCATCATCCATCATCATCATCCATCATCCATCATCCATCCATCATCATCATCATCATCCATCATCATCATCCATCATCACCCATCATCCATCCATCCATCATCCATCATCATCATCATCCATCATCATCCATCCATCCATCCATCATCCATCCATCCATCCATCATCCATCCATCCATCCATCATCCATCCATCCATTGGTCCAGTCATTCATTCAGTCATTCAGACATTTAAGTCCCAGGGCACAGAAAGGAACAAGACATCCAGCGGGTGACACATATCTGTAATAGTTGGGGAGTAGAGACAGGAGGATGACAAGTTCAAGACTAACCTGTCCATTGTGGGTGCCCTATATTTATGACCCTTACTTTCTAATGACACCAACCTGCAGGCCGAGTTACGTCACTCCCCGAGAGTTCCTCACACAATTCTGGTGTCTCGGAGTCCTCCACCCTTTACAGTCATTTGGGGTAAGTCACCTCAGGAGTCTGCCCTTAGGTGGTCCTGCCTTAGCAAGCCTTCTACCCCTCATTTTCACATCTGGGTGACACTGGGGGACTCCAGTCTCTATGTTTATTCCCCAGACTCTACCATTTATTTGTCTTCCCCGAAACATGAGAGGGATTTGGAAGGGGAAATGGGGCCTTATTGACATTGTGCGTGCGTGCATGCATGCATGTGCGTGTGTGTATGCGTGTGTGTTATTTGTTTTTGAGATGAGGTATTAATATGTAGGCCTGGCTGGCCTGGAACCTTCCCTATTCTTCCCGGCTCTGCTCTCCAAGTACGGGGACGCAAGTGTGTGCCGCCACGCCTGGCTGTGCCAAGCGCTTTGTAAACATTTTCCGTATGAACTTGCCTATGGCTGGCAGTCTCCTGAGTGGGCACAGTCACGCCACCCCCTTCTCTAGGGGAAACCTTGGAACAGGGTCTCATCCTGGTTTTTGCTAGCCGGGAATTCTCTGTGAATTGCCTTGGCCCTCCGGCCTCTGCACGGGTGCTGAGATTGTAGGCATGAGGCAGCTCCCTTGTCCATTCTGCTGCCGTTAACAAACGGCAGAGACGAGTCTGGAGACCCTAGCGCTACAGCGGGGAGAGTCCCACAGTTCAAGCCCATGGGCACTGGCCCTGCTATGGTGTGACGGTTGGTGTCTTTTAGAACACAAATCTCACAGCAGGCAGACCCCCAGAAGAATGAACGCGATTCCATGCAGACACTCGGGTCGCAGCAATTACTGTGTGCAGGGCAGTACTGGGGACCCAGGGTGTGTGTGACACTTGGGTCCTTCCTGTTCAGGACACAGAAGACAGGCAACACTGGAAATTGTAGCTAGCACAGTATCTTGGTAGAGGTTTGTCATTCCAGCACTTGGGAGACCAAGGCAGGGGGATTAAGAATTTAAAGCCAGTACAGGCTTTATAAGAAGACCCTCTTAAAAAAAAAAAAAGACCACAGCCGGGCGTTGGTGGCGCAAGCCTTTAATCCCAGCACTTGGGAGGCAGAGGCAGGCGGATCTCTGTGAGTTCGAGGCCAGCCTGGTCTACAAAGTGAGTTCCAGGACAGCCTCCAAAAGCCACAGAGAAACCCTGTCTCGAAAAACCAAAAAAAAAAAAAAAAAAAAAAAAAAAGACAAAGAAAAGGGACTAGGCGTGTGTTTCCATGGGTACAGTGCTTGTCCAGCGAGTATGAAACCCTAGGTTTGGTACCTAGTACTGTCTAACCTGGGAATGGGGTACGTGTCTGTAATCCCAGCACTCGGAAGGCGGAGGCAGAAACACCGGAGTTCGAGGGTCTCCTCGGCTACATATTAAGTTTGAAGCAGTCTGCACAACATTAGATCCGGTCAAAAAAGAAAACAAATTGGATTCAACGCTCAGAGGCAATTCTCACTGCTGGGGATTTGAACCCACGGCCTGGTGCATGCTGAGCAAGCGGCTCTATGGGCTACAACCCCGGGGGGATCTCTGAGTGGATTGTCTGAACACACATAGTTACAAACAGGAGGCACCACCAGAGGTGAAGCCATCCACAGACACTTCCACATTCTCGGCTTCACAGGTCACCGGGACACACACACACACACACACACACACACACACACGCACACACACACACACACGCACACGCACACCTAGAAAAACGCTCGGGTTTCCCTCTCACACACAGCCGTGATCCCCGAGAACCTGCTGTCTCACATCACACAGCTGGGCACTGTCCCCAGAACTCACTCCACTCGGGCGGTCACACCCTGTATGCTCAGGGACTCAGTCCAGCCCTGGTCACATGAAGCCGCGGCACGGGGGGCGCGGGGAGGAGGTGTGTCGGGCCCGTGGGTAGACCCTCCCAGTTCCAGGATGGCTTTTCAGACTCCGCTGGGATGCTCCAGACGGGTGACAGCGGCGGTGGAGGAGACAGGCAGGCAAGAAGCCCACCGGGGAGGGAGGGGAGGCCCGGGCTGTGGCCCTGGGTGGCGTGCGTGCGTGCGTACAGGTCGTGCACTGCGCAACCTTCTCCCCGGTCGGGGGAATCCCCCTGCCCCAGCGCTGCACCCGGAAACCTGGGGCCTGAGGTCACAGTGACAAGTCTGAGAAAGGCCACCTCTCTTGGTTTTTGTGTGTTTGGGGAAGGAGACAGCCAACGCGCGGGAGGCTCTGCCCAGACGCGCGCTCCGGGGAGGAGGGGGCACAGACGGCGGGAATTTGGGGACCCAGGTGTCCCCTCGCTGCCATCCCCGGGTCCGGCCCGTCTGCCCAGCCAGCCCTGGCGGCTGTGAGCGGTCGTGCCGCCTGGCCGGGGACAAACAACCTTCCCGTCGCTAGGCGACGGCGTGCCACAGGCCGTCGCGTCACCGCGTCGGCGCGGGCGGGCAAGGGGGAGGGCGCACGGAGTCGCCGGCGGCGCGCCGGGTTTGTTGACGTTGCCAAGCAACCCGCCGCGGCGCTGCCGGGGCAACGCGGGCCGACTGTTCCGTCTTAAAGGGGCCGGAGACCCGGGAGCTGCAAGGAGAGAAAAGCTGTTCCTTCCGGACGACAGGGACAGCCGGTGGATTTGGAGGAGGCCGGGTTAGGAGCAACTCCGCTCTCGAGGCGGAGCGAGGACACCAGGCTGCAGCTGTAGCTATTTCAACCCAAGCGTTGGAGAAGCTGGTCCTGCTGGATTGCACCTGTGGGCAGGTTCGCTTGCAGCAGGCGAGCAAGAGCCACAGCAAGCCGGGTTCCAGTACCCACCCGGTCTATGACATTGACCTGTAAGTCCCTTCCCTTCCTGGGGCGGATTGATAGCATCTGTCACCGTGCACATGTGACCTCGCTAAATTCTGTAAAGTGGGTCGTGTAAGTACCGTGGGCCGCCTAGGTGGCGTGGGTAGAGGCGCTTGCCCCCAGGCCTCTGTAAATGACTTCAAGCCGTGGGCCCCACATGGCAGAAGCTGAGACCAACTCTAAAAAAGTTATTCTCTGACCTCTACCAGAACCCTGGCACCTTCACCCTACACAATAAACAAATAAACGTTAATTTAAAAAAACAAACGAACTGGGTTTTGTCCATACCTCACTAATTTTAAGATAATGAATGAATGAATGAGGGAGATGGTTCAGTGAGCAGGACTTGGGGGTAGCCCTGACAACCTGAGTTCAATCCCTGGGACCTACAGGTAAAAAGAGAGAACCGACTCCTGTAGGTAGTTCTGTGACTGCTCCACACAGGACATAGCACGCACATTCACCCAACACAAAACAGATTAATGAAAATACAGACCAGGCAGAGACTCAGAATGAACTGTACTTCATGCGGTGTGGGACAGCAGTTATCAAGACGTGTTGCACGTTAGTGATTTTTAAAACATGTATCTCTTGGTTTACTAATTTTATGCATGTGCATGTGCATCACCTGAGTGGCTGGGTATTACAGAATTACAGATGGTTCTAAGGCTCCATATGGGTGTTGGGAACTGAACCCGGGTCCTCTGTAAGAGCAACAACTGCTCCTAACCACTGGACCATGTCTCCAGCCCCTATTAATGATGATTTTATTATGTTCCACTGCCTGGCAGATGGGGCTGGAACCCTTGCCCTGTTAGATGCTGACTGCGTGACTCCCGAGCAAGTGTCTTGCCCTCTCTGACCCTACTTGCTTCTCTGCGAAACACAGGATGCCCCTGTGTCACAGAGTCACTTCCGGGTAACGGTCCTGAGTGGGGGTTCCCCTCCTTGGGCTTGTCAGGTCACTGTCCCGTGTCTGTGTCGTGACTCACTGCGCTGTGTTATGTAAAGCTGGGTTCTGCATGCAGGGCAGGTTATGTAAACGATGTCTTTTGTACATCCTCCATAGGAGGCCTGGAGAGGAGAGCCTGGTCCCCCTGAGGCCGGCAACCCAAGGCAGTGGCTGTACCTCGCAAACATGGCCCACATGTACGCACACTGTTGGAGGAATCCACACCCCTCCTGGGGAGTCCCTCTCTCTGCCTGTCTCAGTCATGGGCTTACCTTTTAATTTTATCTGTTTGTTTGTGTGTGATCCTTGTCCAAAAGCCAAGTCCTGATGCCACACTACTAGGATAGGTTCTACAAAGATGTGTAGGTACAAGCAACAATTCGTTCCACTGCAAGGTAACTGAGGAGGTGCAAGCCTGTAATCCCGAGAGGCTGAAGTAGGGGGATTACAAGTCTGAGGCCTGCCTGGGCTACACAGAGAATTCAAGACCAACCAACCCCAGTTAACTATGCAAAACATGTGTTTCAAAATAAAAAATAACAGTTGGGAATGTAATTCAGTGGTAGAGCCCCTGCCTAGAATCCCCCAGTGAGGGGCCGAGGGCGTGGTTCAGTGATAGAGCCCCTCCCTGCCTAGAATTCCCCAGTGAGGGGTGTGGGTCAGCGGTAGAGCCCCTTCCTAGAATACACCAGGAAGGGCCTGGGGGCGTGGCTTAGGCCTCGAGTGCCTTCCTAACCCACAGAAAACTCTGGATTACATTCCTAGCTCAGTCAAACAGAAGTGACAGGTACAAAACTTTTGTTTTCAAACCATCAGAAGATGCATCTCCAAGAGACCAGGGCCACATCTCGGCGGACATGCGTGACTAAGTTTAGCGCGTTGCTGCAGGAAGCGTGGGGTGTGCCTAGTTTAGGACCGCGGTTCATTGTGGCAGGCTGCGGGTCCTCCCCTTGGCATGCGCCAGCCTGCCTGTAAGCAAGTGGCCTAAGTTGGCACAGGCGATGGCCTGACAGCCCCAGCACCAGTCAAGCAACGTTCTTCCTGTTGGGTCCCGACAACACCCTGCTGGGTGTGGTTAGCATGGGAACCCGACCCCAGAGCTGTGGGACAAGCTCACCCGGAGGGGCGCAGCTCCGGGGGCTGACAATGTTTGTTATCTTTTCGTGCCTGAGCTTGGGGGATCCTGTGTGACATTTGGGGAACCTTAGTTTCTGCATTTATCGTCTCTTCTGAAAGAGTCGGGTAAGGGTGTTTTGCCGGCATGTATGCCTGTGCACCACACACATGCCAGGTGTCTGGCGCCACCCGAGGCCAGAAGGAGGTCTAGGAACCCCTGGGGTTGTAGTTAGAAATGGGTTTGAGCCACCATGTGGATGCTGGGAACCCAGGTCCTCTGCACGGGCAGTCAGTGCTCTTAACCACTGAGTCATCTCTTCTCCGGTCCCTAAGATTTAATGTGTGCGTGCGTGCGTGCGTGCGTGCGTGGGTGCGTGCGTGTGTGTGTGTGTGTGTGTGTGTGTGTGTGTGTGTGTGCTGTATGCATGCAGGTACTTAAGGAGCCAGAAAAGGGCATCCGATACCCTGGAGCTGACGGTTGTCGGCTGCCAGAGTGTGTGCTGGGAACTGAACTCAGGTCCTCAGAAAGAGCAGCCGGTGCTAACCACTAAGCCATCTCCCAAGACCCTTTCCCTTTTTTTTTTTTTTCGAGACAGGGTTTCTCTGTATTGTTTTGGAGGCTGTCCTGGAACTCGCTCTGTAGACCAGGCTGGCCTCGAACTCACAGAGATCCGCCTGCCTCTGCCTCCCGAGTGCTGGGATTAAAGGCGTGTGCCACCAACGCCCGGCTGACCCTTTCCCTTTTAAAAATATTTTTAATGTGCTATGAGTGTGTGTGTGTTTATGCATGTATGAATGAAAGGTACGTGTGTGTTGCTCTGGTGTGTGTATGCATGTGATGTGTGCACACGTGTATGATATGTACTTGGGGGATGTGGAGATTGGAGGACATGTCTGTGACACCTCTCTTGTCCCTCCACCTCCGTGTGACCTCCTGAACTGAACTCAGGTTGCCGGGCTTGCCCAGCAGGCGCCTTCACCCACTAAGCTATCTGGCTGGCTCTAATAGTGACGTCGGACTCGCTGCACACCATCTTGACATAGGGATGGCTGCTGCTCTCCGCTAAGGACTTGCCAGGAATGTGCCCGTCAGCAAATTCTGCAGCTCAAAGTTCAGACGCCTTCAGAGTCTGCCTTTCCTCTCTTCCTTACTTTCTTCCTTGTCGGCTTTCGACAGGGCCTTCGCCGTGTGACCCTGCGTGGCCTGCGAGGTGAGTGATGTGTGACCTGTCCCCTCTGCCTCGCGGAGTCACAGATGCTCACCACCACGCCTGACAACCTGGGGTGCTGATCTCCGTGAGTCACCGAGTCCAAGACACTGTAGCTGCCGTCGGGACCCTGCCCGTCACCTCCCTAGTCTCCTGCAGTCAGCTGGGCGCGTAGCCATCCGGGTCCCCTTAAGAGCAAAACCAGACCATGCTGTGCTTTGTCTGAGTCAGGGTCTTCTGTAGCCCAGGGTAGCCTTAAACTCTTATGTAGCTGAAGACGACTTTGAACTCTAGGTTCTTCTGTCTCTACCTTCCAGGTGCTGGGGTTATAGACATGTGCCACCAATTCTGGTCACGTGTAGCACCTAGCCCAAAACTCTCTCAGTGCTCTGTACTAGGTAAAAGTCAAAGGCTTCAGCATGGCCTGCGTAACAGGCCTGTCCTGTCTGTCACTCTCCTCTAGGTCTCTCTGCTACACTGACCTCCTCCCTATTCCTGCAAGCTCTCTACGCTTGTTAGGTTCTGCTAGCCCACTTTAGGGCTTTCCAAATTCCACAGAAGTCATATACCAGCCCCTCACTGGGGGATTCTAGGCAGGGGCTCTACCACTGAGCCACACCCAGCCCCTCACTGGGGAATTCTAGGCAGGGGCTCCACCACTGAGCCACGCCCCCAGCCCCTCACTGGGGAATTCTAGGCAGGGGCTCTACCACTGAGCCACACCCCAGCCCCTCACTGGGGGATTCTACGCAGGGGCTCCAGTTTTTTGTGTGTGGGGGGGTTCAAGGCAGGGTTTCTCTGTGGCTTTGGAGCTCTCCTGGAACTAGCTGTTGTAGACCAGGCTGGTCTCTACCTCATAGAGCTCCGCAGGGACTCCATTTTTGAGCTAAGTCTCTTCCTGCTCTCACCTGCATTTCCTCTGACTAGTGCAAACTCTGCCCAGATGTTTGCTGGCCCCTTCCCTGACTCCCATGCTTACTGAAACATTGCCTTCCTACTTAGGCCTGCCTTTGAACGATACTTTTGTTTGCATTTTAAGAACGTGTTTATTTTTACATGGTGCATGTGTGCACGCATGCGTGCCGCAGCTCTAGTGGGGAAACCGGAGGAAAGCTTGCAGGACTCGGTTCTCTCCTTTCACTTTGAGGGTCCCGGGATCAAACTCCGGTCGTCAGACTCGTCAGCAAGACCTTTTCCCTCTTCCTGGCCTGTCTTGTTTACCTCTCTGACAGTTACAAACCCCAACCTTCTTGGCAAACCCTCATCGCTTTGCAATTTTTTTTTCTTTACGAAACAGGGTTTCTCTGTATTGTTTTGGAGGCTGTGGGACCAGCCCGGCCTCGAACTCACAGAGATCCACCTGCCTCTGCCTCCCGAGTGCTGGGATTAAAGGCGTGCGCTACCAACCGCCCGGCTCTTTTTTTTTTTTGGTGCAATTTTTGTTACAATTGAATCTGCTCATCTATGTTTAACACACACACACACACACACACACACACACACACACATTTGAGACAGGGTTTCTCTGTGTAGCCCCGGCTGTCCTGGAACTCACTCTAAAGTCCAGGCTGGTTTTGACCTCAGAGATCCTGTTGCCTCCTGATTCCGGGGAATAAAGGTGTGTGACATCACTACGTGGCTTTATTTATTACCTCTCCGTTTGTTGGTTAGCCCCTTCCCTGCTCATGAGCACCAGAGGTGCCCGCAGTTGGGCGCGCACGGGCTGGTGCTGAGGGACTCCTTTAGGACTGGCGTGTGGGGTGAACTCGTGGCTACAATCTTCAGGTCTTAGGAGTCCCTTCATCGTCACCACAGGGCTGTCGCCGAAGGCCTGCGTATGAAGGTCCCCACTTTTACAGATGTGAAACTGAGATGGTGAGAGGGAAAGTCCCAGTAACAGGACTCGAAGGCTCTGGTGAGCGAAGAAGCAGATTATCTTGATAGCAGAGGCGTCCCTGCGTGTCTTGGAGTCGCCTGTGTTTAATCGCACTATCTCCTCGGTGTCTATTCCTGGAGCTAAGTCTTTATTGCTCTTCTAGTCCCTGGCCTCTCTCTTATCTTTGCATCCCTGATAATTCCCTGTGGCTGACGTCTCTGTGTCTCTTAAGGTTTTTTTGTTTTGTTTTGTTTTTGCTCCAGTGTCCCGAGGTTTGTTTGGCCTTGTTATGTCCCGGTGTCCCTGTCTGTGCGTGAGCCAAGACTGGGGAGGGGGGGTTGTTAGTGCGGGATGACCCCTGTTCCGTGCTCTCTGGGCTCAGGTCCCGGTCAAGCCTTTCTGCAAGCGCCCTCCCCTGGCCTTGGCTGCCGGGTTCCCACAGGAGCCGCCCCGGGGCGGGGTTTGTTGCCTTGGAGACCAATGTTTTGCAGCTGCAAACTGGGTCTCTGGGCCACCAACCGGAGCACGGGCCTGGGAACCCGGGCTCGGCGTGGGAGCAAGTCGGAAGGGGTGCAGGGGTCACCTCGAGAGGGCTGGCACCTGGGATGGGGGTGACTTGACTTGAGAAAGGAGAGATAGGAGATCAGATTGGGGGAAGGGCAGGATGGGGACATTGGGACGGCTTCAAGGAGATCAGCGGGTCAGAAAGACTTCTAGGGGTCAGTTAGCAGGAAGACAGCAGGGGTTTGGGGAAAAGTCTGAGATGTGGCGAGTCGGGAAAGGGCCAATGGGAGGTCAGGGCAGCAACCGGTGCTGAAAGACAGACTAAGAGTGACCGAACCAGAAAGAAATGTGGGGGCTAGCAGTTTAGGGGACTCTGGAACTACAGGAGATGGGTGAAAGGGTAGGGCCGGGGGCTGGAGTAGAGGACAGAGATTCACAGGGTGTGTGCGGAGCTGAACTGCACAGCAGAGGATGGCGAGTGATCTTGAGGGACACCGGAATCCCTGCCTGGGAAGGTCACCAAGAGCCGGAAATTCGGGTGAATCAGAAAGGGGGTGCTGGCCACTTTCAGGCTCCAGGAGGCACAGCCCCTCCCTGCCCATTGTCCCCAGCCCGGCCAGGACGTCCGGCAGCGTCCCAAGGGACACGAGGGCCGGTTATGTAACCCTGCCGGGCCACCGATCCCCGGCTAGTCTCCTCCCTCATCCCCGAGGAGGGGCCTGGGGCGGGGTCCCGGCTGACTCATTACGTCACTGTGGGCGGGGCAGCGCCAGGCGGGAACTGCTTTTTCTTGCCCGGGCGCTTCCCAATGGAGAATCCAGGTCCGGATCTGAGGCCTGGGTGAACTCGAGGCTTAGTGCTGTCCCCGTGGGAGGTACCGTGGCCGAAGCTATCAGCCAGGAGGGTAAATCAATTCAGTCCCAGGTCGTAAACTGATTGCCACGGAGAGCCAGATGTGGTGGCCCTGGCCTTGCAACCCCAGCTCTCTGGAAGCTGAAGCAGGGAGGTTGTCCCGAGTTGAAGGCCGTCCTGGGCCAGAGAGTGGGCACCCCCAACCGCTCCCCTCTCAAAACAACGACAACAAATAGAGTGAGTGCCTAATCTGTCCCAGTTACTGCCTGCAGCTGAGGGCTATCCAGCGATTACCAAAACCGGGGTCTAAGAACCCCAGAAACCCTTGGGCCAACTCTGTCTTAGTGTCACTGACCCCAGGTAGACCTCCTCCAAGTCTGAGCTCCTTCTTCAGACCCGGCCTCTAAAGGCGGACCCTCTGAGAGCCGGTTCCCTGGGGCTGAGAGCAGACTGCACATCCCTCGGCTCCCTGAGTTCCTGGACTTCCTCATCTCCACCCCAGAACATGACTAGCTATGCCCGCAGGTGGCGAATCACTCTGATGTCATGGAGCTGCCTCTGCTGGCACCAGAGCGCGTCCCTCAGATGTCATTTAGTAACCTCATTCCCCTGCTTTAAACACTTTGGGTGCCTCGGGGCCACAGGAAGGGGAACCGACCAGCACCTCAGCCTCCCAAGGGGGGAGTGCGTCTATCAAAGTGCCCCATCAGAATGAATGTAGCATCCTGAGCGCTGCGCCTGGTATTAGTCTCCAGGTGCCAATCTACCATGCTCTTTCAGAGAGGGTCCCTTCCTGGTGTGGTAGGCAAGCAAACGAGGCTGCCCAGCTCTGCCTCTGCCTCCCTGTGATGGGATTACAAGTCGGCTTTAAAATATGTTTATTTGCGGCCGGGCGTTGGTGGCGGGCATTGGTGGCGCATGCCTTTAATCCCAGCACTCGGGAGGCAGAGGCAGGAGGATCTCTGTGAGTTCGAGGCCAGCCTGGTCTACAGAGCGAGTTCCAGGACAGCCTCCAAAACAATACAGAGAAACCCTGTCTCGAAAGACAAAAGCAAACAAAATAAATAAATTTACGTATTTGCTACCGTATGTGTCATGTGTATGAATGTTTTGCCTGCCTACCACATGTGTGTTGTACTTAAAGAGGCATCAGATCCTGGAGCATCAGATCCCGGAGCTGGAATAACAGTTGAACACTGCTATGTGGGTCCTGGGAGCTCAACCCTGGTCCTCTGCGAGACTCTCTCCAGCCCTCATGCCTGGCTTTTTATTTAATCTTGCTTTTCAAACATTTATTCGTTTTACCTGATTCTGAGTGTTTTGCCCGCCTCTACCCCGCGTGCATGACTGATGCCCACAGAGGTTAGTTAGAAGGTGCGGCATCAGGCCTCTGGAACTGGAGTTACAGACAGTTGTGAACCACACCATGTGGGTGCTGGGAATCGAACCCAGGTCCTCTACAAGAGCAGCTAGTGCTCCTGACCGAAGAGCCATCTCTCCAGCGTGTTCTGGGGATTGGAGTTTGTACGGAAAGCACCGTACTGACTGGACAGTCTCCACAGAGCTAACACACACCTCTCTTTCAGCCTTTGGGTCTCCAATGTGTCTGAGTCCTCCTGCCTCCACCTCGAAAGGTGTATGCCATTACACCTGTCTTCCGCTCGAAAATTTGAAAACCTCTTAGCCCCTTAAAAGGCAGTGTCCCTGTGCCTCTCCAAGACTGAGGGTCCCCCTCTTTTCTTTTCTTTTCTTTTCTTTTTTTTTGGTTTTTCGAGACAGGGTTTCTCTGTGGCTTTGGAGGCTGTCCTGGAACTCGCTCTGTAGACCAGGCTGGCCTCGAACTCACAGAGATCCACCTGCCTCTGCCTCCCTAGTGCTGGGATTAAAGGCATGTGCCACCAACGCCCGGCTCCCCCTCTTTTCTTTTGAGGCAAGGTCTCATAGGCATATATATATATATCTCAGGCTGGTTTAGAACTCTTGCCTCAGCTTCCTCAGGGCTGAGATTAGGGGCGTGCCCCACAACTCCTGTGGGAGGGGTTTAACGGTAGTACCTGGGTCCTAGTGCCACAGGGTTTCAGCGTGGTTACCACAATGATAGACAGCCCCAGTGAAGGCGTGGAGATGGCTGCGTAGACACTAAGACCCACAGAGTTAGTATCGCTAAGTGACAGGCTGGGGTGGCAGAGGGAGCATACAATCCTAGCACCCAGAAGATAGGAGCAGAAGGGACGGTCAAGATCATTTTAGCTTATAAAGCCAGTTTAAAGCTATTCTGGGCTATGGAAGACCCTGTCATAGTAAAGAAATAAAAGACAAAAGTTAAAAATGGTGGATATGCTAATTAGCCTCTGCAGATCATTGCCCAATACAAGTGAAGATTTAAAAAAAGATATAGTATCTCATGAATATATATAAATAGGACATCAGTCACAAATAGTAAATAAGACCCTGGGAGGTAGCTTATTTGGTCAAGTGCGTGCTTGCCTTGCAAAGGGAGGACCTGAGTTAACCCACTTTAAGAAACAAGCAAACAAGCCGGGCGTTGGTGGCACACGCCTTTAATCCCAGCACTCGGGAGGCAGAGGCAGGCGGATCTCTGTGAGTTCAAGACCAGCCTGGACTACCAAGCGAGTTCCAGGACAGCCTCCAAAGCCACAGAGAAACCCTGTCTCGAAAAACCAAAAAAAAAAAAAAAAAAAGAAACAAGCAAACAAAAAAAGCTGGGTTTGGTGGTGTGTGCTTGTAAGCCCAGCACCGAGGAGCCAGAGACAGGTAGACCCCTGGAGCTCCGTGGTTCTCGACTCGGCAGGTTTCAGGATACCAAGAAACCCTGTCTCAAAAGCAAAAGCCTGTCAGAGATGGCTCAGTGGTTAAGAGCACCGGCTGCTCTTCCAGAGGACCCAGGTTCAGTTACAGTACTCATGCGACAGACAGCTCACATCCAGTTCCAGAGGCTCTCACCCCCTTCTCTCAACATCCCCCTCCCCAGGACACTGAACACGCTGGTGCCAACATACAGGCAGGCAAAACACCCAACCACAGAGGAGTTTGAGGCCGGCCGGAGGTCTGGGGTTATGCAATTAGAGAGCCTCAGCCCACCCAAGGAAAAGTAAATAAAACAGCCGTGCAGGGTTGAGGAGACAGCGGCTCAGCCATTAAGCATGTTTACCACTCTTGCAGAGGACGCTAGGACCCACAAGGTGGCTGACAAACCCGTATTACTCCGATTCTAGGAGATGTGACGCCATCCTCTGGCCTCCAGAGGATCCCCCATTGCATGGGACGCCCATAAACCCATCCAGGCACCAAGCCAGCCGGGACAACATAGCAAGACACCCCCAACAGTGTGGAGGCGGGAGACTGGGGCTGGCGGAGTTGGTCAAGGGCTTGAGCATGAGTACCCGAGTCCACTCTGAAGCATCCTTGTACAATGCAGGCTGTGACTGACTGCACGTGGTGTTAGTCCCAGAGGTAGAGACCAGAGGATTCAGTGAGCTCCAGGGAGGAAAGCGATTGAAGAAGACAGGACTTTGACCTCTGGCCTTCACAGGTGTAAATACACATGAAATAAATAAGTGTATATTTAAAACATTTTAAAAAACCGATAGATAAATAACCAGGCATGCTAAACTTCTAATCTGAGCACTCAGGAGGCAGAGGCCAGCCAATACAACGTATTTGAGACCCTGTCTAAAAAATACACAAAGAAATATCTTTTTTTTTTTTTTTAATTGACACAAGCCGGGCAGTGGTGGCACGCGGCTTTAAACCCTGCACTCGGGAGGCAGAAACAGTTGGATCTCTAAGTTCGAGGCCAGCCTGGTCTACAAAGCGAGTTCCAGGACAGTCAGCGCTACATAGTGAGACCCTGTCTCAAGAAAAAACAAACAAATAAACGAAATAAAAAAAAGTAAGGGACCCCAGTCAGGCCCAGGGTGAGTCCCAGCTCAGGACATCTCAGGAGACCCACCCCAAGAATGCCAGACCCTCTCTCAGCGCTTAGCCGGGCTGCCTCACGGGACCCTGCGGCTGCCGCGAGGCTGGGATGGACAGAGGCGGAGGTCGGACGGACAGACTCGGTGGAGGGGGTGCAGATCCGGGCTGGGCTGGCCCGGGTGACCGCGGGGCCGCCTCCCGGCTGCCTTCCGCTCCCCGGAAGCGCTGAGTCGTCGCTGCCTTATCAGGCGGCCGCTATTTCGGGCTCCGCTCGCAGCGCGGTGACTATTTTTAGCGGCGTTCGGGTAAAAATGGAGGCGCCGCGCGCGCGGGTGGCCGAGGCCGTGCGCGCCCGGGGAGCCGGGGACGCGCCTGAGTCACCGCCGCGCAGAACCTTCCAGGAGCCTCGGGCGCAGTTAGGAGGGGGCCTTCCACGCACGGGCATGGCGGAAGGAGGAAACCGAGGCATGCTGAGCCCCCGGCCCCCCCGGGAGGGGCTGGCAATGTGGCTAATGGGCTAACTGCAAGGTAGCATCCTGCGACTTCAGCTGGGATCTCTCTGTCTTTCTGTCTGCCCGTCTGTATTTCTGTCTCTGTGTGTCTCCGTTTCTGTATCTCTGCCTCTGTGTGTGTGTGTGTCTGTCTGTTTCTCTGCCTCTGTGTGTGTGTCTGTCTGTCTGTTTCTCTGCCTCTGTGTGTGTGTCTGTCTCAGTTTCTGTCTCTCTGTCTCTCTCTCTCTCTCTCTCTCTGTGTGTGTGTGTGTGTTTCTCTCTCCTCTCTTCTGAGATAGGTTATACCAGACTAGCCTTGAACTCAGAGATCTGACTGTCGTTGCTTCCTAGCTTCCATCCTCCTTCCCTCCCTCTTTGTCTCTTTCTCTCTCCGTCTGTCTGTCTGTCTGTCTGTCTGTCTGTCTGTCTCTCCCTCCCTCCCTCCCTCCCTCCTCCTCCCCTGCCTGTCTCTCTGTCTCTGTGTGTGTCTCCCTCTCCCTCGCTTTGAGATAGGGTCTTACTGTGCAGCCCTGGCTGGCCTGGAACTCCCTATGTAGACCAAGCTGGCTTTGAACTCCAAGAAATCTGCCTGTTTCTGACCCTCAAGTGCTGGGATGGCTTACACCTTCAAAAGTGACTTTTATGTTTTTTAGTGTGTGTGTGTGTGTGTGTGTGTGTGTTGCATGTACAGCCTATGTGCCTTTACATGGGTTCCAAGAACACCTTTACTCACTGAGTCATCTGGATGGTCCCATTATACACTTACAAAATTTATTGCCAAGCAGGGCCGTACACACCTTTAGTCCCAGAACCACGCCCCCCCGGGTCTTCTTGAGAGGCAGGCAGAGATCTCTAAGAAAGGTCAGCCTGGTCTACATATGGAGCTTGAGGCCAGCCAGAGCTTTGTAATGAGACCCCGGGCCACCACAGACAGCCTGCCTTCTAGGGGAGGGTGGGCAAGCCCCCGTAGGAAATGCGGAGATGAGCATCATACAGCCTGGGCCTCACAGGGTCCCGGCTGTCACGCAGAGAGTATCATGATGCTGTCCCCAGACTCAGAGTAGTAGAATTCAGGGCTAGTTCTGGGAGGCCTTGGAGAGAAGCAGGGGATTAATTAGGAACTTCTCAGCCTTGGCTGCCAACTGGTTGAGGAAAATGTATTGGGCTTAGCAAATAAGTCAACACAGAGAGCGTGTGGAGGGGGAGAGAAAGTGTGACTATCCAGCTTCAGTCACAGCTTGACGCCATGAGATCACTCACTGTCTGTATTCTCCGTGATCCCCCAAAGCAGGCTCTCCATGTTATTTGTTAATCATTAACTTATTATTGCACGTGTGATGGGAGGTACGGGTGTCACCTGTGTGGTGGTCAGGGGACAGTTTTGTAGAGTTGTTTCTTTCCTTTGTTTCCCTTTTGTTTTTCGAGAGAGGGTTGTGTGTGTGTGTGTTTGTGTGTGTGTAGCCTTGTCTGTCCTGGAACTCACTCTGTAGACCAGGCTGGCCTTGAACTCACAGAGATCCGCCTGCCTCTGCCTCCCGAGTGCTGGGATTTAAGATGTGTCACCACTGCCTGGCTGCTTCTTTCTTTACACCTTTACCTGGGTTCTGGGGACCAAAACCAAGTCCTCATAGTAGCTAGGATGACTCTGAATATTTTTCATATAATTTGTTTTCATTTTATGTGTATGACTACTGCGCCTGCGTGTATGCATATGCGTATGCGTATGGACCACCATAGTGTAATACCCTAGGAGGCCACCAGGGTGCGGCATCCCTGGAACTAGAGTAATGGATTGTTTTGAGCTGTCACGAGCGTGCCAGGGATCTGTCTTAGCGTATGTGTAGAAGGAAGTATTCAATTGGGGGCTTGCTTACGGTTTCAGAGGGTGCGAGCACGTGACCATCATGGCGGAGAGAATGGCAGCAGGTACTAGCTGTGAGTTCACATCTTATCCGAAAGTTGCAGGTAGAGAGCGCGGGACAGTCAGGACCTTGGAACGCTCAAATCCCACTCCCCAGTGACATACCTCCTAATTTTCCTCAAACAGTTCCACTAGCTAGAAACCAAAAATTCAAATATATGTCCTCCCCTTCTCCCGCCACCCCGTCCCCCAGACAGGGTTCTCTGTGTAGCCATAACTGTCCTGGAACTCGCTCTGTAGACCAGAACTGGCCTGGAACTCAGGGATCTGCCTGCCTCTGCCTCCCGAGTGCTGGGATCAAAGGCATGCGCCACCAATGCCCAGCTCACAGCCAATATTCTTAACCATGGCCGTGGGCTTCTAATTTTCCATCTCCGAAGTGTGTGTCATTCCATGCTGGGGATGGAGTCCCGGGCTTCATGGTTGCTAGGCAATTGATCTACCCACTGAACCACACCCCCAGCTCGCGATCTACTGAACCACACCCCCAGCCCATATTTCATCTTGTTAGCGTTATTTTAGGAGAGTGCTCACTCTGCCCTCCAAGCTGGACACCTAGCTGTCCAAGCCCCTGCCTCAGCCATCATTCACTGGCCCGCAACAGGGTCATATGCCTGTCTCTGACCCAATCACGGTCACTTGTGGGCAGAGGGATGGGCCTGGATTGGGTGAACTCGCTTGAAAAAGAGATGGACTGACCCCGAGGGAACGCTGTGAGTTGAGGTTTGGAATGGGATTCTCTCCCCATGAATTGGATGGTGCTGACGGAAGTCCTGTCCCAGCATCCACGCTCGGGTGGCCGGGAGGAGGGGGGGCAGGACAGGTTTCCTCCCGTGGTAAAGGTATGAGAACAAACAGTACTTTCCCTTCCAGGGCTGGGGTGAGCATCTGCACGGGAGGCATTCAGCCCACAGTTTGGCACCACCGAGCGGGTGCTGGGTGACAGGCGGCTGCCACTTTCAAAGTCACCTCTGCAGCTCCTGAGATGCAAGTACGAGCCGGGAGGTCAGGAGCTCCCCAGCTAGGGATGGAATCAAGCTAACCCTGAACCTGAGATGGACCACACTCTGCCACTAAGTCTTCCGAGTCTCCCTCCTGGTGACAGGTGGATGGGATGGGGAGCCGGAGGTATCAGCCCAGCCACCGTTACCTGTCATGACTCCCAACAGGGCCTGCCTGGTCGGCTCTCACCAAGCCGTTCTGTCTGTCAATTCATGTATTCACTGGTTGTGTTTACTTATTTATTGTGATGTGGTCAAGGCTGGCTTTGAACTTGCCACTGGAGGAGGGCCTTGAATATCTGAGCTTCCTGGTTCTTCCTCCAGGGTCCTAGGATTGCAGGTGTGCCAGGCTTCCCTGGATCTGCTTTATTCAATAGCCGCTTGCTTCCTTTGGAGACAGGGCCGCGGTAGGTAAACCAGACTGATCTGAACTCACAGAGACACATTGGCCTCAGGCTCCAGCCTCTCTCTCTCTCTCTCTCTCTCTCTCTCTCTCTCTCTCTCTCTCTCTCTCTCTCTCTCTCTCTCTCTCTCTCTCTCTCTCTCTCTCTCTCTCTCTCGGTGCTTGGGGTGGAACTCAGAGCTTCCAGGGAGACAGGCACGTGCTATACCTACCGTTGAGCCACGTCCCCTGCCCCTCACTGGTGATTTGATTTGTATGCTAAAAAGATTGCTTTAAAAGCCTCACAGACTCATCCTGTCCAACCACCCTCAATTGGTGTGACCCTTGCTCTTCAGTGTGACTCCTTGGACTCAGAGAACACCTGAGCCTCCTGCACTGCTGCATACCCAAAGAGGACCAGGCCACATTGAGCCAGCACATAAGGTGCACCAAGAGTAACCAACACTGGGGGATTCTAGGCAGGAGCTCTACCACTGAGTCACACCCCAGCCCCTCACTGGGGGGATTCTGGGTAGGGGCTCCACCACTGAGCCACACCCCAGTTCCTTACTGGGGGATTCTACACTGGGTCACACCCCAGCCCCTCACTGGGGGATTCTAGACAGGGGCTCTACCACTGAGTCACACCCCAGTTCCTTACTGGGGGATTCTAGGCAGGAGCTCTACCACTGAGCCACACCCCCCAGGCCCTCACTGGGGAATTCTAGGCAGGGGCTCTACCTCTGAGCTACACCTCCTGGGGTCTCAGCGTTGTCAGTTTCTGTAACATTCTCAACAGAGTCACATTTGTGTACATTTTCTGAATAAAAATTAAGCTATACCAGTTCTCAGGAGCTGATTGATTGCCCCCTGTTCCTGCCTAACCTGGGCTACACAGCAAGACCCTGTTTTGGGAAGGGGTGGGGAGTGTGGAGGGGAAGGAATGCAAATTAAAACCTCCAAATCTGGCTGGCACCATGACTTGGGGGAAAGGGACACACAGAGCTAGATCCCTGGGACCTTGTAAAGATGGCAGGGAAATGGCCACGAAGGTGCCCTGTGACCTTACATGTGTGCTGTGGCGTGCACGTGCCTCTCCCAGTAGCAGGTAGAGCTGTTAAGAAGCCCCGACACATCCCAGCACTCGGGAGGCAGAGGCAGGCAGATCTCTGTGAGTTCGAGGCCAGCCTGGTCTACCGAGCGAGTTCCAGGACAGCCTCCAAAACAATACAGAGAAACCCTGTCTCGAAGAAAGAAGCCCCAACACTCTAACCAAGTATTCTGTCTCCCACTCACGACTCACCACTTGGGAAACTGAGGCAGGTGTATTGGTGATCTTTTGGGGGAGGGTTTGGTTTCTTCCTGGGCTAGCCTGGCCTACATAGCGAGTCCCTGCTACAAAAGAAAACACAGTCAGAGTTGATGTCCCATGCCAGTCACCCCTGCCAGGCTGTGAGGCAGGAGGACTAAGAGCTAAGGACAGCCTGAGCTACAGAGAGACCCCATCCCGAATAATTAGTTAATTAAAATTAAATGCAAAAAAGTCACCAGACCAACAAGACGGCTCAGTCGGCAAAGACATTTGTACCAAGCCTGATTACCTGGCTTTAATCTCCAGGACCCACGGGGTGGAAGGAAACAGGAAAACACTCTTGACTGCTGCCCTTTGACCTCAATATGAATACTGTGTTCGTGTTCCCTTCCCAAATAAATGTCAAAGAAGTTTCAAACATAAGCTGATAATAAGAACAAAAATAGCGCCGGGCGTTGGTGGCTCACGCCTTTAATCCCAGCTGTTGGGAGGCAGAGGCAGGTGGATCTCTGTGAGTTCGAGGCCAGCCTGGTCTACAAAGTGAGTTCCAGGACAGCCTCCAAAGCCACAGAGAAACCCTGTTTTGGAAAAACAAAAGATAAAAAAATAATAATGAGATCGGGCCAGGTGAGGTGGTGCGTGGTGCACACCTTTAGTCCCAGCACTTGGTAAGCAGAGGCAGACGGATCTCTGTGAACTCACCGCCCTGGGTTACATAGTGATTTCCAGGCTATCTTGGGCTATATAAAGAGACTCTGTTTCAAATGGATGAAAACAAAGAAAACGGATAGGTTAAAGGGACATGTAACAACTCATTAAAAGTATAGTAGTAACCAAATTTCATGTTAACCCGTGTTGTACAGTTTAATAAAACACATTCTCCAGAAGTCAGCAAGAAGGTGTCGCTGGTTTTAATATTTTTTTTTTTTGGTTTTACGAGACAGGGTTTTTCTGTATTGTTTTGGAGGCTATCAGTCCAGCCTGGCCTCGAACTCACAGAGATTCACCTGCCTCTGCCTCCCTAGTGCGGGATTAAAGGCGTGCGCCACCACTGCCCGGCCTTTTTTTTTTTTTTTTTTTTTTTGAGACAGGGAACTCGCTCTGTAGAGCAGGCTGACCTGGAACTCACAGATATCCCCCTGCCTCAGCCTCCCAAGTGTTGGAATTGAAGGTGTGTGCCACCACTCTCTGGCTCTTGATGTCTTAACTTATTTTTATTTTATGCCCACGGGCTTTGGGCTCCCTGGAACTGGAGTTACAGACAGGTGTGAGCTGCTATGTGGGTGCTGGGAATTGAACCCAGATCCTCTGGAAGAGCAGATTTCTCCAGCCCCTGTTTTTGATGTTTTTTTTTTTTTTTAACACACTATAGATCTAACCAACGGTATAGTGTTATTTGCTTGTTTGCTTTCTTATTTACCTGTTTGTTTTTGGGACAGTTTCAGGTAGCCCAGGCTGGCCTCAAACTTGCTAGATTGCCCAGGATGACCATGGACGCCTGATCTTGTAGCCTCCATTTCTCCTGTGCTGGGATAACAGGCCTGAACCGGCCTTTGAGGTTTGTGTAGTGATGGGGGATCGAACCCAGGACTTTGCCAATGCTGGGCAAATGTTCCAGCAACAGAGCTATTCTGCAGCCATTACTTGATCTCGTTAAGACAGTACCTTGCTGAGTAGCCCAGCTGGTCTCTAACTTTTCGTCCCCTGGTCTCAGACCCTGGAGGGCTGGCATCTGGGTCTGGGCCTCCATACCTTAGTTAGGATTGTGAAGTCATTACAAGCCACCACCTTGTTGGGCTTCAATGAGACATCACTGCTCTCCCTCACACTTCTTTTTTTTATTTTTGAAACAACCTTATTTACATACAATCCCAGTTCCTTCTCCCTCTCTTCCTTCCACTACCCCCACCGTCTCCCCATGGAGGCCTCCCATGGGGGATCACCAAAGTCTGTTACATCACACAGGCCCTCCCCCTGTATCTAGGGTGAGCGAGTATCTGTCCGTAGGGAGAATGGATGGTTCATGTACTGGGGATAAACACTGGTTCCACTGCCAGAGGCCCCATAGGCTCTCCAAGGCCCCCAACTGACGCCCATACTCGGGGTGCCTGGTTCAGTCCCATGCTGGTTCCCCAGCCATCAGTCTGGGGTCCATGAGCTCCCACTTGCTTAGGTCAGCTGTGTCTGTGGGTTTCTCCAGCCTGGTCTTGACCCCTTTGCTCATCACTCCTCCCTCTCTGCAGCTGGACTCCAGGAGTTGGGCTCAGTGTTTAGATGTGGATCTCTGCTTCTGCTTCCATCAGCTACTGGATGAAGGCTCTAGGATGGCATTTAAGGTAGTCATCAATCTCGTTATGGGGAAGGGCTGTTAAGGTGGCCTCTCCACTATGGCTTGGATTCTTCCTTGGGGTCATCCTTGTGGATTGCTGGGAATTTCCCTAGTGCTAAGTTTCTTGTTACCCCCATAATGGCTTCTTCTACCAAGGTATCTCTTTCCTCCCCCCCCCCCTCTCTCTCTGTCTCTGTCTCTGTCTCTCTCTCTCTCTCTCTGTGTTCACATTTATTTTTGTGTCTGGTCTGCTGTGATTTCCTACAGGCTCCATTAAACCCGGGGGGGGGGGGAGTCTGTCAAGTGTCCACGTGTGATTACAACGGTCATTTGGATGTCCTAGAAGGGCAGGGAGCCCCTGAGGGCCATCACACCTCTCCTGGGCTTCCTAAGGCCCGGATGCTGAGGCCTGCATGACCACGGGACCAGGTTGCCCAGGTGTAGGCGGAACAGAACGGCACTGTCAGTCTGGCTGAGCTGCCCCCCCCCCGCATAAGCATCTCTGCAGTGTGCCCATTTTCTCTGCTTGCCAACACTTTCTAATTCGCGCTAATCGGCTAAACTGAATCTATATTTAGCTCCGTCTTGCGCTACCCTGGGCATCACTCCTTTACCTCAGGCCATTAGGTCACAGAGGGATGGCGCTCGGGAGTAAGTGGACCGGTTCTCAAGTCTTTGGAAGCAAGGATGAGCATCCCGGGCGGAGGAAACACTGGAGGGGGATCGTACAGGATCCACGTTATGGACTGACGGCTGTCTGTGGTCAGTGTGTCCGCGCCTCCACCCCGAAAACATTTCAGTACTCTTTCTGGTGAGAAGCCAGTGTGCATACCTAAGTCCAGTTCATTTGGTGGAAGTCCTACCGCTAATCCAGCCGCAGTGCCCCACGCTGCAGACATCTTTTCGCTGTGTATCTGTCTGTCCACGGCCTGTCCCAGTGGACACGTTGGGATGGCCTAGTAGAAGAGGTATCCGTGAGGGCGCGGGGTCGGGTCCGGTGTGTCCCACTGTCCCCCATCCCGGGGCCTCCACTCCGGGCCGGGTGAGTCAGCCCCGGGCGGCTCCCGCGTCATCCCGGCCGCTCTGCTCCGCGCTATTTCGGGCTCCGGGCGCTATAAATAGAGGTTCTCACAGCCTAGGCGAGCCGCCCCCCTCTCTGCTCGGGCCCCCTGCGTCCCCAGCCCGCCGCGATCGCCGTCACCACGGCTAAGTTTAGAGGCGGGTGGGGACGCCGGCCTGGTCACTGCGCCCCTCCCCTACCTCCCCACCGCGGAGGGCGGAAGCTTTGAGGGTCTCCAGCTGTCTGTCCAGTTACTTTTTGGTCCCCCCATTCCCCATCCCTTCTGGAGTGCAGAGGGGAAACCAAGCTGATACAACAGGAGGAACAAGCTCAGGAGGAGACCTGGACCGGGATGCTAAGTGAGGAAAGTGGGATCATTTGAACTCAAAGCCCCAGCAGTGGCAGGCTCTGGATTTGGGCATGCAGGACTCAATGCAGAAACTGAGCATGGAAAGCAAACCTAGGGATGATAAAGAACCAAGAGCAACTTTTCCCGCCCTAGACTAGTACAAACGACTCAAAGTCACAGCCGTGGGCGGCCGGGACGCAGGTTGGCTGCGATAGGGATGCGCATCGCCTTCTCGCTGGGTCCTGAGCATTCCTCGTGGTGCAGCCCAAGCCGCTGGGGACTCCTCTAGCAGGGAGCTGGCGGCCCCTGGCGGTAGAGCCGAGAGTTGCAGAATCAAGGGCTGGGGATACCCGCACCCCCACACACACACGTGGGAGAAACTGAGTTAGAATTCTGCTTGGCTTGGCATCTCAGACACGCTCTCTGACATTTCGTTTGGATTCACAGGCACGTGTCCTGACGCTTTATTTTAAAAATGGCGTGCAATTCTATTTTGTTTTCTACGCATGAGGGTTTTGTGTTCCTGCTGCCTGTGGAGGTCCTCTGGAAGGTTTGAGAAGGTTGTGAGCTGGGAATCGAACCCTCCGGGAGAGAGAGCCGTCAGGACTCCTAACCGCTGAGCCATCTCTCCAGTCCCTGGTCCTTTTATAACTCACTGTTGTAGACCAGACTGACCTGGTACACTCACAGAGACCCGCCTGCCTCTGCCTCTCGAGTGTTGGGATTGAAGACGTGCACCAATCAGTAGTCAGGGTTGTTTTTTTGTTTTTCCAGGGTCTTGTGGCAAAAGCTAGTTTGGAACTTGCAGTAGTCCTCCTGCCTCGGTTTAAAAGTACGCTAGTGGTTGTCAGCACACACTGCTATTTTACTGTGTCCTTTTAACCTCAGCAAACGATTCCAGGTAGGGAAACTAAGTAGGGACTCGCCTCGCAAGAGCTGGGTTTCTGTGGCTTCTGCACACAACACGCGGCTCAGGCGGGCCCTCTGGAGGCCGGGCTTGTGAAGGGCCCTCTTACTCGGTGGTCACTCAACTCTTCATTTCCTGTACGAGTAGGCTCATCGGCTACTTACTACTTTTTCCTTTCCCTTCCTTCCTTCCTTCCTTCCTTCCTTCCTTCCTTCCTTCCTTCCTTCCTTCCTTCCTTCCTTCCTTCCTTCCTTCCTTCCTCCCCCTCTCTTTCTTTCAGACAGGATCTCACTTTGTAGCTCTGACCTGGAAATCACTCTGTAGACTAGGCTGACCCTGAACTCACAGAGTTCGCCTGCCTCTGCCCCCTAGTGCTGGGATTAAAGGTGTGCGCCACCATGCCCAGTTATTAATTGTTAGTATTTTCTGCTGTATATCATAGCTCCAAAGGTGTGGGGTGTGGCTCGGTGGTATCCCCCTGCGTACAATGCCCAGCATACATACATCATAACAGGGAAAGCATTAAAAATACACAGCAGCCGGGCGTTGGTGGCGCACGCCTTTAATCCCAGCACTCGGGAGGCAGAGGCGGGCGGATCTCTGTGAGTTCGAGGCCAGCCTGGTCTACAGAGGGAATTCCAGGACAGCCTCCAAAACAATACAGAGAAACCTTGTCTCGAAAAAAAAAAGCAGATTTCATATTATAACTTTAGGGCATGTTCTCCCTCAACATACCAAGACCAAAGGGAAAACATGTTGATAAATACAAGCAAAAACGGAGAATCCCCAAAGTTTGAACCAGGAGGAAACATTTGCAGTCTATGGAAGTGACTAACAGAACCGATACCCAAGCATCCCTCCAATAAATGGGCAGTAATAAAAAGATGCTCATCTTTGCCTCCCCTTTTTAATTTTAAAAACTGTTTAATTGAATTGCTCATTTTGAAAAAATGGGCAAAGGATATGAGCCAACCTTTTTTTTAAAAAAATGGGCAAAGGAAATGAGCAAGAACTCAAAACATAAGACCATTAAACTCACAGAACGGTGCCCTATTTCCTTAGCAATCAGAGAAGTACAAGTTGAAACAGGGTGAAATTCTCCTTTCAGGAAATGAGTAATACTCAGTCATCCGTCGTCGGGCCCCAGGTCTCTGGGCTCAGATGTCCCTTCCTTCAGGAAGCCGGTTCTGACACCCAGGCTGGGTCAGGTGCTGTCCCTAGCCAGGTCTCAGTGTCCTCCGGGCTGTCCCATCCCGGCCCTGCCCCTTCTAGGCTGCCCTGTCTGGGTGGGACCATGTGTGACTGTCCCACTGGACTGTGAGCCCCAGGGAGGTCAGAGCTGTCGCTTGCAGCCACTGTCTGGCATGCAGGTGAGTGAGTCAGTGTCAGCGGGCCGGGGTTCCAGCCGAGTCCACCCACATGGACGGGGAAGGCGTTCTTGGGTTTCCCGCCTCCCCGCCTCTCTTTTTCCCATCCCCGAGCCCCCGTCTGGGACCTGGGGACACAGGAAGCACTCAGCAGGGCCTCGTGAGCGAACCGCTCGCCTTCAGAGACTCCTGGGTACCCAGGTTCACGCCCCCTCTCCGCCCCAAACCTCCACGGTCCTCCAGGACCATAGAGAGCGGCGCCCAGACGGTGCCTCTCCGCTCCGCCTCCCCTGGGGAGCAGCGAGACGAGCGAAGGGCCAGAGCGGCCGGAAGTGAGTCCAGCCTGGGGTAGTGCTGGCCGCGCTGGCGGTGCGCCGCCTCTATCCCCCTCGCGGTAGTTGCTGCTCGGCCTCGGGAAAGGGTGAGTTCGACGGGGCTCAGACCCCGGGGTAGAGCCCAGAGGGGCGGGGGAGAGGGCGAAACGGAGGCCGCGGGTTGATGATTGGTAGAGGCAGAGGCCAATCACAGCCCAGGCCGAGACAAGGCCGACACTGGGCGGTGCCGGGGCATCCAGGTGAGCCTCTGGGGGCGGGGCCAACCGGCCCTGAGCCGGTGTGGGGCGGAGCAATGCGGCAATGGGCGGGGCTGCGGGTTCGTGGACCAATCCGGAGTGGGCAGGTTGAAAGGGGCGGGCTCACGGGGCGGGCTGCGGGAACCTAACGCGGCTGGAGCCCTGCAACCTTTTGGGCTGCACCGTCGTGGCCGACTTTCCCGTTAGAAGATGGGAATGCCAACCTGGATGTCGCCACGCCCCTCACGCCCCAGATGGACCTCGGGAAAGACGAGGGAAGTCTGCCGCCGCCCTCAGGGCCGCCCACCAGGAAGAAGTTTGTCATCCCCCTGGAAGAGGAGGTCCCTGCTGCAGGGGTAAGGGCGAGGACTTGGGGGCTGCTGGGGGTCGAGGGAACAGTAAGGGACCCCTGGGATCACGGTGTGAGTTCAGCAGTCTTTGAGGTTTGAGCTGCTTTGGAAAAACAGCCTGCTGGCCTCGACAAGCCTCGGTTTCCCTGTCTGTAAAATGGGATGGCAGGGTGGTTAAGAGAGGGCTAAGTTACAAGCTGTAGGCTGGCAGCTAGCCAGTGGCCAGTGACGGTGTCTGTTTAGTTTTGGTCTTGAGGTTGGGTCACATGTTTCCTGGGCAACCGTTAAACCTAGTATGCGGCTGAGGCTGTGAGCCTATTCTTCCCACCTAACCTTCCAAGTGCTGGGATTACAGAACTGGACCATGCCGTTTGTTCTTGAGATATTTACTGTTTTATGTGCGTCGATGTTTAGCCTGCACATATGTCTGAGCATGCATGCATGTAGGCCTGCAGAGGCCCGAGGCTGGCATTGCACCCCCTGAACTGGAGAGAGAGAGAGTGTTGGGAGCTGCCATGCTGGTGCTGGAACCCAGGTCCTCTTTAAGAGCAGCCAGTGATCTGAACGGCCAAGCCGCCGCTCCAGCCCCTAAAACACTTATGGTGCGTGTACACCTGTGGGTGTGTGCCACGGAGCTTCTGTGAGGGTCAGATGGGTGACTTGTGGCAGCTGGTTTTCTCCTTGCTCTGTTTGAACAGAGGTCATCGAGTTTGGTGGCCGTCACCTTTACCCACCAGGCCATCTCTCCAGCCATTTTTCCTCCTCCCTCCCCCTCTCCCTCCTCCCCCCTCCTTCCCTCCCCCTCTCTCCCCCCTCCCTCCCTCCCCTCCCTCCTCCCCCCTCCTTCCCCCTCTCTCCCCCTCCCTCCCTCTCTCCCCCTCCCTCCCGCCCTCTTCCCCCTCCTTCCTCCCCCTCTCCCCCCTCCCTCCCTCTCTCCCCCTCCCTCCCGCCCTCCTCCCCCCTCCTTCCCTTCCCCCTCTCTCCCCCCTCCCCCCCTCCCAGACAGAACATTGCTATGGTAGGCCTGCCTGACATACAAGTCGCAGCAATCCTCCTGCCCCATCTCCAGGTACTAGGGCATCACTGGTGTGCTTCACCACAGCGATCTCTGCTGTGTGTTTTCCAAGACCTACTACGGTTTTCAGGATCGGGATTTACATCTGACATTGCTTGTCATTCTGTGTGTCGGGTGTACCTGCCATGGCACTTGTGTGGAGATCAGGGGGCAGCTTTGGGGAGTTAGTTCTTTTCTCCCACCACGTAGCTCTCAGGCATGAGGTTGTCAAGCCCAGCCATCTCCCTCGGCGTTGGTGGCCCACAGCTTTAATTCCAGCACTCGCAAGGCAAAGGGAGGCGGATCTTAGTGAGTTCCAGGCCAGTCTGGGCTAGAAAGTGAGTTCCAGGACAGAGACGCCCTGTATCGAAAAAGAAAAAAAAAAAAAAGAATTGAAAGCTTATATATTTTAAGAAAGAAAAATCAGGGTCCTGGAGAGATGGCTCAGAGGTTAAGAGCACTGGCTGCCCTTCCAGAGGTCCTGAGTTCAATTCCCAGCAACCACATGGTGGCTCACAGCCATTTATATAGGAGCTGATGCTGTCCCTCTTCTGGTGTGCAGGCAGAACACTGTATACTTAATAAATACATAAAAAAAAGGAAAAAGAGTCCCAGGAAGAGCAGTGGGGCTGGAGGAGAGGGAGACAGGCGCAGCTCACACAGGTGTCTCCCAAGGCGGGGCTGCAGGGGCAGACCTAGCTCTGTTAAGTTTTCTTTTAGACAGGGTCTCAGGTAGCCCAGGCTGGCCTGAACCTTACCACATCAGTGAGTATGACCTGAACTTGTGAGCCTCCTGCCTCTGCCTCCCGAGTGCGGAACGATGTGTGTACGCTATTCTGCCTGGCTCACCAGAGCTTAGGCAGGCACTGCACCCACCGAGCCAAAATCCCAGCCCTCGTTTGGAGTTCTTAGCCCCTGAAAGCATCTGGAAGAAGGGTGAGAGTCAGAGGAGGGGGAGGGTTCCAGCGTTCCTTCACAACCCCGAGCTTCCTTTCTCTCCACAGGCCAAGCCCTTATTCAGATCCTCACGGAACCCCAGCACCTCGGCAGCCTCGGTCCCAGCGGCTCCTCAGACATACGCCGAGTATGCCATTGCCCAGCCTGCAGGAGGGCCGGGGGCCACTGGGCCCACAGGCTCTGAACCTGTTAAGGGAGAGAACTCCAGCCAGACCCTGAAAACAGGAACGAAATCCAACAGCATCCTCGTGAGCCCCCGGCAGGTGAGGGGGAGCTGGCGTGCTGGGCGTTTCTGGTGGGAAACCCCATTCCAGGGATCAGTGTTGGGATCAGCGGAAGGAGGTCTGAGGCGCATATGCCGTTCTCAGAAGCAGTGTTTGTTCATTCCTTCACTCATAAGTCATCACTCCATTCGTTAATTCCTTCCCACAGTTCCCTCATTCATGCATTCATTCATGCATTCATTGATGGCTTGTGGATGAGCGCCCCAGGCCTTCCTGCCAGGCAGCTCTGCTCCTGTCCCCAGGTTTGTTCACTGAGTTAGAACCTTAGGGAGAGCACTCCATGAAACTGTGGGTGCTTGGGGATCCCACTCAGGTCTACATCTTACTGTTTTTACCACTTCACCAAATGAGCCCCATAATTATCTATTTATTTAGAGAAAGGCTCTCACTATGCAGCCCTGGTTGGCCTGAATCTCACTAAGTCACCATGCAGACCAGGCTGGCCTCAAACTCAGAGATCTGTTGGCCTCTGTCTCCTGAGTGCACCACCACACCCAGCTTTATAATGAAGGATTTTGATATCTGTGGTGGCTTCAATGAATTCACCCATCCATTCATTCCTGGGTATGTTCATTCGCTCCTTTGTCTATGCGTTAACTCTTCTATGCATTTAATGCCTGGAGTGTCATGGCACAGGAGAGGGCCCCCACACCCCCACCCTCCACCCTCTGGGACCACCCACGCACCCAGCTACAAGGAAGCTCTTTTTTTTTAAAGATTTATTATGTATACAGTGTTCTGCCTCCATGTATGTCTGCATGTATGTCTCCATGTCAGAAGAGGGCACCAGATCTCATTACGGATGGTTGTGAGCCACCATGTGGTTGCTGGGAATTGAACTCAGGACCTCTGGAAGAGCAGTCGGTGCTCTTACCTCGGAGCCATCTCTCCAGCCCTACAAGGAAGCTATTGAACTTGGTGCTTTTGGGTCATGGCCGATGATGTCATAGGCTCGGCTGGTGCCATCCCTAACTATTGGCCTACACTCAGCCTTGAGCTCCTCCCTTCGTGGAGGTGGGGCACAGTCCCAGCCCTGAATTCTGAGCATGGGTCCCTGTGTACCGGTATCTGTTCTGGACCAAACAGGAGCCACTCTGAGTCACCCGGGACAACACAGGGTGTTCCCGTCCCTCAGGAATTCCACAGGACTTAGGAAGTCCATGCCAGATGCTATCTGTCACTCAGGAAATTCCACAAGTCTTAAGAATCGGGGTCAAGGTGCATGTAGCAGAACCAAAGGCTGCCTTTGTGTCCCGTCCACAAGGGCTTCAGGAGAGCCAGATCTGGAACCAGGGGTCAGAGTCCAGATGATCACAGAGCCTGGTCACTGCTGTGTACCCGGCATGGATCAGAGCTTGACTTGTCCAAACAGTCTCGGTCCCAGGCTGTCGAGGTTGTCAGGGAGCACCGGAGGGAAACTGGAGAGGACATGTTCAATAGCCTGCTTCATTCTGGGGACACTGGGGGGCCATAGCCGAGCTTAGCTGATGCCTCTGGTTATCATTTGCAGGGTGGCCAGGAGGCAGTGAGGGGATGCTGACACAGGGTGCAGATTCCACCACAGGGGGGGAAAGAGGTGCAGGACAGGCATGGAAGCCGGGGCCTCCCCGGAGGGACAAGTATGGATGCTGCTGAGGTCACAGTGAGAGCTGGCATTCAGCAGACAGCAGGAGGGATTGACGCTGGGACGGAGGCTGAAGTCTGTGGGTTGTGATCCTGGGGAGGGGAAGAGCCAGCCCTGAAATCCCCGGCTTTAGGGTGGGAAGGGGGAGGGGAGGGGCTGGCCACTTCTTAGTCCAGGTGCTACCCCATACGCGGCTTCTGCCTGTCTCCCTTGGCAGAGGGGCAACCCTGTGTTGAAGTTCGTGCGCAACGTGCCGTGGGAATTCGGTGAGGTGACCCCTGACTACGTGCTGGGCCAGACCACCTGTGCCCTTTTCCTCAGGTAAGCTCCAGGGGCTCCGATGTCCTGTCGCACAATTTCGGCACTTTGAGCCGTTCTGTGGGCAAGTTGTGGTTCAGTGTCCTGGGCTCTGGGCCTGTGAATGGCTGTGTTGCAGAAGGGTTTGTGGCATGTAATCATCCAGGTTGTGAGGGGAGAGGGGCTGGACGCTGGATCTGAAGAAGGGAGGCTGGACTTCTGTATCTGAGAAGGGAGACCTGGGCTCCATATTCCTGGCTGAAGGAGAAGGGTGGGGTCCTGACTTGAGGACAGTAGTCAGTGTCCTGCCCAGAACACCACAGCCAGGTTGCCCTTACCTGCCATAATCCTAACTTGAAATCCATCCCTGTTGGTTGACTTCCCTGGGCCCTGGCAATATGCTGGCCCCTTGCTGTGCTAATGGGTCTCAAGTTGTGCATGCCAGTGAGATGCATAAGGCTGCCTGTGCCTCGGAGACATTGGGACCCTCATACGTGTCCCCTTCCCTGTGTCCGCCAGCCTCCGCTACCACAACCTCCATCCAGACTACATCCACGAACGGCTGCAGAGCCTGGGGAAGAGCTTTGCCCTGCGTGTGCTGCTGGTCCAAGTGGACGTGGTAAGCAGGGCTGTCGTGGCTGGCCTCCCTCTCTCCATGCAGCTGCAGCGTGGAGTTAATACATGGGCTGCTGAATCCCTTTTAAGACAGAATCCCTAAAACCTCGAGGAAGAATGGATTTTCAGCTGAGATTGCTACGGGTCTCGGGAAAGCCTGCATGAGCTGGGAATGGAAGGGAGCCTTGCTAGAATCAGACATGATGGTGCATCCTCGTCATCCAATCTCAGCACTCTGGAGGCTCCTGAGCCAGCCTGGGCTACAATGGGACTTAGACTCAAATAAAAATAAAAGATGGGATTTCTAGCTCAGCAGGAGAATCTCCCAGTGAGGGGCTGGGGTGGGGCTCCATGGAAGAGCCCCTGCCTAGAATGTACTAGGCTTGGTCCACAGTACTGCAAGAGCAAAAGCTTGCCCCAGGCCTCTTCACCTAATCCCTGGCCTTGACCTAAATATCTCTTATTTCTTGTTCATCTGTTACCACAGCCTCTCATGTCAGATTCAGTTTCTCCCTGTCACCACCATTTATTTAGGGATTTTTTGTTGTTGTTTGTTTTTTCGAGACAGGGTTTCTCTGTATTGTTTTGGAGGCTGTCCTGGAACTCGCTCTGTAGACCAGGCTGGCCTCGAACTCACAGAGATCCGCCTGCCTCTGCCTCCCAAGAGCTGGGATTAAAGGCGTGCACCACCAACGCCCAGCTCTTTTTTTTAACAAAGTCTCACAACAGAGCCTAGGCAGCTAATCTAGAACTTTATATATCGCCCAGGACAGCGTTGAACTGACAGCAGCCTCCTGTCCCAGCCTCCTGAGTCCTAGCATTAAAAGCTTAAGCCATTGTGCTCACCTCTGTTCTCTTGCTCAAAACCCTTCCTAGCTCCCTGGCACCCCCTCCTCTCTCCCATGGTGAGTGAGTAACTGTGAGATGTGACCCCCACTTGGGTCCCTGCTCTCATGTCTAAGCTTCTGTATTTGATGTTGTTTTAAAGACTTGAGAAGTATTTTTCCATTTATTGATGTGTGTGTGGACATACACATTCAAAAGTCAGAGAGCAACTTTTCGGGGATCGATTTTCTCCTCCCTTGTGGATCTTGGGGACGAGCCTCAGGGGGTCGGCCTGAAACCAGGCACCTTCAGCCAAGAGGGTGGAGACGCCCACAGCCCTGCACAGCCACTGCGATGTACTCGTCTGTTTACTGAGACAGGACCCTCACTGGAACCTGAGCCACCACATGAGATTAGCATGCCACCACATCCAGGTTTTCCGTCCGTGCCGGGGACAGAACTCGGGCCCTCGTGGCTTTACCAGCTGTGCTGTTTGTCTGTCCCTGTGTCAGCATCATCCCTGCCCTGTCCCCTGGGCCACCCCCTCCCCAGCGCTCAGCTGTAAATCCCTGCTGGCTCCCAGGTCTCTACCTCTGTCTGTCTTCTCTTCCAGAAAGATCCTCAGAAGGCCCTGAAGGAGCTGGCTAAAATGTGTATCTTAGCGGACTGCACCCTGGTCCTGGCCTGGAGGTAAGACACAGACCCGGCCCACTCCACCCGCCACCCACCCAGCCTGGGTAGGTAGTTCCTAAGCCAGGCATGGTGGCACAAGCCTATTACCCCAGCTCTGGGGAGTCAAGGCAGGCTGGTCAAGGGCACAAGGCCAGCCCGGGCTGATGAGACCAGGTGCACTGCCTCTCTCTGAGAAGATGAAGATGGGGTCTTCTCTAAGTTTTTGTTTTGTTTTATTTTTCAAGACGGTTTCTCTGTGTAGCAGTCCTGGCTGTCCTGGAACTCGATTTGTAGATGAGGCTGGCATCCAACTCGAGACCCGCCTGCCTCTGCTTCCCAAGTTAAAGGTGTGCGCCCCCACGGCCCAGCAAGTTTTTTGTAGTTATAAGCACCAAGGTGGGTGACAGAGGTCAGATATGTCCAGGTTAGACCAGATGACTGAAGGAATTCTGTATTTAGTGTTTCTGGTTTGTTGTGTCCCCCAGTCCCCATAGCCAAGGCTATCCTAGAATACAGTCTGCCTGCCTCAGCCTCCTAAGCGCTGTTATTGTGTGTGCCACCATATCTACATCTATAGAGGTCTCTAAAGGGCACACCAACAAACCCCAAGTAGAAAACACACACACACACACACACACACACACACACACACACACACACACACACACACACACACAGTTCATTTGGGGAAGAAAAAAAACACTCCTTCCTCACACCCACCATAAGTAAAATCAAACCCTGGTAAGTTAATAGCCTTCAACTTAAAGAGACAGGTCAGTGTTTGCGAGCGCTGGCTTCCTGGCAGCAAGCCCTGGTGTCTAGCGCTGTACCGCATAAACCCAGCAGAGCTGCTCACGCCTGCAATTCCAGCTGTACCTGGGAAATGGAGACAGGAGGATCAGGCAGTACAAACTTTACTAAGTCAGCAGTTCAAAGCCAGCATGGGATACATGAGACCCTGTCTCAGAGAGAAAAGACATCTTAGGCTGGGGGTGACGGGAGACATCTGTCATTCTAGCGGTAGGCTGAGGCAGGGTCAGTTCAAGGCCAGGCACAGAGACATAGTAAGACCCTGTGGTGGTAGAGAAAAGGGAGATGGGGGTGTGGCTCAGTGGTAGAGCCCCTGCCTAGAATTCCCCAGTGAGGGGCTGGGGACGTGGCTCAGTGGTAGAGGCCCCTGCCTAGAATCCCCCAGTGAGGGGCAGGGGCATGGCTCAGTGGTAAAGCCCCTGCCTAGAATCCCCCAGTGAGGGGCAGGGGCGTGGCTCAGTGGTAGTGTCTAGAACTCCATCCCAGCATGAATAAATAACATCTGTGAGAGCCTACCCTGCAGGGCTCACTGGTTGGGACAGGAGTTGGGGCTGGGGTTGGCTAGTTGTGGAACTGTTAGCAGTCCCATGAAGGAGAACCCCGAATGATAGCCTCACCCTGCTGACCTGTCCTGTACCCAGCGCCGAGGAAGCAGGGCGGTATCTGGAGACCTACAAGGCGTATGAGCAGAAGCCTGCTGACCTCCTCATGGAGAAGCTGGAGCAGAACTTCCTGTCCCGGGTGAGACACCTCCCTTGTCCTTTCAAAGCTCACCCACACCCTTGCCCTCATTCCCTGTCCAGCCCTCCCTCATCCGCGCCTTCAGCTGGAAGGCTCAAGAACAAACCAGACCTTGTCCCTCAGCCCTGACTTCCTCGCCTGCCCTCAGCATCTACCATCCCTCTGCTAGAATCTAATTTCCCATGCCAGCTCTGATGCCACCTCCTCCAGGAAGCCTTCCTTCATCCTCTCAGCCCAGAGTGCCAGGCTGGAACCATCCTGACCTTACCGTGACTGCAACGCTATGCAGCACTGTAGCCGTTGGGATGTTATTTTGTGAATGAACTGATGATTTCCCATGCTCATGAGGGACTCTGCATTTGCTTCTGGAGTTTTCCTGGGAAGTGACCCAGCCCCACAGCTGCACCCCCTTCCCACACTGGGCACATTGGCTCCAGAAGCCCCAGGAAGGGTCTCCCCTTACCCCAGGGGAAGCAGAGGGAGAGACTCAGCTGACAGCCAGTGTGACCCGATCCTGCCCACCCAGCCATTTAAATGGCTTTAATCCTAGCACTAGAGAGGCAGAGGCAGGGGGATCTCAGCAAGTTCAGGCCAGACTGGTCTACAGAGCGAGTTGAGACCGTCCTGGTCTTCCTAATTGTAGGCTAGTCAGGCTTACATCTAGAGACCCTGTCCCAAAAGGTGAGTCACCCAGGGTGGGTGCTGGGAACTGAACCTGGGTCCTTTGGAAGTGCAGTGTGGGCTCTTAATCGATGAGCCATCTCTCCAGCCCCCTTTCTGTTTCTGGAGACAGAATCTCCCTGGGCCCTGCAGGCCTGAAAATGGCTGTGGACCAGGCTGGCCTCAAACTGGCCTCTCCCTGCAGCTGCCTTCTAAGCAGTATTCACAGGCTGTCCCGATACCCAGGTCCTAAAAAATATCCTGTCTCTCCCACCCAGGCCACCGAGTGTCTGACCACCGTGAAGTCAGTCAACAAGACCGACAGCCAGACCCTCCTGGCTACATTTGGAGTAAGAGGCCCCCTGGGTATCCCCTCCTGACCTCCCCAGGGGCGTCCTGGGCCCCCTACAGCAGGGACGGGCTGGGGTAGAGCCACTGCCCTGATGTCTCGGTCCCATCTTTCAGTCCCTGGAACAGCTCTTCACTGCCTCACGGGAGGACCTAGCCTTGTGCCCCGGCCTGGGCCCCCAGAAGGTGAGAGCTCTGGGGGGACACTGCAGGGGCGAGGGTGAGCCCCAAATCAATGAACATTACACCTTGAAGGGCTATTAAATCAGTGGTTCTCAACCTGAGGGTCATGACCCCTTGGGAGGTCACCCAGAACCATCAGAAAATACAGATGATTTTATGGTTGGGGTCATCACAACGAGGAACTGTATTAAAGGCCACAGCACTAGGAAGGTTGAGAATTACAAGGTTGTTTTTAGACAGGGTCTGAATGTAGCGCTCTGGCTGGCCTGGAGCTCACTGTAGACCAGGGAGGGCCTGAACTCCGCCAGCTCCACTGGGCTCTGCTGCCATCATCGGCTTGAGTCACCATGCTTAGCTTAAACAGCTCCATACAAGCTTTCTCCTGGGGGCTGAGAATGAATGTCGCTGAGTTGGTAGAACGCTTTCTTCTTTTTATTTTTTGGTTTTTCGAGACAGGGTTTCTTTGTGTTGCTTTGGAGCCTGTCCTGGAACTCGGTCTGCAGACCAGACTGATAGAATGCTTTCTTAGCATTCACAAATCCCAGCTGACACCAGCACTGTCTGACTAAGCATGGGGGGCACTCAGAGCAGCCCGTGAGTCCTGGATAAGGCAGGGGGCCGTAAGTTCAAAGTCATCCTTGGCTAAACAGCTAGCCGGACCAGCCTAGGATTCTGACACTGTGTTTCAAACATGAATAAGGTTGTTTGTTTCTTTTACTTGATTTTTTTTGAGACTGTCTCATGTAACTCACGCTGGACTTAATATAAGGCCCCAGCCTCCCAAGTGTTGAGATTACAGTGTGTATTTACTTATTTGAGACAGTTTCTCTGCATAGCCTAGGCTGTCCTGGAACTCGCTCTATACACCAGGCTGGCCTCGAACTTAAGAGATCCACCTGCCCCTGCCTCCCAAGTGCTGGGATTAAAGATGTGGCCACCACAGTGGGCTAGTTTTATTGTTCTAAATGATTGGCTTACATCTGCCTCTCATACACATATGGGGAAACTGAGGCCCAAAGGGTGGGTGGGAGCCCCGTCTCCGGGCCAGTCTCAAGTAGAAACCTAGGATAAAAGAGCCACATGGGCGCTCTAAGCAAACAGCCTTTAATGACAAACTCTTTCTCTCCCGGCCCTTAGGCCCGCAGGCTCTTTGACGTCCTCCACGAACCCTTCCTCAAAGTGCCCCGATGACCCGCTGCCCGAGCTCCAGTGTCACAATAAAGCATTTTCCAGGCCCCTGCTGGGTGTGCTGGCATGTTCTCCTTCCTGGGCCCCGTGAGCCCCGCTAGTTCCTCAGTTTCCCCAGGGTGCTTTTAGGGCTCTTCTGCTCTGTCTCCTGTCCCGCGGTAGGTATCTCCCAGTGGGGGACGGTGCCTTACACCCCACTTCCCTGATCCTTCCTCTGCTTCTTCTTTTTCTTTGTGGTCCCTTGAACGGCCTCGGGCTCCTCAGACTCTCGTGGGTCCGTCACCTCAGATGGGGGCTCAAAGTCAGCGGGAAGTGCAGCCTCTGTCACCTCGGTGCCCAAGGCCAGCTCCTCACCCAGCCGCTTTTCCTTCTTCCTCTTCTTTGTTTTCTTGGGGGACACAGGAGCTGCCTCGGCCTGAAGCCCGTGTCCGGAAAGTTCAGGCTCTGTCACCACTCCAGGGAGCCCCGCCTCTGGCTTCACTACCAAATCCTGCCTCTTTTCTTTCCTCCTCTTCTTTGTGGGGGGCAGTGGGATGGCTTCCTCCTGGGGTTCCACAGGGACCTGTGACGGAGAGTCAGCCATGGTGTCCTCGGCTGCCTCCATCCCTTCAGGCTCCTCCCGCCTCTTCCTCTTCTTGGTGGGGGACAGGATGGTCCCTTCAGGAGGCTGCGTCTCAGCCTCAGGCTCCGTGGGCCCCAGCTCCTCTTGTGGCTGGAATGTCTCTGCCCCCCTGGACCTGCTCCTCCTGCTCTTCTTCTTGTTTCCGGTGGCAGATGGGAATGGTGGTTCCGAAGGCTCCACCGTCTCTGCCAGGGGCTCTGCTGCTTCCATCGTCTCTACCTCACCCGCCTGGTGCTTCTTCTTCTCCTTCATTTCTGGGCCACCCCAGGCTGTGTCTCCCTCCATGGCTCCGTGCCCGTGCGCTGCCTCCTGAATGGCTGAGGCCTCTGCGAGCTTTCTCTTCTTTTTCTTCTTCCCTGAAGTGGACGACCTCAGAGGCATGACGGACCCAGGGCCCGTGACAGGAGGGCTCCCTCCAAAGGCAGAGAACCGAGGCCTTAGGCCATCAGGGATCTGAGGTGGCAGGCTTGTGGGAATGGGCTGCAGAGGGACCCGAGAGATAAGAAATTCTTGAAGGCCCTCCATGATCCGTAAGCTTCCATGGGGGGCTGGGCCACAGGTGAGTTTCCCTCCGGCCTCTGCTGACGAGGCCAGCAGGGTGGCTTCTCCGGCCTGGGGGCTGCTGGTAAGGACCCTGTATCGGCACTTCCTGCCATCCAGTTTGCCCTTGACAGTCTTTGAGCCGGAGAGAGGCACGCGCCGCCCATTGAGGCTGAGGAAAGAGGAGAAGGCAGAGGCTAGCTAGATCCTTTGCCAGGAGGACGGGGCTCGAAGCAGCTTTCTGGGCTGGGGTGCAGCTCAGCGCTAGAGCCCTGGGTTGTTTCCTGCTTCAACCAACCAACTTCTGTCGTGGGGGTTTGTGTGACGCCCAGAACTCCTCATCAGCCTGCATCACCCCACGTACTGCAGACAGACATGTGCCACCGCTCCTGGCTTGCTTTTTATTTTTTGGGTTTTCAAGACAGGGTTTCTCTGTGTGGCCCTGGCTGTGCTGGAACCAGGCTGGCGGGGAGCTAAGAGATCCACCAGCCTCTGCCGACTGAGAGCTGGTTAAAGGTGTGTGCCACCAGCGCCTGGTTCCTAGCTGTTTATTTTTTTAGAGAGGGTTTCTTTGTGTAGCCCTGGCTGTCCTGGAACTCCTTCTGTAGACCAGGCTGGCCTTGAACTCACAGAGATCCACCTGCCTCTGCCTCCGAGTGCTGTGATTAAAGGCGTGAGCCACCACCTACCGGCCTGTTTCTTGAGACAGACTCTGTGTGAAGCTACCTTGGTATGATAGCCTTGGAGCCTACAATTTCCTGCTTCAGCCTCCTGAGATTAGGCTAAGTAATGTTTAAGGTGGGCAGACAGGCAGGCAATGATGCTCAGACACGGAGTGTGTGTCTGGCATGAACGAGCCCTGGATTTGATCATTTCACTACATAAAACTGGACACGGGGGATGTACTACTTAGGTGGAGGCGGGGGACCTGAAGTTTAAATACTACATGGGACGTAAGACTCTCCAAACAAAAGAGAGCATGTGACACCCACGTGTAGCCCCAGTACTCAAGAAACTGAGGCTGGGGGATTCTGGGACTTAGAAACCAGCCTGGGCTACAGAATGAGGCTGTTTCAAAACAACACAGAGCAGCGTTTCCGGGCTGCTCAGAAATTAAGTTCTAGGTCCCGGTGTGTGTGTGTGGGGGACAGGGTACCCCAGTAGGTGGCCTGGGACCACTCACCACTGTGGGGCGAAGTCCGCAGGGGCTCGGATGAGCCACACTTCTGTATCCGGGAATGTCAGCGCCTCCAAGGAGAAACGAGGGGGGTCCGCGTCTGGAGACACCGCCGTAAAGTTGGGGGGGCAGGAGAACCGAGCGGCACCTGTGGGGAGAAGGGCGCAGGGTCCTTGCGGCGCCGCCATCCTCGCAAGGCGGGTCCCTCGCCTTCGCCTCCCGCGGCGTCCCTCCCCTCCGGGAGCCGCCCCTCCGTCCCCCGGGCCCCCTTCCCCGCCATCCGCCCCCGCTCCGCTCCGCTCACCCGAGGCCTGGCCGCCCGCCATGCCGGCTCCGGAGCAGCCCACGCGGGACCGGTGCTCGGCGCGGCCTGCCCACCACGTGGGCCCGGGAGGTGGAGTCGCACCCGGAAGCGTCCAAATCGCCGGGGTGGGGTGGGGGCGTGGCTCGGCCCCTGTCCCTCTGCTTACGGGACCCGGCCGGTGATTGGCGCTTCTGAAGCGCACACAGCGGAGGAACGACTGATTTCCCAGCCGTCCACTCCCGGGGGAACCCAATCCCGTTTGTCGGGAACGCAAGCCGGCTCGGATCTCGGAGGGACCCGAGCTTTGCTCACGTGGTCTCTCCCAACGCCGTCTTAAAGGGGCCGCGGCTCTTAAAGGGACAGGCGTCTGTTGTGCGGGCGTCCACGTGAGAGCCCGGGGAGGATTCCGCTCGGCTGCGTCGCGCTTCCGAGGCTGGAGTGTGTCTGGGCAGGCCCCGACGCGGCGAGGGCTTGAGCGGACGGGGTCGGGAAACGGGGCGTTTAAAGCACCCAGGAGAGGCGGAGTTTCTGGAGCTTGGGGTGAGCGGGAAACCTGGGAAGGAGGAGTTTCTGGTTAAGGGGCGGAGCCTCGGGTCCAGAGGGGCGGGGTCTCGTGGTTAGGGGCGGAGTCTCGAGCCCCAGGGGCGGAGTGAACGGCAGTGGGGCGTGTGAAGAAACCCCTAGGTGTGCCCGTGGACCAAGCGTCCCGAGCGGGACGTGTCCCCGCGCCCCGAGGGAGGCAGAGCCGCCGCTGGCCGCCCCCTCCCGGCCCCGCGTCCCAAGTAAACAGCCGCACGTGGGCGCGGGGTGTGGGGGGCGCGTCCACGCCCCTTCCCAGCAGAGCCGCGGGGCGGGGGCGGAGCCGCGGGGCGGGGGCGGAGCCGCGGGGCGGGGGGGCAGAGCCGCGGAGCTGCAGAGGGGGCGGAGCCGCGGAGCTGCAGGGCGAGCGGCGAGACAGGGCGGGCCGACCGCATTCCTGGCCGGTGCGTCAGCGTCGCGTCTCGCCCCCTCCGCGGAGATTCGGGCGACTCCTCCAGAACCGGGGCGCTCTCCCTCCTCCTATGCCTTTCGAGGACTCGAGGGGGCCGGGGGGCCGGGAGCTGCGCACTCCGCGTCCTCCGCGCGCGGCCTGAGGCTCTGGGCCGCCCTCCGAGGGCTCCTGGACTGCGGTTCCCAGGGGACCCCGGGTGGCCGGCGGGGACTCCGCGCCAGCAAAGCCTGGGCGAGTTTCTGTGAGGTGCTGATTTTTGAGACGTGGTCTTACTATGTAGCCCAGGATAGCCCCGAACTCGCAGAGATGCCCCCGATTCAAATCCCCGACTCTAAATCCCCGATTCAAAACCCTTATTTTTATTTTTTACTTTATTTAAACAGGTAGGCCGGGGCTCGGAGCCCTGATTAAGACGGACCCTTTTCTCGGCATAGTATTGGACCGTGTAAATTTCTCCCTGCCCTGGGAAACTGAGTCAGGAGGCGTGGGGAACGACTAAGGAGCTCTTCCCCTGCACCCACGGTGAATGGGGGTGTGGACTCCTGTGCATTTCGCCGCCCAGGGCACCCTCGATCTTCTGGTCCTCGCTCTTGCCGTCTGTGAAATGGATCGCGCCTGACTCCAAATGGCAATGTGCCTGGCTGCGCCCCGGCCCTCCAGGACTACAAATCCCAAGATGCTCCAGGCGACCGCGGCTCTCCCTCCCCTGCGGGACACGCCTCCCTCCAGCCCGAGTCACGTCGTCTAACCTGTTCCCCTGCGACTGCCCCGCCCCGTCCTCCGCTCCCCGCCGCCGGAGCCGGAGCCCGAGGAAAAGCCCCCTGGTGCCAGGATCTGCCCCGGACGCGTGAGTTCCACCCCACCTGGGGTCTAGCCACCCCAGAACCAGACGCCGCGGCCCTGGGGAGACTTGGTGGGACCCCGGGCACCTTTAGTCCCGGGGCAGACTGTGAGGTGCTCACCCCGGGTCCCCGGGATGGGGCAACTGGGGCGCAGGCTTTCCTGCGCAGGAGGATGGGGCTCGGACGCCCGCGGTCTTAGGGGCACTCGGAGCCTTTGGAGTCTTGAAACCTTTAACTGCGGACTCTGGCGAGTGTCTCGGGGATGTTGCGCTCCCGGCTCTCTGGGTTCGGGGCAGCTGTGGGAGGTTAGGACGGTCTAGAATGGCCGGGCGCCCCTTCGCCCTCCCGCTGACTTGGGCGCCGAGCCTCTAGGTCCTTGCGTCAAACCAGAGGCGCTGGGATAGTGGACCCCGGTCCTTGAAGGCAGTGAGTGGGGCCAGCACGGGGGTGGGGCGGGGCAGGGGGCGGGTGTTCTTCGGGGGGCCGTGTCCCGACGCTACACACACTACTTTCTGGTTTTGGGGTGGGGGCAGGGGGTGAGAAACCGGGGCAGCTCTCCAGCCTCCTCTGTGCCGCTGAGCGAACCCCAACATGTCATTAGCCGGGGCGTCAGACCTGCCTAACCAGAGCAGGCACAGCCTACTGAAGGCGCCCCCTAGCCGAAGCGGGGTCGGATCTCTCGTTGCCCCCACCAGGGTGGGACATTCCTGGAGTTGGCTGACATCAGTGTAGAGCCCAGGCCAGCATAACAGGACCGCGGGGATGGGCCCGGGGGGGGGGGGTTGTGTGACCCTGGCCTGCTGCGTTTGCACGGAATGGAAGGGGTAAACCGAGGCTGGTTTCCCCCTGACAGCTGTCTATGGAAGGGATTCCTCCCTCCCAGCAGATTCTTCTAACTAGCCTTCTTCCTCTCGGGGTGGGGGGTGAGAAATGTCACCTCCACTTCCATCTGTGTGACCTGGGTATTGTGGGAGATAAGGGAGGGATAGAGGCTAATTCTGGAAGTGTCTGTCCTTGAGCCTGGGAGAGGGCGGGGCCTGCAGGCAATTCCCTCATCTCTCCACCTCTGGGCCCCTGGGTCGGGGACTAAGAAGGTGGGATGGGGAGGTGACAGGGATCTGAAGAGTGTGAGGGGTTAATGCCAGGGAGAACGCGGGTGACAACCTGAAATGAAACGTGTAAACAGTAGCCACATCTGCCAACCCAGACTGTCCTGCCGGGCTCGGGTCAGGATGGGTCTCTGTGTCCGCACAAGTGCTTGGCAGTCGTCCAAAGGAAAGAACGTGGAGCTCCACCTTCAGTGGAGTTAGTTGACCCCGCGGAAGGACTCCTCCCCAGCAATGGGGAAACTGAGGCAGGCAAAAACGACACCGCCCACACGCTGGGATCTTGCCAGTTTCTGTCTGGAATCTTCCAGGGTTCTCACCCTCCCATAGTCCTGCGTTACTCAGGGTAACCGCGGTTGTGGGTGGGAAATTTAGGGTCTGAGGTCCAAAGGCTCGGGCAGTTGAGGCCACTGGCCACAGAAGCAGAGCTCTTCAGAAGGGTTGGCATGTGGGCTCAGAGTGCTGCCTTATCTAGCATGCAGGAACCCAGAACTGAATGAAGCAGACTCCACGGTAAACGCCGGTATTTCTAGACCGGGGAGATGGGGCAGAGGACTGGAAATGTAAGTTTAGCATGGAGGTGGTGGTGCACACCTTCAACCCCAGCACTGGGCGGGGGGCAGAGGCAGGCAGATCTCTGGGTTCGAGGCTAGCCTGATCTACAGAGTGAGTTCCAGGACAGCTCAGACTACACTGAGAGATCCTGTCTCGAAAACCAAAAAGAAGAAAGGAAGACAGAAAGAAGGAAAAGAAAAAGCGTAGGAAAGGTTACATGAGATGCTGTCAGAGAACACAAACAAAACCCCAGCCACCACTGTGGGGGGTGGTGGTGCACACCTTTAATTCCGGCTCCTAGATCCCTGAGGCCAGCCTGGTCTGCACAGATGCAGAGAAGACAGGGCTACGCAAACAAACCAACCAACCAAAAGAACCTCTGGGAGCATCTCCGGGGCCTGGGTTGTCCTCCCTGGCTCTGAGCCTGCCCGTGTGTGATTGATCCCCCGGCCCCATTACTGAGCCCAAGACACGTGCAGGCTACATAAGCAAACTGTTGCCGGGAGCTGAAGTTCAGCTCGTGTTTGAGACAGTGTCACTCATGTAGTCCAGGGTGGCCTCAGTGCTGGGACTGCAGACACTCACCTGCGCTACCCTAGGAACCATGGAGGCAGGCTGGCAGACCGAAACATTCGGTCTTTAGATTGCACTGTTGTAAACACTGTATAATTTAGGTCTTCTCATGCTCAGAGCTCATCTGGGTGAAGGCATTAACCCCCCCCCCACACACACACACTCTATACACATGGAAAGCAAGGGACAAAGAAGCCATCGTGATAACTAGCTCAAGGCAGAGGGGAATGGGCTAGGGGAAGTCCCTGGCCCATTTCACAGAGGCAAACATCAAGTCTGACCCGGCTGGAGTGAAGGATTAAGTTGTGGGTGTTCCCCGCCCATCCCAGTGCCCTGACCTGGATCCCAGTGAGTCCTCCAGGAAGCCCAGAAGGACCCTTCAGCTCTGAGAACCTGTTTGGTGCAGAGGAGGCAGGGAAGCCTGAGGGTGGAGATTGGGAGCGGGTTGAAAGGGGAGCTGTAGAGTTGGAGGGGAGCCCAAGGAAAAGACCCGAGGGTGGAGGGAGGAACAGGAGCATGGGAACAGAGGCTCTGCCTCGCCTGGCTCGCCCGGTCCCTGGCCTGCGGAGCTGTGCACCTGCCCGGGCCCGCCTCGCATTCCTGGGGCCTGAGCTCAACCATTGCGCTCGCCGGGAACGCGCGCCCCCTAGCGGTCGCGGTGTTCCTACCAACCACACCAGCGCGGGGACCCCGCGCTCTCAGAACCCAGTGGATAATGACGCGTTTCCCCAGAGATCATTTTCCTAGGAAGGGGATTTCTGTACTCGGGAAGAACAGGCTCTTACCTGCTGAGCCACGCCTCGGCGCTCTGTGCACACAGGAGAGCCGCTACCCGTAGAGGTCGAGGCTGCCGCTGCAGCTGGGAAACTTTGGTCCTCCACATTCCAAACGGTGCAGCCTTCTCTCCAGCCCGGAGACCAGGTCGTTCGTGTAGCTCTGGCCGGCCCTGGAGCATGAAATGTAAACAAGCCTGGCTGTCTTCAGGCCTCTGCCTTTGGAAGCTAGGATTACAGGCGTGTGTGGCCAGGCCTAACTATCCTCTATTTTCTGAGGCCCAGTTTCTCATGGCCCTGATTTCTTCTTGTATTTTCTGTCCAGATAGATCTTTGCATTGGTCCAGTGAGGCAACCTCTTTACCTTTGTTTTACAAGTTAAGCAGCTGAGGCACTGTTGCCGGGGCATTCCAGAGGTCTCATCTCTGGTTTCTGGCTTGTGGTAGACTCCAGGAGAGTGCAGTTCTGGGATAGACAGAAAGTACAGCAGGAAAATTGTAAGTTGTGGGCAGAGCAAACTAAAGAATTCTAGAATAGAATAGAGATAGAAGGATAGAATCTTGAACTTGAATCCTATTTTTCAACTAGGGATTGAATCTAGGGCCTCAATCACGATAGACAGAGCTCCATTATTGAGCCACGCCCCCAACCCCTCACTGGGGGATTCTAGGCAGGGGCTGTACTACTGAGCCACCCCCCCAGCCCCTCACTGGGGGATTCTAGGCAGGGGCTCTACCATTGAGCCACATCCCCAGCCCCTCAGTAGGGATTCTAGGCAGGGGACTCTGCTACCATTCCAAGCCCCAGCCCCTCACTGGGGGATTCTAGGCAGGGGCTCTACCACTGAGTCACACCCCCATTCCCAGGTCAGAAGTTTCTCTCAGTAGACACTCAAGCCTTCATCTCCATCTTTGTAGAGCTTTACCATCTCAGAGTCATTACTGGGTGTGGCGATGCCTGACTGTATCCCCAGCCACAGAGAGGCAGGAGGAGCCATTAGCAAAGTCCCTGGATAGCCTGGGCTACATGAGACTATAACATCAGGTTCCAGAGTGGAGCCCTCCCTGAGATCAGAAGGGCCTTTCCGAATACTCAGTTCGCACCCTCCTGCCCTGTGGGGGTCTCGGGCGGAGTCAGGGAGTCTCCAACCCCAGGAGTGCAGATCACACATGCTCAGATGAGCCAACAGTCCCAACAGGTTCTAGTCGTCATGGCTCTCCAGACAGAGGCTGGTGTCGACATGTCCCAGCTGGCCCCGCGGCCTACACCTTTACCTTTACCGCCAAAGCTAAAAGGTGACAGGCTGGCGGGCGTGGCGGCTGCCATGGGGATAGAGATGGCTGGCCTGACCGGTTCCCAGCAGCCTGGCTTCCTCCCTCTAGCTTGTGACCATAGCTGTCTCTCTGGCCCCGGCCACGCCCCTGTCCGTCCTCCTAACAATGGGTCAGTGTGAACAGGGCCTCCTGTGGACGGTGACAGAGGAGGTGGTGATGTACCTGCCCCTGGCTGGCCTGGAACTCACCAGGCTGGCCTGAAACTCAGAGATCCACCTGCTTCTGCCTCCCAATGCTGCAATTACAGGCGTGGCCACCACCACCCGACTAATTTATTTTATTTTTAAGTACGAGAATGCAGAGGGTGCTGGGATTGACATGTGAGGCTAGCTCGTTTCTAATTCAAATTTTAAAAAGGTGTGTGGGTGTTTGTTGGTACGCACATGTGAGTGTGGGTGCTCTCTGAGGCTGGAGAGGGCATTGGGTGCCTGGGAGCTGGAGTTGCAGGCAGCTGTGAGCCGTTGTGCTTGGATGGGTGCTGGGAATCGAACTCAGGCTGCTGGACAATCCGACCCCAGGCTCTGTCTCTTCTTCCATTGTATCTCTTCTTTTTCTTTTTGCTCTTGGCGGCAGGGTCTCCTATTGTCTGAGCTTGCCTCCAACTTGCCGAGAGGCCGAGGATTGCAACTCATGATCCCCTTGCCTGTTCCTCCCAAGCACTGGGATGGGGGCGCACCACAGACATGCGCTCGCTCCAAGCTGTGTGAATTGTATTAGCAAGAGGGTTTGTGCGCTCCTGTGTGTGGAGTGTGTGTTCCTGTGTGTGGAGTGTGTGTGTGCACCTCTCTGCATGTGATGTGTTGGTGTGGAGTGTGCTCTATGTATCATGTGTTGGTGTGTCCTTGTACATGGAAGCCAAGGGCAATAACGCAAATCTTCCTCTACCACTCTCCACCCTATGTGGCTGTTTTTTAGGATTTGTTTCTTTTGTTTTATGTATATGAGTGCTTTGCATGCTGGAGTTACAGAAGGTTGTGAGCCGCCATGTGGGTGCTGAGAATTGAACCTCTTGACCTCTGAACCCTCTATCCATCCCCACCTTCGGTTTTGAGACAAGGTCTCTTTCGGAACAGATTTGGCAGGAGCAGCTGCCTGTCTCCACTTCCTCAGAGCTGGCATTCCCAACATGCACCTGTGCTCCCAGCATGCACCTGCCCCTCTGAGTTTCCCTGGGGTGCTAAGGGCTGACTTCAGTTCTTCATGCTCAACAGAAAGGCCCGAACCAACCGAGCCAGCTGTGCCGTAGCCTTTAACCCAGGTTAACTTCTCACTTGCTTAGCCTCCTGCCGGCAGGCACCACCACAATTGGTTAGAAATGTTTTTAAGGTAGGGCTCACTCTGTATCCCACACTATATTGAACGCACGTCGTAGACCAGGCTGGTCTGAAACTAGAAGTCCTTTATGGGACTGGAGAGATGGCTCAGTGGTTAAGAGCACTGACTGCTCATCCAGAGGACCTGGGTTCAATTCCGAACCCACATGGCGGCTCACAACTGACTGTCACTCCAAGATCTGACGCCCTCACACAGACACACATGCAGACGAAACACCAATGCACATAAAATGAAAATAAATTACTTTTTTTAAAAAACAAATCCTTTGCAGCTGCCTCAAGAACTAACGTTGCAGGTGAATGACCCAGGTCTAGCCCGTAACTGTTGTTAGAGGTGGAGCAGGCCCTAGGGCCGTGGTTTAGTTGGTAAGGCGCATACGTAGCGTCCGTTCCCAGCACTGCACAATCCACTTGGCACTCCAAGCCTGTAATCTCAGCACTCAGGATGTACAAGCAGGAGGACCAAAAGTTGGAGCTCACCCTAAATTACGTATGAGCTTTAGACCAGTCTGGGCTACGTGACACCCTGTCCCACACAACAACAACAAAATTGAGCTGGAGAGATGGCTCAGAAGTTAGGAGCCCCTGTTGCTCTTACAGAGAACCCAGGTTCAGTTCCCAGCACCCGTATGTTAGTTCACAACTATTTGTCATTATTGTTCAAGGGAATCTGACGCCCTCTTCTGATCACCATGGGCACCAAGCTTGCAAACGTGCGTGCAGACTCTCATATACATGAAATAAGTAATCTAAAAGTGAGCAAAACAAAAACCAAACAACAAATTTAGTATGCAGGTACAGGCCTGTAATCCAAAAGTCCTGGAGGCCAAGGCAGGTCAAGGATTGTGAATTTGAAGTCTATGTGAAGTTTTCCAGGCCACCCTGAACACTTAAAAAGACTGTGTCAACAGTAAAATGATGGCTGGGGGAGTAACTCGGTGGTAGAGTCCCTGTCTAGAATCCCCCAGTGAGGGTCTGGGGGTGTGGCTCAGTGGTAGAGCCCCTGCCTAGAATCCCCAGTGAGGGGCTGGGGGCGTGGCTCAGTGGTAGCGCCCCTCCCTTACATGCATGTGGCACTGCCTTTAATTCTCATTATAGCAATAAACAAAACAAAAAATGAACACCAAAACTGGTGGTGTCTCCTCATCCCTAGTAAACTTTCATTATAGTAGCAGTTAATTATTTCAACCTCAGTTCAATACCACACGGGGTTGATGGTGACATTCTTTGTCTCAAACTTTCTAGAATGGCTTAGGACTTCTAGGTAGCTAATGGACATGGACAGAGTTTTGAAGGAATTGGCATTCTGGAGCCTTAATGGCTGGTGAGGGCCCTGCCTTCCCCGGGGGTCGGGCCTTGGGGGCGTGGCCTGAAGGGTCTGAGCACCTTCTCCATCCAGGCAGGCACCCTGCTCCGGCCGGCACCATGGACAGCGAAGCATTCCAGAATGCTCGGGATCTCCTGGATCTGAATTTCCAGTGTGAGCTGGGGGCAGGGGCGGGCGGGCGGGGCCCGGTGAGGGGGCGTGGTGGAGGGGCGTGGCCTTGACTTTCACTCTCACCCACCCAGCGCTGGCCATGAAGCACATGGACCTGAAACAGATGGAGTTGGACACCGCGGCCGCCAAAGTGGACGAACTGACCAAGCAGCTAGAGTCCCTGTGGTCAGACTCGCCAGCGCCTCCTGGCCCACAGGCTGGAGTCCCCCCTAGGGTGAGCCTGGTGACGCTCCTGACCCCCAAAGACAGCTTCTCTCAGGGAAGGCTCGAATTTCTAAGGCTGTGAGCTATGCAAGGCCATCTAGAAGAGAGGGACCCTAGGCATGGAGAACGGACGCTTTCCCGCTCTAGGGGAGCTAAGGCAGAAGGATCGATTCAGTGCCAGCCTCTCCGGACTTCATAGTGAGTTCAAGGCCAGCCTGGGCTACGCAGAGGCTGGCTAAGTTATAGAATGTTTGCTTGGCATGAATGAAGGTCTGGGTTCTAGCTCCCGATTCATATAAAATCAGGGCTTGTGGTACACTCCTGTTATACTGGAGATGGAGAGGCAAGAGGATAAGGAGTTCGTGGCCACACTTGGCTACATGAAATCTCAAAAGTTTTTTTTTTTAATTAATTAATTAATTAATTAATTTTTTGGTTTCGTGAGACAGGGTTTCTCTGTGTATCTTTGGAACCTGTTCTGGAACTGGATCTGTAGACCAGGCTGGCCTGGGACTCACAGATCCACCTGCCTCTGCCTCCCAACACCGCCCAGTGTTGGGATTACAGTGTCCGCCACCATTGCCCGGAGTAATTTGTTCATTTTTTAAATCAGTGTCTCAGTATGTAGCCCTAGCTGGTCTGGAACTCACAGAGATCCACCTGCTTCTGCCTCAGGGTGCTGGGATTAAAGGCGTGGCCACTTTTTTTTTTGAGACATGTTTCTCATATGCAGTACTCACCCCACTCCCTTGTCGTCTTCTCTGACTCTTCCATGCCCGACTTCCCCACAGATGTCCCGGTACAGCGCCAGCCCTGTCCCAGAGCATTTTGGCAGCAGAGGGTCCCCACAGAAGACATCCAGCGATGGCACCGAGGCCCGTTTTGGACGCTCGGAGAGTGCCCCGTCCCTGCACCCCTACAGCCCTCTATCCCCCAAAGGCCGGCCGTCCTCCCCGCGTACCCCCATCTACCTGCAGCCGGATGCCTACAGTAGCCTGGAGCGCGCGCCGTCGCCCAGACCCCGAGCCTTTGACGGGGCAGGCAGTCCCCATGGCCGGGCACCGTCCCCACGGCCGGGGACTGGCTCGATGCGCCAGCCGGGACCCCCAACGCCCTTCGACTACCTGGGCCGTGCGGGGTCCCCCCGGGGCAGCCCTCTAGCCGAGGGACCCCAAGCCTTCTTCCCGGAGCGCGGACCTTCTCCCCGGCCTCCCGCGGCAGCGTATGACGCACCGGCCGCATTCGGGAGCCCCCTGCTGGGCGCGGGTGGCAGTGCCTTCGCCCCGCCGCTTCGCGCACAAGGTACACAGGGAGCCATCCTGGGGGGCTGGCCTAGTGTAGCCAATGCTTACACCCTCACTCACGCACCCCTTCCCCAGACGACCTGACGCTGCGCCGGAGGCCCCCGAAAGCCTGGAACGAGTCTGACTTGGATGTAGCTTATGAGAAAAAGTCTTCACAGACAGCGAGCTATGAGCGTGAGTGACAGGGATAGGGGAACCTGGAGGACGGGAATCCGGAGTCCATTCCAACGATGAGATGCGTGTTTTGCAGGGCTGGATGTCTTCACACGGCCTGCCTCGCCGGGCCTGCAGCTTTTGCCCTGGAGAGAGAGCAGCCTGGATGGGCTGGGGGGCGGTGGCAAGGTGAGGGGCAGGTGGGCAGCACGGGGGTAAAGTTGGAAGTGCGTGTGTGCCTTCTCTCATGGTCTTTATGGTGGGGGGCTGAGGATTGACTCTAGGGCCGCGTTCATTCTAGGTGAGTGGATACTGCTAAGCTACCACCCCCAGCCCCTCACTGGGGCATTCTAGGCAGGGGCTCTACCACTGACCACACCCCAGCCCCTCACTGGGGGATTCTAGGCAGGGGCTTTACTACTAAGCTAGCTGTATCGACAAACTTCTGCTTGGTTTTCAGTCCCTTCTGAGTGGTAGCCTCCAAGTGTGCATACTCTTCCTCTTTTGTGTGTGTGTGTGTGTGTGTGTGTGTGTGTGTGTTTCTCTAGCCCGAACTGGCCTTACAGTCAAAGTCAAGGCAATCCTCCTGCCTCAGCCTCTCCTGCTGGCTTTCCTGTGCATGCCGTCACACACACGTCCTTTCCTTCCCCTCACCCTGTTGCCCTTACTTGTCTACATCCCTTTCTCCCTCCCCCACAGGACAACATCACCAGTGCCACATTGCCACGCAATTACAAGGTGTCCCCTCTGGCCACCGAGCGGCGTTCCGACGTAGGCAGCTACCGCCGCTCTGTGGGCTCGGCGGGGCCCTCAGGCACTCTGCCCCGCAGCTGGCAGCCCGTCAGCCGCATCCCCATGCCCCCCTCCAGCCCCCAGCCCCGCAACGCCCTGCGCCAGCGCCCCTTACCCCTCAGCATGATCTTCAAGCTCCAGAACGCTTTCTGGGAACATGGAGCCAGCAGGGCTGTGCTGCCGGGGTCCCCCATCTTCTCCCGAGCACCCCCACCTAAGCTGCCTCCCCAGCAGCCACCCCAGCCAGCCCCACAGCCCCAACCTCAGATGCCCCCCCAGCCCCAGGCTCAGCCCCAGACTCCGGCACCTCAACAGACTTGGCCTCCCATCAGTGAAGGTGAGTCAGACGAGGGGTCCTGGGGCAAACGATGGGGACCAGGGCAGCTGGGCCGCCACGGCAACCAAGCCTGAGTCCAGACGCTGTCCCTGGGGAGAGCCGGGCCACATAAACACGGGGCCAAGATGACAGAGCTTGAGACGTTCAAGGCATGTGCTAACCGCTCTGAGCCTTGTGCTCCCCGAGCGTAAAGCCGGAATCTTGATAGAATCCTATCTTTTGGGCCGTGATGCTGAAACCATATCAAGTCATGAAAATACGGCCCAGCGCATAGTCACTGCATAATTCCCATTGTCTCCTGGTTGACGGCATCCGTCTGTGCTAGAGGGGCGGAGTGATGCTGAGAGTGAGCCTCTCCAAGATGCTCACTTGCTGTGTGACTCAGGACAAGTCACTCAACCTCTCTGAGCCTATCGTGGTGGCATTGGGATGGTGGATGAAGACCAGTGGATGTTTTTCACCAGCTTCTGCAGCGCTGCTGGGGAGGGGAAGGGTTATAAAACAAACAGAGATCCCTGAACACCAGGTTTCTCCTCTGGAATTTCCTGCATGAGAGGTCAGGGCAGTGAAATTCTTAGGATCCTAGATAGCCAAGTTTGTTGTTGTTTGGTGGGGCGTGCAGATTCCAGAGTCAACCAGCTGTGTGACTTTGGGCGAGTGGATCTCCCTCTCTGAGCTGCAGATTCCTTTCTGTCAAATGGCGACAGTCACTGATCTTTTCTACAGTGTAGAAGGGATGCCTGTGTAAGGCTGAAGATACAACTTGGTGTGTCCAATGCTTATCGTGTGCCCTGTGGTCAGTGCTCAGCACCGTAAATAACTAAGTCGGCCATGTGGATGTTCAGTCAGTGGGAGATGCCGTCACGTTGTGTTACCCACAGCCCCAGGCAAAGTGTGTTCTAGAGTCTAGAGACGGCAAGTCACTGCCCTGAGGTCACACAGTACAGGATCTGGGTGCATCCCAGAGGCTGTGGATCTTGGTTAACTCCTGGTTGGCTTCCTCTGACGGGGCTCTTGTTCCTGCCAGGCCTCCTCAGATGCCCTGCTGAGCTGGAGCCCGAGCCGGAGCTGGAGGGGCTGCTGGCTCCCGTGCTGGAGGCTGGGGACACAGACGACGGTGCCGTCCCGCGGCCTCTTAGCCCCACCAGGCTGCAGCCGGCGCTGCCACCCGAAGCCCAGACCGTGCCTGAGCTGGAGGAGGTGGCCCGGGTACTGGCCGAGATTCCCCGGCCCCTCAAACGCAGAGGCTCCATGGAGCAGAGCCCTGCCGCCGCCCTGCCCCCCACCCACAAGAAGCAGTACCAACTGATCATCAATAGACTCTTCCATCGGCATGGCGGCCCCGGGCCGGGAGGGCCCGAGCCAGAGCTGTCCACAATCACAGAGGGATCGGACGCCCGAGCGGGGCCCCCTGCTCCCGCCCCACCGGCTCCCATCCCGCCCCCAGCCCCTCCCCAGAGCAGTGTTCCAGAGCAGCCCCAGAGCGTGGTAAGTCACAGGAGGAGACTGTGGTGCTCCTCGTGGATACAGTTGCTGTCTTTACCACACAGTGGTTTAAATGAGACACAGTGTTGTACCCAAACCCGGGCTACACACTATCCACTCAGATTAGCATGGCTTCCTGACCCAAGATGGTGCCCACCATGCTGCAGGAGGAGCCTGGGAATTGTAGTCTTGTGTGTAGACGGGGCTGGGCTCAGGGAAGGGGACAGACTGGGTGGATGGAGGGTGACCTGACAGCTTGGCTTCCTTTGCCTGTGCCTCGTGCCCAGCTTTCCTTCATGAGTCTCAGCTTTGTACCTGCAGCTGACTGGAGCGTTCAGTGTGACAGTGCGCTTATCTGAGACCTGGGGACCAGGCAGTCTGTGGCGCCTGTGTTTTCTGGGCTCCTGCTCTGTCTCCTTTTGAAGAGAGAGTCTCTGGTCCCCAAGCCTTTGGTCATCAAAAACTGCAGAGTTGCCGGCATTGGTGGCGCATGGCTTTAATCCCAGCACTCGGGAGGCAGAGGCAGGCGGATCTCTGTGAGTTCGAGGCCAGCCTGGTCTACAGAGCGAGTTCCAGGACAAATCCTGAAACAATACAGAGAAACCCTGTCTCGAAAGAGAGAGAGAGAGAGAGAGAGAGAGAGAGAGAGAGAGAGAGAGAGAGAGAGAGAGAGAGAGAATAAGTGCCTTGAAGACCACCTACTACTCCAAGCATTCCTAGCTTTTAGATCTCGGGGTCCTAGACTCCAGAGTCACAGGATGACCCGATAGTTGTGAAGGGCCAGTGTACCAGGGCGCAGCCAGCTCTCCCTCCCTTCACTCTTCCCTCCTGGGAGTGAGCCCTCCTGACCGTGAGGTGACCCGGCCCCGGGTCTGTGTTTCCCCTGAGGTGTGGGCGGGAAGACCTCCCTTGAAGCCCCGCTTTATGCTGCAGGAAATGCGTTCGGTACTGCGCAAAGTGGGGTCCCCGCGCAAGGCCCGGCGAGCGCGCCTCAACCCGCTGGTGCTGCTGTTGGACGCAGCGCTGACGGGCGAGCTGGACGTGGTACAGCAGGCGGTGAAGGAGGTGAGGTCCCCACACCCCGTGGCAGCCCCACCCCGGGGGGGGGCAGTGTGTGAGAGGCGGGGCTGAGCCCCCTCTTCCTGGTCTTCCCAGATGAATGACCCAAGCCAGCCCAATGAGGAGGGCATCACCGCCCTGCACAACGCCATCTGTGGTGCCAACTACCCCATCGTGGACTTCCTCATCGCCGCGGGCGCCAACGTCAACTCCCCTGACAGCCACGGCTGGTGAGCGGGTGGTGGGCGGGGCCTCGGCGTGGGCACTTCCAGTTGGGTGGTGCTGCGGGTTGGGACCGCCCTGCCTGAAGCTCAGCCTTCCGCCTCCAGGACACCGTTGCATTGCGCGGCTTCATGCAACGACACTGCCATCTGCACCGCGCTGGTCCAGCACGGTGCGGCCATCTTTGCCACCACGCTCAGTGATGGGGCCACCGCCATTGAAAAGTGCGACCCTTACCGGGAGGGCTACACAGACTGCGCCACCTATCTGGCAGGTGCGAGGCTGTGCCTGAAGTGGGGGTGGGGGTGGGGGCCGTGCAACCCGCCAGGCCGATGCCCGTGGATGGGTAGCGATTCAGGAACCGTGTCATTCAGACCGCACGGGCATTCCACCTGAGGGGCGAGCAGTCCAAACTCCAAATACTCTGTCCAGCTGCTGTGGGAGCCCACACTTGCCATCCCAGCGCTAGGGAGGCAGAGGCAGGGAGATCTCTGTGAGTTGGAGGCTAGCCTGGTCTACATAGCAAGCTCAGTCTAGCCAGGGCTACAGAAGGCTACCCTGTCTCAAGACCAAAAACCAACAAGAGGAAGGGCAGTGTGGCCCTCTGCTGGGAAGCCGTGTAGAGGCTGGGACACTTGCAGATGTCCCTGTGTTCACATCAGCTTTCACCAGGGACCAGGCTAAACTGCATGAATGGCACAGCCAAGATAGACTGCACCAGAGGCTTGCCCGCAGTCTCCACCGGGAGAGGCGGATGGGGTCATAGCTGGCATTAGGGGTCACGGGGCATGAGGTGGGGATGGGGGTCAGGCCATGCCGGCCCGTTCCTAAGGCTGGAGGACATAGTTGGGACCAGCTAGAGTCCCAGAGAGAGCCTGTCTTTAGAAAAGCTAGAGCCCCAGAGAGAGCCTGTTTTTAGAAAAGCTTGGGTGGATGGCAACTGTCCATAACTCCAAGACCTGACACTCCCACACAGACACACCTGCAGGTAAAACACCAGCGCACAAGGCAGCGTTGGTGGCTGCCTTTAATCCCAGCACTCGGGAGGCAGAGGCAGGCGGATCTCTGTGAGTTTGAGGCCAGCCTGGACTACCAAGCAAGTTCCAGGACAGCCTCCAAAGCCACAGAGAAACCCTGTCTCGAAAAACCAAAAAAAAAAAAAAAAAAAAAAAAAACACCAGCGCACATAAGATAAAAAAGCAGACACTGAAAACGGGGGGCTGGGGGGGTTGGGGGTGGGGGGTATGTGTAGCTCAGCGGGTGGAGCGCTCGCCTGGCATGATAGAGGTTCTGGGTTTGTCCCCTGCACTGCAGAGAGTGGGTGCTGAGGCCACACCACAGCTAGGGAGGCGGAGCCAGAAAGACTGAAAGTTCAGGGTCACTCTTGTCTATGTCTAGTCTGAGGCCAGCCTGGGTTACAGCTGGCCCTGTCTGTCTTTAGAGAGGGAGGTCACTCAGCAGTCAGGAGTATTGAGTTCAGTGCCCTGCACCGCCGTGGTGGCTACAGTCGTCTCCACTGTAATCCATGGGATCCAGTGCCCTCTTGTGGTGTGCAGATGTACAGGCAGACAAAGCTCCATCTACATAAAACATATAAATAAGCAAATCTTTAAAATAGGAGGGGAGGGGCTGGAGAGACGGCTCAGAGGTAAAGAGCACTGCTCTTCCAGGGGACCTGAGTTCAGTTCCCAGCAACCACATGGCGGCTCACAACCATCTGTAATGAGATCTGGTGCCCTCTGCTGGACTGCAGGGATACATGCAGGCAGAACACTATACATAACAAGGAGAGAGAGAGAGAGAGAGAGAGAGAGAGAGAGAGAGAGAGAGAGAGAGAGAGAGAGAGAGAGAGAGGCATGAAGGGTTGACCATCATTTTGGCACACCAAGATTCCTCAAGTGTCAGAGAGTGCCTGTTCCAACCCCTCACTGCCACCCACAGACAGAGACCTCTGTTGTTCCTGTCCCGTGCGGCTCCTTCCCCGGCCCTGCCCATGCTGCCGTGTTCTGTGTGTTCCCCGGCCCTGACCATGCTGCCGTGTTCTGTGTGTGTTTTCAGATGTTGAGCAAAGCATGGGTCTGATGCACGGCGGGCTCGTGTACGCACTCTGGGACTACAGTGCGGAGTTCGGGGATGAGCTGTCCTTCCGGGAGGGCGACTCAGTCACTGTGCTCCGGAGGGACGGGCCGGAAGAGACCGACTGGTGGTGGGCCTCACTACACGGCCAGGAGGGCTATGTGCCACGCAACTACTTTGGGGTGAGCCCAGAGGGGACCCGGTGGAAGCCCCCATTAATGGGTTTGGCCTGGCTGCTCTCAGGAAAGAGAAGGAGCAAAATGATGCCATTTCCTGTTATCCCGGTGCTTTGGAGACTGAGGCAGGGGAATTGCTAAGAGTTTGAGGCCAACCTAGGCTACATTGTAAATTTTAGGTTAGCCTAAGCTACAAATGGACTTCTTTCTCTCTTCAGTCCCTCTGCCACATCTGCTCACACACACACACACACACTCACACACACACACACGCACACACGCACACTCACACACTCACACACACACACACACACTCACACACACTCACACACTCACACACTCACACACACACACTCACACACACACACTCACACACACACTCACACACACTCACACACACACTCACACACACACTCACACACACTCACACACACACTCACACACGCACACTCACACACGCACACACACATATTCACACACACTCACACACACACTCTCACACACACACACTCACACACACGCACACACACACACACTCACACACACACGCACACACACACACGCGCGCTTCATTATTACCGTGGTAAAGGAGTCTAAAAGAATCCATCATTGGGTGTGCTATGGTGCAGGCCAAGGGGACCCCTTTCACTCAGGAAAGGAGATGGCAGTCACGTACAGGTTGCCCCATGTCTTCCCACCCTTGCCAGGGTGTGGCGGGTGGTCAGATGGCAGCCCCCCTCCTTGGAGGTGGGTTAGACGGGGCTGGGCTCCTGGTGTCTAACGGTCCCCTTCCTTCAGCTCTTCCCCAGAGTGAAGTCTCAGAGGAGCAAAATCTAGCAGGAATGAAGGATGATGTCGAGGACAAACGTGCAAGCCAGCCTGCCTTCCACCCGGACCTCCCCAGTCCAGCTACTGCCGAGTTTCCCTGCGCCCTCATCTCCAGAGGGGTGCGGCCTGCGCCAGAAGTTCCTCCAGAGGCTCAAGGAAGGGCAGCTCCAGACTTGAGATTAGGAAGCCGCCTTAGGCATCGGGTGAAGTGGGCCTGAGGACCTTTGTGGGCAGGAGACCTCCCCCACCGCACGCAGACACACACACATACACAGACACACAGACAGACACACACACACACACACACACACACACACACACACACAGACTTGCCAAATCAGACCTAGTTCAAAGAGCCTGCTAACTGCCCGCCAGCCGCTGCACTGTCTCAGCTGGCCTGGGAGGGTGGACGCACCCTTCATTCCTCCCTGAGTCCTTCTGCCCCCATTCCTCCCAGCAGCCCCCATTCCTCCCAGCAGCCCCCATTCCTCCCAGCAGCCCCCATTCCTCCCAGCAGCCCTCATTCCTCCCAGCAGCCCCCATTCCTCCCAGCAGCCTTGGGTGGGGTGCATGGCTCCTCAGCAGGATGTCTGCCCCCCCTCCCCAACCAAGTGCCTTCACACCCGTGTGGCTTAATGTTTGCCACGACATGGGGAACTGTTTCCTTTATAAATAAAGGTAGTTTGCACAGAAGCGAGCATCATTTTGCATCTGTTCAGGCTCCAAGAATGCTGTCTTTGCTTCAGAAGGATGGGTTAGTTTTTGTCAACTTGACACAAACCTCGACAAGATACTCACAGAGGCTGTCACTCACAAGCCCAATGTCTTTATTTTATTGTTTGTTTTTTGAGACAGTGTCTCACTATATATTCTAGCTGCCCTGGCTCTTGCTATGTAGATCAGGCTAGCTTCAAGCCTGCTTCTTCCTTTCAAATGCTAGCACTACAGATGAATGCCACCATACCCAGCTTTTTGTTTTGTTTTGCTTTTTGAGACAGGGTTTCTTTTTTTTTTTTTTTTTTTTTTTAAGGAGACAGGGTTTCTCTGTATTGTTTTAGAGGCTATCGGTCCAGCCCGGCCTCGAACTCACAGAGATCCGCCTGCCTCTGCCTCCTGAGTGCTGGGATTAAAGGTGTGTGCCACCACCGCCCGGGGAGACAGGGTTTCTTTTCTTTTTTTTTTTTAAGATTTTATTTATTATGTATTCACCACTTCATGTATGCCTGCCTGCCAGAAGAGGGCGCCAGATCTCATTACGGATGGTTGTGAGCCACCATGTGGTTGCTGGGAACTGAACTCAGCACCTCTGGAAGAGCAGCCAGGGCTCTTAACCTCTGAGCCATCTCTCCAGCCCCGAGACAGGGTTTCTTTCTCTGTGTAACTAACCCTGGCTCTCCTGGAACACACTCTGTAGACCAGGCTGGCCTCGAACTCACCACCTGCCAACCCCTCCTGAGTGCTGAGATTAAAGGTGTGTGTGAACACCTCCTTGCTCATGCCCAGTTTTTTAAAAAGGTTTTGAAACAGGATTTTATGTGCAGTCTAGACTACCGTTAAACCTATAATCAGACCCTGTAGGAGCTGGGGTTGATAGATGTGCCCCACCACGACCAGCTTTATTTATTTAGCAAAAGACAAAGAAAAGCTTTTAAATCATGTGACGTGGAAGAAATGGGAATGGCCCAGAGAATAAAAATGTTTAAAGGGGAAATAAAGAAAAATTAAAAAGGTCTGGCACCGCCTCCCCCAAGTCCATCTTCAGGGTCCTAACGTGAGGTCTAAGTTGAGAGAGCAAGAGGAACGTGTAACTGAGTGACTGGACACAGGCAGAGTGAGGTCCTGCCCATCACTGACCCCTCAGTGCCAGGCTGGGCTCCCCCTGCAAGGTGGTTTGATACAGGATCAAGAACTGTGTGAAGCCGGGTGGTGGTGGCACATGCCTTTAATCCCAGCACTCGGGAGGCAGAGGCAGGCGGATCTCTGTGAGTTCGAGGCTGGGCTGGACTGACAGCCTCCAAAACAATACAGAGAAACCCTGTCTAATAAAAACCGAAAAAAAAAAAAAAAGAACTGTGTGAAATCTCAAACCAAGAGGAACGTTTCCTCACTGACTGGCACCAGTGCATGCGTGCGTGCGTGCGTGCGTGTGTGTGAATGATGTGTTTAATTTGGTGATTTGGAGGTTAGAGACATCCTTGTTTAGAAGATGACATCTGTGCCTGGTCTACAGAGCGAGTTCCAAGACAGCCTCCAAAACAATACAGAGAAACCCTGTCTCGAAAAAAAAAACAAAAAAAAAGAAGATGACATCTGTCATCTGTGTGCTGGCAAGACGGCTCAGCAGGTCAACGAATGCACTTACCATGCCCAAAATTCTGAGCTTTCAATCCCCAGGATCTGCACAATGGATAGAAAGAAGCTTCCGGCAAGTTGTTCTGCAACAGTTCCCGTGCATGCCCCTGTAACTAATAAAATGGGGCTGGAGAGACGGCTCAGCGGTTGAGCACTGTTGCTCCTGCAGAGGATCTGGCTGTGGTTTCCAGCGCCCGTGTAGGGGCTCACAGCCATCCACAGCTCCAGAACCTGGGGGTCTGATTCCTTCCTCTCACCTCCAAGGGCGCCAGGTAGACGCCTGCTGCGCATACTTGTGTGCAGGCAAAACACTCATACACATACAATAAAATAGTTAACTAGGAAGAAAGAAAAAATAGCCAGGCATTGTAGTACACACCTTCAATCCCAGCATTCAGCGGGCAGAGGCTGGTGGATTTCTGAGTTCGAGACCACCCTCTGGTCTACAGAGTGAGTTCCAGGACAGCCAGGGCTGCACCCAGAAACCCTGTCTCAACAAAACCAAAACAAATAAAATGTAATTAAAAGCAGGCACTGAGGCAAATAGCTCAGTTGGTAAAGTGCTTTTTTTTTTATTATGCATGTATTTATTGTTGGTGGTTGGTTGGTTTTGGATTTTTTTTTTTGAGCCAATGTTCTCATAGAGTCTCGGCTAGCCTTGAACTCATTAAGTAGCCAAGGATGCTTTTTTCTGCCTCTGCCTCCTCAGAGTGTATGTGCCCCTAATTGTAGGTATCCTTGGGAGCCAGAGCTAGTGCTACAGGCGATTGTAAACTGCCTCATGTAGGGAGCTGGGATCCCAGCTGGTCTTGGGCGTCCTCTCCAAGATCAGAAAACGCTGGTAACTGCTGAGCATTGCCTTTAATGAATTTTCAAATAACACGTAGGAGAGTCTGGCTAGAGTAGGGAGAAGCTGTTTGTAGGTTTCTTTTTTTGTTTGTTTGTTTGTTTTTTTGTTTTTTCGAGACAGGGTTTCTCTGTGGCTTTGGAGGCTGTCCTGGAACTCGCTTGGTAGTCCACGCTGGTCTCGAACTCACAGAGATCCGCCTGCCACTGCCTCCCGAGTGCTGGGATTAAAGGCTTGCGCCACCAACGCCCGGCTGTTTGTAGGTTTCTTGCGTTATGTCTGGACACAGACTTTAGAAATCCGTGCTTGTCGCCGGGCACTGGTGGCGCACGCCTTTAATCCCAGCACAGAGGCTCTGTGAGTTCGAGGCCAGCCTGGTTGGTCTACAAGAGCTAGTTCCAGGACAGCTTCCAAAGCCACAGAGAAACCCTGTCTCGAAAAACCAAAAAGAAAAAAGAAAAGAAAAGAAACCCGTGATTGTCTGGTACAACTGAGCCATTGTAACTGCAAGGCTCCGAAAGGCCTCCAATTTCTCGGCTATTCTCCCCTGGGCTCCAATTCACAGCCAGGGCACAAACCAGGAAGAGCTGAATCGATCGCGTCGGCTCTCTTCCTTCCTTCCGCAGCCTGTTCGCAGCCGTCGACGATCCTCAGCGATGCCTCGGGCACCGCCTCCCTCCCAGAGCCCGCCCTCCCGCCTCCACGCGCACGCGCCCGCCCTCCGGTTGGGCGGAGTGACGGGCAGGAGCAGCCAATAGCGTCGCGAGGAAGGCGGCGCTCTCGGCTCACGCCCCCGTTGCATATTCAAGAGGCGGGCGGGCGGGCGGGCGGGCGGTGGAGCGGACGCCGCGGCGGCTGCGAGGCGCCATGAAGTGAGCCGGGGGCTCGGCGGTGGGCGATGGGGCGGCCGGCGGGCGTCGCTGGGGCCGGGGCGCGGCGCGGAGAGGCTGCGGAGGCCGGGCCGGGTGGCCTCGGGGTCCGCGGCGGGGGCGGGCGGGCGGGCGGGCGGGCGGCACGGAAGCCGGGACGGCCCGAGAGCCCCGGGCACCGACGCTTCGCTGCCGCCGTCGCCAGGCTCAACGTGGACGGGCTGCTGGTCTATTTCCCGTACGACTACATCTACCCGGAGCAGTTCTCCTACATGCTGGAGCTCAAGCGCACGCTGGACGCCAAGGTGGGTGGCGGCTGCCCCCCCGGTGCACACCCCTGGCTCCCTCCGCTAACTTCCTGGTCGGGGGTGGGGGGGCCGCCCGGCCACGTTGCCCCGGGCCCGCAATCCCAGCGCCCTGTGAGGCTCAGGCTGGAGCGGCGCTGCGAGTTTTGAGGCCAGCCTGGACTACATAGCGAGCGAGACCCTGTCTCGGCAAGAACAAAATAAATAAATAAATAAATAAATAAATAAATAAATAAATAAAACAACCAATAGGGCTGGGAACGTAGCTCGCCCGGTTGGTGTAGGGTGCTTCCCTGGCTAGCGTCAGGGATGGAGATCTGGGTTTCATCCTGGCACCGCATAAACGGAATGTGACAGTGTATTGCTATGATTCCGACGGCAGGGAGGCTGAGGAAGGATTGAGCCGAGTTTGAAGGGCAGCTTGGCTTTTATAGTAGTGAGTTCCAGGCCAGCTAGGGCTCTGTACGGGAGACTGTTTCCCAAAACATCTAGATGACTTGTGGAGGTTCATAGAATGTTTGCCCAGCATAACCCAAACATGGAGTTAATGATGCGCCGTGCCTGTAACCCGAGCCCTGGGGAGGCTGAGGCAGGAGAATGACTTGGGGTTTGCAGCCAGTCGGGGTGAGTTTCAGGCAAACCAGGGCTATATAGTCAGGGCCTTAAAAAGATAAGGGCGGGAAAAGCTGGGCGGTGGTGGCGCACGCCTTTAATCCCAGCACTCGGGAGGCAGAGGCTGGCGGATCTCTGTGAGTTTGAGGCCTGGCTGGACCGACAGCCTCCAAAACAATACAGAGAAACCCTGTCTCGTAAAACCAAAAAAAAAAAAAAAAAAAAAAAGAGTAATAACAGGATTTGATAATAGAGTCAAGGCTGAGTCTTAGGGACATAGAGACTTTTTTCTGTCAGCCTGGCTTCTACCTTGCACTCTTGGGCATGTCTTTAAGCTCTTGCCAGTTTCCACCCCCTGTAAATGGTGGCTGTACTTCTCCATGGCGGGGCACTAGAGATTAGTGTGGTTGGGACACGCACCAGGCCCCGGTTTCATTAACAGCGCGGTGTAAAACGAAGTCTGAATTCACACCTGTAATCCCAGCCCTCAGAATGTGGAGGCGGGAGGATCACAATTCATTCTCTGGTACAGTAGGGTGTTGGGGCCTTGCCTGGTGTTGTAAACAGAGGAGGCAGAGGCAGGAGGAGCCCTGTGACTTGGTCTATAGCCTGGTCTACATATGGAATTTCAGGGCAGCCTGGGCTACATATGGAATTTCAGGACAGCCTGGGCTACATAGAGAGAGCCTGTTCTGTGCTGGGCAAGTGCCCCTGTCTCCCGCTACAACAAAGCCGTCTCTTCACTTAGTGTTGGTGAACGTCCTGGGGTGGGTGAGACCGCCTGAAAAGGAGGCGCTGGAGAGGTGGCTGGGTAAAGAGGGCTTGCTGCCCTTCCAGACCCCAGTTGATTCCCAGTGCCCATGTCTGCACTGACCATCAGCTGTGACTTCAGCTCTAGGGCATCCTCGCCCTGCTTCTGTGGGCTCTGCGTACACACATTAATTAATTTTTTTTTCTTAGTTTTTCGAGACAGGGTTTCTCTGTATTGTTTTGGAGGCTGTCCTGGAACTCACTCTGTAGACCAGGCTGGCCTCGAACTCACAGAGATCCGCCTGCCTCTGCCTCCCGAGTGCTGGGATTAAAGGTGTGCACCACCACCGCCGGCCTTTTTATTTATTGTATATACAGTCTTCTGCCTCATTTAAGGTGGTTGGGAGCCACCATGTGGTTCCCAGGAATTGAACTCAGGACCTCTGGAAGAACAGTCAGTGCTCTTAACCGGTGAGGCATCTCTCCAGCCCCAAATTAATCTCTTTGTTGTTGTTGGTGGTGGTTTTTTTTTTTTTTTTTTTTTTTTTTGCTTTTCAGGACAGATTTCTCTGCATTTCTTTGGAGGCTGCCCTGGAACTCGCTCTGTAGACCAGGTTGTCCTCGAACTCACAGAGATCCTCCTGCCTCTGCCTCTTGAGTGCTGGGATTAAAGGTGTGCGCCACCACCGCCCGGCAGTCCTCACAATCTTGCTCCAAGTAAAGGCTATGGAGCCACTTAGAATCGAGGATGCTGTGACCCAGAGAGGTCAGCAGAAATAGGCCCAGCCTGTAACCCCAGTACTCAGGAGGTGGAGGCAGGAGCATCACCAAGCGTTCAAAGCCAGCCGGAGGTGCATAGCAAGTATTAGACTAGCCAAGGAAAATCCTTGGAATGAAAACTAAGAAAAGAAGCAGGGATGAAGCCCCTTGTTTCCTGGCCTTCATGGCAGTTCACCGTTGTGCGTGTTGAGTTCCTGGTAATGATGTGTTGGGGAGGGTCCCCAGAGTTCACGTCCCTGAGGTTCTGAGAGCCCTGTCTTCTGTGCCCAACTTTCAGGGTCATGGAGTCCTGGAGATGCCCTCAGGCACAGGGAAGACAGTGTCCCTGCTGGCCCTGATAGTGGCCTACCAGAGGGTGAGTGGCCACCCCAAGAGTCTGGGCTGGGGATCGGGGAGGGACTGGGTGGGGCTGAGCTGATTGTCATCCACAGGCTTTTCCGCTGGAGGTGACCAAACTTATCTACTGCTCTCGGACCGTGCCAGAGATTGAGAAGGTGGGCAGTGGGGTGGGCCCGGTGCTCCGTCCCCTCCCCTGGGCCTCAGTGGTCCCCAGTTGCTGCCCTCACTGGCCTGGTGGGCCTGGTGGGCAGGCTTCTGCTTGTCCTGTCTGAGTCCCCACGCGATGCTCCCATCTCTAAGCAGGTCATAGAAGAGCTCCGCAAGCTGCTCAGCTTCTATGAGCAGCAGGAGGGCGAGAAGCTGCCGTTCCTGGGACTGGCACTGAGCTCAAGAAAGAACCTGTGCATTCATCCCGAGGTGAGACCCCGGGCTCGCCCTCAGCCTTGGGCTACCCAGTACCAGCCCGAGACAACCGTGGCCAGTATGAGGTGACCACCAATGTAACTCCTTTTTCAGGCTCATCCGTCATAGCCCAGGTTAGCTCCTGTGCCTAGATCAGAAACTGCTTGAGTGCCAGTGTGGCGCCTCAGAATTTCTCACTTGACCTTAACGGGATAAGTCAAGGTCTAAGTGGCATTGCACACTTGAAGTGTTGGGATTTTTGTATACCTGAAACATAAATGAATTTCATGGCAGCTTCCTGTCCTCTCTGACGGTAGCCATTATGTGTATGAAGGTATTCCAGAACCTCAAAACACAGTTGAGCCAAGGGCTTCTCAGTGAAAAACAAGGTTTCTCTGTGTAGCCCTAGCTGTCCTGGAACTCATTCTGTAGACCAGGCTGGCCTCAAACTCACAGAGATCCGCCTGCCTCTGCCTCCCAAGTGCTGGGATCAAAAACGTGTGCCACTACTGTCAGCTTGATTTTTTTTAAAAGATTTATTTACTTACTGGCAGGTTTTTATTAATTTTTTTAAAGATTTATTTATTATGTGTACGGTATTCTGCCTGCATGTCTGCAGGCCAGAAGAGGGCACCAGATCTCATTACAGATGGTTATGAGTCACCATGGGGTTGCTGGGAATTGAACTCAGGACCTCTGGAAGAACAGTCAGTGCTCTTAACCTCTGAGCCATCTCTCCAGCCCCAGGTTTTTATTTTTAAACACTCCTATTGAGTGTGCTTTTTAAAGGTATTTTTATTTATTGTGGGTGCAGTGTTCTTCCTACACACATGTCTGCACATGCCTCACTGTGGGCCTGGCCTGAGCGTGCCCTCCCGTCCTCCCGCTTCGGCTGTCTTAGTAACTGGGACTCGGGCACGTGCTGCCATGCCCAGCTCTGGGGACAGTTCTGAGTCTTAGCGGTGCTCCCTCTCTGACACCCTGAGGAAGTCCTTTTAACTAGCAGTGGCTCAGGTAGAGGCTCCAGTGCCCAGAAACCCCAGCGGACGTGCTACTCGTGGTGTCCCGAGTTTGGGGGCCCAGGTTGGCATGGCTGGCACACGCTGCCTCCTGTCTCTGTTGTAAGCTGTCCCCTGACCCCCAGGTGACACCCCTGCGCTTTGGGAAGGACGTGGATGGCAAGTGTCACAGCCTCACCGCCTCCTACGTGCGAGCCCAGTACCAGCAGGACGCCAGCCTGCCTCACTGCCGCTTCTATGAGGTGCGGGGAGGGCCCGGCCGGGAAGGGCACAGGCACTCGGGACAGCAGCTCCCTGACCCTGCCATCCTCTGCCTTCCCCAGGAGTTTGACACCCATGGGCGCCAGGTGCCCCTCCCTGCAGGCATCTACAACCTGGACGACCTGAAGGCCCTGGGGCAGCGGCAGGGCTGGTGCCCCTACTTCCTGGCTCGATACTCGGTGAGGGGTTGTTTTGTTTTCCTCTGGGGCAGGGTCTCCCTTATAACCCAGGCTGGTGTCACCTAGAATGCCCTTACCTCAGTTTCCCAGCTATGGGTCATAGGGACCCCTCCGTCAGCCCGTGTGTCTGCTTGTGCGCTGTTGACCTGGTTTCCAGGCCTTCCTATCTCCGTCCTGTCTCCTGTCTCTGCCTTGCCTGGTGGTCCCGTCTGTCGCGTCTGTGCACCGGGAAGGAGCGGTGTGCCGGGGGCAGCAGGACCAAGGCCAACCCCTTTCCCTCTGCGTGCCTAGATCCTGCATGCCAACGTGGTGGTTTACAGCTACCACTATCTCCTGGACCCCAAGATCGCAGACCTGGTGTCCAAGGAGCTGGCCCGCAAGGCCGTTGTGGTCTTCGATGAAGCCCACAATATTGGTGAGGAGGGTGCGGGCTGTGCAGACGTGTGTGTGTGTGTGTGTGTGTGTGTGTGTGTGCGCGCGCGCGCAGCCCCTCTGCCCCGCCCCCAAGCCGGGCTTAGCCCAGCGCTCCCCTCTCCTCTGCTCTCCTCCCTAGACAATGTCTGCATCGACTCCATGAGCGTCAACCTCACCCGCAGGACTCTGGACCGCTGCCAGAGCAACTTAGACACCCTGCAGAAGACCGTGCTCAGGTGCTCACCCTGCTCCCCGTGGGCCGCCTGCCTCCCCGGGGCCCTCGACGGCCGGCCCGCTCCAGCCTGTCCCGTGTCCCATCAGGATCAAGGAGACCGATGAGCAGCGGCTGCGGGACGAGTACCGGCGCCTGGTGGAGGGGCTGCGTGAGGCCAGTGCGGCCCGGGAGACAGATGCCCACCTCGCCAACCCCGTGCTGCCGGACGAGGTGCTGCAGGGTGAGCCGCGCCCCAGCCCCGCCCCTCACGCCCTCCTTCCTGTGCGGCTGACTCAGTCTCCCTGCAGAGGCCGTGCCCGGCTCCATCCGCACCGCAGAGCACTTCCTGGGCTTCCTGCGGCGCCTGCTGGAGTACCTCAAGTGGCGGCTGCGCGTGCAGCATGTGGTGCAGGAGAGTCCGCCTGCCTTCCTGAGCGGCCTGGCCCAGCGCGTGTGCATCCAACGCAAGCCCCTCAGGTGCGCCGCCAGGGGGGCCACAGCCTGGTGACAGGGGCAGGTCACAGCTGGGTATGGAGGGAGCCCGTGGTGGGTGTCAGTGTGAGAGAGTGTGGGTGTGTCTGTGTGTGAGAGTGTGAGTGTGTCTGTGTGTAAGGGGGAGCTGGTGACGCAGCCTCTGTGAGCCTGGGAAAGTGTGGCTGTTCCTCTTTGAGCGTGGGGTCATGACCTGGCTGCGGGGTGGTAACACAGGAGCAGACTGACTGTTGGCCATGGGTCTCGTCTGACAAGAATTTGCATACGAGCGGCGAGCCTGGGCACCACGTGATAGTGTTGTGCGCCATCCTGGAGTAACAGCTCTGGGTGCTTGCACAGTGTGGACACAGCTTGGCCACAGACAGTGCCAGGTGCCCAGCCTGTTGTTGCTGCCCTCTGCCGACCCCGTTGCTCCTCAGGTTCTGTGCTGAGCGCCTGCGCTCCCTGCTGCACACCTTGGAGATTGCTGACCTGGCGGACTTCTCCCCGCTCACACTCCTTGCTAACTTCGCCACTCTCGTCAGCACTTACGCCAAGGGTAAGCTCCCCTCTTGCCTCTCCTGGGGGCCTGGCAGCACGACTTGGGGGCCGGGCATTTGTTACAGGAGGTCTGGGCCCTGGGGAGCGGTACCGTGTCTGTGAGCGGGCGAGCCTCCTGTTGAGACTCTGAGTCCAGAGGCTCCTCCTGGCTGCAGAAGGGAGAAAGCGAGTGAGCCGGCTGAGAGGCCTCACGTAAGCCCGCGGGCACTGGGGAGCCGCGGCAGCGTCTGGGCAAGGGGTGCTCACCTAACAGAGACAGGGAGCCGCAGGCTCTGGGGACAGGGAAAGAGGGGCTTAGGGAGAGCCGTGGGAGAGAGAGGCCAGAGTGTAGAAGCTTGGTGGCTGCATGAAGACCCTGAGGGAGAGGGACGCTGGCTGACACACGAGGCAGAGGGGACACGGTCGCCGCAGCTTTGCCTGGGTCACCCCCCCCCCCAGCTGTACACTGAGTTTTTAAGCTTATCCCTGGGGATTACTACTGTAGCCAGGAAACCAGGTCAGCTGGCATCCTAGCTGGCCCGGCCTCGGAAGGAGGACACCCGCCGTCAGCGCACCCCAGGGCTGTGGGCAGCTGCCCCTTCCTTCTGCCCCCACCCAGCCCCTTCTCTTGGCCCTCATGGTTCTCCCTCCAGCCCCAGCCACCGAGCCTTCTTCCCCTGCCTAGTCAAGTCCTTTATCTCTCAGAGAGTCGCCCGCCCCACTCCATGCTGGGCCTGCTCCCCCTGTCCCAGCCGGGTCTCTGGATCACTGCGCGCCACCCCCCCCCCGTGCAAGGGGAGCCCTTGTGGGTGGGACCAAGACTCTGCTGGGCACTGCTGTGTCCTCAGCATGATGCTGGACACAGGACCTGATGGCTCCTTGCCAAGTGAAACAGAAACTGTGAATGTAATCATTGGTTCAGTCAACAAACGGGCCAGGCTGGGCCCTGTGGAGACAGCGGGTCTAACGCAGTCAGTGTAGACCCTGTGGAGACAGCGGATCTAACGCAGTCAGTGTAGACCCTGTGGAGACAGTGGATCTAACACAGTCAGGGTAGACCCTGAGAGACAGCGGATCTAACAGCCTTAGCTGCACCCTCATCCCCCCCATCCATATCCCAACCCTCACCCAGGAGTCACAGCCTGGGGGCCAGGAGCAAGGTCATCCCAGGAGACAACATGCAGCAGTGCCTCCCAGGGGGCTGTGGGACGAGGACTCAGCCAGTCAAGTGGGCCCTGGGGAGGACCCTGGGGAGGATGGGGACGGTAGCTAGACGCTAGGGTGACACTGCAGAGCTCATGGCACACTAGTGGGTGTGGGCAGGGTGGAGACACCAGCATCCTGAGGTTCCGCGGCGTCTCCCTTCTGCAGGGGGGGGGGCAGAGCTGCCTGGGGAGGGGCGGCCTGGCCTCACTGCTTGCACAGAGGATTTGCCCAGCCCTGCCATGCGCTAGCCGTGCAGGGGCATGGGCGGGTGGGGGCTGTTGTGCGCATCACTTGGATGGTGTCTGGGGACACAATGGGTCTCCTGTGTAGTGACCGCACGGCACTCACCAGCCCCCTCCTCCCAGGCTTCACCATTATCATCGAGCCCTTCGATGACAGGACCCCCACCATCGCCAACCCCGTCCTGCACTTCAGGTGAGGTGCGACCCTGTGTGGACGCCATGGCTTTGGCCCCGCCTCTGCCCTGAATGATGACTGTGTTGTCCCACAGCTGCATGGACGCCTCCCTGGCCATCAAGCCCGTGTTTGAGCGCTTCCAGTCTGTCATCATCACCTCTGGGGTGAGGACTGGGTGCTGTTGCTCCGCGGGGTCCTGGTCCCTGCCCCCTCCTGCTGAGGTCCCTTTGCTGTCTGTTGCAGACGCTGTCCCCACTGGACATCTACCCCAAGATCCTGGACTTCCACCCCGTCACAATGGCGACCTTCACCATGACGCTGGCCCGAGTCTGCCTCTGCCCCATGGTGAGCGGGTGAGACCCATGGGGGCCGGGGGATTTCTCCCAGCACCCCGGACCGCATAGTGCTTAGGGAGCAGGCCTGTGCTCCGTCACCATCGGTCAGGGTGAGCGTGCTGTTTGTCATCCATCTGTGACCTGGGTAGTGACCCTCCGTCTGCAGCCTAGGGCAGGGCTGTGTCCTCTCGGCTCGTAGCCTCTGCCTTGGAGTTTAGAGCCTGGCAGGTTTTTAGACATGTTCACCCCATAGCCCATGAGCCACGTGAAGCCAGCTGTGGCTGGGGATGCGGCGCTGCCCCTCAGAAACACTAACCCTTGTACAAGGTTTGTCGCCTGGTCGCATGCTTGTGGAGCACGAGCTGTGTCGAGGGAGGGCAGTGCCAGGAGTGAGCTGTCTGCAGGCTGCTCACCTGGCAGCAGGGACAGGCGGTGGTTTCTTGGGCTGCGGGCTTTTTGGGATGTTCCCCCTGACCTCTCACCGGCATGGTGGACTGAGGAGTGGTCCTAATGGGTGTGTGTTTTGAGTGACCCGTGTTCTGGAGCTACCTAAGGCTGGAGTGTTGTAGCCTTGCTTAGAGGCACAGAGGTCCCTGCCCTGGGCTTGTTGCTATGTGACTGTAGGCCCGTGGCTTGTGACTGAGCTCTAGACATCCAGCTTAGGACCACGGTCTGCATGAGGCTTTCCTGAGCTCAGGCCTAATGCACGGCAGGCCTTGGGGTCCGTGCCTGGCAGTACCTGTGATCAGGAGGACCAGGAGTTCAGGATCACCTTGGCTACATGGAACTTCAGAGGTTGGAGAACAGCCTTCTCATGGGCTTGGGAGGATGGGTAGCCTCAGTGAGGCTCCTAGACTAAAGGCCAGCCTGGGCTACATGAGACACTATCTCAAAAAGGGGACATTTGTCTGTCACGTGTGTCACAGCACCTTCATCTGACTTCCAGATCATTGGCCGTGGTAATGACCAGGTGGCCATCAGCTCCAAATTTGAGACCAGGGAAGATATTGGTGAGTCACCTGTGTGGCTTGGTGACAGTGTGTCGCAGGTGGAGAGGGCCTGCTCCACAACAGGCCCCAGCCTCTGGCTAACACAGGCCCACTGTGGGTTGAGTCCCCGGGGTCTCCTCACTTTGGGGCTGCACCACCAGGCACATCACTGAGCCTTTGGAACACAGCCACCCCCACACGTCTCTTGTGCTGGGACACGTCATAAGAACCTCGGGGTGGCGGGGGTGGGGCAGTGGACAGCTTGGGAGGAAGAATCGGGATATGGGTGAGTAGCCTCAGTGGGCGGCAGGAGAGGATGCAATCTCCAACCCCCCCTCTCTAGCTGTAATCCGCAACTATGGCAACCTCCTGCTGGAGATGTCTGCTGTGGTCCCCGACGGCATTGTGGCCTTCTTCACCAGCTACCAATACATGGAGAGCACTGTGGCCTCGTGGTATGAGCAGGTACGCCTAGTCCCCACTGCCCAAACCTCAGCTCCACTCTTCCTGTGGGGGCTTCACTCCCCATCTTCCCACTGGTGACGCGGCACACCACAGGATGCCATCCCCACCACAAGCCTGCAGGCTGTCAGTGTTTCCTCCACCAGAGGGGACCACCCCGCCTCTGGGGTCACTGCAGACTGTGTCCCCAGCAAGCAGGCCTGCTGCCGGGGACGGTGCTGTGAGCTCAAGGTTCCGAGAGTTAGGCAGGGATAGAACTCCCACTGCAGGGGCTCTCGTAAGTGTGTGGATGAGGCCCTGGGGTCTGGTGCTCCATGGGGCTACAGGGACCATTGTCCCTCTGTCTTGTGACTGCACTGAGCCCAGCTTCTCAGGCCTGGGTTCGAACAGGCCCTGTAGACCGTGACTCAGGCAGGCACCTAGTCTGGACTTCCCCATGAGGGGCTGCAGGTCTAGTTAAGGGTTGAGCATGCCCCAGGAACTTGCCACAGTCTATCCCTAACCCTGAAAACCAAGATCGAGAGCCGCCTGAGGTTTTGAGGCTGCAGTGTCTTAGCTGTGTCTATGAGGCAACAGTTGTTTTTCCAAGCAACAGTTCCGTAGTTAGCGTTTTTTGTAAAGAACTCTGCTCACTGAGTTGCACTGGTAACCCTGGCTGGTGCCTCAGGACCCTTTTTCCTGACAAGGTTAATCTGTGTAGCTTTGGAGGCTGTCCTGGAACTCGCTCTGTAGACCTCCCAAGTGCTGGGATTAAAGGTGTGCGCCGTCCCCCCCTCCCCCTGGCCAGGACCCTGTATCTGGTTCTGGTTGGTGGCCTGACTTTCGTGGCAGTCACTGCAGTGACAGACTGCAACTCTCGGGATAGCCCGTGGCTGGTCCTGCCTGGATTACGGCCAGGCCCTCCACCGGCCAATTTGGGCCCCGTGCCCACCTTCTCGGGTGGGATCGGCTCCCCGCTTTGAACTGCCAAAGAGGCTGGACAGCTGAGGGCCTGGAGAAGGATCTCCGTGGGAGGCCACAGCGGCCACAGCGGCGGTGCTTGGTCCTGTGTCTGACCTCCCTGTCCCCCCCAGGGCATCCTTGAGAACATCCAGAGGAACAAGCTACTCTTCATCGAGACCCAGGACGGGGCAGAGACCAGTGTGGCCCTGGAGAAGTACCAGGAGGTGTGTGCCGGGACAGGCAGGTGGGCGGTGGCGCACGGGAAGGGCTGAGGAGTGACGGGCTGCCTCTACCTCCCCAGGCGTGCGAAAACGGCCGGGGGGCCATCTTGCTCTCAGTGGCTCGGGGCAAAGTGTCGGAAGGGATTGACTTTGGTGAGTGGACCCGGCTCTGGGCCAGTGCCTGCCCTCCCTACCGTGGCCGTTCCCCTGGGGACCGCTGGCACACAGAGGGGTCTTTTCCACACCCCGGGTGACCTAAGCATGCAGCCTGGTGCCAGCCCCCAGCCCCCGACGCGCGGTAACCCTGCTGTCTGCCCCCAGTGCACCACTACGGGCGGGCTGTCATCATGTTCGGTGTCCCCTATGTCTACACCCAGAGCCGCATTCTCAAGGTGAGTGGGGCAGTGGAGGAGGGCATCGTGTGTGGGAAGGAGGGCTGGACCCCGCTGACTCCTCCCTCCCCAGGCCCGGCTGGAGTACCTGCGGGACCAGTTCCAGATCCGAGAGAACGACTTCCTCACCTTTGACGCCATGCGCCACGCAGCCCAGTGTGTGGGCCGGGCCATCAGGGGCAAGACAGACTACGGTCTCATGGTCTTTGCAGACAAGGTGGGGGCCTGTGGGACCCCAACCCAGCCCTTCCTCTCAGGGGACGGGTGGTAGGCAGCCTGGGTTCCGGCCGGGGTTCAAGTCCTCCCCTCCCTCCTCAGCGCTTTGCCCGGGCCGACAAACGTGGGAAGCTGCCTCGCTGGATCCAGGAGCACCTGACAGACTCCAACCTCAACCTGACGGTGGACGAGGGTGTGCAGGTCGCCAAGTACTTCCTGCGGCAGATGGCGCAGCCCTTCCACCGGGTGAGCCCCTTCTCCCCCCTCCCTCCCGGTCACCTCAGGGTCCCCATGTCCAGGAAGTAGGGCAGCCCAGGAGACACTGATGAGAGACCCAGTGGTCATGTTGATGTGTCCTGCCCTTCACCTCTGCCCCCAGGAAGATCAGCTGGGCCTGTCACTGCTCAGTCTGGAGCAGCTGCAGTCTGAGGAGACGCTGCGGCGGGTTGAGCAGATCGCACAGCAGCTCTGAACACAGGACTGTGGCGACATCTGTGCCACCAGGAAGGTCCCCGGACCCTCAGGCAGTCACCCAGTGCCAGACAGAGTACAGTCTTTAATTGCAGGGTCCCGATCCACAGGTGCCACCGTGCAGGGTGCCAGGCAGCCACCCATCCCCTCCCCGGTTCCTGGGCAGCCGTGGCCACCGCAGCCGGCCACTTATCGAGGGCTCAAGTCCTGGGTGCTGGCGCTGAGGGTCCGAGAGGCCTCACTCAGGGTCCCGGTTGAGAGCTGGGGGCAGGCACCGGAGCCGTCAGAGCTCTCTTCCAGTTGACACTGGGCTGTCATGCCTCTCCCCCACCCCACCCACGTGCTTGTCCCCGAGGGAGCCCCGCCTCTCCCGTCTGGCTGAGCCTGCCAGCGGCACCCGCTCCATCTCTGGCCTCACCTGCGTCCTGGCGGCCCGCGGGCCATCCACGTTCAGCGTGTTGAGTGACATGGCCCTCTTCATCCTGCAGAGGACAGGAGTGGGTCAGGGAGGCGTCACAGAGGAGGGCTGACAGGCTGCTGACCCCAGCCAGCACTCACCCTGCAGCCCCTGCCGCGGCCTCCCCTCGGAGGCGCGAGACCAGCTTCTCACTGCCCCTCCGGATGGACTCCCGCAGCTTGGAGAAGGAGCTGCTCCTGCGCAGGACCTGGGGAGGGCGGGCACGGTGACATGTGGGGACATGGTGGGGACCCACCCAGGACCCGGGTGGGGCCTGCTTACTTGCTGCTGTGCGTCACCAGCCGTGCCTGCGTGGGGGGCTCCTGTGGGACAGAAGGTGGTGGGGTGACAGGCGCCACACCGGAGGGAGGGTGGGCAGGAAGTAGGGGTGCGCTCACCAAGCGGGGCGGGCAGGGCCTCCTGGCTGAGGATCTCCTTGTACAGCTCCTCAGCCTGCTGGTACTTGTTCTGTTTCAGGTAGGCCGAGGCCTGCGGGGAGGGCAGGGGCAGGGGCAGGGCGCGGCCATCTGGTTTAGGCCTGGGAACGTCTCAGACCTGGCCGCCGCCTTCCCCGCACCCTGCCTCAGCTGATCACAGTGCAGACGCCCCTCTGTGCCTCGCTTTCCTACCTCAGTGAAATGTTAGGGGCATCTGCTGTGAAATAAAGCCTGACACAGGCTTCTGTGAACGGGTTCGCTCCTGGCCTCGTGTTACTCGGGACCCCCGCCCCTGCCCGCAGAGTCCCCGGAAGGACCCACACCCCCGCCCCTGCCCGCAGAGTCCCCGGAAGGACACACCCGTGCCTCACCAGGTTGTTTTTGGTCTTGGCCACGTTGGGGTCCTGCGGCCCCCCCAGGGCCTCGTAGATGCTCAGGGCCCGCGCGTAGTGCCGCTCCACGTCCTGGAACTTGCCTTGGTTCTGACAGAGCAAGGCCAGGTTGTTGAGCTGCTTGGCTACATCCGGGTGGTCGGCGCCCAGGACCTGGGGACGCACAAGCCATGTGTCACATAGGGTGGTCCGTGAGATGCCACAGTCACCCAGGGTCACAGGCTGGGGACGTGGTGACCAAGGAGAAGTTAACAAGGGGGGTGGGAATTAGTGAAGCCAGAGGTCACGGGTGCGGAGCCCAACAAACCAGCTTGGAGATGGGACGTGGGTCAGGGAGTGGGTGCCCAGGCCCAGGTGGGAGAACAGCAGCCGAAGGCCAGGCACCCCAGGGGCGAGCACCTTCTCCCGGATCTCCAGGGCACGCTGGCATAGGGGCTCTGCCTCCCGGTAACGTCCACGCTTCCCGTAGAGGACGGCCAGGTTGTTGAGGGTGGCGGCCACCTGCAGGGGGAGAGTTGGCAGAGGAGGGCCCCTGCAGTCCCCCCAAGCCCACCCTCCCCGAACTGCTGCTCACCGCAGGGTGTTCAGGACCCAGAGTCTGCTCCCGGATTTGTAGGGCGTCGTGAAGAAGGTCCGTGGCCTCCTTGTATTTGTTCTGGTCCCTGCCGAGCAGGGATGGAAGGCAGGGTTAAGCTGGGGTCACTGGCTGGACTGAACCAGGTGTCCCTGACATCTCTCAGGGGTCCCCTGTCTCCCACACATCCCAGGCCTCTGCCAATTCTGTCCAGCGTTGGGTCTCCTGTCCCTTGCCCACCCTGGTGCCCAGACTGGATCTCTCCAGATCTCTGTTCCTTCCGTTGTCCGCCCCCCCATTCTGCTGCCCCCTGGATGCTTTATCTCCAGGGGATCGCCAGTGTACCCCGCTACCACAGACGCGTCAGCCACGGCGCTCACCTGTATACCAGTGCCAGGATGTTCAGCATAGTGGCCACGTCGGGGTGGCAGTGGCCCGAGCTCCGCTCCAGGTCCTCCAAGGCCTGGCGACACAGAGGCACAGCCACCTCGTAGCGGCCCTGGCCAGCGTACTGGATGACCAGGTTGTGCAGGGTCCGCAGGCGAGCCGGGATCTCATAACCACCCTGCTGCGCTGCTGCAGCCCCCGCTGCCTCGGGACCTGGAGGGGGTGGCGTGGAGTCCTCTGTGGGCCTCAGCCCGCACCCAACCTCCGTCCGGCACCAGGGCCGACACTGCCCACGGGGGTTACCGGCATCAAACCGGCCAGTGGGATGTTCGGTGCCAGCACAGAACCAGCCTCCGGGCTAATGAGGGCCCCCCGATTCATCTTCCAGACCCTGCCCTCCCTCCCCACGCCGTGCCCGGCTCAGAGACCTTGGCGTCCCAGGTCAAGGCTCCAGCCCCGGGCTTAGCCTGCAGTCCTGGGTGACGACGACCCTCTGATAGCGTGCCCAGGTCTCCCACACACACCTTTCCTTTCCTCCTCTTCACTGGGGAACAAAGAAGCCAGGCTGTCTCGGCGAGGCGGGGACTCGGGCCTCTGTGGGGACCAGGAAAGAGTAATTCCCAGAACAGCAAGCGTCAGTGCCCTGAAGCTGCTTCAGGCCTGCCCGGGAGGCTCTCTGTTGTCTAGAGCAGGGGTTCACTCTGTAGACCAGGCTGGCCTCGAACCCTCAGAGACAGACGCACCTGCCTCCGCCTCCGCAATGCTGGGGTGCCAGGCTTCAGGACTAGTTTTGTCTGTGAGCCTCACTATGTAGCCCAGGCTGGCCCTGAGCTCTCAGCACCCTCCAACCTCAGCCACACCAGCTCTGAGTCTGACAGAGATGTGTGGGTTAGGAGTCTTCGAGGTCTCAGGGGCTGAGGAAGAGCATGGAGGGGGCTTTGGGGAGCCACACGTGCCAGAAAGGGCTCGGGGTGCCCAGGGGCTCTGTACCTGGCTGTCCTCGGGCGGATCGTACTGCCGCAGCTGGCCCAGGAACTGCAGATGGCTCTTCTCCTCCTCCAGCTGGGCCACGGCCTCCTCACTGGCCCGCAGTCGCCGCTGCGTCTCCTCCAGTTCCTCTCGGAGCCACATGTTCTCTTGGGCTAGCCTCCGCGCCTGCGCCCGCAGCCTCTGCTTCTCCGCCTCTAGCACCCCCACGTGTGCGGACAGGGCCAGCAGCACCTGAGAAGCATCGGGACCGAGGGCAGTGGGGGCAGCCCTGGGACAGCCCCAGGCCCAGCCCAGGCTCTGATAGTAAGAGTTTTCCAGAAACCCCTGACTTCAACCAAACTATGCATAGGGCTAATTGCTACTCCATCTGTTTAACCCAGCACCTGTGTAAAATTCATCTGTGAATAACAGGGGTGTGGCTCAATGGTAAAGCCCCTGCCTAGAATCCCCCAGTGAGGGGCTGGGGCGTGGCTCAGTGGTAGAGCCCCTGCCTAGAATCCCCCAGTGAGGGGCTGGGGTGTGGCTCAGTGGTAGAGCCCCTGCCTAGAATCCCCCAGTGAGGGACTGGGGTGTGGCTCAGTGGTAGAGCCCCAGGTTTTGCTCCTGGTAGGCAAACCTCCTACCAGCACTGAGTTCTACAGGAGGGCCATGTGTGGCACACTCAACCGCTCATCCCTAAGCTTCCTAGGGATGCAATCTGACCTGCAGTCCCTCCTTCCAGGCCTGGCTCCTTCAGGCCACCTGTACCTCCCTACATTATGATCCCCTCATCCCTGGGCCTCCCCACCAGGCTAATCCTACACACAGACACAAACACACACAGACACACATACATACAGACACACACACATAGACACAGACACACATACACACACACAGAGACACAGACATGCACATACACACAGACACACACACACAGGCACACACGCTTCTCATCCCTGGTCCTTCTCATGGTCCCGCATACCTGGGCCTCGCCCAGCCCCAGCTCGATGGCCTCCAGCGAGTGGTTCACCACCTGCTGCTTCTCTTCCAGCAGCTCCGCTCCAGCCACAGGGCCCGGCCCGGCCAGCGCCTCGGCCAAGTGCCCGGCGAGGCTGTAGTGCTCCGCCCGCAGGGCCTCCAGCCCCTGCACCACCTGTCGGGTCTGCCGCACCAGCTCCTCGGGGTTCAGGCGCTCGGGGCCCAGCCCCGTGCTTCCCGGGGCTGCCACCTGCACAGACATGGCCACTCCTGGGGGGGGGGGGTCGAGGGAGTCACCATCTGGCCACGCAGACTCCCCCTGCCCGCCCACCCATCCTGCTAGCTCCCCTTTCCATCCCGGGGCAGGGGTGAAACTCTCTACCTCTGTAAACCCAGGGCTCCGCTCTAAACCGTGCGAAGTAATTAGCTAAGAGGGCGAACAGCTGGCTCCAGCCGCCCCCTCCACCCCGCTCACCTGGCCGGGCCCCCCCACCCAGGTCCCCAGACACCCAGGCTCAGAGCTCCCGGCCTGCTAAGCGCGCCCTAGGACCGGAGGCGCCACCTCTGCCAGGCTGGGGGCGGGGCGTGTGGAGGCGGCAGGATGAGGTGAGCTCATTCTTAGGGTGTTTTTGTCAGGAACCAGTCAGGCCACTGGGTGGGGGGGGGGGGAGCGGAGGGGCGGGATGAAGGATGGAGCCCTGAAAGCTGGGAAGTCGAGCAAAGGGCCTGGGGGCGGGAGGGGGGTCTAAGAGGGGCCTGAAAGTTGGCTCCCGAGTTTGGCAAGACCTTGAGGGACCAGGACCAGGGGCCCCAAACAGCCCAAGGTTTGATGAGACGCACCTGGGCTAGCCATGGCTCACGGGTGGCAGAGGCCATGTGACACCCGGGCATCTGAGGCTGGTAAGGGGTGAGAAGGGGTGAGGGTCCCCTAGTGGGGTTACATGTGGGTGACCGAGTCAGAGGTACAGTGAGTCTCTCTCTCTCTCTCTCTCTCTCTCTCTCTCTCTCTCTCTCTCTCTCTCTCTCTCTCTCTCTCTCTCTCTCTCTACACACACACACACACACACACACACTATTCAAACACACCCCAGCAAACACATACAAAACTCTCTCATCCTTATTATTTATTATGTTTTAGCCGGGGTCTCACCATGTATTCCAGACTGGTCTAGAACTCACTGAAATCCACCCATCTCTGCCTCCAGAGAGCCTGAATTAGAGGGATGTGCCACCACACCTAGGCTTTACTTTATTTATTTTTGAGGTTGGGTCTTAGGTGCCCAGGCTGCCCTTGGCCCTGCTATATAGTTAAAGATGACCTTATACAACGTGAACCACCACATTCAACTTACGGGGTCCTGAGGGTGAACCGGATCCGGGGCATGCTGGGCAAGCACTCTATCCACCGAGCGGCAGCCCAGGTCCTTCTTAAAGACGCGACGGCAGACATAATCCCATCTCAGCTACACACACACACACACACAGACACAGACACACTCACACACAGACACACACACACACAGGCACACACACACACAGACACACACACACACAGGCACACACACACAGGCACACACACACAGGCACACACACACAGGCACACAGACACACACACACACAGGCACACACACACACACACACACACACACACACGCACTCCCGCCTTTCACACGCCCCCACACCTCTAAACAAACACGCATACATGTATGACCTCATTAGAAATACAACATAGTAAAAGAAACAACAGGGAAGAAATAGAGCATCATTATACATTCCCATCTTTGAAATCCAAAACACACCACACTTTCTCCTCCCCACAAAGTTCAGAGTCAGGCTAGCGTACACCACACACAGGCTGGTCCTGGAGGCTGGGGCAGGAGCAGCATAGGATGAGGAGCCATGAGTTCTGCTTTGAAAAAAGAAAAAATGGGCTGGAGAGATGGCTCAGTGGTTACGGCTGCTCTTCCGAAGGACCCAGAGTTCGATTCCCGGCACCCACATGGCAGCCCACAGCTCCATGTAACTCCAGTCCCAGAGGACAGGGGATCTGACACCCTCATACATATATACATGCAGGCAAGACACTAATGCACATGAAATAAAAAACAAATAAAAAAAAGAGCCCCTGTTGCCCTTGTAGAGGACCTGCTCTTGTATGTTAGCTTCCAACCACACCTCCAGTCCCAGGGGATCTCGCCCTCTTCTGGCCTCCATGGGCAATGCACACACGTGGTACACACACATGCATGCAGACACACACTCATGTACATAAAGATAAATCTTAAATGAAAAGGTGCACGCTGCAGACACAGCTGGCCAAGCATGGCCAAGGCCCTAGGTTCCATTTCTTGTACCAAAAGGAAAAAAAGTTGAGGGACAGTCATGTGTTACAGACATGAGATCTGAGTTCTCCAGAGGCAGAAGATCAGGGGTTCAAAGCCATCCTTGGTTAAACCTTCCCGCCTCCATCCCCCAAGTGCTGGTTACAGGCAGAATGCACTGTTCCAGAGCTCTGCTTTTTACGGGGTCTTTTTTGTTTTTGTTTTGTTGTGATTTTTGGAGACAGGGTTTCTCTGTGTAGCTTTGGAACCTGTCCTGGTAACTTGCTCTTGTAGACCAGGCTGGCCTCAACCTCACAGAGAGCCGCCTGCCTCTACCTCTCGAGTGTTGGGATTAATGCCTGGCTTAATACCTGTAATGTTTAAAGAGACAATCCTCTAATACACAGAGTCATCCCCCCACACACATACACACCAGTTTCCTCTGACGATCTTGGGCTGCCTAAAATAGCTTTTCCCATGTCCCAGCCTCACAAGCAGGTCGTGCTGCAGAATTCTTTCCCAGGGAGACCAAACTTCAAACTCTGAAGTATAGTTTCTCCTTGGTGCCATTTTCAAAGGGTTTTAAGTGAAAAAATCCTAATTCTGTGAGTTCGGGGCCAACCTGATCCACAGAGCTAGTTCTAGGACACCCAGGGTTACACAGAGAAACCCTGTCTTACAAAACCAGGCTGTGGTGGCACACACTTTTAATCCCAACACTCAGGAGGCAGAGGCAGGCGGATCTCTGTGAGTTCGAGGCCAGCCTGGTCTACAGAGCGAGTTCCAGGCAGGCTCCAGAACAATACAGAGAAACCCTGTCTTGAAAAGCTAAAAAAATAAGAACCAAACCAAACAAAACACATCACAGGGTGTAGGCAGGAGCCACACAAGTGATCAGTCTCTTACGGCCGCCAGCATGGCCAGCGCCGCCGCCACCTCCCACCCCAATCTCAAACCCAAGCCGAAGCCCAGATGCAGCCTCCCCCACACCACAGCCAGCTGCTCGCTTCAACAACCCCAGCGGCAGCTTCGCCACAGCCGTGAGCCACTCCGGCCGTCCCTGGCAGTCAGAGGAGCCCCGAGGGCAATCTCTCGGCACGGCTGAAGAACCCATGATAACCACCGCACAGCCCGCTGTCCATGCCATCACCCACACAGGAACATCTCTGCCATGTCACCCCCCACCCCACAGCCACCAGAGAGCTTCCAGCTGTCCATACAGCAGGCGCACGCACGCACGCACACACGCACGCACACACGCACGCACACACGCACACATGCACACACGCACACACGCACACACAGGCACACACGCACGCACACACACCTATGCAAGCCCCCCCCACCTGCATACCAGGGACACACAGCCAGGATGTCCACCGTCAGTCAGTGACAGTCACATATCGCCCAATTCCACACACACAATTCCCGCCACTGCACGACACCTAGGTCCAACCCCGTAAGAGATTCCACTCCCTGTCACACAGGTGAGTCCGCCACGAGAATAGAGCTCACCACAGACCCGGCATCTCACAGTGGCTCATGGTAAGTAGTGTGTATATAGTCCATACCTAACACACACAGGGTGGACCCACACAATCAGAAGTCACCCGCACTCACTCACCCGTCAGAGGGTGACATGGTAGCTCTATGCCCTATTTAAAAGCTTATATAGAAGCTGGGTGGTGGTGATGGCGCACACCTTTAATTCTAGCCCTTGGAAGACAGAGGCAGGGGGATCCCTGTGAGTTCGAGGCCAGCCTGGTCTACAGAGTGAGTTCTAGGACAGCCAAGACTACAGAGTGAAACCGTGTCTCAAAAAAAAATTATGGCGGGGCATTGGTGGTGCATGCCTTTAATCCCAGCACTCGGGAGGCAGAGGCAGGCGGATCTCTGTGAGTTCGAGGCCAGCCTGGTCTACAGAGTGAGTTCCAGGACAGCCTCCAAAACAATACAGAGAAACCCTGTCTCGAAAAGCCAAAAAAAAAAAAAAAAAGTATACATATGCGTGTTCAGGGTCTCTCTCTGCACCCCTGGTTGGCTGGGATTGACTATGTGGTCCAGATTGGCCTCGAGCTCAGAGATGCACCTGACTCTGCTTCCTGCGCGCTGGGATTAAAGGTGTGCACTATGATGCCCGGTCTTAAGTTATTTTTCTTTCCTTTACATTTATTGTGTGCATGGACGGTCAGAGGGCAACGTGCAGCTTGAGGGAGTCAGTCCTCCCCCTCCCACCTTGTGAATCCGGGAAATCAGCCTCAGCAAGTCAGGCTTGGCGCAAGCACCTTTACCCACTGCGGCACCTCTCGCTCTGGCCCTCCTTCCTTCCCTTCTCTTCCTTTCTGACGCTGGTACCCACGATCTATCCTCTTCCCGTCTCTCTCGAGGAAGAGCCTCCCTACGTAGCCCAGGATGGCCTCCAACTCTGCTCCTCCTCCCGCCTCAGTTTCCACCGCGCGCCCTGCCTCACACCCTCCCGTATGCACACGACGGTCCCTTACCGTGCATGTCTTGCACCGGCAGGCTGCAGCCGGCCACCCTCCCCGGGCCCCGACAGCCGCTCCCCGCGGCCGCCGAGACCCTGCAGCCAACCGCGCGTCACAAGGCCCCGCCCCGCCCCCAGCTGTTTTCCTAGCCGGCGAGGGGCGGGGCGCGGCCCGCGGGGACCCCGCCCCTCCCCCGGGCTGGTCCCCGAAGCCAGGCCCGCGGCCCTCTCTCCATCCCCCGAGACTCCCTCGGGGACCCGGCAGCAGCCGTCGCCGACCCCTGCACCCACCTGGCAGCTGCAAGTCCGAGCCGCCTGGCTGCGGCGCCCGAACACCGGTGCTCCCGCTGCGCCGCCGCCGAACCGGGCGGCTCCTCGCGAGGGCGGGGCGGGGCGGGGGCGAGGCCACGCCCACGCAGGTGAGCCGGCCACGCCCCCGACCGCCGCACACGGAGAAACCAGGCAGCCTGAGAACTTTGCAAAACTTTGTTTGGGGCCCTGCGAGCGGACTCAGGCGGTAAAGGCGCTTGCCACCAAGCCTAAGGAGCCGAGTTCGATCCCGGGACCGATTCCCCCAAGTTTGTCTTCAGATTTCCACATGTGTATAAACGGGACATGCACGCATAGGAAATAAATGCATAAAAATGTAATTTATGTCGGGCGTTGGTGGCGCACGCCTTTAATCCCAGCACTCGGGAGGCAGAGGCAGGCGGATCTCTGTGAGTTCGAGACCAGCCTGGACTACCAAGCGAGTTCCAGGACAGCCTCCAAAGCCACAGAGACACCCTGTCTCGAAAAAACCAAAAAAAAAAATGTAATTTATATATCTCTCTGATTTGTTTTGCCATTGTAACATATATATATATATATATATATATATATATATATATATATATATATATATATATAATTTTTGAAGGGTTGGAAAGATAATGGCTCAGCGGTTAGAGCACAGGCTGCCCTTGCAGGATCTGGTCTCGAGATTCCCAGTTCCAGGTGACCCAGCACCCTCTTTGCGGGGCCTCCACAGGCACAGCATGCCCACAGCGCACAGACGTGCAAGCAGAACAGCGAATAAACACAAACCTCTCCAAATTTGTTGTTTTCATAATTCCAGCCTCAGAACTTGGTAGAGGCCCTTGCTGACATGCTTGACAACCCGGTGTTCATCTCCAAGACACACATGGAGCAAGGAGAGAACTGACCCACCCCGGAAGTTGTTCTCTGAGCCCCGTGCATGCATGGAGAGTGTGGGCCCACACATGTGCATTTGTGTGTACATACAGACGCACAAATCAGAGGGGTTTTGGTGCCAGGAGTTGGTGGCGCATGCCTTTAATCCCAGCACTCGGGAGGCAGAGGCAGGCGGATCTCTGTAAATTCGAGACCAGCCTGGACTACCAAGAGAGTTCCAGGACAGCCTCCAAAGCCACAGAGAAACCCTGTCTCGGAAAACCAAAAACAAACAAACAAAAAAAAAGAGAGGGGTTTTGTTTTGTTTTGAGACAGGGTTTCTCTGTGTAATAGTCCTGGCTGTCCTGGAACTCGCTCTGTAGCCCAGGCTGGCCTCGAAATCACAGATATCCACCTGCCTCTGCCTCCCGAGTGCTGGGATTAAAGGCGTGCGCCGCCAACGCCCGGCAATTTTTTATTTTATTAACAATTCCCCCCCTCTTAGAGACAGGTCTCACTGTGTACCCCAGCGTGGCCTCACAGTCATAGAGATCCTCCTGCCTTGGTTCCCTTAGTGCTGGGATTACAGCCACTGCACCCTAAGTTGTCTTTGTTTTATTTTGGGGGACCGTGTCTTCCTATAAAGCTCAGGCTGAGCTCAAATTCACAATCCTCCTGCCTCAGTCTCCTGAATAGTTGGGAATGCAGGCCTGCGCTCCCCCACCGCGCTTCTCGGGGCCCAGCATCTAAGAATCCCTTAATGTTGGCTCCTATAATATCCCACCACAGGCATCTTGTCTGTCTTTCGTTTTTCTCAAGGAAAGGCTGCATGGCAGCAGGACACAGGTGCACAAGAAATAGTTGCGGGGTGACTGAGCCAATCAGGTTCCAACCGTCACGAAAGAGCCTGGAAATGCGAGACGTGGCCGCAAGAGGGCGCTGCGGCTCCACGGAGCAGCCCACGGTGCGCGCATCCTCAGGAGCCCAGGCCGAGGGGTCCTCCCCACGGAAACTCTCTGCGATCCCCCACCCGGGCTCGCAACCTCGTGGGCTCCAGGTCTGCACCCCTGCACACTCCGGGTCGACACACTGGCCGACAGGTGTCTGCCACATTGAAGCTGTCAATACTCAGCGCAGGGCAACGTCCCGGAGCCTGAGCGTGGATTGCCTGGACATAAATTCAAACTCATGTTGTAACTTTTCTAGTTATTTCTATGGCCCGGGACTGAAGAGGGTAGTTAAGTTCCACCGGACACTAACAATGGATCTGCCACATGGTCATCATGAAGTAGATGCAGACCCCCCCGTGTCATTTGCTGCCTGTGACACACACACACACACACACACACACACACACACACACACACACACACACACGCGCATGCACACCGCCTCCGGTTCTTCCTGGACGACAGAACCAGATCCAGGAAGGGAACCTACTTTTCGTAAGCAGGTCCTCCGAAGGTCTTTGGATGGGGTGGGTGGGAGGGGCTTGCTGCCCAGTCTGGCAGCCTGGATTCGATCCCTGGGACCCGTCAGGCAGGAGAGAGCTGGCTCCCACAAATCGGGCTGGGCAGCTCCGTCAGCATCCTAATCTGGCCGCCTTCTCCCCCGTGGCTGTTCCCTTCTCCACACAAACGCAGCATCCGAGGATTACAGGAGATAAAGATTGGAAGAAACCTCCAGGGGGCGTTGTTGTCAGGCCAGCCGCGGTCCCAGACACCCGCTGCACACCCCAAAGTGGGGCCTGAGCAAACTACTTCCCTGCAGTCTCCCCACTGCTAAGATGACGGAGACGAGGCACAGCGTGGCTGGGTGGGTTCTCAAGATCACACAACCAAGGAATCATAAAAGCATCACACAGAGCCGGGCGGTGGCGGCGCGCGCCTTTAATCCCAGCACTCGGGAGGCAGAGGCGGGCGGATCTCTGTGAGTTCCAGACCAGCCTGGTCTACAGAGTGAGTTCCAGGACAGCCTCCAAAGCCACAGAGAAACCCTGTCTCGAAAAACCAAAAATAAATAAATAAATAAATAAATAAAAGCATCACACAGCCAAGGGATCATCATGAAAGCATCCTTAGGCCACACAGCCATCCATCCCCCGAGGTAGGCTCCCTAGCCAGGCCCCTGTGACTAAACGAAGGCTCAAAATTGTTTGCCAAGACCTCAGACCAGGGGAGGTCGTTCAAGCCTGTAATCCCAGCAACTGGGAGACTGAGATAGGACGATTGTCTAGGCGTTGCCAAGCTAGCCTGGGGTACATGGTAGTAAGACCTCAAAAGTCCTAACAAAACACAAGCACGGTGGCCCCTGCCTATGGCGGTGTCACTCTGGAAACTGAAGCAGGAGGGTCTCTGTGGGATCCAGCACAGCCTGGGCCCCCAACCTTCTCAAGACTTTGGGCTCCTGACCCCCACTAACTCTCAGGCGTGACACAGACTGGACGGACATGACCAGTCCTGAAGGACTAGGGACTGCGGACAGCCTGGTGATGCAGAGAGACCAGGACTCATTTCACTAAAGCTCTGCACCCTCTCTGCCAGGCTGTGCCCCTCTGATGGGCAGCTCTCCCCCTTCCTAGCTGTTTGCCCTTGGCTGGTTGCCTAACCTCTCTGAGCTTTGTTGGTGGGCATGTGCTGGCCGAGTTACTGTGTGAGTTCTCAGAGCAGTGCTTAGCAGATAGCATCAGCACACACACCAGCCTCCCTGCCCTTCATCTTCTGACAGGTAGAGCCTACCTCTGATTGGCTCCTCCTAGATCACATGGTGAGCCCGTGACTGCAAATCATTCTGGGAAACTGAGTTCTCCATATGTTTGGCATCTCAAAAGACAAGTGAAGCGCGACCCCAGGATCTCCCTGCTCCCCCAATGTAGAAATCTACAGGTAGGGAAAAAGAATGCCTAGGGTCGGCAAGGCGGCTCGGTGGTAAAGGAGCTTGCAGCCAAGCCTGACAACCTGAACTCAATTCCCGGAACCCACAGAGCACAAGAAGGGAACCAACTCCCAGAAACTGTCCTCTGACTGCCAAGGTGACCCGCCCCCTCATCCCTGGAGGCAAACAAACAACTACCTGTAACCTTTTAATTTATTTTTAATTTTTAAAATTTTTTTATTTTTTGGTTTTTACGAGACAGGGTTTCTCTGTATTGTTTTAGAGGCTATCGGTCCAGCCCAGCCTCGAACTCACAGAGATCCGCCTGCCTCTGCCTCCCCAGTGCTGGGATTAAAGGCGTGCGCCACCAACGCCCGGCCCCCACATTTCTAATTAAAAAGAAATGTTGAATGGCCCCTGAGGGGTTCTCAGGGGCCTGGAGCTTACGATGTGGCCAGAGCCCACCTCTCCTTGACTATAACCTTCAGTGGCTTCCATCGGTGTGGACAGATAAGGCAGCTGCCCCTTCCCCAGCGTGTCTGCTGCTGTCCTCGATGCTCCTACCTCAGGGCTCGCCACCACCTCTTCCCTCAGCTCCCACCCTCCCTCCACAGCGCCTCTCCTCACACCAGATATCACACTCCCTCCTCGGGAGGCCTGCCTTGATTTACCCCCATCTGAAACAGCACTGTGATCAGTTACCCTTCAAAAGTCTGTTGACGTGTCTGTATCCACCAGCAGGGGTCACCAGGCGGGGTCGGGGAAGACACGCTGTACCCCGTTTCCCCAGTAAGTATTTTTTTTTTCCAGACAGGGTTTCTTTGTGCCTTTGGAGGCTGTCCTGGAACTCGCTTGGTAGTCCAAGCTGGTCTCGAACTCACAGATGCCTGGGTGTCACATGGCCTCTGCCTAGCCAGGGGGAAGTAACCCTTATAGAACAATTGCCTTTGTTAACAAAAGGTTAAAGTGTTCCTTTGAATACTTTCTACCCCTCCCTAATACCTGTGCCTGACTTACACTGACAAGCATTTGCGGAATGCAACTGATGGAAAATTACAGCTTCGTCTTTACCTTATTTGGTGTATATTTGAGTTGAGACTTGATCGGCATGCTTGTACCGTCCCCTGAGATTCTCTTCCTATAAGAACCATCTCACCCCAAAAATAAACGCTCTTGATCAGCAAAAGTTGTCTTGAGCCTGCTTCCCTTAACCTCTTGAAGTTTACTTTTAAGATCGGATCTGCTCGTGAAGACCCACCAAATTAGTAGCGACCCTCATCACCTCATCCCCGCGGATCGGGGATCCCCTCCGGGGGATCCCCTCTGGGGATCGCAACTGGTGCCCAACGCGAGAAACGAGTTACAGACCACCAATCGGACAGCAGAGGTGCGACGAGTCCGGAGCCCACTCATAAGACGTCAGGTAAACCCCATCCCGGTGGCGCAGAGTAGGGTCAGTCTAATAACCTAGGTTAACACCGCCGTCCCATTCGTCCCACGAAAATGGGGACTAATCAGCAAGGAAGCCAGATTTATTAAAGGAATTCAGAAAGAATTAAGAGATAGAAACATTGAGGTTAAGAAAAAAGATTTGCTTAAGTTTCTGCTTTTTGTCCATGAAGTCTGTCCCTGGTTTGTCATTACCTGCCCCTATTTACGTTATCAAAAAGAAATCAGGCTTGGGGATGCTTTATTTTTGGAAGCCACAGATGTAGTTTTTCTGGATGAATTGTTTTTCTTATAGATGCATCGGTGTGGTATGCTTTTGCATTGATCTGCAGGGTGATTTGAATTTTATTTTTACAAGCAGTTTTTCAATCAAATTCTATATTTGATACAATGTGTTAAAGGTAGATCAGCCTAGAGTCACACAGCTAACAGCTGGGACCCCTGAGTGTCTAGGAGTCCTTAGAGGCTAGGTGGCCTCTCTTGGTGGCCCTGTGGTGGTAGCGCTGGCTGATCACAGGAACGAACCTTCAGTGCCCTCAGCATGGCCCTGAACTCTTGGATTGTTACAAGGATTTTTCATGGGCATTTTGCTACACAGGCAGTGGACAATCCCAGTAGTCCCAGGTATGCCATAAGCAACCTTTCTGTGATCTCTCCCTAACTCATTTTTCACACCTATGAAAAAAGGAATGTGCTCTGAGTAGATGTTACACTCCCTTGGTGTTCATATGCCTCATTTGCAAATGCAAACATTTTGTTTATGTTTTAAACCCTTCCCCAAAGTAACCGTGCTGGCTGGCTCACCATAGACAGTACACGTGTAGCTCTGTCATGGGCATCCTGTGGCAGGCGTGCTGATCCTGTAAATTGCACTGATCTTGTGACAGTTTTCTTTATCACATCCAGCAATGAATCTGCTGTACTCTTTCTTTCCTTTTTTTTTTTTTTTGGTTTTTACGAGACAGGGTTTCTCTGTTTTGTTTTAGAGGCTGTCGGTCCAGCCCGGCCTCGAACTCACAGAGATCCGCCTGCCTCTGCCTCCCGAGTGCTGGGATTAAAGGCGTGCGCCACCAACGCCCGGCTTGCTGTACTCATTTGAAGTGATTGTAAACAGACTCGCAGTGGCAGGAGTGATGTGGATCTAGGACATTGCCTTGCTTCTACGATCCCAACACATTTCAGTATTATATGCTAGAGTGTGCGGACCAGACTCTGCTCTCTCGAGCTCTGTGGACTGGCCTTGTCTGACTTTCCAACAAAAAGTTTCCCACCTCTGAACAGCATGCTCTTTTAGACCTAAAGAAAAGGCTTGAATGTAAACGTATTAGTTAGGAGTCTTTGTGGCACTTTTGGTCTGTTTAGTTTTCTTGTGATCGGCCAGGCCCCCAAAAGTATGTCATTCTAGTTCCATGTGGCCTTTGTCAGCTTGGACAGCATCTGAATGGCCCAGCTAGTGTTACCAGGCCATCGCTGCATTTCTTTAGCCAGTCCTGAACTTAAAGCTGTGAGGTCACTGCTGTGTCACACTGTTGTTTATGATACATCCATGGGTGGCAGGGGCACCTGAAGCCTTGTGACCCTGCTGGGTTCTAAGTCCATGCTCTATTCAGCCCCACACAAACTGTCTGTGGTCAGGGTACTCAGTGTCTGAAACTAAAGGAGCTTTTACACTCAAACCGCTGTGTATGTGTGTATGTATATGTGTGTGTGTGTGTGTGTGTGTGTGTGTGTGTGTGTGTGTGTGTGCGGTCAGTGCCATTACAGAGCCTTCACTTTGTGTCTTTGGATTTGTTCTGCCATTTTATTGTCTCTCAAGTTGAATGTATCGGCTTAGCCAAATCACTACAGAAGGTGGTTTCTTTTTTTCTTTTTTTGGTTTTTCAAGACAGGGTTTCTCTGTGGCTTTGGAGACTGTCCCGGAACTAGCTCTTGTAGACCAGGCTGGCCTCGAACTCACAAAGATCCACCTGTCTCTGCCTCCCGAGTGCTGGGATTAAAGGCATGTGCCACCAATGCCTGGCCCAGAAGGTGGCTCAGCCTGGAGACAGCCCTGCCCCTGCCTGGTTTGCTTTCCTATTAAGTGTAAGAAGGCATCCTGTCCCCTGCTTGCTTACAAATGGGTTGAAAGTGGCTTCCGGCTCTGTCCTCCTTTTTGGACACTATAAACTCATAAAGGTGCTCCATCTCTGACTCTCGTACAAATAATGTATTTTCAGCAGTTGCGAGGATTCAGATAGTGCAGGCGTGGCTAGCCTTGGACTTGACCCTGTGTGTCAGTGAAGGACTGAGGCTGTGCTCCCCCTGGACCCTCTCTTTGGAAGTACAGGTCCCCACTGGTGTTGGCAGCGCAGGTCTGACTCCAGGTTTGTTGTGGGGACCCACACCTCTAGCCAGCTCTCCTGTGGCTGTCCACTTTGCTGTCATCCTCTTGCATCATGGCTCTGCCTGCATCCCCTTGGCCTCCTCTTCTTAAAATTTCCTTGGGCTAATTTTGGGAAGTCATCGCAAGCTCCCAGATTCCTCCACTGGTTGGCTTAGGAAACCTTGAGGACAGTTTTACAGTGTCAGGAAGGCAGGTGCTTGAGTGTAGAGGGGTACAGGACGGCTCTGTCAAATGTTATCTCTGTATGCTCCTCCCCATCTAGTTCTAATGCATTGTAGACGGTGTGTGTCACCTTGCATACTTTTGGCTTGGACAGCGCACTGCCCTTAGAAGTCCTCACATATTTCTCTGTGGAGAAGCAGAGGCATGCAGTGTGTGTATTTGTGGCACCCCAGGTTATTTGGGTCCTCTGACTTGGCTGAGGGTTTGGTGAGAATGCAGGGAGACACAGGCATATGGGCACCAGCACAGGGCCAGCCTTCCCTCTCATGACCCTTGTGAGGGACACCAAACAACCAAAGCCCTGGCCGGCCACTGCAGTCCTATGACAGCTAGCCCCTCTTTTTTGGATACATTTTCCATCATCCCCTAACAAGGTTCTAGCCACGTATCCCCATTTAGTACTTCAGCTCCTTATACAAGGCTGTGAAGTGTTGGGGGAAGTCCTGTGCATTTGTCAATAAAGACGGTCTGGCCAATAGGAATCTAGATAGGTGGGACTAGGAGTCCAGGAGGATTCTGGGAAGGAGAAACATAGAGAGAGTCAACATGTGACACCATGGGGTAGGAGCCTGGAACTATTCTCCGGTAAGAGACATACTTAGATTAACAATTACAGGGTAATTACTTAAGTCAGAGCTAGCCAGTAAGAAACAAGCAAGGCCAACAGCTTCATAATTAATACAGTGTCTTGTGTGTTTATTTGGGGACTACAAAGCGGCAGAGCCCAGGCAACTGGCGGGAGATAAACCAAAGCGGCTGGCAAAGAAAAAAGCTTCCCTTAACAGTGAAGCCTCTGTTAAGCTTTTTGGTTGCCAACCCACTAAGGTTATTGTTCCTTACACCAAGCCGGAACTACAATGGCTGATGGAAAACCATCAAGAATGGTCGTTTTCAGCCGGGCGTTGGTGGCGCACGCCTTTAATCCCAGCACTCGGGAGGCAGAGGCAGGCGGATCTCTGTGAGTTCGAGGCCAGCCTGGTCTACAGAGCGAGTTCCAGGACAGCCTCCAAAACAATACAGAGAAACCCTGTCTCGAAAAAAAAAAAAAAAGAATGGTCGTTTTCCCCTCAGGGTTTTCAGGCACCATGGATAACCACTATATCCCCCAAACAAACTGCTTCAGTTTTTGCGCTTGCACCCTGTTGTTTTTCCTAAGATTACCAAACTTCAGCCCATTCCTAATGCCTCCTTAGTTTTTACCGATGGCAGCTCTAACAGCATGGCCGCCTTTAAGGTGGACGGCGTTATTCATCGAGTGCCCACACAGCACACCTCGGCACAGCTTGTCGAACTTGCTGCAATTGTTAAAGTTTTTGAGTTAGTTCCCCAAACTTTTAATTTGTATACAGATAGCTGCTACATTGCAGCGCCCCTTCCTCTTTTAGAAACAGTCCCTTATATTAAGCCTTCCACCCCTGCATCTGCCCTTTTTGCTAAGATAGGGGAACTCCTTTTACTTCGCACCAACCCATTTTTCGCTGCTCACATTAGAGCGCACACTGGTCTTCCTGGCCCTCTGGCTGAAGGAAATGATTCAGTCGATAATGCTACACACGACTCCTAGCTGTTCTTGATCAGTCTAACTCTTTAGAGTTAGCACATCAGGCTCATAGATTACATCACCTTATTGCACTTAGGCTGCAATATTCCATCACTCGTGAACAGGCTGGAGAGATAGTTAAATCGTGCAAAGCTTGCCTCTCCCTTTTGCCTGAGCCTCATACAGGAGTCAACCCCCCGTGGTCTTGTGCCTGGTGAGCTTTGGCAAATGGATGTTACTCATTATTCTGCCTTTGGCTATCTCAAATATATTCATGTTACGGTGGATACCTTTAGTGGCTTTGTTTGTGCCTCTCTCCAAACAGGAGAGGCCGTCAAAGATGTTACTGCCCATATTTTACATTGTTTTACCAGTATTCCTGTCCCTATCGCCATTAAAACTGACAATGGCCCAGGGTACATTAGTTCTAAATTTAAGGATTTTTGTACAAAATTTGGCATTACCTACAAAACAGGAATTCCCCTTAACCCTCAAGGACAGGGAGTTGTAGAGCGAGCTAATCAGACCTTGAAAAATATGCTCTTTAAGCTTTCTTACGAAAGTGAAACCCTGTACTCTCGCAAAGGCAAGCATCACCTGCTTTTAAATCATGCACTTTTTGTGCTCTATTTTCTCTCTCTGGACAACAATGGCCGATCAGCTGCTGATTGGCTCTGGCACCCTACCACCCGTGAAAACTTTCGACAGGTACTCTGGAAGGATGTGCACACGGGCCAATGGCTCGGTCCTCACCCAGTCCTTATCTGGGGAAAAGGACATGCTTGCGTTCATAACACCAGCAATGGAGAAACGCGCTGGCTTCCAGACAAACTGGTCAAGCTTTACAACCCACCCAGGGAAAGAGCCCCTGAGGAATCTCTTGTTTTCTCTTTCAGATGCTGTTGATAACAAAACTCCCAGTGAAGATAACACCACATCGCCTGCTACTTCTTCCATTTCTCCTTTTGATTTTTAGTTTCCCTCCTTACATCCCTGCCAATCCCCTTTGTTCACACAGTTGGTGCAACCTCCTCCATATCCAGTTTACGGCTGCAGGAAAAAGGTTCCTCTGGGACGGTTCCCGAGACGCTCACTGGGGTCTACGCCTATATGTTTCTGGCACGGACCCAGGCCTCACCTTTTCCATTAGACTGTTGAAAGAAATCCCTTCCTTTCGCCCTATTGCTGTTGGCCCCAATCCTTTTTTATACCCCTCTGGTGGTGGCTCATTCCTACCGAAGGCTGCCGCCCCTCGCCCTCATCCTAATCTCCATTCTCCAGCTCCCGCTGCTGCCACCACTGTTTATCAACCCACCATGCCCGCAGGTCCAGTCTCCACCGCGGACCTCATCCTTCAGATGGTCAACGCCTCAGCCCAGGCACTCTCCAACACCACCTATGAGCGCTGCTGGATTTGCTATTCGCCCATCCCTCCATTCTACGAAGGAATTGCAGCCTTCGGCTCACCCATCTACACCAACGACACCAACCTGCTTCGCTGGGGCACGCAGCCACAACCACGCGGCATGACCTTAGGACAGGTCGTGGGATCTGGACTCTGCCCTTTGGGACCACGTATGCTTCCTCCCACCCCGCTGTTGGAAGCCTGTACTCAAACCATGCAAGTTGCTGCTCATGCTTCCTTCCTTATTGCCCCCAACCTCACCTTTTTTGCTTGCTCCACAGGGTTATCCCTGCATATTATTGTAGATGTTTTTCTTGTGCGCAAGGACTACTGCGTCCTTGTTGTACTCGTGCCCAAATTGACTGTTCACCCTGAATCTGATTTATTACCCCAAAGCGATCCAACTGTAACTCTCTCTCACCGAAAAAGAGAGTCGGTCACCGCCCTCACATTAGCCATATTGGTTGGGTGCAGCAGGAGCTGGCACAGGAATTTACTCCCTACTCCACACAAAGGACTCTGTTAATGCTCTAACCCGCACTGTTGTTAGAGACATAGACGAGCTAAAAAAGAAGTTTAGATTACTTAGAACAAACTGTTGGTTCCTTAGCTGAAATGGTACAACAAAACCGTCTCGGTGTCGACCTCGCCTTTTTGCGGGAGGGGGGAGTTTGTGCCGCCCTTAAAGAGGAATGTTGTTTTTTTTTTTTTCAAAGAAATCAGGATTAGTTAGAGACAGTATCAGAAGAGTTGAACAGAGTCTGGAAGAAACAAAAAGAAATTTGGATCAAAGTGAATCTTGGTACAAAAATTGGTTCTCTACCTCCCCCTGGCTGTCGACTTTGCTGCCTAGTTTGTTAGGACCCTTTATTGGCTTCATGTTACTTATTTCCTTTGGTCCTTGGGCATTTCGTCGCCTTACTGGTTTTGTTAAAAATCAGGTTGATGAGGCTACCAAAAATTCAGTTCAGGTTCACTATCAGCAGCTCTCTCAACAAGACCCCGAAGAACCTGAGGCTGTAGACAAACCTACATTCCAGCCTTTGAGCTTTCAGGAGTTTGAGTACCTGGCCAACTGCCCGCGTTCACTCTGCTCCAGGCTGTGGAGATGCTTAAGACGGGGATAGCTTGGTGCCAGAATCTGGGAGCAAACATGGCTCTCTAAACATTGCCGGCAAAAACTTAATTCGTATCCTCTCTCGCCATGTCCAGAACTGGAAGCCCACCAGGTAACCTAAGCCAGGCACTTCACCCAATTGCTCTCTTCTTTTACTATATAGAAAAGGGGGAGGTGTTGGGGACTGCTAAGAACCTTGAACAAAATGGAGTCTGTCAGCCATTTCTTGGCCTTCTGCCTACGTGACTGCGGGCACACATGCCCTTGAGACAAAGGAAATAGCTAACCACGAAAGTTTAATTTACACAGGGTAGCCCACCCGCCTAGCCAGGGGGAAGTAACCCTTACAGAGCAATTGCCTTTGTTGGCAAAAGGTTAATGTGTTCCTTTGGATGCTTTTACCATAATGATAGGCAGAAGTAACCCTTATAGAGCAATTGTCTTTGTAAACAAAAGGTTAAAGTGTTCTACCCCTCCCTAATTCCTGCACCTGACTTACGCTGACAAGCATTTGCAGAATGCAACTGATGGAAAATTACAGCTTCGTCTTTACCTTATTTGGTGTATATTTGAGTTGAGACTTGATCGGCATGCTTGTACCGCCCCCTGAGATTCTCTTCCTATAAGAACCATCTCACCCCAAAAATAAACGCTCTTGATCAGCAAAAGTTGTCTTGAGCCTGCTTCCCTTAACCTCTTGAAGTTTACTTTTAAGATCGGATCTGCTCGTGAAGACCCACCAAATTAGTAGCGACCCTCATCACCTCATCCCCGAGGGTCGGGGATCCCCTCCGGGGGTCGCAATTAGTGATCAGGAAGGTCAGGAATCCCATGACCAGGAGAGAAAAATCTCATTTTCAGGAACAGACAGGTGGGATAACAGGCTGTACTTATCTGGAGTCCTCTTTGAGCTGTGAGAAGTGGATCCAAGCTGTATGACTTTTGATCCTCTGAAGCCTATGTAAATTTTGTTATACAAAAGGACATAAAGGTTATAGGTACAGTAGCATTATCAATTGGTACTGAAATCTACATTGTAGAAAAAGCAGATGTCTGGGTATCTGTATTTTGTCCTAGCAGAAACTACAGATTTGGGCTAGTAGTGTACATTTGTCTTCTGTCCAGGGAGCCAGGTATGAATTGGACAGAGGTATCTTTGGCCTGATGAAAAGCCCTTTATGTTTATACTTAGATGATAACCAAAATAAACCTAAAAACCTTGATCTTGTACTTACATCCTTCGATCCTTATTGAGACATATTAAGGCTTGATTTCTACATAAATAAAATGAGCTACCAAGCTGACTATGGTCTTGTGGATTTGACTGCCTAATGTCAAGCTGACAACCATTAATACTTTTAGAGATCTGAGAAGGATAAATTTTATACAGTCTCTGAATCTATTAAAAAGTGCCAGGTACCAGCCAGGCGTGGTGGTGCACGCCTTTAATCCCAGCACTTGGGAGGCAGAGGCAGGCGGATCTCTGTGAGTTCGAGGCCAGCCTGGTCTACAAGAGCTAGTTCCAGGACAGCCTCCAAAGCCACAGAGAAACCCTGTCTCGAAAAACCAAAAAAAAAAAAAAAAAGTGCCAGGTACCAGTCCATATACAGCCATACCCAAGTCTCCTCTATTAGCACTGGAGGCACAAGTATCAGGAACAGCATCAATCTTTACCAGGCCTGTAAGGTGAGTTTTCTTTCTCTCTGTGGAAGAGGGAAATGGAAAAGACTGACCTTGTTTTGTCTCGGCAAAAGGGGTGCAATCAATTTTCCAGTGTCCAGCAGCTTTGTCCACATTCTGGGCCAGGTCCTGGCAGCAGCAGGTGTCACCTTTGAGCATCTTGCTCACTGGTCAGAGTCAACACAATCCAGGTGTAGGGAACAGGGTGCCTCGTAATCTTCTTTGGAGACTTTGGGTCACTGTCAGGATCTGGCAGTCTGTCTGATATTATAAACTTTTAAATTAACATTTTAAATGCCATGTTCTGCAGGTCTCTGAAGTATTAGAGGTTTGTCTGCCTTAAGCTTAACTGTTGAAAGTGTAAACTTTATTAACCTTTATAAAACTAGAACTTTATACTGTCAGGTTTAGCTTTAAACATTTTTTAAAAGATTTATTTATTACATATACAATGTTCTGCCTACATATCAGAAGAGGCTACCAGATTGAATTGTAGATGGTTGTGATCCACCATGTGGTTGCTGGGAATTGAACTCAGGACCTCTGGAAGAGCAGACAGTGCTCTTAACCTCTGAGCCATCTCATTATAAATATCTTATAAACTTATAAATTGTAAACATTTTAAAAACTGTTCTGAAGTCCCTTAATGTTTTTTTTAATATTGAAAATTAAAATATATTCTAGGCCTTTAAGACCATTATTATCTGGGTGACTGTTAAATTATAAAACTTAGCATTCCTGTGTATAAAAGCATTAACATTTTAAATCTGAATAAAAACTTGTTGATAGGATGGTACTCATAACTTCCATATGGTCACCTTTAGTCAAGATGGTGGATCAGGTATCTCTTTTAACTTTAGTAAAATGGCTACCAGCCAGCCATGTGGCCAGCTTGCCATGTGACTGACTGTAAAACGGTGGCCACCTGCACCACTTTTGTTTTAGCTCTATGCTTATAATAAAACTTAGATTATGACAGAAAATACAGATAGAACTTTTTAACAAAACAAGCATACATAATTTTTGAGAGATCAATTTTTAAAATTTAGCATTTGTAGAAATGAAACATCATAGTAAGCAGTTTACATTTTAGTTATAACTTTAAGGCCATTCCGTTTCTGTGGAAAGACCGGATCTGGCCAAATGGCTTACCTGCTCCAGCCCTGTGTGCTTGAGCAGGGAGCTCTGGTGGAGGGAAAAGCTGGCAGATGGCTCCTCCTCACCTCAAAGGCAGGCCGGTGAGGACGGAGCAGGCTCAGCTGTGAGGGCTGCAGCAGCAGTTGGAGAACAGAGCAGCTGCCTCACTGCATGCTCAGGGATAGGAGACCCTGCTGCAGCATGCTGCAGCATGGCACACGGCGGGAGGGACTTTTGCCCAGCATGCCATGTGTTTAGGGCAGCAAGAGAAGACCCCTGACCTGCACCATGTGTATAGGCAGGCAAGAACAGAGACAGAGGGATAAGATGGGCCAGTGACTAGCTAGGCTTGGCCACAGTCCTCAGCCATAGGACCAACTTATAAAAAGAATTGTTTATTAAAAAATTGGCATGCAACAGCTGTAAAATGTCTATGAGAACCGCATCATCTGGGGGTAGATGATGATCTGGAGCCAGGACAGGGACCAAGGGTGAAGAAGGTGGGAGGGGAGGAGCCGACGGTTTTCTCCCTGCCTTCAGAGGAGGTAGGAGAGTCACAAACGGGGCTGCCCATGTCAGGGGTCTGTAGCCAAATTTTCCCAAATAACAATGTATGCTATCTGGTCCAGGTGTCCATGGGGTGCCTTGTCAAAGACCCGAGCCTAAACCTGTAAGATAATTTCTAGGTTAAAGGTCCCATCCCGTGGCCAGCCCACATCGAAGGTTGGCCACTCAGATGTGCAGTTTATACTGGTTAGAGGCACGAATCTGCACTTCCTTCCAGTGATCTAAAGTAAGGCTCAAAGGGGTGGTTATGGTTTGTCCCATGCTTGAATCAGAAAACTCAAAATACAAAGACAAGTAGACGAACAAGACAAATAACACAATTAAGCAACTCACAACGAGACACGCTGCGCGCTTTCGGCGGAGAACCGAAAGTAAATACTCAGGTCAACAGGAGTAGTGGTCCCGTTTTTTCCCTTTTCAGGCCCATGAGCTCCAAACAATTGAGCTCCCGGATCCCTGGCACGTCTGCCGGGGTGGCGGGGGAGAAGACTGGGCTCGTCAGCCCCTTCTCAAGCCACCCTAGTTACTGAATGACTACTTAGCCAACCTGCTCGGAGACAGATCAACATACATACATATAACAAAGAACAAAGCAGACAGGGTGCCGGCTAGCTTACCTCCCGGTGGCACTGGTGGTTCTGGGGCAGAAATCTCAGTGGGACCACCAATGAAAGACCTCGGCATCAAAGAGCCGGGCACTGAACCGAACCCTCTGCCCAAGAACCAGGGCCAGACCACTGGCTGCAAATGCAAGAGGTGATTTATTGAGTACACAGGCGCCTGCGGATGCTACTGCAACTCCGGTGCAGAGCATACCGGGCTTGCAGGGAGCACAATATTTATAGAGTTTTAATGGTTACATAAGTATCAGCATAGTAACAGGCATTTCATTGGCTCATCTTGGGGGCAGGGGTAGTTCCCACGGACTAAGTTTCCTGGTATTACCTCATGAAAGACCCCGGCACGCTTCAGCAATTATTATCCGAGTCCCATGACTACTATGGTGATCATAGACACAATTGGGGGCAAGGGTAGTTCCCACGGACTAAGTTTCCTGGTATTACCTCATGAAAGACCCCGGCACGCTTCAGCAATTATTATCCGGGTCCCATGACTACTATGGTGACCACAGATCCTGTTTGACATCCTGCCAGCTGGGCGAGGCACCTGGTCTGGGTTTTTTCATTAGGCAATGGCCTGGCCTTGCTTTTCTTTTCCTAGGTGGTCCTGGGTAGGGGTCTTTCATTAGTTCTTCAGTCATTACTGAAAGACCCCAAATTTATAGAAATAAAATATAAGCTTAAACAGGGAGGGCACCCCACTAGAGAACTTGGGAAATGAACAAAGGACCCCATCCCAGGAACTGGCCAAACCACAGAATGGAATGTATGTTTTAGCAACCTTAATTGCAGAAGGGCTGTAAACCCACAAAAGGCCAATTCCGGGCTGCTGACCACCTGTGAAGAACTGACCAGGGTGTCAGAGATGGGCAAACAAGATTCGTGGGAAACAAGGAGATGATAACCACCATTTACTTAGGGAGAGATGATTAACTCATACCAAGGTTTGAGGAATTTACAACGTGTAGGTCAGGAAGACATCTACTTCCCCTGGTCAGTAGTCACGTACCACCCCCCCCCGTCACAAGATAGGGACCCCTCCCAAAGGCTTTTGTTTTTTGTCTTTAAAAGCTGATTGTAACTGAACCTCGGGGCCAATCGGTCTAAAAGCTGACCGAGAGGCCCATCTGCAGATGCCTAATTAAAGCCTCTTGCGTGTTGCATCAATTGGCGCGTGGACTCTTGATTTTGGGGGTGACAAATCCAGCTTGGGGACCCCTCCTCAATTCGGGGTACCCCAACGATTGCCTTCTAAGACCCCCCAAAAGAGGCCTTTGCACATCTCACTGTGGCTAGCAAGGAACTCGGGGTGCCGGGCCAGAGGCTGAACCCCAAGTCCTTTTTTAAGCACCTCTCTGCCTCCTGGAGCAGGCTACCCTTGGCAACCTGGGCAGAAATGGGGGAGAAGGGAGTGAAGCTAAGCTCGCCACCCAAAAAGGAATCCAGAGCCCGAGGCAACCCTGAAGAAGGAGGCCCTGTCCCTGCAATCCCCCGCCTCCCAGGCAGAGGAGGAAGCTCCCTCCATGCTGGCCGAACTTCTGCATGTCGCCGAGGTCCTCGGTCGCACCTGAGGTGCCAAAAGGCTTGCCCCATACCATGTCCTACTCCAGTCTGTCCACCGCAGCTCAGGGACCACCCAGCCTACCTTCCCCTGGGGACGGGAGCAGCCACCGGGGGTCTAAGCTGCCCATGTATGGAGGCAAGGGTTGGGGACACCCGAGATGCCTGGCTATAATTAACCTGGACACGTGGCGTGGCAGCCCCCCCCAGCACCTGCTGCCCATGGGCCCCCCCATCCCCATGCCCGGGTCTTGGGCTCCACAGACACGGAGCAGAGAGGCTGGCTCTAAAAATAACCCTGTCCCCAGTGAATCCAGGGCAGGGTGCAGGCCGCCGGTGTCGGACACTTCCCCCAGTCCCAAGCTCGTCTCTTTCCCTGTCAGCTCCACGGTGGTGGGAGCAGCCGGTGCAGAGGCTCCCAGGGCGACACTGGTTCTAGGACCTCAGGCTTGGTCATTGCCATCTCTGCAGCTGGGTGGCCGCAGGCCTCTCTGTGTCCTCCCCCAGGCTTTGGGGGCCCTAGGCTCTCACTGCAAAACTCCCTGCACGTGTGCAGGATGTGGTTCCAAGGAGCAGAATTCGCCTGGCATGCGTGAGGTCCTGGGTTCTGAACCCACAACTGCAAGAATTGACACACACCTGGAATCCCACACACTTGGGAGGCTGAGGCAGGGGGATTGCCATTAGTTCAAAGCCAGACTGGCCCACATAGTGAGACCCCCCCGATCTTGAAAATCCAAAAATCAGTAAATATGAAAGTGAAGTCAGGCATGTGATCCTACTTGGGCTTCTGAGCCAGAACTGTCAGAAGTCTGAAGCCAGCCAGCACGATAGCTAACAGTGGGTTCCAGGCTAGCCTTGGCTACAGGGCAAGACCCTATTTCAGCAATACAAACGAAGCCAAAATGAAACAGTTCTCCCAGCTGCTGTTTCTCCGCGAGCCCAGGGGTCCGGGGGAGGGTACTGGCCGGCTGTCATCGAGGCAGGCTACAAGAGGCTCAGGGGCCAGTGCTTCTACGTGCCTGGGCCACCCAAAGTACTCCTGTTCCATGTTCCCGGCGAGCGGCCAGCTGTCCCGGCCAGCTCGACTCAGCACTTGGTCTGGGAACCAGTGAACAGGCCAGCCCCTGGGGCAGCCCATACAAGGCCATGGGGCTGGGCACGCAGCTCACCCTGGTCCAGGGTGGGCACAGTGCCCGGGCAATGAGCTGAGAGCTCAGCTGCCTCGAGGGGCTCCTCCCTGGGGACAGCCCCTCCTAGCCAATCACGCAGTGCAGGCCCCTCTATATAACCCAGGGGCTGCAGGCTCTACCCCCGGGTCAGCATCCTCCACAGCAGAGACAGCCTCTCCCGAGCCACCCAGCCAGGTAGGGCCTGCGGGGAACAGCAGGGGTGGGGGCAGGGGCGGGGGAGTTCAAGGGTCTGCTCTCCCTGTAGTGTTATGCTTGTGAATTCTGCAACACAAGTTGTGGGGACAAATGTCCGGGCCACCGAGGTCTCAACAGCTGCCGAGTGTCCCCGCTTGCAAGGCAGGGCAGCCTGGGACTAGCGCTGAGTCAAATTAATCTGTCAGGGAGGCCGGTGACTCCACGGCACCTGTCGCTGGCCCTTTGCATCTGGCCGCCCTGTGGGTCTGTGTTTTGTCCCCGCGACCTTGAGTCTCATTGTCCCTGGCTCTCTCTTTGGTTGTTTTAAAGAATTATTACGTGCATTTTGTGCGGGGTGGGGTGGGGTGAGGGAAGGGGTCTCACTGCACACGGGACAGAGGCCGGAGGACAGCCCTGGGGAATCCGGTCTCTGCTTCCACCCTGAGTGTCTGGGGACCAAATTCAAATTGTCAGTGTCTTGTGATGAGCTGTCTCACGGGCCCCTGGCTCTTCCCTGAGTCCCTCTGTCTGGCTGTCTCTGGGATCCTGAGGGTGTGACTCAGTTTACCTTGTGATCTTAGGGAGTCTGTGATGGGTTGTCTTGGGGGGCTAGGCTGTGCGTTCTCCCTCTGTCTCTTGCCTCAGGTCCTGTCTCCTGGGGTGTCTGTCCCTGATGCGCTGGGGGGCGGGGCATGCGCTGTCCGGGAGCACCTTCTGAGGGGAGAGGTCTGGGCTGGAAGTCCAGGGTGTCCTTGAGTCCCAGGACCTGGCCGGGTGTCCGCCTGGCCACCCCAGCCCACCTGTCTCCGTGCTGACTTAGTGCAAGGCGAGCCCGCATGAGCCTCTGGGCAGGTGGCGTGGGGGGGGGGAGGATCTAAAAATAGCCACAAAGCAGCAGCTTCAAGGGCCTCATTCCTGCCCCACCTTCTGCTCCCAACCCGGTCCACCGCCCCTCCCCCTTCCAGATCTCACCCGGCCATGGAAGTCCCCCGCTGTCAGAGCTGCAGAGGTCTAGTCAACAATGGCAATAAAATAATAGTAATAGCATAAAAGGGACAGGGCTGGAGAGGTGGCTCCCGCGGCCTGCTGTTGGTCTTGTGATCATCAGGACGTAGTTCAAATGCCAGAATCCACACCCTTTAACAACAACAACAACAAAAAACCCAAAGACAAAACCAAAATAAACTGGTGCCCGGTAGGGTGGTGCACGCCTTTAATCCCAGCACTCTGGAGGCAGAGGAGGGGGATGTCTGTGAGTTCGAGGCCAGCCTGGTCTACAGAGTGAGTTCCAGGACAGCCAGGACTTACACAGAGAAACCCTGTCTCCAAACAAAACAAACAAACAAGCAAAAAAAAAGGCTGGCCGTGGCAGAGCAAATCTTTAATCTCGTTGCTGGTGAGGTCGGGGGCAGATGGAACCCTGGGTCTTGATGCCCAGCCTGGCTCCAGGCCTGTGAGAACCTGCCTCGAGACAAACACACTAGCGAAACCAAAAAGTCAGTGTTGGCAGCACCCGAGGTCACCCTTAGGCACCATTCGAATGTTTACACTTGCACACACACCAACCCACACACACACACACACACACACACACACACACACACGAGGCTGTAACAGTCGCCGTTAGAGTCCCAGACGCCAGACGCCAGATCCACGATTACCAGCCGTGGACCCACGACTCCGCGATCCGCCATCCCCACGGGAAAGCCTTGGCCCCAAGGATGCAGACGTCAGAGAGGTCTAGGCACTAGCCTGGGACCACACAGCGGTGCCTTTTGCAGCAGGGGCTCTGTGAACAGCCAGAGACAGACCTGTTCCTGTGCCCTCAGCTGCACTGCTTTGGACTGGGAATCCCAATGAGCATTTACCTTCTCAGATGTGCACACGCGTAGGCTCCGCCTGGGGTCACAGGGAGCTCGTTGGTGTTGACTTTCAATGCCTGTGACAAACACCACAGCCAAGGCAACTTGGAAAAGCCTCAACTTCAGAGTCTTGGAATTACAGGTAGGGGCTACTGTGCCCAGCCAAGGCCTGTCTCTTGGGGTTGAGACAAAGTCTCGTGTACCTCAGGCTGGCCCCTAACCCTCTACACAGCTAAGGATGACCTTGAACTTCTGATCCTCGAAGTGCTGTAGGACTCACACAGTACGGGAGGCGAGAACGTCATGGCAGAGAGCTTAGGGCAGGCACGCAGGCACGGCCCTGGAGCAACCAGGAAGCAGGGAGAGCTAACTGGGCATGGGGCGCACTTTTCAAACCTCAAAGCCCACCCCCAGTGGCACACCTTCCAACAAGGCCACACCTCCCAATCCTTCCTAAGCAGTTCCAGTGACTGGGTACCACACATTCAAATGTGGCATGCGGGGGCCGTTCTCACAAAAACCGTCACAGACCCGCTAACAATAACCGAATAAAATAATGCATGTTGTATGACAGGCACTGGCCCAGGTGCTTTACCTGTCCTTAAGTCCCTCCAAAGCAGTGAGCACTGTCATCGTCTCCACTCTATAGATAAGGAAACAGAGAAGTCAAGCAAGTTGCTCAAAGCCACACAGCTTCTTGTAAGCAGCAGACCTGAGATTCAAACCCAGGCCGTCTGATTCCAGGTTCTTTGCTCTTCTTATTCATTCATTTATTTAAAGACAGGGTCTCACTCTGGAGCCCAGGCTGGCCTTGAACTCACCACAATTCTCCTGCCTCAGCTTCAGAGTCTTGGAATTACAGGTATGGGCTACTGTGCGCAGCCAAGGCCTGTCTCTTGGGGTTGAGACAGAGTCTCGTGTACCTCAGGCTGGCCTCGAACCCTCTACACAGCTAAGGATGACCTCGAACTTCTGATCCTCGAAGTCTGGGGTTGCAGGCAGGAGCTGCCGCATCCAGTTTTGCTGGGCACCAAATCCAGGGCCCGGTGCATGCTGGGCAAGCGCGCTGCAACCGAGCTCCAGGCCCCAGATCCTCTACTTTTTCCACCATCCGCCTCTGGCTTCAGACAAAGGGTTCCCACCCCTTTCCCAGCTGGGGACTGGGTCCCTGGCCAGGGTGTGGCCACATCGGGCCAACTTAGACCGGGTTCTCGGAGAAAGGGCTCCTCCTGCTTCGAGCCCCGGCAGCTGGGCTCCTGAATCTGAGCTCGCCGTCCCCTCTGCCCACGCAGGGTCCCACAAGCCGCCACCATGCCGTTCGGCAACACTCATAACAAGTTCAAGCTGAACTACAAGCCCGAGGAGGAGTACCCCGACCTCAGCAAGCACAATAACCACATGGCCAAAGTGCTGACCCCCGACCTCTACAAGAAGCTTCGAGATAAGGAGACCCCTTCCGGCTTCACTCTGGATGATGTCATCCAGACTGGGGTGGACAACCCAGGTGAGCCTGCCTGTCCCAGGGAGCCTCGGCTCTCTCCCGCCCGCCCTTCTTGGAATGAAACCCAGGACTTCCTTCCAGCATGCTAGGTAGTCTAGAACTGAGCCACGCCCCCAGCCCCTCACTGGGGGATTCTAGGCAGGGGCTCTACCACTGAGCCACACCCCAGCCCCTCACTGGGGGATTCTAGGCGGGGGCTCCGCCCTTGCACTGTAGTCCACGCCCATGAGGGGATCCTTCAAGCCTCTTACCTGGATCCTCTGTGGAGGTGGATTGCTTGAGCTCAACGTTTTTGGCTGAGATGCTGCATTCATTCGGAGACTTCGAGAAGCCCTAACATCTTTGGCCCCATTCCCCTGGCCCCTGAGATGGCTCTTTTGCCCAGATTGGACACCTGCGTCTACCACAAGCCTAAGCTTCTGGTGCTGACCTCAGCCCCACCCCGCAGGTCACCCCTTCATCATGACCGTGGGCTGTGTGGCCGGTGATGAGGAGTCCTACACCGTCTTCAAGGACCTGTTTGACCCTATCATCCAGGACCGCCACGGCGGCTACAAACCCACAGACAAGCATAAGACCGACCTCAACCACGAGAACCTCAAGGTCAGTGACCCCAAGAAGCGGGGTAGGCGCAGAGATGGAGAGACAAACCGATGGAGTGAGGGACAGACAGAGGAGCAGACTCCCCAGGAAAGTGGGACCTGCGGTGTCCCGGGGGACGGGGCAGTGAGGCGGGGCGGGGCACAGGACGGACTCTGTGTCAGCTGGGGACTTGGAAGAATCTAGGTGAGATCTGAGGAGCCCTGGGGGAACACTAGAAGACCTAGGAGGAAGTGGGGAGACCCAGGAGGATTGGGGACACCCAGGAGGATTGGGGATAACCTGGAAGGTTTGCAGCAAGACTCGTGGAGGATCTGGAGTGAGAGCCCCACGCGATTCTTGGGGCGACCAGGGCTGGCCAGGTCTGCCTTCCCTGACACCCCAGCGCTCCCCCAGGGCGGAGACGACCTGGACCCCAACTATGTGCTGAGCAGCCGCGTGCGCACTGGCCGCAGCATCAAGGGCTACACGCTGCCCCCGCACTGCTCCCGCGGAGAGCGCCGCGCTGTGGAGAAGCTGTCTGTGGAAGGTGAGGTCCCCGCAGCCGCACCCGGCTCCGGTTCCAGCCTAGAAGGTTGGCTGAATTAGTGCCCCCCCCCCCCGGTTTGGGGGCACCTGGCACTGAGGCAGCCTGAGAAGCCCAGCACTCAGCGACCCAGGCTCTTCAAGCTAGTCGTTCACACATCACTCATTCACCGATTGATTCATTAGTTCAGCAAACATTGTTCGAGCTGAGGTTTCTCAGAATGGGTGAGGCAGCAAGGTCACGAATCTGGCAAGCGTGGCAGAGAACGGGCAGAGAGCTGGCCTGAGCTGACACCCTTATGCTTGTCATCCCGGTACTTTGAAGACCGGAGCAGGAGGATCACCGCGAATGCGAATTGCAGGCTAGCCTGAATTCATAGTGAGGCTCTGCCTCAAATACAAGAAATCAGGCCAGGAGGTGGTGGCACAGAGGGAGTTCCAGGACAGTCGGGGCTGTTACACAGAGAAACCCTGTCTTGACACTCCCCCCTCAAAAAACAAAACCAAAACCAAATCAAGAAATCAAAGCAAACAATAACAATAACAAATTGTCCCTCCCTCCCTCCCCATCTCTCTCTTTTGGTTTTTTGAGACAGGGTTTCTCTATAGCTTTGGAGCCATGAACTCACAGAGATCCACCTGCCCCTGCCTCCGGAGTGCTGGGATCAAAGTCATGCACCACCACTACCACCCGGTGCAAATTTCTCTTCTTTTGTTTCATTGAGACAGAGACTTCCTGTTAGCCCAGATTGGCCTCCAACTAGCAATCCTCCTGCCTCAGCCTCCCAAATGCTGGGATTACAAGTGTGTGCCCTTAGCTGGCAGAAAGTGTAAATTCTACAATGACCTTTCTTTAAAAAAATTTTTTTGAGGTAGGGTCTCTCTACATAGACCTGGCTGTCCTGAAACTCACTATGTAGATCAGGCTGGCCTTGAACTCTCAGAGATTCACCTGCCTCTGCCTCCCAGTGATGTAGTGACCATTCTTACAGTGACCCTCTGTGATTAAGTCACACGAAGTGAGTTTGAGGTCGGTTTGGGCTACATGATGAGATCCAGTCTCAGAAACAAAAACAATGAAAGCCATGTTCAGGAATCACACTCTTTGTAGGTAGACTGGGTGGGAATTTCTGCTTTATGTCCTTGGGGACATGGGCATACAGGGGACATGGGCATGTGGGGGGCAGGGCATGGCCATATGGGGGGACATGGGCATACCAGGGAGCGCCCCATGAATTCTTGGAACAGGGCACGTATTTGGGTTTAGACGTGGGGTGCAGTGGTTTGGAGACCTGTTTGACGTCCAGGCCCAGGGTCTCTGTGGGGTCCTCCGGGCTTGGTCCCCCAGCTGGTGAGGCAGGACACTGATCACTCTACTACGGCCCCTCAGCTCTCAACAGCCTGACGGGTGAATTCAAGGGCAAGTACTACCCTTTGAAGAGCATGACGGAGCAGGATCAGCAGCAGCTCATTGACGACCACTTCCTGTTTGACAAGCCCGTGTCCCCTCTGCTGCTGGCCTCAGGCATGGCAAGGGACTGGCCTGACGCCAGGGGCATCTGGTGAGTCGTCCGTCCATCCCCCCCCCCCATTCTGCCAGCTTCTTTCCAACCCTTTAGCCCTTCTCCATGGCTTGAGTCCATGACCTTGCCTTCCAACCCTGCGTAGCCCTGGTCAGGTGTCATAGTTTAGAAAACTTGGCTCAAAGCAGCACAGGGAGGATTCAAGCTCAGGGTCAGACAGACTACAGTGAGTTTGAAGCCAGCCCGGGTCTCAAATAAAAACTGAAAAGAAGCCAGTGGTGGCGCACGCCTTTAATCCCAGTACTTGCGAGGCAGAGGCAGGGGAATCGCTGTGAGTTCAAGGCCAGCCTGGTCTACAGAGCAAGTTCTAAGACAGCCAGACCTACACAAAGACCCCCTGTCTCAAAAAACCAAAGCAAACCAAAAACCTGAAAAGAGAGTTGGAGTGATGTGCAGCTCAGTGGTGCAGCCCCTGCCTAGAATCCCCCAGTGAGGGGCTGGGGGCGTGGCTCAGTGGTAGAGCCCCTGTCTAGAATCCCCCAGTGAGGGGCTGGGGGCGTGGCTCAGTGGTAGAGCCCCTGTCTAGAATCCCCCAGTGAGGGGCTGGGGGCGTGGCTCAGTGGTAGAGCCCCTGTCTAGAATCCCCCAGTGAGGGGCTGGGGCGTGGCTCAGTGGTAGAGCCCCTGCCTAGAATCCCCCAGTGAGGGGCTGGGGGCGTGGCTCAGTGGTAGAGCCCCTGTCTAGAATCCCCCAGTGAGGGGCTGGACTATGGCTCAGTGGTAGAGCATCTGACTTGCATGCCTAGGGCCCAGATTTAATCCTCAGTATGTTAAAGAAAACACAATAAAATGTTTATACTTGAACCACTCCCTTAGAGTCCAAATCTCAGCTGCATTACTAGCTGAGATTTGAACTACATACCTGTAGCAACAGCTATTCCAGAAGCCTTAAGCAGGAAGATCACTTGATGGCAGGAATCATTTTTAGTCAATAAAGACCATTTTTTATCAAAATCCATTGTACAACAAAGTACATGTATGAAAATATAATAATAATAATAACAATGCTAGGCTTGGTGATGTATGTCTGTAATTACCACACTGCAGAGGCTGAGGCAGGAGGATTACCATTTCAAGGGCAGCCTGGGCTATATACCAAGACTCCATTTCTGAATAAAAGATAATACTCATTCAAATTATTACATTAATAATAATTTAAGCAGGGGGGTAGGGGTGGGGGGATGGGGTAGGGGTGGGTGGTGGGTGTGGGTGTGGGTGTGGGTGGGGTGAGGGGGAATGTGGGGGTGTGTGGTGGCACATGTCTTTAGTCCTAGCACTCGGGAGGCAGAGGTAGGCCGATCCCTGTGAGTTCGAGACCAGCCTGGTCTACAGAGAGAGTTCCAGGACAGCCTCCAAAGCCACAGAGAAACCCTGTCTTAAAAAAAAAAATTGAAGACGGTTGAAATCTCAGAATCCTGAGATTTGAAACTTTGGATCAGAATGGTCACAGGAGGTACATTGCCACTGCATCCCGCTCTGGCCTAGAACTCACTCTGTTGCCCAGCCTGCAGATCGTCCGGCTCAGCCTCGGGGTGCCAAGATAACAGGCCGGTGCCCAAAGTCAAGGAGTCGAGCTAAGACCGAAGCTGTGCAGACGAGTGCCTGGGAACCCGTGTACCGCATTCGGGTCCCCCAGTGCGCAGGGGAAGGGACTGTGTTGGGACGAACGAGTGCATTTGCTTTCCTGGGCCATGCGGCTCCTGCTGACTTTTAGGCCTCGGGTTGCCCCTTCGTAGGCACAATGACAACAAAAGCTTCCTCGTGTGGGTGAACGAGGAGGACCACCTCCGCGTGATCTCCATGGAGAAGGGGGGCAACATGAAGGAGGTTTTCCGCCGCTTCTGCGTCGGCCTGCAGAAGGTGGGTGCTTGGTGAAGCCACGCCCCTTCCTAGAGCCCCGCCCTTCCAGACCGCCGAGCCCCATTCCCAAGACTCCTCTCCTTCCACGTATACCCAGCCCCCCACTGGCTTTTCCCTACACACTTTCCAATCTCTACCTCTTACATTCATACACACACACGTGTACACACATGCATAGACACACACAAGTGTATACACACGTAGACACACGCACTCTTACTCACACATGCACGCACGTACACACAGGCACACACACATGTATACACACACGCATAGACACATACGTACACACATGCACACAGGGTCATATCCACACGCATGCACGCACATTCACACTGCGTACACACACACACACACACACACACAGAGCAAATTCTGCCCTTTCCGATTCCACTCTACCCATTTCCCCAAGAAGGTCCCAACTCTTCCCCACACTCAGACACCCCTAATCCATCCTACCAACATTCGGATCCCAGCCCTAGCCCGAGCCCCACCTTTCAGAACCCCGCCCCTCCCCGCCCCCAACCCGAGACACACCCAGGGGCTGAAACCCGCCCCCTTCTCTGCCATGGTCCACTCTCCAGAACTCCGGGCTGGTTCTCCGCTCCCACCCTTTGGGAGTCCCACCCACCCCCACCCGCATCCTAACACGGGGTCCCCCAGAGGCCTCCTGGCAGTCTGCGTTTGGAGCCCAGCCCCTGGTGCCCTCTCCCCTCCCAGATTGAGGAGATCTTCAAGAAGGCTGGTCACCCCTTCATGTGGAACGAGCACCTGGGCTACGTGCTCACCTGTCCCTCCAACCTGGGCACCGGGCTGCGCGGAGGCGTGCACGTGAAGCTGGCGAACCTGAGCAAACACCCCAAGTTCGAGGAGATTCTCACCCGCCTGCGCTTGCAAAAGCGTGGCACAGGTGAGCCCGCCCGCCCCGTGACGCCTTCCTGAGGGGGCGTCCCTGCAAGTTCCGGGGTCAAAGCCGTTGTATGAAACTTGCTTTTACGCCCAGACTGGCCTTGAACTCTCAAAGTTACAGAACTCGCTCTGTAGACCAGGCTGGTCTTGAACTCACAGAGCTCCTCCTGCTTCTGCCTCTCGAGGGCTGGGGTTAAAGGCATGGCTCGGCATATTTTAAAAACTGCATTTATTTATCTGTGCGTGAGAGAGGGCATTCCGTTTGTGCGGAGGTCAGAGGGCAACTTTCGGAAGTCAGGTTTCTCCTTTCCACCGAGTGGGTCCTGGGAATTGAACTCAGGTCGTCGGGTTTGGCAGCAAGCGTCATCGCCAGTTCTGCCACTTCTCAGTCCTGTACTGTGATTTCATGTTGGATGCTTGAGCGAGGAGCTCACCGTAAAGTCCGAGCCGGTGACCTGTGTACAGCGAGTTCCCCAGGCGTCTGCAGCTGGGCGCGGGGCGTCCTGCACCTCTACTCCCTGCTCATGCGTCCTGCACCTCTGCTCCCTGCTCATGCGTCCTGCGCCTCTGCTCCCTGCTCATGCGTCCTGCGCCTCTGCTCCCGCGCAGGTGGCGTGGACACAGCGGCCGTGGGCGCCGTGTTCGACATCTCCAACGCCGATCGGTTGGGCTCATCCGAGGTTGAACAGGTGCAGCTGGTGGTGGATGGCGTGAAGCTTATGGTGGAGATGGAGAAGAAGCTGGAAAAGGGCCAGGCCATCGACGACATGATCCCCGCGCAGAAGTAGGCGCCCCACGCGCTGGGCTCACCGGCCAGCGGTGGGCATCTGGAGCCCCGCCCCCCGGAAGTCCAATCCGTGGGCGCTGTCCTCTGGGTTCCGGCCAATCAATGAGAACCCGCCTCTCCGGAGCCCCGCCCACCATCCTGAGACAGCTGGAGCACCGGCTGCTTCCCCACCCCGTCTTAAATAAAAGTCCGTGGTGGCCTTAGCTTTGAGTGTGTCGGCTGCTGAAGGAGAGGAGTGGGGACTTCGGCATCCAGCCACCAAGGCTTTCATATTATGCGTCTCACTGGTTTCCTGTCTTCGGCCCTCTCTAGCTGCCGGGTTTTTGTTGTTGTTGCGCTTTTGAGACGGCCTCTCAAGTAGTCCAGGTTGGCCTCGAATTCCCTGCGTGGCTGAGGATAGGTATGGATGATTTTTTTTTTTTGGTTTTTCGAGACAGGGTTTCTCTGTGGCTTTGGAGGCTGTCCTGGAACTCACTCTGTAGACCAGGCTGGCCTCGAACTCACAGAGATCCACCCGCCTCTGCCTCCCGAGTGCTGGGATTAAAGGCGTGCGCCACCAACGCCCGGCGGTATGGATGATTTCTAATTCTCCTGCTTCTACTTTCCCCAGAATAAGTTCTAGGTTTAGAGGAGTGCACCACCATGCTTGGCTTGTGTGCGTGTGTGTGTTACACGTACTTACTATGTAGCCCAGGCTGGCCTCAAACTTGCATTAACCTCCTGCCTCAGCCTCCTGAATCGCGGATAACAGGCAGACCCCACCACGCCCAGTACGGACGGCTGTCAGTGGAGGCAGCTCACAAGGTGTCATGCGCCTAGCAGTAGCCAGACGGTGGGGTGGGAGTCTGGTCCCAGAACCCGTGTCAGGGAAGAAGGAAAGAACCAACTCCCCGCACTGAGTTGTGTTGACAAAGGTGATCCTCTCACATTGCATGCACAAATAAAGTGAAATAACTAGAAAATCTGCCACAGTCCCCTTCTGTGGCTGTGCTCCTTCAAGGTCAGGTCTCATGTAACCCAAGTTGGTTTCTAACTCACTGTAGACCCAAGAATACCCTTGACATTTTTTTGTTGTTTTGTTTTTGAGACAGGGTCTTTCTACGTAGTCACGGCTGGAACTTATGTAGATCAGGCTGGTCTTGAACTCACACAGATCCGCCTGCCTCTGCCTCCCGAGTGCTGGGAGTAAAGGCGTGCGCCACCACACCTGGCTGACCTTGGACTTCTAATCATTTGGTTTTCACCCCCTGAATGCTGGGTTACGGATGCACGCCACCATGCCTGTGCTGGGGACCCCATCCAGGGCTTCCTGCGCGCCAAACCCTCTACCAAATGGCCTTTGACTCTGGTCCTCCACGCCCAGCCTCTTCCACCTTGGCTACCCGTCTTTGGCTGAGCATCTGCTTCAGGTGGATGGTGCGGGTTGGACCTTCACTAGCAAGTCCTTAGGGTTGGGATCTTTCTCCCCAGGAACCGGCCAGAAGGCTTGTAGGAGGGCATGTGTTTGAACTGAGATGGGTAGGTAACACAAGTCCATTATTGTCAGGCATGGCAACCCACCACCTAGGTCCCAGCAGACAGGAGGTAGATGCAGCCAGATCTATGTGAGTTTGAGGCTAGCCCAGCCTGTACCTCTAATTCTGGAATTTGGAAGGCAGAGGCTGGAGGATCAAGGGTTCAAAGCCAGCCTTGGCTACATGGCGTTTGAGATCAGTCTGAGACCCTGCCTGAAGACAAACCAAAAGCTAGGGTAGGTGACAAAGACAGCTTGCCAGACCATCAAAACCATCCCTTTGAGAAGCTCCCTGCCCTGCTCACAGCCACTATTATTCATATTATTGGTTTTCCAAGACAGGGCTTCTCTGTGTAGCCTCAGAACTCACTCTGTAGACCAGGCTGGCCTCAAACTCACAGATCCTCCTGCCTCTGCCTCCTGAGGGCTGGGATTAGAGGAGTGTGCCACCACCACTCACGGTCATTATTGAAGACACAGAATTATCAAGTTTGGTCTGTCTGTCCCGTCTGCTTTGCCTCCTGAGTCAGTATCTACCCACTGACCCCCACCCCCCACCTTCCAGCCTCTCTCCATGTTGACAGTCACCAGGGCTCCCGACTGCCCTTGGAAAAGAATAAATCCCCTAGCCAGCCCTCTTCTGGGGTGCAGGTCCCTGAAGGCAGGGCTGTGGCTGTTCCTCACACACTGTACTATCAGCAAGTGAAAGGCCAGCCTGGGCTACATAATGAGATGAGCCTGATGCTTGCAAGTGTCAAAAGATGACAAACACTACTTTGGCTAGGTTGGGAACAACAGGCAAGACTAATTTTAGGGCTCCAGGGCAAAACCAGAGCATGCTCAACTTCTGTTCATTGGCAGGTTTCTGTGAAAACGTTTTTGTTTTTTGTTTTTGGTTTTACGAGACAGGGTTTCTCTGTTTTGGAGGCTGTCGGTCCAGCCCGGCCTTGAACTCACAGAGATCCGCCTGCCTCTGCCTCCCGAGTGCTGGGATTAAAGGCGTGCGCCACCAACGCCCAGCTGTGAAAACGTTTTTGTGGGGTACCCCAGCACGGCCCTTACCTCGCCCCCACCACCCACACGCTGGGGTTACAGCCGGACACACACTGGCCTCCTTTTCCTGTGGCCTGCCCAGGGCTCTGGTTACCCCCAGCCCCGCCCCCACAGATGGGCTCTGCACTCGTGTCCGGAACTGGGCCTCGAGTGAGTCGGCTCCAGTGGTTGGGAGTTTATTGAGTACATGTATTACTGAATACGAAGAGGGTTCCAGTCCAGTGTAATACGGCAGAGGGAGCCAGCGGCCAAGAGGAGGGTTTGACAGAACGCAGGGGCCTCACGGAGGAGGCTGGGCTGGGTTCCGCCCTCTTCCATAGCCATCCTTGACCCTCCAGCCCCTCTGTCCCCATTCTGCGGATGAGATAACCAAGGCTCAGCAAGCAGAACCACAGGTTGGGGTCAAGTCCCCGGCTCCCTGGCTCACCTGCAGGCCAAGGGCCGGGGAGGAAAACCCCAGATCGGCCAGGGAGGGGCTTGGGGGCCAGAGGGACTCTCCTACTATTTATTGGGTGATGGGTTGCAGATGAGGAGCTGACGGGGGGAGGGGAGGCAATAACTTAAAAACCGGAGGTGACAGCAGCAGCTCCCCAAGAGACCTCTGCCGAGGGGCAGGAGTATATACAGGGGTTTGTACAAAGTGCCCTGCACCGGTCTGGGGCAGGGAGGGAGGGCGAGCGTCAAGGGGAGGGAGGGGAAGGTTTCTGCCTGTGAGCCCCCACTCCCCGCACCCCAAGTTCTGTCTCCCTGAGCGGGAGAATTTCCTCACTTTCTCTTCTCACTCCTGTCTCCCTGCAGCAGAGCAAGGTGCCGGGCGGGGCCCTAGAGGAACCGTATTTTATCATGTCACGTGTCCCCACGACAGCCTCTGTCCACCTATCTAACACGGGGAAACTGAGGTCGAGAACGAGGCACCCCCTCCTCTGTCCTCTTCCCGCCTTGGGGAAGTGAAAGGGACCAGAGAAAGAGGGAGGGACCCGGGCTGTGATGGCGGCTGTGGCGGCGGTGGCTCAGAGTTCGAGGTCGTTGGAGATGCGGGTGACGAGGGTGCGGAAGGCCAGGGCGGTGCCTGCCACTCGGCGGAAGAGGACACCCCTGAGGCCGGGCCGGGGCAGCTGGCACACCTCTACTTCGAAATGGGACAGGGGCTCGGGCCCGCCCGCACCCCCGTGCAGGCAGGCCAGCAGGAACGGCTGCGGCTGACGGCAGCGGCAGCGGGCGGCGGCGGTGGCCTGTCGCAGGGCAGCCATCAGGGCCTCGGGAGGACGGGAGCTGGTCAGCTTCACACTCCAGGGGAATCGGAGCAGCCGGGGGGCGGTTTCCGCTTTATCCCAAGGTAGATGGCAACTGAGGAGGGACGGAGGGGTCAGACAGGGCAGACGAGGGGGCAGACGGTCTCCCTCCCACCCGCACAGGGACACAGGCGCCGCTCAAGGTTGTACTTCCCAGCCTCCCTTGCAGCGAGAGCGCCCACCCCCATCTGTGGGCCAAAAGGGTGAAATTCACTCTGTAGTCCAGGCTAGCCTGAAACTCACGGAGATCTGCCTGCTTCTGCCTCCCGAGTTCTGGGATTAAAGGAATGTGCTACCATGCCTGGCTACGCGTATATACACATACATCATTCATTCATTCATTTATTCGAGACAGGATCTCACTGTGTAGCCCATGCTGGGCTTCAGCCTCCAGAGTCATGGAATGCCAACCCTGGCAGCTCACAGGTAACTTCTAGCAAAGTAGGGGGTTCCCTCTTTGTTCTTTGTTCTGGGATAGTCAATGTTCTGGCCGATAAGTATGTGCCAGGTATGAGCACATGACCAAAGCTGGTCAGTCAGCGCCCTGAACTCTTCTGGCTGCAGACATTGCTTTCGAGATAGACATGTCACCCAGCCAAGGAGACATCCTGGAGGATTCTGAACTGGTGGTGTGCCAAAGTAAGCACAGTGGAGCAAAGTGTAACACTGCCTGCTTCTGCAAATAAAGGGTTACTGAAATACACCTATATGAGTTAATTTTTTTCTCGTTGTAGGAGTCTGGGTAAGCACTCAACACTGAGCCATACCTGAAGCCCCTCACTGGGGGACTCTAAGCAGGGGCTCTACCAATAAGCTACATCCCAGGCACCCTCATATTTGAGACAGGATCTTACTAATTTGCTAAAGGCTGGCCTTGAGCTCTTTGTAGCTTTGGCAGGCTTTGAATTGCATTCCCCCTGTCTCAGCCTCCAGGGTGCTGGGATTGGCAGATCTGCCTGACTACAGCCAGCATGGATATAATGTTTTACTACAACACAGTGATATCTATTTGTTTCCACAGAGGCTATGGCTTCTTTTGTCCTAGAATGGCAGAACCCAGCAGGAGTCACTGAGATAGACTTTTAAAAGTATTTGCGGACTGGGTCTGCATGGATACTCAGCTATTGCGTGGCTAGATTTGCCTACATCCTGCAGGCAACGCATAAAGGATCCGGGTAATAAACAAGAGGTGCAGATGTTGGAGGGACCTTGGGCCGCAGGTGGAAAGGGACTCAAAACACTGACAGCTGTGGGAAGGTACGGAGACAGGACGCGGTGGGGGAGGGGCCCCAGAATATTCCAGCAAGTCGGCTTTTTAGGGCATGAGACGCGAGCAGGCAGGGCGGGGACCACACTCACCTTGTGACCTCAGGTCCCCCGATTCTCTCAGGTTCGTCTGCGACCCTAGCGGAGAGGGTGGGGCAGCTTGTAAATCTAGACATCAGCAACCCCTCCTCCCCCACTGCCACCGGACTCCAGGCGGCCCCTGCGGTGGATCAGCTCTCCCGCCTGCCGGCAGAGCTGCAGTGTGGATTTGACCTCTTCCATCCAGAGGGGGTCCACACGTAAATGGTTAGTGCAGGTTGAAGAAATACCGAAGGATTTGAAAGATGAAAAAGGGCAGGCAGACACACCCACAGACAGGCCCAGACACACCCACAGACAGGTGCAGACACACAGTCACAGACACATACAGTGACACACAGGTATTCACGTGACAGGCACTTTCCTTACTGAGCTCTCTACCACTGAGCCACGCCCCAGCCCCTCACAGGGGGATTGTAGGCAGGGGCTCTACCACTGGGCCACGCCCCAGCCCCTCACTGGGGCATTCTAGGCAGGGGCTCTACCACTGAGCCACGCCCCAGCCCCTCACTGGGGGCACTTCAGGTTAGTGATTTTACAGCTGAGCCCCATCTTCCCTTCCTCAAACACCCTGTCAGCTCTATTGCTGTTGAAATTTTCAGACGTGCTCTTCTGTATCCTGGCTAACCTTGAACTTGGGATCTTCCTGCCCAGGCTTCCTAGTGCTGAGACTGCACGCGTTTTTCCGTCAGTTCTCTCACTAACTCATGGGTATCAGAAGGGCAGCTCTACCAGCATGGGGAGACCTCACATTCTGTTAGCCATGGGAGGCACACAGTAGGTCTCTGTGGGTAACAGAGACAGAACGACAACAGATGTCTCAACAGCATCGTCCACGGCAGTGTCCTCTGAGTCCCCGTGACCACCCTTGGAAGTAGTTTCTGTGGTCATCAGCCCCGCCTAAGGTCTGTCTGTCTGTCTGTCTGTCTGTCTCTCTCTCCTCTCTCTCTCTCTCTCTCTCTCTCTCTCTCTCTCTCTCTCTCTCTCTCTCTCTCTCTCTCTCTCACACACACACACACACACACACACACACACACACACACACACACACACACACACACACACACACACAGGCAACCACACCCACAGAGACTAGAGCCGGAGCAGAGCAGGACTTACTGATTTTGGATCCCTGGGGCAGAGAGGCGCCCGAGACACAGCGGTTAGAGTTCTGCCGTTTAGAGGGATCGAGGGTAACCCTGCGGGGTAACCGGGTGGGAGGAGTGACAGGAGGTGCAGGGGACCGAGAGGTCAGACAGGCAGGAGGCAAAGCAGAGAAGACCGGTTAGGCCCCGCCCCTCGGCCCCGCCCACACCGACCCCCCCACCTCCGCTGCAGCTCACCTTCGGGTCAGTTTGGAGGTCAGCTTGGTGAAGAGGTTGGTGGTGGGCCGAGGCCGCCCGGAGGGCAGGGGTGAGGCCTCATGGGCCAGCGTGGGCGAGGCTGGAGGTCCATTCTGCACACCCCCGCCACTCCCGGCCCCCGCCCTCCGGTCTCGGACCTGGCCCCCGTGGAACGTGCTGCGGATGGTGGAGCCGCGTGCCAGGCGGCTCCGCTCTCCCGATGGGGGAGCCAGGCTGTGACTGGAGGGGGAGGCAGGGGGCACCCGCGAGGTACCGGAGCTGTGGGCAGAGAAGGACAAGTCAGGGTGGGGTTCACACTCACCCTCCACATTCTCCGTCCAGCTCCTAACCCGATCTGACCCTGCTTAGCTTGCAATGACTGCAACACCAGACCTCCAACGTGTACGGTCCCAGGGACCCTCAAGCTCAGCTCAGAGGCTTCTAAGCCTCATTTCTTCTCAGCTGCGAAATGGAGGAATTAAGACCGACCCAGAATGCAGGAATTAGCCAGGTTCTGGACACGGTCAGGGCAGCCAGAGAGCTGCTGGGTGAACCCCCGTTATCAGTATATATATATATTTTTTTTTAATTTAGTAACTACCAAACAATCTCCTTGTCATTAAACGTAAAGAATTATGGATCCTGGGAGCAGTTAGAGCCAGCCCCGTTTAGAGAAGAGAAACTTGCAATGTCCCCGTTAAGCAAAGCTGAGCAGTCATAATCAGAACACGCACGAACTCGTAGCTCTGTCCCAGAATGCACTGGGTACTGGCTGATAATGTGCCCACGCCTGGCAGGCGGAGTTATGTCTGCTCTAGGTGGGATCCACTCATGCTCCCTCTTTTTTCCTCTTTCCTTCAAAAAAGTTTTTTTTTTCCCGAGACAGGGTTTCTCTGTGGCTTTGGAGGCTGTCCTGGAACTCGCTCTGTAGACCAGGCTGGCCTCGAACTCACAGAGATCCGCCTGTCTCTGCCTCCCAAGTGCTGGGATTAAAGGCGTGCGCCACCAACGCCCGGCTCAAAGTTTTTTTTTTTTCAGATTTTTTTTTCTTTAATGTGCATGGGTGTCTTGCCTGCACGTATGCCTTTGCTACCACGGACCTGGTGCTTGCAGGGACCGGGAGGTGGCACTGTATGTCCTAGAACCGCAGTTACAGAGGGTTGTGAGCCACCCATGGATGCTACCGTTAAACCGGGTCCTCTGCAAGAGCAGCCTGCTTCTCTTGACCCCTGGCCATCTCTCCAGCCCCTCTTCTTATGTTGAGACAGGGTCTCACAGAGCTAGGCTGGCCTTCAAGTTCCGACGCTCCTGCCTTCACCTTCCCAGAGCTGGAGTTACAAGCGTGTGGCCCTCCCCTGGCATAGGACAGGCGTCAGATTCAAGGTTTTAGGCAGGGCAGGCAGGCATTACCCACCTCAGCTACTTCCCAGCACTCATTTAAAACACGAAACAAAACAGGATTTCATGTAGCTCGGACTAGACTGTGCATCAGCTATGTAGCCAGGGCTGACCGCAAAGTCTGATTCTCTCCTTCATCCTTACAGGTGCTTGGCTCCATGCTGTGTGTGTGTGTGTGTGTGTGTGTGTGTGTGTGTGTGTGTGTGCGTGCGTGCGCACGCACTCACTTCCTATTCAAACTCGCTTCCCGGGCTCGTGGGTGGTGTGTGTGTGTGTGTGTGTGTGTGTGTGCGTGCGCACGCACTCACTTCCTATTCAAACTCGCTTCCCGGGCTCGTGGGTGGTGTGTGTGTGTGTGTGTGTGTGTGTGTGTGTGCGTGCGCACGCACTCACTTCCTATTCAAACTCGCTTCCCGGGCTCCTGGGTGGAGGACAGCACAGCCTACACTCTCAGCCCTGAGGACTGGTTACCAAGTAGGAGCACTCTGCTGGGCATAGCCACACTGCCGTGCCCTCTCTGATCAATGTGTACACGCAGGGTTGGGGGTTGCTCACCCGCCCCCCCCCCCCGGCACACCTGTTTTCTTTGCCATTTGGCAACAAGGACGGGCGCTCAGCCCCCGGTCGCTCTGTGCACACGTAGGTGTTTCTGCGGGTCATCATGCTGGGGGGAAGGTTGTTCTGTGGAGACACGCCAGGGGGAGAGATTAGGAGACCAGGAGGGAGAGGTTAGGAGACCAGGAGAGACAGGTTAGGAGACCAGGAGGGAGAGGCTAGGAGACATCCCGGCCTCCTCACACCCCGGCCTCCTCCCCACACCCCGGCCTCCTTCACCTGGCCGTATCCTGCCGCAAGGCACTTTTCTTTTTCCTCCAAAGATTTACTTTTATTAGCTCATGAGCACAGGTGTTTGGCCTCCGCGTGCGCCTGGTGCCAAAGAGGCCAGAGAGGGCACTGGATCTCGTGGGACTGGAGTTACGGACAGCTGCTAGTCACCATGTAAATGCTGGGAATCGAACCCAGTGTCTCGGAAAGAGCAGTCAGTGCTCTTAACCACTGAGTCATCTTTCCAGCCTTATTTTTCTGTTTTAAAGACTTTTTGTTGTCGCTTTTGTTTGAGACAGGGTTTCTCTGGGCAGCCCTGGTCTCCTAGGACTCACTCTGCAGACCAGACTGGCCTTGAACTCAGAGATCCGCCTGCGTCTGCCTATCCAGGGGTGGGTGTAAGGGCGTGTACCAACACCACCAGGCCCAACTGATTTATTTTTATTTTTTGTGTGCTAGTGTTTCGCCTGCAGGTCTGTACACCCCTGCATGCAGTGCCCTCAAGGAGACAGAAGAGGGCACCAGATCCCCGGGCAACTGGAGTTACAGATGATTGTGAGCCACCAGGTGAGTGCTGGGACTCCAACCCAGGGCCTCTGAAAGAGCAGCCTGTGCTCCTAACCAGGAGCCTCCTCTCCAGTCTCCTTTGTGTGAGACGGGCTCATACATCCCAGGCTGGGCTTGAACTCACTACTGCAGAGCTGAGAAGACATCTGGTCCTCCCGCCTCCACTCCGGTGTGCACAGCTCACCTGCACATGCTGAACTAAGCTTCTAGTCCTCACAACTTCCTTCCCCAGGACTCCCATGGGCTTGCCAACTGCCCAAAACAGTCCTCTGTCTTTTGGGGGGCGGTTTAGAGACAGGGTTCCTCTGTGGCTTTGGAGGCTGTCCTGGAACTCGCTCTGTAGACCAGGCTGGTCTCGAACTCACAGAGATCCGCCTGCCTCTGCCTCCAGTGCTGGGATTAAAGGCGTGCGCCACCACCGCCCGGACAGAACAGTCCTCTTACTGCACCCCGACATGCTCCTGCAGATCTCTCCTGGTGTGGTTCCCAGGGCGGCTGTCAGTGCCAGCTCAGGCCCTGCCCCGCCCCGCCTCCAGCAGCAGGCACACTGCAGGGGCTCTCCAGCCTGCTGCAGACCAGCCTTACCATCCAGTACCCCTTTCTAAAGCTTGCCTGAAGCTGGAATTGCAGGGGTTGGAGAGGTGGCTTAGTGGTTAAGGACATTTGCTGCTCCGGGATATGTGGCGGGGGCTGGGGAGAGGATTGGGGGATGCGGAGAGATGGTGGCGTCAGACGCCCTCTTCTGGCCTATTTTGGTACTGCAGGGATGTGCTCTGCCCGGAGCTAACAAAAAATTCCAATTCTCTCATTTGTTTTTTGTATTTACATTTCCCCCCTCTTTCTGAGACATGCTATCCCATGCTGGCCTGAAACCCACATTCTTCTGCATCGGGCTCCTGCGTGCTGGGATTACAGGCACGCACGGTGCCCGGCTTGGCGGATGGGGGTGGGGCTCTGGGAGGGGCTGAGGGCTCAGCAGTGGGGGTCGAGGCGGGGCCCGCATCCCTCCCCTCCGGCCCGCCACTCACAGGAGTGCTCGCGCTGTCCTTCCGTCGCTCGGGGATCTCTGCCTTGTTGGGGTTGTGGGCACTGCTGACCATCGGGCTGGAGGGGGGCAGCCCTCGGCTCCCGCTCCCGGCCGCGCTGCAGCTCGCCTTCCGGCCTGGCAGTCGCTCCTCTTTGAGCTCCGTCTCCCCAGTGCTGGTTGGGCTGCGCTTCGGGTGCAGCGGGGCAGGGGACGGGCCACCTGGTGGGGGAGCCGGTCAGACCCTGGCCAGGCGATGCGGCCCACTGGCCATCCCACCACCGGCTGAGGTCACCGGAGACGCGAGAGGGGGCCCTGGGGGGCGGCGTCTCCAGTACCTGGGGACACTTAATGACAGCTGCGGTTTATTTCTTTTCCTTTTGGGTGCCGGGGGTTGCTTTTTCAAGACAGGGTTTCTCTGTGTAGCCCTGGCTGTCCTGAAACTCACGCTACAGACCAGGATGGCCTCGAACTCACAGATCTTTTCATCTCTGCCTCGAGGGCCGGGATAAAAGCCTACAGTTTCTAATGGTGAAGTGTTTTGACACCGTCTGTCTCAAATGGATCTCTGAGTTTCAGGTCAATCTGGTATACATAGAGAGCTCCAGGCTAGACCTTATTTCAAAAAAGATAATTTTAGCAACAGTGATGGTTACTCCCTTAGATCCACTTGGGGAGTTCAGCAAGGAGCAGTGTAGATTAGCTTCCTGTGGAAGTGTCGGTGTGTGTGTGTGTGTGAGAGGGAGAGAGACAGAGACAGAGAGAGAGAGAGAGAGAGAGAGGGAAAGAGACAGAAAGAGGGGGGAGAGGGAGGGAGAGGGCCTCATTGTGTTAACGGGGTGGGAAGCCCCGCCCACGAGGGGGGGCAGTAGTCTTTAGGCTGTGACCATGGAGAAAGCGTGCCCAGCACTAACACCTGCCCAGGCATTCATTCGCTGCTCTGCACTCCTGACTATGGCATCACCACCAGCTCCTACGGCTGTGACCTCCCCACCATGACGACAGACGGCAACCCTGAGCTAACCAAACCCTTTCTTCTTCAACTGCTTTCTCCAGGCCGTTTTCTCATAGGAACGGTAAAGAAGGTAAGTTTCAGACCTCTGTGGAGGGCCACGCCCCACATTGGCGTGGGGACAGGAGGGCAGGTTCCCCGCAGCCACACTGGGCAAGGTGTCCTGAGATCCCGCTACAGAGCCCGCTCCTAACTAGACTCTTTTCTTTTTTAAAGACTTATTTATGATCCAGCAGTGGTGACACACACCCTTAATCCCAGCACTCGAGGCAGAGGCCGGCCTGGTCTACTGAGCGAGTTCCAGGACAGCTAGGACTGTTTCACAAAGAAACCCTTTCTTGAAAAGAAAAACAGATTTATTTATTATGTATACAGTGTTCTGCCTCCATGCATGCTGCAGGCCAGAAGAGGGCGCCAGATCTCATTACAGATGGCTGTGAGCTGCCATGTGTTTGCTGGGAATTGAACTCAGGACCTCTGGAAGAGCAGCCAGTGCTCTGAACATCCGAGCCAGCTCTCGAGCCCCCTAACCAGATTCTATTAAAGTTCCATCTCTGACTAAGGAGTCTCGCTACCATTTGGACCATCCTAACAGTGAGCTGTGAGAGGTTCGGGAGAGGCCCGAGAGGACAAGGAAAGGATAAGGCGAGAAAAAACAGAGACTGCAAGGAAGGCTTGGGGTCCGAATACTTCCCTAGAGACGGGATCTCAGGTGCACAAGCTGCCCTGGTTCTAAAGATCTGGCTCAGGGGACCCAGGTACGATTCCCAGCACCAGCATGGCACTTAGCAGCCCTTCCCTCTCAAGCCGGGTGCCTGGAAGGCTGAGGCAGGAGGATGGTGGATTTGAGGCTGACCTGGATCATCTAGTGAGATCGAAACTCCTACAAAAGCTTTCTCCCTGGCTTCTGCCAGCCAAGGTGGGGCTAGACCCCAGGGGCGGGGCTAGACTCCCGGGCAGGGCGGGGCTAGACCCCAGGGGCGGGGCAAGATGGGGCTAGACCCCAGGGGCGGGGCTAGGCTCCCGGGCAGGGCGGGGCTAGAACCCCGGGGCGGGGCGGGGCGGGGCGGGCACTCACAGAAGTCACTGTGCCGGCGCTGCCGGTGGTACGTGGAGGAAGCCGCCCGCTGCCCTTTGCCGTGGCTGCTGCTTTTGCTGGAGCTCGTCCCGTTGGTGGTGTCGCTGGGCGCCCGCACCCGTGCCAGGGCCAGCCCTGGGGCACCCCGGTCCCCACCCTCCTGCAAGAGAAAACACGAAAGGCCCCTCAGCGCCCTGCCCGTGCTGCCGGCCCCCGAGTCCCTCCACCCCAGGCCTGAGGCCCCGCGACCTCTGACCTCAGTCTTCCTGCCCAGCAGGAGGTAGGTGGCGGTCACCTCGTTGTACTTCTGGTTGGTCAAGGCCTCTTTGATTTCTTCCCGTGTGTAGCCCATACCCACCATTACCTCTGGGAGATGGATGGAGAGAAGGGTCAGTCTCCTTCCCCGGGCGGCCCCTTCCACCCCTCCTATGGCTCACAATGTCTACTCTTCTCCTGCCAGTGGCATATGAGGTTTGTTTGGAAGAGTTCCCTTCCTTAATGGAACCAGCCTGTTAACCCCTGGCCGCTGCTACCCAGAGTAGGTGCGTGACCCAGGCCCAACATCGTTCAAACCACAAAGACACAAGGTTAGGCCAACACATGCACACCACCAAGTTCTGACAAATCCAAAAGTTCCACCCCCAAGGACACACCGATAGCATCAAAACAGAGGGGCTCTATCACTGAGCCACGCCCCCAGCCCCTCACTGGGGGATTCTAGGCAGGGGCTCTACCACTGAGCCACAACCCTAGCATTAAAGTATTACAGTGGCATTTTCTATTAGTTGCGATCATAAAAGCTGACTATGTGGCTATGCTCCTATGGTGGTCCATGTCTTCAGCTGTGGAACGCAAGGTTCTTAGATTTATTTTTGCTGTTTTTTTCCTCTTATATCCAGGATCTCAGGTCACCCAGGTGGGCCTTCAGATTGTTACGTAGTTGAGGATGACCCCAAGTATTTGGATTAAAAGCATACACTACCATGCTGGGCTGGTCGGTAGCTTATCCTTTATTTATTCTTTGACTTATTTATTTTGTGTGTGTGGATGCTGTTCCCACACCTGTACCCTAGGAGGCTCGAAAAGGGCATCAGAGCCCTGGGACAGGAGTTACCGATGTGGGTGCTGGGAATTAGAACTGGTCCCCCTGGAAGAGCCGCCAGGACTCTCAGTTGCTGAGCCATCTCTCCAGCCCCGGTGGTTTGGTATTCTTACCTTCATAGTCAAAGGCCTACCGTGCCAGGCAGCAGCATCTACACGCTAAGCACTGATGTAAGTATGTATGCAGTAAGTATGCAGATCAGCGCCCTCCCCTGACATGTACGCGCTGGATGGGGAACTAGCAGCACAGAGAGGGAAAGCCCTCACTTGGGGTCACACAGCTGGAATGTGGTGCAGGGATATCCATCCCTCAGCTGTAGCTCAGTGGGGAGCCGTGGCAAGTCACTTAACAATGGCAGAGCGGGCACCGCCAGCCTTGGCTCTGGGGCACCGCACTCCTGAGCCTGAGACACCTGCTTCCTGGACTCTCACCAATTCTTTTGGTGTCCCCGAAGTCCTCTTCGGGCTCCGTGTATGGCTTCAGCTCCTCCCCCTCATAGCCAATGTTAATCCATTTGTCCTTCATGATTTGCTGGGGATGAGGGGACGGGGTCAGAAGGGACCAGAGACGGGACACAGAGCTGCCCATCTGCCACTGGGACTCCGCAGAGCCTCCCGCCCCCCACCCAGAGGCTTCCCCACCACCCTCCTCCTCCGCGTCGTCTGGGTCCCCAGCACCCTGCAATCATCCTGAGAGCTCATTAGCTTAATTACTGACATGGCAGGACCGCCCAGGAGCCTCTGCGCTGCTGTCTTGCTCACCCCCCCGCAGGCTGCACGTATGAAGCGGGTGAGGGGACAGGGCTGGGGCTCACCTCCAGAGTACAGCGTTTGGCGGGGTTCAGCACCAGAAATCTCCGCAGAATGCTCTCGCAGTCTGTAGACATGTAAAAGGGCACCCGGTACTTCCCTCTGAGGACTCGCTCCCGTAGCTCCTGTGAGGACAGGACGGAGCACGCTAGCCTCTGCAGACAGGGCTCACCCCTGCCACCCCACCTCACCTCTGCAGACAAGGCTCACACACCCCCACCTCACCTCTGCAGACAGGGCTCACACCCCACACCTCACCTCTGCAGACAAGGCTCACACCCCCCACACCTCACCTCTGCAGACAGGGCTCACACACCCCCACCTCACCTCTGCAGACAAGGCTCACACCCCCACACCTCACCTCTGCAGACAAGGCTCACACCCCCACACCTCACCTATGCAGACAAGGCTCACAGCCCCACACCTCACCTCTGCAGACGGGGTTCACCCCCGCCACCCCACCTCACCTCTGCAGACAAGGCTCACACCCCACACCTCACCTCTGCAGACAGGGCTCACACCCCACACCTCACCTCTGCAGACAAGGCTCATACCCCCACACCTCACCTCTGCAGACAAGGCTCATACCCCCACACCTCACCTCTGCAGACAAGGCTCACACCCCCACACCTCACCTCTGCAGACAAGGCTCATACCCCCACACCTCACCTCTGCAGACAAGGCTCACACCCCCACACCTCACCTCTGCAGACAAGGCTCACAACCCCCACACCTCACCTCTGCAGACAAGGCTCACCCCCCCCACACCTCACCTCTGCAGACAAGGCTCACACCCCCCCACACCTCACCTCTGCAGACAAGGCTCACTCTACCCCCCCTGCCTCTGCAAACAGGCCTGTTTCCCACCCCCTCCATGTCTGACCTGTCAGACAACTGAAGTTCCAGCCCAAATAGAGTGAGGAAAACTTAGTTCCGCTGCCCTGGCCACACTTTCTCGTCTGTGAAATGGGGGCAACCCTAAAGACAGCAACTTAAAAAAAAGTCCTCCCCAACTTCAAGACAGGGTGTCACGGAACAAGCCTACTTCCACCTCGAGAATGCTGGGTAACAGGTGTGAGCCGCGCCGTGCCCCGGTTACGGCTGTGCGGTGCCGGGGACAGAGTGCAGGGCTTTGAGTCTTCACAGGCAGATACCTGAGCCACACTCCCCAGACTTCTGAAGTCTTTTTTTTTTTTTTTTTTTTTTTTTGGTTTTTCGAGACAGGGTTTCTCTGTGGCTTTGGAAGCTGTTCTGGAACTCGCTTTGTAGACCAGGCTGGCCTCGAACTCACAGAGATCTGCCTGCCTCTGCCTCCCGAGTGCTGGGATTAAAGGCGTGCACCACCAACGCCCGGCCAGACTTCTGAAGTTTAACAGTCTAATTTTTTTCCCCCTTCAGAACTTTGAGACACAATCTCATGTAGCCCAGGCTGGCCCCAAACATGTTGTATAGCTAAGGATGACCCTGAATTCTTGATCATCTTGCCTGTCTTTGGAGTGCTGGGGTTACAGGAATGGGCCACCACACTCCATTTATACAAAGGTGAGGATGAATTTAGGGCTCCCCGTGAGTTACACATCACTCTGTCCAGAAAGGCTGTATCCTCAGACAGAGTGAACAGTGTGTAAAGACCAGGTTTACAACGGGAGGGGACCCTGCCACTGTCCCTCACCTAGAGTCTGCTTCCCAAATAGCCGTACTGCTTCAGTGGCAATCTTCATATATTTATTTATTTTGGGGCTTGGGAGAAGGAATCATGTTCTCTAAATGGGGCTAGTCATGAACTCACAATCCTCCTGCCTCAGCCCCCCCAAAGTGCATTGCCACCATTCCTCATTCAAATGGATACTCTTTTAAAAATGAAGTTTTTGTTGTTTTTTTTTTCTTGAGATAAGGATTCTCTGTCTGCATATTTGGAGGCTGTCCTGGAACTCACTCTGTAGACCAGGCTGGCCTCGAACTCACAGAGATCCACCTGCCTCTGCCTCCTGAGTGCTGGAATTAAAGGCGTGCAATACTACCGCCCCTCTTATAAATGATTTATTAAAGTTACACATATTTGTGTGTATATGTGTTTATCTGGGCAGAAGAGTGCATGAGATCCCCTTGGAATGGAACACAGATCCTCCAGAATAGTAGCAAATGCTCTTAGCTTCTGGGCCACCTCTCCAGCCCTCGAGGGGACACTTTTTCTTTAGTTTAGTTTAGTTTAGTTTTTTTAGACAGGGTTTTTCTGTGCAATCCTGGCTGTCCTGGAACTTTTGCTAATAGACCAGGCTGACCTTGAACTCACAGAGATCCTCCTGCCTCTGCCTCCAAAGTGCTGGGATTAAAGGAGTGTGCCTCCATGGTCCAGCATGGGGACGCTGTTAATATCCCCCCAGACTTGGCCGAGAGCTTGTCAAGTGTGTATGAGGACAGGGATTCAGATCCCTAAACTCCGACATTCCAGTCGGGCGTGGCCGACGCCCGTACACCCCGGCCTGAAGACAGAGAGGGTTCACCAGAGCAAGTGGGCCAGCGGGTGCAGCCACATCACAGAGCTGAGTGTTACTAAGACACAGCCTCACGGGGCGATATGGGAGAGGACGGAGATGGGTCCCTAGCAGCGGCCTCCCCAGCACCCACACACACAAGGCGACACAGGGTGGGAGGAATGGGGTCAGCGGCCGATGGCGGTGGTCACTGCTTTTGCAAAGGATCGAAGTTCGGCTCCCAGCACCCACATCGGGCAGCTCGCACCCTTCCTTTGGTGGTTCTAGTTCCAGGGGATGCAACACTTTCTCCTGGCTTCTGTGGGCACCCACACAAACGTGAGCAAACACACGCACGCGTACATATAAACAAACAACCACGCACGCGCACGCACACACACACATACATGCAAATAGTGAGCAAACAAATCCGTAAATAAATAAAGGAACACGGCCTCGCTGCACTTGGTAGAACTAGAACAAGGGCCTGGGGCAGCTGAGCTATTAGCCTGAGTCTTTGGAAATGTGTCCGCTCCGTATCTGAACTTGCAAAGACAACCCCACAACAGGCCCTCTCTCTGTGCTCCGGGACACCCCAAGTGCTTCAGCGTTGCATCAGCCAGCAGGAGAGGGGAGTCTTGGACAATGGGCGGGGCTGACTGAGGGTCAAAGGGCTTAGTCCTTCACCCTGGGACGAAGATTAAAGGCATTTCCTGCTCATTACATGCTCTCCTGAGGTGGCCAGTCCTCCCCGGCACCAGGAGCTGCTGAGGAATTCCTCAACTACTCGCCAGGGGACAAGAGACATCCAGACTGAGGGACACTCTGAAAATAACTGACCTTAAGCTAGCCACAGGTCAAATCAATGAGTGCCCCGGTAAGGGTCTCGGAGCGTGGCACAGAAGTAGAGCCCCTGCCTAGAATCCCCCAGTGAGGGGCTGGGGGTGTGACTCAGTGGTAGAGCCCCTGCCTAGATCCCCCAGTGAGGGGCTGAGGGTGTGGCTCAGCGGTAGAGCCCCTGTCTACAATCCCACAGTTAGGGCCTGGGGGCGTGGTTCAATATTCCTTAGACAAATGATGTCTAACTTCTGCCTGTGGGGTGGAGGCCATCACTGTTTCAATGCTGCACTTCCTGTGTGGGATCAGCCACAGGAAAATGTCCCAAGTCTCAGGAGATAACCACCTCAGCCCGTAAAGACAGTGGGACACCGTGTCTACAAAGAACTGTCCAGTGTGCCATCAATAACGACACGGCTACGTGCGTATGCAGTGACACAGGCGGTTCCAGGGCTGGAGGTCAGCCAGGGTGGACCTCCTGGAAAGTACTGGGTGTCTCTATTCTGTCCTTGCAACTTCTCTGTGCATTGGCAATGTCTCAAAGCAGACACTTCAAAGGAAAAAATAAAACAACAACAACAACAAAAAAACCCACCTTCAAATCAACCCGATGACACACGCCCCACACTTGCAGTAACTCCCAATTATCTGGGCTCTGTGTTCCTCCCTAGCACCGGGCGGCAACTGATAAAAAATTTCTGTTTAGCTCATTCCTTTGTTCTCTGCCTTGAGCCACTGTAGAAATGTCCACTAGATTTGGATGGAATCTTTCTGTGCCTTTTGTTTTTCTGCGGTGCTGAGGGTGGAACCCAGGGCTTCCTGAACACCCGGTCATAGCCCAGCTTCCCCTGACCTCTGTTGAGACTGTGGGTCCCTAAGATGCCCAAGCTGACCTTGCATTTGCCATCCCCCTGCCTCAGCCTCTTCAGTGCTAGAATGACGGGCATGCTCCATTGTATGTAGCATTTGAACAAAAACAACTTGTAAAAGCACAACTCTGAGGAATTTCAGTGTGTCTGGTGAGGACAACCATCACCATAATTAATATTAAAATAGTTTTTTATCATTAAAAAAAATGTGCTATGAAGGCTGGGGGTGTGGCCCAGTGGTGGAGCCCCTGCCTAGAATCCCCCAGTGAGGGGCTGGGGCGTGGCTCAGTGGTAGAGCCCCTGCCTAGAATCCCCCAGTGAGGGGCTGGGGTGTGGCCCAGTGGTGGAGTACCTCGCCCTCAGTTCCACCCTTTGGCCGGTTTCCCCTCCCATCCGAGTCTGCTGCTGCTTTCTGTGGATTTCCCTGTTGTGGGCATTGCACAGAAACGAATCTCTGCCCTGCCTTCTGTCACTCTTACAGAAGCTCACCCCCCCCCATGCTTCTGCCTCTTACGCACAGTAGACCTGAAAATGGGGCACGACCCATTAACAACCCCCCCCCAGCGGGCCAAGCCTGGAACCCAAATCCACCAGATGTGCACTCACAGCTGGGGCCGTATCACTGGTCCCACGGGCCGTCCTCCCTGCAGTGGGCGCCCGAGTCACCCTCGGCCCGCCTGCTCCTGCCCGCCCTGCCCGCCCGCCCCTGCCCGCCTGCGCCTGGCACCTTGAGATTGTGGCCATCGAAGGGCAGGGAGCCGCTGACCAGCGTGTACAGGATGACGCCGAGACTCCAGATGTCCACCTCTGGCCCGTCGTACTTCTTGCCCTGGAACAGCTCTGGGGCGGCGTATGGGGGGCTCCCACAGAAGGTGTCCAGCTTCGAGCCCAGTGTGAACTCATTGCTGAAGCCGAAGTCGGCGATCTTGATGTTAGCCTCCGCATCCAGCAGCAGGTTCTCTGCCTGAGAGGAGAGGGGGGCTCACCATGGAGCCTGGGTGACCCAGCTCGCCATCCTCCTGCCTCTGCCTCCCCAGCGCTGCGATTACGGGCGAGCGCCGCCACACCAAGTTAGTTTATGAGGACTTGGCAGCAGGGCCCGGGGCCCTGTGCATGCCAGACTTGCGCTCTTCAGAGTGAGCCACGCCCGCAGCCTGGTGACCTTTTCTGTGCCGACATCGGAGGCGCCACAGCCCAGCCTTCACCTTAGTTCTGACGGCCAGCAGGCCCTGGGAAACCACTCTGGCCAATTCCAGTCTCCTTCACTAGGTGGCGCCCAGCCTCCAGGTTAATTCTCCCTATCATCCAAGCCGCCAGAGATGGCCAAGTGCCAGCCTGTATCCAGAAGTTTCCACAGCCATCCTGCAGTGGGCTTCATGTCTCGGAAACCAGGCTTCCTTTTCTTTTTGTTGAGACAGGCTCTGTGTGGCTCCAGGCGGCTTTGATCTCAGCGCACAGCCCAGGCTATCCTCCCACGTGCTGAGACCACACACAGGCTTGAAGCTGGCGTGAGGCTTGCATTTTTAGCCCAGACTGTCTTCAAGCCTGTGGCCGTCCTCCCGACAGCTGGAATTACAGGCCACACCAGCCACACCCAACTTCCCCAGCTTTCTTTGTTGCTGCTGCTGCTGCTATTTTTAAGACAATGTAGCTGAGGCTGGCCTTAAACCGTCATCGTCCGCCCCCCCCCCAGTTGAGAATGGGTTGAGAATGAAGCCAGGACCTTGCAAGTGTCAAACAAAGTAGTACTCTATTGCGAACTATTTTCATAGCCCTTGGCCTTGAACTCCCGATCTTCATGTGTCTACTTCCCAAACTCTGGGGTTGCAGGTATGAACCCCACGGAGCCAGCCCCAGGGCTTCCGTTGTTGTTATTATTAGTTACGTGTGACAGGGAGGCGCACACGGCCCGTGGAGGTCAAAGGCTAACTATGAAGTCAGTTTGCTCTCTTCCGCCATGTGGGTGCCCGCGGGTGGGACACCCGGTTGGCGGGTGGGAACAGCCAGGTACCTCTTACCCACCGAAACCACCTGGGGACCGTCCCCAGGGCTCCTAAAGACGACGGGACAACTCTGCTCCTCAGGCAGAGTCTGCCTTTAAAGCCCTTTTCCTCCAGCCCGGCACACAGTAGGTGCTCACAAAGGATGACCCAGATGGGCTTGCCCGGAGCCTGCTGGGCTATCCTGGGAGTCACCAGATGGGCTTGCCCGGAGCCTGCTGGGCTATCCTGGGAGTCACCAGAGAGGCTGCTGAGCTTGGCTGCAGCAGGAGGCTGGGCTGGGCCCTAGGGGCGGCTTTCCTGCCCTGGTGCCGGAGCTGGGGCCTCTGCGCCACCCTAAGGCCCCGGGCTTCCAAGACTCTGCGGGGTGGCCCGGCCCGAACGCCAGGTTCTCACGGTTCCCAGAGGACTAAGAGCGAGCGTCAGATACACGCAGGCACCGAAGGTCGGGCACGGCTATCTTATCTCAGCCGGTGTCCTCTCAGAGGCCGCCCCGGGACACTAGGTCCCCACGCGCTCCCGCCTCCCTCCTCCCTCATGTCACAAGCGCACAGAAAAGAACCGTGGGGCCTGGGGGCAGCTGGGGTGGGGGCGTGGCCGCGGGGCTGGGGTCGCAGTGGGCAGCTGGGGTGGGGGCGTGGCCGCGGGGCTGGGGTCGCAGTGGGCAGCTGGGGTGGGGGCGTGGCCGCGGGGCTGGGGTCGCAGTGGGAGGGGCTTACCTTTAGGTCCCTGTGCACAATGTTCTTCTGGTGACAGTAGTGCACGGCCGACACGATCTGCGGAGGAAGACGGTCAGCGGCCACGGAGCCACACCCACAGCGACCCCACCCCCGTGTCTCCCTGCGCACAAGCTGAGCGGGACCAGGCAACACCTGACAGCCTCACCGGCAGGTCACACGCGCACACACGCGCGCACAGACATGGCGCTCACCTCACAGACACACACAGACACACGCACAGGCACACACAAGCCCACACACATGCACACACAAGCCCACACACATGCACACACGCATACACACGCACGCGCACACACGCGCGGACATGGCGCTCACGCCTGTGCTCTCTGTCTCCCAGGCACGGATCTTTTCACCCTGAGCCTGCTTCACACCGCGCTTCCGGCTGTGTCCTCAGCACCGCGATCCGCACGGACTCCTGCGCACCGGGCACGACATGCCCGGTACCGGCGCCACCCCACCCCGCCCCGCCCTCCACGCACGCACCCATCACTCGCCTACACACGCACCTCGGCAAGTCCACACACACTCGGCTGTGTGCGCGTGGCTTCCTGCACGTGCGTGTCCGTGCGTGTCGCATGCGTGTGGAGGCCAGAGGCCGACGCCCTCGGCTAGCTGTTCCCTGCTGTGTTTACTGGGCAGGGTCTCTGTCTCTGTCTGTCTCTCTCTCCCTCTCTGTCTCTCTCTGTGTGTCTCTCTGTCTCTGTCTCTCTCTCTGTCTCTGTCTCTGTCTCTGTCTCTGTCTCTGTCTCTCTCTCTCTCTCTCTCTCTGTCTCTCTAAACCCAGAGTTTGCCAATCTAGCAAGCGCAGTTACCCCGCCACAGAGAGAGTGCTGGGCCGAGGTTAGCCCGCCCCGCCCGGCCACCCCACGATGGCAGGGAACCAAACTCGGGGCCTCTGGCTCGCTCAGCAGGTGCTGCATCCTGAGCCATCCCCCAGCATCCTCTCCCTTTCCCGCTCCCCTTCCCTTTCGTGACAAGGTCTTACATAGCCCAGGCTAGCCCCAAGCTCTGCGTGGCCGAGGATGACCTTGAGCTCCCGACGGGGACCACCCAGCTCCGCCACCCATGTTCCGGTGCTTTTCCCATCCTCCGGACCCTCACCCAGGCCCCCGCACCACACCCACCTCCATCACTCATCCCCACAGCCCCCCCAGTCCCTGCACATCCTCACTCCTGCACATGCGCACCTGCAGGCACACCGCTCAGCCCTCCCCGGACCCTCTTCCCAGGGGCGGGGCGGGGCGGGGCACCCTGCTTCTCACCTGCCGGAATTTGGCTCGGGCCTCCTTCTCCTTCATGCGGCCGTGGGACACGAGGTAGTCAAACACTTCTCCTGCAGGTGGAGGAAGAGGCAGGGGTGTATGAGCAGGGCGTGGGGTGCAGGGGTGTGAGCAGGGTGTGGGGGGTACAGGGGTGTGAGAGCAGGGTGTGTGAGCAGGGCGTGGGGTGCAGGGGTGTGTGAACAGGGTGTGTGGGGGTGCAGGGGTGTGAGAGCAGGGTGTGTGAGAGCAGGGTGTGTGAGAGCAGGGTGTGTGAGAGCAGGGTGTGTGAGCAGGGCGTGGGGTGCAGGGGTGTGTGAGCAGGGCGTGGGGTGCAGGGGTGTGTGAAAGAGCAGGGCGTGGGGTGCAGGGGTGTGAGAGCAGGGCGTGGGGTGCAGGGGTGTGTGAGCAGGGTGTGGGGTGCAGGGGTGTGTGAGAGCAGGGCGGGGCCTCACCTGCGCTGGCATACTCCATCACCAGGTACAGCGTCTTCTCTGTCTCTATCACCTCAAAGAGCTTGACTGGGGGAGGAGAGGGGAGGGCAGGGGAGGGGAGAGGAGGGGAGGGGAGGTGAGGACTCGGGGTTAGGTAGGGTGGAGGAGCCACCGTCTCCCCCTCACTCAGTGTCCCCGCCTCACTCAGTGTCCCCCCACTGGCAGCTCTTCCGCTGCTCAGCCCCCTTTCTCTACAGAGTTTCAGCCCCGTGAGGTCAGGGGCTGACTAAGTGCCACCAGCACTTCCGGGGCGGGACTGTGCTCCTCTCCCCTGCTAACTAGTGAGTGTCATCCGTCCATGCGTCCACCCGGCGGCTCACACAACCCGGATGCACGTGCCACCCGGCTCCACTGACCCAGCCACTGCAACCCGGAGGCACTGCACGGGCTCGGAGAGGCCACGCCGCTCGCCCAGAGTCGCCCGGGGCGAAGGTGCCACCAGTGACCGGGTCTCTGTGACACGACCCCACTCTCCCTTCCCACGGCCCCACCCACGGCTCCCGGCCCTCCTCACCGATGTTGGGGTGGTTGAGGCCCTTCATGATTCGCACTTCTCTGAACAGCTGGGCAGGGGCAGAACAGACACAGGCGGCGGTGAGGGTGGCTTTGGGGGTGGCTTCCCCACCAGGCCTGGGGCCGCCCCTCACCCCGTCCCTCTCCGGGTCTCACCTTCTGCAGGCTGCTGGGGTTCAGCTGCGTCTTATCGATGATCTTGATGGCGACCTGGAGGTGAATGAAGGGGGAAGGTCAAATCCCCCAGCTCAGGTCACGCAGCAGGCGTGAGACATTCTCTTACGTTTCCTTAAACACTGATGCTGAGTCTCCATTGGGGTACGGATGGCGGTCGATGCCTATCACGCCAACAACGGGGAGGCAGAGACCAGCCCCAGGCAGGAGAAATGTTAAGCACAGGGATGGTTCCTGCAGAATTCAGCTCCCAGCACCCAAGGGAGCCGGCAACCATCAGTCACTCTAGCTACAAAGTGTCCAACGCCATCAACGATCAGTCACTCTAGCTACAAAGTGTCCAACCCCGTCTTCTGGCCTCCTCCGCCCCCTGCACTCTTTTTTTTTTTTCTGGAGACAGGGTTTCTCTGTATCGTTTTGGAGACTGTCCTGGAACTCGCTCTGTAGACCAGGCTGGCCTCGAACTCACAGAGATCCGCCTGCCTCTGCCTCCCGAGTGCTGGGGTTACAGGCGTGTGCCACCAACGCCCAGCCCCCTGCACTCCTGTGCACACATCCACCCATGAAACACAGACACACAATTAAATAAGTAAATAAATAAATGAATTTTTATACAAGGTGGGAGGCAGAAGGGGGGGATCTCTCTGAGTTCTAGGCCAGCCTGGACTACACAGGGAGGCCATGTCACAAGATAATGATAATAATAAAAGTAAAGATTTAAAACAAGTATGATATATCCTTGGGGGAAGCAACCTCTGGAATGCAGCCTGTACCCCACATACGGGGAACAGCCTGTGCCCTTGCCGGATTCTCACACATGGGTTTTGAGAATCCTGTCAGGCACTCTGCATGCCAGCACTGAGACGATCATATGGTTCCTTTCATCTGTGAATGTGACGAAGCATAAGAATAAATTGTGGAATGAAGAACTTTGCTTTCCTGGGAGGGGCCCAGCGCTGGTGCTAATTCATTTGCCTGACCCCATCCCTAACTCGGTCTTTGAGACGGGGAGGGGTGCGGGGTGCGGTCAGACGTCTCAGCAGGTAAAGGCATCTCCACCTAGCCTGACAGCCTGAGTTGGAGCCTTGGAACCCACGGGTAAGACGAGAGAATTAATCCTGCAGGGTGCTTCTGACCTCTGTACACAAAACGAATAGATGGGGAAAAAAAAAAACCACCTCAAACTTGAGCCTCCTCAATCTAGCAAAAGCCAATCTCAAAAAACGAAAAGGGTTCTCATTTATATTTACACTGATGAGCAATACCAGCCTACCATTCTGTTTCTTAGGACCGGCTTTGCTTTATTTTTAAAGCCCTAGATGGGCTGGAACTCACTCTACAGACCAGGCCGGCTTCCAAACTCATGAAGATCCCTCTGTCTCTGCCTCCTGAGTGCTGGGATAAAGGTGTGCACCACCTTGCCTGGTCCTTAGGGTTCCAGGTTGTGTAGTTTATGTGCCCTAGGTACCAAATCCAAGGCCTTGTACAAGCCAGGCACCCCCTCTACTAGGCAGGGCCTCCACCACTGAGCCACGCCCCCAGCCCCTCACTGGGGGATTCTAGGCAGGGGCTCCACCACTGAGCCACACCCCTAGCCCCTCACTGGGGGATTCTAGGCAGGGGCTCTACCAATGACCCACACCCCAGTCCCTTACACCCCAGCATTGGGATGGACTTGGGAGCAGGACAGTGGATGCTGGGAGCTTGTCCCAGTTTAATGAGAGAACCCATCACAAGGTAAACAGGTGAGAGGCAGAGACACCTGATGTCCTATCTGGTCCCTCCCTGTCTCTCGCACACACATACAACAACCAATACAATAAAACTTTGTAAAACCCAAAGAAGAAGGCAACACACCTGTGACCTGAGACTTCCTGACAATTCAGGGAGCCTTCTGACTCGTTTTCTTTTCCTACTGAGGCTGTTCTGGAAAAATCTGAGCAAGCAGGGGCTAGAGAGATGGCTCAGCACTTAAAAAGAGTGCATGCCGCTCTCCCACAGGACAGATCTGACGCCCTCTTCTGGCCTCTGTGGACATTCCATCCCCATACATAGACACACACACACTAAAAATAACATTAAAGCCAGGTGTGGCAAGCACAAGCCTTTAATTGCAACACTCAGATGGTAGAGTTGGACAGATCTCCGAGTTCAAGAGCAAGCTCCAGGACTACACAAAAAACCTTGTCTCAAAAACAAAACAAAAAAACAAAACAAAGCCGGGCGTTGGTGGCGCACGCCTTTAATCCCAGCACTCGGGAGGCAGAGGCAGGCGGATCTCTGTGAGTTCGAGGCCAGCCTGGTCTACAGAGTGAGTTCCAGGACAGCCTCCAAAACAATACAGAGAAACCCTGTCTCGAAAAACCAAAAAAAAAAAAAAAAAAAAAAAGTAAAAATAACATTAAAAAAAAAAGCTTTAGCCGGGCGTTGGTGGTGCACGCCTTTAATCCCAGCTCTCGGGAGGCAGAGGCAGGCGGATCTCTTGTGAGTTCAAGGCCAGCCTGGTCTACAGAGCGAGTTCCAGGACAGCCTCCAAAACAATACAGAGAAACCCTGTCTCAAAAAACCAAAAAAAGAGAAAAGCTTTAAAGTTAGGTCAGGCATAGTGACACACACTTTTAATACCATCACTCAGCAGGCAGAGGCGGGTGGCTCTTTGTGAGTTTGAGGCCAGTCTGGTTGATTTAGGGAGTTCAAAGACAGCCAGGGTTGGTTATGAAGAGAGACGCTGTCTCGAAACAAAACCAACGTTACATTTTGAGCAAGTGGAGGAATTCCCTACGGTTGGGAGGCCAGCCAGGACCAGTCCTGACCTCTTCAACTCCCCTGCCCGGCCCTCGGTCACCCGCACTCACCTCCCGGCCCGTGAGGATATGCCGGGCCAGCTTGACTTTGGCGAAGTTGCCCTTCCCGATGGTCCTCAGCAGGCGGTAGTTGCCCACGTGGGGTTGCTCCTCGGGGCAGGAAGCGATCGAGTTCCGACAACGGGCACCCAGGGAACGGCTGGACCAGGACGGCCCTTTGTCTGAGGACCGGCCACTGCCCAGGGTGCCATGCTGTGAGGAGAGGAGATTGTGAGTCACCCCAGTCCCTTCCCGGCGCAGTGGCCCCAGGCCCAGCGTGGCTGGCTCTCCCGAGCGCGGGCCACTGCGTCTTCCCTTCTCTGCAAACTCAGGCCGTAGGAAAACAATACTTTTGGGTCCGTCCATCTGTGTGCTGCCCCCCCTTCCCCAGCAGTGGCTGTGCTTGGGTGGTGGAGAGCTTGCCTAGCAGGCGCCAAGCTCCAAGTTCCAGCACTCTGTTGGATGGTAGAGACGGGTGGATTGGGAGCACAGGGCATCTTCTGCTACACCCTGAGTTCCAGGCTAGCCTGGGCTACGTAGCAATCTACTGCTTTTGTTCTGTTGAGGAAGGCTCCCCCTGGAGCCCAGGTTGGCTCTAAATTGATCATGTGGCCCAGGAGCAGCCTTAATGTCTCAGAGGCTGTGACGACAATTGTGAACCACCACGGTCTCAAGAAAAAGCAAGTTCTGGGGAAGCATTTCGGCGGTGGGTGGAGTGCTTGGTTCCCTGGCACAAGGCTTAGGGTTCTATGCCCAGCAATGCACAAAAAGCGGGGGCTTCTGAGACCCCCCCACCCGCCCCTTCTCACGCCTGGGGCTGCCAGCATCCTGATCACGCTCTTCCAAATGCTGCTAACCTCAACCCCCAGAGAGCGTCAGCCGCCATCGAGATGCAACAAACGCCTCTTCCCGGCCAGCACAAATCCCAAACACCCTATTTATCCATCAACACTTGGCTAGCCCCAAGTCTATTTTTCTTGGGGTGGGGGAATGGGGAGGTTGGGAGACGATCTGAAGTAGCTCAGGCTGCCCTCCAACTCGCTATTTAGCCAAGGATGACCTCGAATCCCGGATTCTCCAGCCTCGGCCCACCTAGCGCCAGGATTAAGGGCCTGTAGTCACCATACCCAGCCTTCCAGCCCCTCAATTCTGCGCCCCGCAAATGCGTTCCTACCTCACTCCCAGCTGATCGGCCAGACATTCTCACAGTGGTCTCCTCACTACCCACTGGTTTTCCACTATTTGAAAATGTTACACTGAGCCAGGCGTTGGTGGCGCACGCCTTTAATCCCAGCACTCGGGAGGCAGAGGCAGGCGGATCTCTGTGAGCTCAAGGCCAGCCTGGTCTACAAGAGCGAGTTCCAGGACAGCCTCCAAAACAATACAGAGAAATCCTGTCTCAAAAAACAAAAAACAAACAAACAAAAAAGAAAAAAACACCAAAAATAGCCGGCGTTGGTGGCGCACGCCTTTAATCCCAGCACTCGGGAGGCAGAGGCAGGCGGATCTCTGTGAGTTCGAGGCCAGCCTGGTCTACAAGAGTGATTTCCAGGATAGGCTCCAAAGCCACACAAGACAAACTGTCTCGAAAAACAAAAAACAAAAAGACCCTCCCGCAAAAGAGTTTTCTTTGTGTTTTTTTGGGGGGGGATATTTTTTTGAAACAGGGCCTTATGTGGCTTTGAACTTACCATGTAACTGGAGAAAACTGTCAACTCCCTATGGCTAGAATGCCTCTATTTCAGCAATGTTGTTACTCTCTTGCGGTATCCTACTTATTGACATATATATATGTATATTGGTTTTTCAAGACAGGGTTTCTCTGTATTGTTTTGGAGACTGTCCTGGAACTCGCTCTGTAGACCAGGCTAGCCTTGGACTAACAGAGATCCGCCTGCCTCTGCCTCCCCAGTGCTGGGATTAAAGGCATGCGCCACCACCGCCTGGCTTTTTTCTTTAATTTTTAAATTTTTTTTGATACTTGGTCTGGAATGTGTAACAATCCTTCCTGCTTCTGCCTCCTAAGGGCTGGGAGCGCATGCATGCTGGGCTTTTATGTTACAGTTGAGACAGGGTCCCGTGTAGCCGGGGTTAGCCCTGAGCTCTCCTGATGCTCCTGCCTCAGCCTCCCAAGTGCAGGGATGACAAGCCTGTGCCACCATGCCCAGCTTGTACTAATTTATAAGCGCCCCTCCCGATCAGCCCACATGTCTACACAAAGAGAGAAATCAAGTGTACTATGGGTATAGGCGCGGGAGCTTCTGGGAGCTTCTGCCTCACCATCCCCGCTGCCCCGGATTCTCCTGCAAGCAACAGACGCCTTCATTCTGTCCACCAAACACTGTTTCACTCTGACCGCCCTCCGCCACCCCGCCTGCCGTCTCCCACGCCATCAGCTCCTCTGTTCTCACTGGCCTGTCCCTCCCCAGCCTCCCCACGAGGTGACAGCTCAGGTCAGCTGCCCTGTCCTGGTTGGGAACCTCCAGGGACTGGCCTTCCTTTCTCGGCTGGGTCTACAGCTGAGGAAAACAGGACACAGGGAAGACAGGAGAGGGCCAGACAGACAGAGCCGAGGCCTGGGCCACCCCACGGCAACAACCAGCACGGACAGCCTATGTACCATCGCCCCCATTTCACAGCCAGGGGAAACCGAGGCCTAGAGCTGGGATCTGAACTCAGCTATTTTGTCAAACTGACATTTTTTTTCTAAACAGGTGTTTCATTAGACTGACCTGTACTTCTACACCTGTTCCTGTGTTTTGTTCAGTTCTCACAACTTAGAGAAGTGCTCCTCCATTCGGCCACGCCCCCAGCCCCTCACTGGGGCATTCTAGGCAGGGGCTCCACCGCTGAGCCACACCCCCAGCCTCACATTCCCTCAGTCGGCACTTTACCACGCCAGCCATCTCCCCACCCATACTCCAACTCTCATTTTAACCGTGATTTTGAGATAAGGTCTTGCAAACTTGAAATCCTCCTGCCTCGGTTCCCCAAGTAGCCGCGCTCACCGGCTTACTCCACCACGCCTGCTTCCCACGTGGTTTTACTACATAGATGACACCATCGGCCAAGTCTTGTGCAGACAAGCACTTCACCCACCCACGCCCCGTTCCCAGCGGAGCCCGGTGAGGGAGGCCCCTGCGCCCCCACAGTCCGGGGAGCAACGAGGCTGGGGCTGGAGAGGAGCCAGCACATTCACCCAGCTTCCTCACAAGAGGCAAGAGGACAAGGCCCACCAGGCCCGACAGCCATCCCAGACACGTGGGAAGCAGAGGCCATCAGGGGTTAAATTCAAGATCTGCCGGGAAAACAGAGTGCGTTCACGGCCAGCCTGGACAACCCAGTGAGATCCTACCTCAGGAACAAGTGAAAGAGCTGAGAGAGTTCAGCGTAGAGCATGAATTAATCAGGGGCTGGGGGTGTGGCTCAGCGGTGGAGCCCCTGCCTAGAATCCCCTAGTGAGGGGCTGGGGTGTGGCTCAGTGGTAGAGCCCCTGCCTAGAATCCCCCAGTGAGGGGCTGGGGTGTGGCTCAGTGGTGGAGCCCCTGCCTAGAATCCCCCAGTGAGGGGCTGGGGGCGACAGAGCTCCTGAGTGACACGCCCAAGGCCCCGGCAGAGCCTCGCCTGTGGTGCAGCACCTGCTGCTTCCAGTAAAAAGAGAAGGACCATTCCAGGCTGCTTGGTTCCAAAGTCCACCCCGTCCCCTCCCGCCCCTCGCATCCCTGCTCCAAGCAGAGTCCAGACCACTCCCAAGCCTAGACTCGGCTTCCCCAAGGCTGGTGGGAGAGTGCTTGCCCAGGGCTCAGGCGTGCGTACGGGGAGCGGCGCGGCAGGCCTGGGACTCTGGCTGAGCTGCAGGTGCCGGGAGGGGCAGGCGGGCGTGGGAGCCGTAAGATAAGGTCCCTGCTGAGCCAACAGCCTGGGAAGAATCCCTGGCACTCAGGAGGCCCTGCACGAGTGACCAAGGGACCCCTGCGAGGGGCGAGGGATGACAAAACCCCCAGTGGTCAGAGGCAGGAGCTAAAACGCCGGCACCACCAGCTGGCCCGGTCCTAACGGACCAGCCCCAGGCGGCCCTCACCAGTCACCAGGTAGCAGGGGAGGGGTCTGAAGCCTCAGACTGCAGAGAGAAATGGGTGTCACTTCAGCCAAGACTGGAGTTGGGGAGGGGGGACACAACCACCCATCCGAGTATCCCCACTACACGCCAACAATCTCAGGGTCACAGGGAAGGGGAAGACCCGCTAGGAGTCCAATTATCGTACAGGTTTGGGAATCGAGGCTCAGAGAGGTGAGGTCACTGGCCTGAGGACACACAGCAATGTGATGTGAATCTGTCAGGGAGGCGCAGCCATCAACCCGCTGACTAGGAAACTGAGGCTGGAGCAGCCCCGCGAGCTTGCCTGACAAGTAATGACAGCTGGGGTTGAGAACGCAGCGCCTTCTGACTCAGATCCACAGTTCACGCCGGCAGCCGCGAGCGCCGCCTGTATACCACCAGCCTGCACCCACACGTCCCCGGCAATTCTTTGCGGGACTCAAGTCGTTACCCCCACCCCCCAACACACACACACTTTCCGAGGCAAGAGCCAGGCTCAGAGAGGGACGGCCAGGGGCCTGAAGCCACAATGAAATGTGGCACACGGAGGTGGCGTTTGAACCTGGGAACCGGGTAACCAAGGTGGATGGGGCTGGTTGAAACCTCCAACTTGAAACTTGGGCCACTATGGGAGAGGGGGCAGAGGGGAGAATCTGTGACACCACGGCGGCAGATAAAAGCCTCTGGTTGCACACAGGAGGCAGAGGCAGGAGGATCTCTGTGAGTTCGAGGCCAGCCTGGTCTACACAGAGAATCCGGGTCTCAAAACAAAGTGTCTGGCTGGGCTGTGGTGGAGGAGCCCACGTCCTAGGGGAAGGGACTGGCGACTCGGTTTTTAGGGACCCGGAAAGCAGTTAGGATTGCGGCAAACGCGGGGGCGCGGGCAGGCTGGGAGAGAGGGGAAACTCTGGGCTGGAAGGCGGCTCTGAGTCCCTGAGCCGGGCGCTCCAGGCTCAGTCAACTCCCAAAAGTCAGGGCGAAGGGTCCAGCCCCGGGAGGTCAAAGGCCTGGGCAGAGCAACCCCAAGGGGAAGGAAGGCTTAGAGCCTGGGGTCCAGTGCGAGAGCCTGGGGGCGCACATCTGGGCGCAGGAAGCCGAGGAGCCTAGCAAGGAAAGGGGGCTCCGGTGAGCAGGAGTCCCGGGGAGGGTGTGAGGTGTCGGGAGGGAGGCTGGGCTCGCCTGCCAGCTGAGGCTGCTCGGAGGCCGGGAGTCAGCCGGGTCCAGGGCCTGGAAACCCAAGCCCGGGATGGAAGCCCGCAGCCTGGAAGCCGAGACTTCCTGCAGCAGGAGCAGCCGAGTCCGGGTCGCACCTAGGGGCGCCCCGACGCGCCAAGGGGCCAAGGACAGTCAGTGGCTGCTGCCGGGCGAGCAGGGCCGAGCCCGGGGGCCGAGACACCTTGAAGGAGCCAGGCAGGGCCCTGGGCCCGGGTGGCACTCGGCTGCCTGGGGGAGGCGGCTCCCGGGGACCGGCAGGAGGCAGGAGGGCAGCCAGCAGGGCCAGGCCTGGGGGCAGGGGGGCGAGCGGGGCTGCGCCTCGCGCACCGGGGGCTGCGCCGAGCCGGGGACCGGGCGAGCCGAGGCCGCGGGGCGGGCGAGCCGGGAGGGGACCGGCGCGGGGACGGGAGGGGCTCCGGCGGGCAGGGGAGGGGGCTTCCTGGAGGGAAGAGCCGGCGGAAGCGCTCTGCGGAGGGACAAGAGAAGGGTCCAGGGGCAGCGGCGCCCCTAGGGGTCGGGCTGGGCCGGGGCTGCGGGGAGGAGGGACGGAGAGGCCTCAAAGTCACGGGGAGCGCCGGCGGGGGCCGCAGGGCCGGGGAAGGGGACCGGGAGCGGCGCGGGGTTCCGGGTCCCCCCACGGGCTGGGCCCCACTCACCGTGTCCGAGTTGCGATCGTTGCCCGGGGCCAGCGCCGTCCTCGAAGACATCTTCTCTGGGGTCCCAGGAGGGAAGGGGACAGGGGTGGCCGGGTGGGGGGGGTGGGGATCCCGGGGTCCCGTCTCTTCCCCTCCCCCCCCAGCCAGCCGACCTGGGGACGCGAGCTCAAAAAAAAAAAAAGCAAAAAAAAAAAAAAAAAAGCTGGGCGCCCGCGGACGCCCGAGTCCTCGCTGTGCGAGCGAGGGCAGCACGGGGGAGGGGCGCAGACGCCCGGGGTGCTAGCGGCCCCGCGCGAGGGGGACCCGGGGCGCCATCGGGGCGACGGGCAAGCAGGAGGGGAGCACGGGCGGGGGCCGGGGAGGGGGCGCGGAGCCGGCCCGGGGCGGCGGCAGAGGGAGGCGGCCGAGGGGCCGGGGAGGAAGGGACGTCAGGGGGAGGGGCGGGAGGGCGGGGCCCGCCGAGACCCCGCCCCCGCCCGCCGGCTCTTAAAGGTACAGGCCCGGGCTGGCCGGGGGGCCGGGGGGCCGGGGCGTGGGGGGGCCGGGGGCGGAGGGCAGGTCCGGGCGCGCCGCGCTCCAGCAAGTTCCCGCAGGAGAGAGCTGGAGTCAGAGCAGAGAGACGCAGGGGGAGCAGAGGGAGGTGTTAGGGATGGGAGGGACAGACACGCGGACCCAGGGACAGACGCGAGGAGCAGAGGCGCAAAGAGGGGCAGAGAAGCCACGGGACGGAGACAAAAGGGCCGAGGGCGGAAAGGGGACAGAGATGGGGGGGGGGGAGAGAGAGGGAGAGAGAGAGAGGGAGAGAGAGAGCGAGCCAGTGATGCCTGTCCCCCTAACACTCAGCTTGGGACAGGAGGAGTTCGAGACCCGCCTAGAACACACAGCAAGCTCCCGTCTCAGAGGCGAACGAACAGAAGCCAAAGCTAAAGCCAGGCCGCGGGGTGAAGAGAAGAGGGCCAGAGGCTTGAGGTCCCGCTGAACGGCCAGCCAGCCGGAGGCGGAGAGCCCGGTGGCGGTGGCTAGTACCCGAGTCTGAGGGTGGCCCTGCCTGGTGGGTGACAGGAGGCGCCTCGGTTTCCTCCCGGACTGGAACCCCTGGAAAACAGACCAGAGAGGGGGAGAGCAATGAAAAGAAAGGGGGTTTGCATAATCCAGGCCCCAACCAGGTGCTCCCGGGGGAAGGGCTCTGCTGTCTTTGAAAGTCTAGCCAGACCCCAGTGTCCTTGGGTGAGAATAAGATGTTGTCAAGCATGGCGGCCTCCTGGCAGATTTCAAAAGCTCCAGGACATCCTTTCAAGTATGCAGTGAGTTTGGGACTAGCCTGGGCTACACGAGATCCTGTCAAACAGAATGGTGGTAAAAGGTAAAAGAGACAGAAGCGCTTAGAGCTAGCCCACTCGAAATTATTACGGGACTTGCTGTTAAGCATAAACATTATTTTTTTAAAAATTGAATTATGCAAGCATACAAGCAAGCAAATTATATTCATATTCAAGTTGGGGAGCTGGAGAGATGACTCAGCGGTTAAGAGCACGGGCTGCTCTTGCAGAGGACGGGGTTCGATTCCCAGCACCTGCACGGCAGCTCACGCCTGTCTGTAACTCCAGTTCCAGGGGACCTGACGCCCTCTTCTGGCCTCCACAGGTGTTGCACACAGGTAATTCGTGTACATACATACATGCGGGCGGAACACCCAACACATAAAATAAATAAATAAATACATGAGGCCTAAAACGTAAGGCCCAAAACAGTGAGTGGCAGGGCAAGGATTATTTCTCTATTACACTTGGGCAATCTATTAAATTGGCAGCCATGTGTCTCCCCCCCTCGCTGTGGGCCATCAGCCTTCACCCCGGAACCCCAGCAGCCCTCCTGTCCTATGCATTTGTGTATTTGAGACTGAGCCTCACAACCCAGGCTGCCCGGAAGTTCCTGTGCGACTGAGGTTGGCCTTGATCTCCTGCCTCCACCTCAGGGAGTACTGACTGCCGGGGTGACCACCCCTGTCATAGCGCCGGGAATGTTAGGTTTTGTTTTGTCAGGGGAGAGGGACAACACAGTCACCTCCTACATTAGGGGGAAATCGAGGGTTCAGCCCATCCACATAGGCGTAGCCCTGAGAAATGATTTCCACCTCCCCGGCCAGGTAAGTGTTTTTATTTTCTGGGCCAGGGTCCCATCCCATAGCCCAGGGTAACCTTGGACTTAAGGCCATCCTCCTGTCTCAGCCTCCCAAATTCAGAAATTATGCTTGTGGGACCAACAATTTATTTCTTTTCTTCCCTTTTGCACAGACTAGCCCCCAGTTTCCAGTCCTCCTGCCCCAGTCTCCCAAGTGCTAGGAATTTTAATTCAGGAACCTTAACTGCAATGGTTTCCTTTTTTTTCCCTCAGTAATAATAGTGTAGCCAAGGTGTAACTACAAATCAAAACGCATACATAAATAAAATGCTTCAAGCCAGGTTAGTAGCAGGTGCCTGGTGTCCCAGCACTTGGGAGACTGAAGTACGAGGGACTCTGAGTTCAAGGTCAGTCTGATGTACACAGAGATTTCCAAGGTAGCCTGAGCTATATAATGTGACCACGCCTTTAATCCCACCACTCGGGAGGCAGAGGCAGGTGGATCTCCGTGAGTTCGAGGCCAGCCTGGTCTACAGAGTGAGTTCCAGGACAGCCAGGGCTACACAGAGAAACCCTGTCTCAAAAAAGCAAAACAAAACAAACATAAGAATGAAAAATATATTTAAAATAAAGTGGAGGCTGGAGAATGTTAAGGGAGGAGCTCCGGGTAAGTTCCCAGGAGTCTTATGACCCCCAAAGACTGTTCAGGGTAGAATGGGGTCCTTGGGGTGGAATGTACTCTCCACGCTCCGCCCCGCCCCGCCCCGCCCCGCAGCCTCCCAGCTCTGACAGCTGCAGTACTCACATCCACCACCAGGGGACATGCTGTTGTCTTCCCTACTCTTAGGGTCTCATTGTCCGCACTTTCCAATCCCTGCCACACGTCGCCGCAGAGACTGAGTGTTAGGAAGTGTATGAAGCCTGAAAATGTGACATTCCGTGTAAGGAGCGGGACACAAAAGGTCACACCATACACTTTGTTTTCTAAAGAGGGAACTCCGCTGCCGAGAGAAACGAGCCCTAGGTTCCCGGTAGCCTGGGGCCTTGGGAAGAGGCCGAGGGACGGCCATCAGAGTCTGCGGAGTCTCCTCAAGGCGATGGAGATGTCCTGGATTCACAACTCTGAGAGTGCACCAGGACCCACTAAACCGCAAGTCATGAAAGGGTTAATCCGGTGCTGGAGAGCCGGCTCGGCGGCTTGCCCGGCTTGCTTGCTGAAGACCCTGGTTTAATTCTCAGCAACCACACACAGTGTGGAGTGCCGTCTGTACCTTCAGTTGCAGGGGATCTGTCCCTTCTAGCCTGTTTGGGCATTGCAAGCGTCTGATGCCCAGACATACATACATACACACACACAACTCACACATGAAATAAATAAATATTACCACTTTTTTGTTTTGCTTGGTTTTTCGAGACAGGGTTTCTCTGTGTAGCTTTGGAGCCTGTCCTGGAATTCGCTCTGTAGGCCAGGCTGGCCTCGAACTCACAGAGATCATCCTGCAGAGAACTACATGTTTAAAGCCATACCAGGGCTATCCCACTGGGTCCCCAGGCCCAGCCTCTGGGACCTGGGTGTGGGGGTTTCCTCTAATCCCGTCCCCTTAGCAGGGGACATAAGAGGGGGACACATGCTGATCCCTTGAGACCCCATCCGGGTCTCCGTTACTCTAGAGCAAGGGCTGTGGGCCCCTGTCCAGCTCGGGGTGTCTGCCCTGGGTACACAGGATGGTGTTGTTACCTTGGGAGGCGTGAAAAGCAGGCAGGAGGGCGGGCAGATTCCGGCAAAGCTGGGAGGGGGGGGCTAAGGGTGGGGACAGGGGGCTGTGGCCCTTGTCACAGCCTGGCCCAACCACAGCCTGGCCTAGAAGGGCAGACAGATAATGGGGCCTTCCAGCCCCTGGCCCCAGAGAGGGAGGGGCTTCCTGACAGGAAACTGTCCTCCTCCAAGCCCCCCCCCTCAGATGCAAGCTCTCAGCAGTCCTGCCCAAGTAGTCTGGGGACTGGAGAGCAGGAGGGGACAGAGGGACAGGCACAGACTGGAGACAGGAGGTGAGTGTCTGCGGGTGAAGGACGCATGCCCCCCAAGTTCTTCCAAGGGGGGGGGGTGCCCCGGCAGATGAGCGCCCAGAACCTGGAGGGCAGGGTTGCCGGGTGGGCAGAGCCGTGTGAGTTGCCGTGGCAGAGGCGGAGTGTAGACCAGGCCTGGAGGGCTCCGGGTTCCAGAGAGGGAGGAAGGGATTGGGGAGATTTGGGGGCCACTGTTGCAGGCGGGGGATAAGGGATGCTCCGTCTAAAGCATTCTGATGGGGAGGTAAACGCAGCGGGGACCCAGGGCTGGACGCCTCCCTAGAGATGAGGGAGCAGCACCCAGAAAACCCCGTTACAGGCGAACACCTGCAATCCAGCACCGGGGAGGCTGAGACAGGAGGCTGGTCAGGTCGGATTCTATAGTGACTTCCAGCCAGCTTGAATTAGAGATGGAGGCTGCCTGAATAAATAAATAACGAGAAGAGAGGACAGGGCTGTTGCGGATTGCAGGTAAATGTTCTTGCTCTCTGCCTCAAGGAACTGGGTTCCATCTCAGAGACCCGCAAGGCGGGGAGAGCTGAGTTCACATCAGACCTCGACCTATAGACCATGCCATGTGTGCACCCACAGAAATAAAATAAATTAATGAATACAATTAGAGAGAGCGAGCCTGGTCTACAGAGCGAGTTCCAGGACAGCCTCCAAAACAATACAGAGAAACCCTGTCTCAAAAAACCAAAAACAAACAAACAAAATTAGAGAGGGGGAGAGAGAGAGAGGGAGGGAGAAAGAGAGACAGAGACAGAGATAGAGAGAGCCAGCAAGGCTGGGATTGAACATGGAGACTGCTCACTGGAGATGGATGAGGTCTTCGATGTCAGTGAGTGTCAGGCTTCAGGGCGGTTAGCCTGAAAGGAACACTTCTCGCAGACCTTGAGGACTTTTTAAAAAACATTACTTTTCAGCAGTGGTGGTGCACACCTTTAATCCCAGCACTCGGGAGGCAGAGGCAGGTGGATCTCTGTGACTTTGAGGCCAGCCTGGTCGACAGAGTAAGTTCCAGGACAGTCAGGGATACATACAGAGAAACCCTATCTAGAGAAACAAAAAATAAATAAATAGGAATTATTTTTCCCAGTCTCACTTAGCCCGGCTGGCCTCAAACTCCTACATGCCGTATATTGACGCTCTGATCATCCGCCTCTGGGTGCAGGACGCCTGCACTTTGGGCCAGGGCCAGCTATGCTGTGCTGTGCCGGTTTGGGGACCTGGGGTCTGCGGGCTGCACCACTGAGCCACAGCTCCTGCCTTGGTTTTTGTTGTTTGACCTCCTGCCTCTCCCTCCCGAGTGCCAAGATTAAGGGCATGCTCTCACCACGCCGGGTTCGTGGGTTCGTGTGTTCACAGGGACTCAAAAGCGTATGGTCCTCCCGCCCAGTGTCCCGGGCGGGCGGGCGGGCGCTGGAATTGCAGGAGGCTGTGCCACCATACCCAGCTCGATGCTGAGGGCTTGACAACGGGAGGATTAGGGAAAAGGGCCTGGGGAAAGGCTGGCAGTGAGGAAGAGGAGGAGGGACCGGGAGAGGGAAACGCTGGTGGCCGAGACATCCTGCAGAACCCGGGGGCTTGAGTGAGGCTCGGAAGTGAGTCAGGGGCCTGGGCACCGGGAGGCAGCGGAGGGCGTTGGAGGGGGCAGGATGTCGGAGCCAGGTTGCAGAGGGAGGTGTTGGAGCCAGGAAGGGGAAAGAGGTGGGGGGGGTGGCTTGGGGTAAATGCGGCTGCCAGTTTGGGAATGTGCTGGGAATATGCTGGAATGGTTTGAGGCGTACTGGGGAGGGGGTAGACCGACAGAGCGAGTGCCAGATAAAGTCTGGGCATTGCTAGGTTCAGTTGGAACCAGCGGTTGTCACAGGGCACGGAGATAGTTTGGGGGACTTTAGAGCCTTTCCCGGGAGGGACCAAGCCGCTTTTCATTTCAGTTTGTGTGCGTGTGCCAGGCGCTCACGTGCTCTGGTGTGTCTGCAGAGGTCAGAAGACAACTTTTAGTAGTCCATTTTCTACCATACGGATACGAGGCATCAAACTCAGGTTGTCAGGCTAGGTGGCAAGTTGCTCCACCCACTGAGCCACCCCCGCTTGCCCCGAGCCGTTTCTGGGTGAGGCATGCGGAGTCTTCCAGAAGGGGGAAGACTAATAAATCGGTGTGTGTGTATTGATTTTTACACCTCCATGGGGGCTCCAAGCAAGGGGTTGCTATGGTGACTACCTCATTCGGGGATAGGGACCGTGGAAACCGAAGGGTTCCTCAGCAACCGCGGAGGTTTGCAGTCTGGAACGTGAGTGTCCTACCGTGAGACGGACACTGTACCCACGGTGGCAACCTCTCTGCAAGGCATCCTGTCCAGGGGTACACGACTCCGCAGTCTCCCCATTCACATACTTGCTATGGGCCCAGCCCGTGGGGAGAGAAAAAAAAAAAGAACATCCAGAGGTTTATTTACCCAGCTTTGTCTGGAATAGTATGCAGCCCTTAAAACAGTAAACCAGAGCAGTGTGGCTGCACGTCAGTAAATGTCACAGGTTCGTGACATAAGCAAGAGAAAAGGGAAGCTCTCAGTTGCAAAACACAGACACTGCAATGCCACATCTGCTGTGTGTGTGTGTGTGTGTGTTTATTTTATCTGATGCGTATGCATGCTCTGCCTAATCTATGTCAATTCACCACTTGCGTGCCTGGAGCCTGAAGAGGCCAGAATAGGGACTTTGGACCCCCTAGGGCTGGAGTTTCAGACCATTGTGAGCTGATGTATGGGTGCTGGGAATCGAACTCAGGACCTCAGCCAGTGCCCTTGACCACTGAGCTGACTCTGTAGCCCCAGCTTTTATTGTTTTGTGGGACAGGGTCTCACTGTGCATCCCGGGCTATCCTGGAGCTTACTATGTGGCCCAGGCTGGTTTTGAACTCAGGGTGATGCTCTCATCTCAGCCTCCTGAGCTCTGAGATTATACATGTGGGCTGTCACGCTGGACAACTAATTTTGTTTTTAATATTTTTCTCAATGTTTGGAATAGTTTACCATTTCATTTATTTGTTTTTGTTTGTTTGTTTGTTTTGTTTTTGTGGTGCTGGGGTTGGAATCCAGGGTCTAATGCTCTAACACTTTGCCCTGAAAGGATGCATTCTCTCTCTCTCTCTCTCTCTGTCTCTCTCTCTCTGTCTCTCTCTCTGTCTCTCTCTCTGTCTCTCTGTCTCTCTCTGCGTCTCTCTCTCTGTCTCTCTCTCTCCCTCTCTCTCTCTCTGTCTCTCTCTGTCTCTCTCTGTCTCTCTGTCTCTCTCTGCGTCTCTCTCTGTCTCTCTCTCTCTCTCTGCATCTCTCTCTGTCTCTCTCTCTGTCTCTCTCTCTCTCCCTCTCTCTCTCTCTCTCTCTGCATCTCTCTCTCTCCCCCCCCCTCTCTCTCTCTCTGCATCTCTCTCTCTCTGTCTCTCTCTCTCTCTCTCTCAACAGAGTCTATATAGTGAGGTTGTTTGGATAGAATTATATAGCCTCTATATAGACCAAACTGGCCTCAAGCTCACAGAGATACAGCTGCCTCTGCCATCTTCCTGACCCTGAAGGGTGCATTTTACAAAAAGAAAGGAAGGAAGGAAGGAAGGAAGGAAGGAAAGAAACAAGGGACCTGGGTAAAGGCACTTGCCGCCAAGCCTGAGGACCTGAGTTCGATCCCTGGGACCCACATTAGAAAGAGAGAACTGACCACCTCACAAGTGCTGGGGTGCTGTGGTGACCACGTTCATGTACACGCAATACGGAGAAAGCTAAAATGGTGACATGGGCCTGAGGTAGATCTCAGCGGTGAAGCGCCGGCCCACATTCACCAGGCCCCTGAGTTCTGTGCACAATACTGAAATTTAAGGTAAAACAAAAATGCCTCCCGTAGCTCAGCAGTTCCCTTGGGAAACAATCCAAGTCCCTTGTCACAGAGTTCAGGTCCTGTGTGGCCTCCTCCTCATGACCTCCTCCCCCCCAAGGAATGAACTGTCTGCCTCCTTCCTTCCTTGGCTTCCTGTTAGCACCCATTCCAGAGTGCCTGACCCATGCTCTGAGCCAGGGACGCAGAAATGATTGACACAGGCCCAGCCGCGCCCTCCCCAGGCTCTCAGTCCAGATGCAGACCTGTCTGTCCCCAGGCAGGGACAACCTTAGAGGGAACCACAGGGAGCCCAGGGGTTACAAGAGACCCAACGGCCAGGAGGACTTCCTGGAGGAGGCAGCCTTGAGACCTGGCTCCTTGTGGAGAGACACGTAGACACAAGCCCAGAGAAAAGGAACCAGGAGATTTAACATCTCCAGTGAGGTCTGCAGCCCGCAGACCCTAGGGCTATGATAGGGAGCCTGAACTCCATACCAACGGCACTGGGGAGCTATGGGAGGTTCCGGAGAGGAAGGATCAGGATCACGCTACGTGGAAGTCTTTAAAGCTGAAAGGGCATGGTGGTGCACTCCTGTAATCCAGGAAGCAGAAGCAGCAGGATCGGGAGTTCAAGGCCAACCTGGGCTACATGATTTCTGACTCAAACATTAAAATAAGCTTGGTGTGGTGGCTCAAGGCTCAGGAGACTGAGGCAGGAGGATCACCTCAAGTTTGAGGCCATCCTAAGCGACATAACAAATTTTGGGTCAGCCTGTTCTTCCCTCTGGAAAACATCCTGAGTCTGGGGCAAGAAAGCGGTCATAGGTTCCACCGGTGATGGGTGTAGGAAGGACAAAGGACCAGAGAGGGAGACTCAGAGACAGACAGGACTCAGGACAGTGGGAACGCTGTAAGGGAGGGTGTGGCCTAACTGTGACACAGCTGTATCCCTACTGTCTGCAAAGAGTGAATCCCAAACCTAGTGTCTTGTACTTTAGCAATTGTGAGTTTCACATTCAGAGCCTTGTGCAGGCTGCGCAGTGAGCAGTGAGCCACGCCCCCAGCCCCTCACTGGGGGATTCTAGGCAGGGGCTCTACCACTGAGACAGAGACAGAGAGAGACAGAGTAAATATGTGTGTGTGTGTGTGAGAGAGGCAGTGTGTGTAAGAGAGAGGGAAAAGAGAGGAGAGAGAGTTTCATGTAGTTTAGTTCAAGCTGCCCTAAAACTTTAGTGTAGCCAAGGCTGGCTTTGAACTCCTGATCATCCTGCCTCCATCTCCCCAGTGCTGGGATTACAAGGGTCGCTGTCACGCCCAACTTTGTCCTCACTGTTTCCGCGATCAGTTGCCACGAGGCATCCCTGGCTTGCCTGCAATTCCCAATTCTCCTGCCTCAGCCGCATATGCTGGAATTGGGGGCGTGCATGCTCGGCTGCTATTCTCTGAGTGTCCAGGCCTGTGCCTGGCACCTTCTAATCACAGCTCTCGGCACACAGGGGCAGCCGCCGCCACCAACACCACCTCGGTCAATACCTTTCTGCAGGTGCCAGCCTTTCAAAATGCCGATCCTGAAGAGTCTGGGGGTGGGAGACCCCAAGGTGCCGCGGGCAGGGACTCTGCCCCTGAGGTCCTCCCGCAACCCCTTTGAAGACTCTCCAGCCCTGGAAGAAGAGGCCGGGCAGTCTGGGACGCTGCCCAATGGGACGTCGTGCGGCCGGCGGGCCACGCTGGAGAAGCTGGCCGGCCTGGCCCACTTCCGGCTGGGCTGGACCGCGGGCCGGAGGGCAGGCAGCCCCGGGGACGGGCAAGGCCGCTCTTTTTTGGCCCGTGTGCTGGCACCTGGCACACGAAGGAGCTCAGCCGATTTCGGCCTCCTGACCCGGCTTCAGGGGTTCCGAACCCATGGCGATGAGGAGCCAGCTGGAGAAGCGGCTCGAAGGCTGGCTTTCCTGAGACTCGGGCGTGGGCCCAAGCCCCGACGGGCATCCTTGGCAGAGAGAGTGGTACCTGCAGGCGAGGCGGCCCCGGAGCCCCCACCCAAAGTCCAGGAGCCCCCAAAGGTGAAGGAACCACTGTCGGGTGAGTGAGTGGGGATTCCTGATGCAGCCCCGGGGCCCTCACGGCTGCACCCATCAACACTGCGGGGGGGGGGGGGGGGGTCCCGTCTTTCTACCTAATTTCAAGCGAGCCATCATCTGTGACCCATCCCAAGTCACACAGCCCACCCCCAACCAGGCTTCCTTCCCTCCGAAAGTCCGTATTTGCCTCAGCAAGATGGCTCAGTATGTTACGGTGCCTGCTGTACAAGCCTGGAGACATGAGTTGGATCCCTGGGGCCCACATAAAGATAGAGAGAGAATGGAGTCCTCAGGGTGTTCCTATGACTTATGCGCCAGTGTGAGCGCGCGGACACACACACACACACTTGCACACTCCCCAACACAATACAAAATAAATAAATAAACACTGAGAAATCACATAAGCAAAGGAAGAGAGAGAGAGAGAGAGAGAGAGAGAGAGAGAGAGGGAGAGAGAGAGAGGCCAGCCCCATGGCTCTGCCCACGAAGGCACTTAAGGCCAAGTCTGATGACCTGAGTTTGATCTCATGGCGGAAGGCTGACTTCTGAGCCCAGTGTGTGTGTGTGTGTGTGTGTGTGTGTGTGCGCGCGAATGTTAACAACTGCAGAGGCCATTTACAAACTCTCGTGTCTGTGTCTGACACCAAAGAAAAGCCCAGCTCCATGTTCCTGAAGTCTGTGCAGGCCCCGATTCCCCCACCCCAGCCTCAGACCACCTGACGCTGACGAGTTCCATCTCAGTCCTAGCTTAGGCTGCACAGCCTCATTCCTCCCTCCCTCCCTCCCTGCCTCTCTCTCTCTCTCTCTCTCTTTCTCTCTCTCTCTCTCTCTCTCTCTCTCTCTCTCTCTCTCTCTCCTCTCTCTCTCTCTTCCTCCCTCCCTCCCTCCTTTCTTTTTGGAGACAGAATTTCTCAAACCTCCAAAGACAGGCAGCTTTGGAGGCTGTCCTGGAACTCGCTCTGTAGACCAGGCTGGTCTCGAACTCACAGAGATCCGCCTGCCTCTGCCTCCCGAGTGCTGGGATTAAAGGCGTGCGCCACCACCGTCTGGCCTGCCCATTCCTCTCTCACCCCCACACCCCACCTTCAACTTCACTTCAATGTCACGTCCAGGCTTGTTTTTAGAAGCGCCGCCCTCCCAGCTGCTCACCCACAGTCCACAGCACCTGGGTTACTTCCCGTGGGCGCCTTAGAGAGTAGAGATTGTTGGTTCCATGTTGTGCCCAACTGGCGACCTATAGGGGACTCTTCATGCCTTTTCCCAGCTCTGACTGGCTGCTGGGAGTCCGGGCGCCTTGGAATTGTAGATTCATTCTTTCAATTGTCCCTGTGTCTCTCTGTCTCTGTCTGTCTCTGTGTCTCTGTCTGTCTCTGTCTCTGTCTGTCTGTCTCTCTCTGTGTCTGTCTGTCTCTCTGTCTCTGTCTGTCTCTCTCTGTGTCTGTCTGTCTCTGTCTCTGTGTCTGTCTGTCTGTCTCTCTCTCTGTGTGTGTGTGTCTGTCTGTCTCTGTGTGTGTGTCAAGAACTTTGCACGAGTCAATTCTCTCCTTCCACTGTGTGGATCCAGGGTATCAAACTCAGTTTGTCCGGCTCGGTACCCAGCGTTTTTACCTGCTGAGCCATCGTCCCTACCCTCGGTTGTATTTCTAACTGAGGTCACATTCGGAATACTGCAAGACCAGAAGTCACATCTTAGTTGAGGGGACACAGGCAACCCATAACGCCAGCCCATCTCCATCCTCAACCCCACTCCCCTACACCAGTGCGGCTCTCTCTTCCTGAAGTGTCATCACGTCCTCAATTCCTAGACCTGTGAGGCAGCCTGGGAACCCGAACTCCATCCCCAGAACCCAGGAAAGATGAAAGGGAGAAGAAACTCCCCAAAGTTGACCTCTGACCTCCAAAACACACCAGGGCATGCGAGCACACCCCTCCCATCATATTCACAAATAATAGTAAATAGGGGCTAGAGAGATGGCTCGGTCATTAAAGGCTAGGCTCACAACCAAAGATATAAACAGACAAATTCAATTGTTCTCCTTTCCTCTCCTGGAAGAGGGCATTGGACCCATGCCTTTGTACGCTCTTGTATTTGGAGATTTTTGCTTAGTTATTGTCCCTTTATGAGTTTGCCCACATATGTGTATGCGCCCCATGTGTGTGCAGCGCCCCCAGAGGCCAAAAGAGGGCACCGCATCCCCTGGAACTGGGTTGTGAGCCACTGTGTGGGTGATGGGAACTGAACCCGGGTCCTCTGTTCTTCCAGTGGTCTCTCCAGACCCTGTATGATTTTTGAGAAGGTCTCCATGTGCGGCCCTGGCTGGCCTGGGACTGTGTGAATGAGGCTGATCTCCAACTCAAGGGCAATCCTCCCGCCTCTGCCTCCTGAGTCCTGGGATTACATACTTGGCTCCTTTTTATTTGGGGGGGGGTTCGAGACAGGGTTTCTCTGTGTAGTTTTGGAGGCTGTCCTGGAACTCGCTCTGTAGACCAAGCTGGCCTCGAACTCACAGAGATCCACCTGCCTCTGCCTCCCGAGTGCTGGGATTAAAGGCATGCTCTGGGCTTTTTTTTTTTTTTCTCATTTTGAGACAGGGTCTGCAAGGCAGCCCAAGCTAGTCTTGAATTTAAATTTCTTTCTGCCTCAGCTTCCCCTGTAGATAGAATTATGTCTGCCTCATCCGGCCTGGCCTTCTTGTTCAACCTGCAAATGCCAATGCCAAGCTCCCTCCGGTGATGCGGAAACGCCCTCCACCCCACTCTGCCTCCTCCAAACTCCATCCTCCCCCCAGCCCTGTGCCACGCCCTCTTAGTTTCGTCCCCACCCCCCACTTCATGCTTGGGAGTCAGGGCACCTTCCTGGAGGCTCCTCTGTCCTCTGATGCCCTCCCCATCCTGGACAGAGGCTATTTCAGCTCCGTCTCCCTAGGGACTGGGAGGGCACTGCAGAGAGGTGAGGAGGGGGTGACTGGAGCCCCGCCTTCTGGAAACGGATGGGCAGAAATAGCGCCGCTCAGGAAATAGCTTCTCTGCCAGGGAGGAAGCGGGGATGGGGGGGGAGGTGTTGAGGGTAACTCTTGGCCAACGGGACCCTCCTCCCCCTTGGCCTCGACTTAAGGCCTCTCAAGCCTTTGACTCCTGGTTCCATCTCCGTAGAGTGTGCCCTTCCCCTCACAGTCGTACTACCCCCCAAGACCCCATGCTCTCTATAACTGCCCCTGCTCTCTCTAAGTGCCCCTGCCCGGTCTGCCCCGTTGCCCCCCCATGCCTGTCTCCATCCATTACTTACCTGGTTCTGAGCGCATCTCTCACCCCCCACCCCCCACCCCCGCAAGCCGCACCATCCATCCTTGGCCGGGTCTCTCTGTTCCCGTCTTCAGCAGCCCCTCCCCCCAACTCTCTCATCTCCTGTTTCCTCCCTTATCACATTCCTGGAGCTCAGAGCGTAGCCCGGGATAGCCTGGAACCCAAGGCCATCCTCCTGCCTCAGTCTCCCAAGCGCGAGGATAACAGATGCCAGACCACACCACCCACTTTCTCTGCCCCACGGGCAGGTTCGTCTCCAAAGCTCCTGGCCCCGGGCGTCCACCTTCCCTCCCAAACTCTACCTCACCTTGACACTTTCGGGGGGGGGGGACTCATTAAGACCTCTATTTGTTTATTTATTTATGTATTTGTTTATTTATTTATTTATTTATTGAGACAGAGAGTTATGTATCTCAGAGATGGCCTCGAACTTGCTATGTAGCTTTGATAGACCTTGAAGTCTTTTTTTCAAGTTAATATTGTTTTATACGTAAATGCTTTATATGTATTTCTGTGCACTACACGTGTGCCTGAGGAAGCCAGAAGAGGGGATCAGATCCCCTCTCCCGCCCTGTGACTTTGAACCCTTGATCCCTAATCCTGCTCCCATCTGGTTAGTGTTGGGATTTCAGACAGCTCTCTCTCTCTGTCTCTGTCTCTCTGTCTCTCTCTGTCTCTCTCTCTGTCTCTCTCTGTCTCTCTCTCTGTCTCGCTCTCTCTCTCTGTCTCTGTCTCTCTGTCTCTCTCTGTCTCTCTCTCTGTCTCTCTCTCTGTCTCTCTGTCTCTCTGTCTCTCTCTCTCTCCCCCCTCCTGCGCGCATATATATGTGGGTCCTGCAGATGGAACTCGAGTCGTCAAACTTGGCAGCAGGCACCCACAGGGCCATCTCGCCCTCTGTTGTTTTGTGACAAGTTCTCACTCTGTAGCCCAGGCTACTCTCTTGAGCGCAATCGCTGATGATGAGGGTGACCAGGGTTGACAATCACACTCGCTCTCTCATTTTGGGGTAGTGGCCCCGCCCCGAGTCCTGACACCCTGTCCACATCCTTCTCCCCTCTCATTTTGGGTGTCCGGAGCCCTGTCTCCTTATCTCCCCACCCCCGCCGCCACTCTCTCACTTTGCTGGTCCTGGGGGTGGCACCTGCCCGGCTTCCTGACACCCTCTCTCTCTCTCCCCCGACCCAAACCCCTCCACAGTGCTGGAGATCCTGGGCCTGATCCAGAAGCGCGAGCTGGCGCGGGCGGACGAGCACATCCTGGAGCTGGAGGCGGAGGCGCCGGCGGAGGCCGAGGCGGGCGCGGGCCGGCGCGCACGGGACGTGGCGCTGCTGTACGAGGCGCTGCAGCGCGAGCTCTGGGCCCTGGTGCGCGAAGCGCTGGCGGCCCCGGGGCCCGGCGCGGGCGCGGTGGCGCAGCTTGGCCGCGTGCTGCAGCAGGAGGAGGCGGCGGACGCGCGGCGCGGCCCCGGGGCGGCGCGCAAGCTGCGCGCGCGCTGGGTCGAGGCGGTGGCGCGCGCGGCGCGGGAGCGGCTGGAGGAGGCGGCGGCGCCGGGCGCGCGCGGGGCGCTGGCTGGGCAGCTGGAGGCCCTGCGCGCGCGCCTGCTGGAGGACGTGGGCGCCGTGCGCGGCCGCCTGGCGCCCGCTTACCCGGCCGGGCTGCGCGCCGGAGCCGTCTACCTGCGCGGCTACCACGAGGCGCTGGCCGAGTGGCTCGGGGCGGCTGCGCGCCGCAGGCTCCCGCTGGCAGATCGCTACGCCCTGCTGCATTGGCACCATCAGGTGTACCCCAGGTGAGGCTGGGGCGCCCCGGGCCGTGCGCACCTCACCCCACACACCTCGTTGGAGGTATTGGGTTTAGACGTAGGGTCTCATGTAGCCCAGGCCGGCATGGACTGTCTTGAGACAGGGCCCGCTCCGTAGACAATTCTGGTCTTGAACTCAAAGATCCACTTGCCTCTGTCTCTTGACAACTAGGAGTAAAGCAAGCACCGCCCCACCCAGCTTTTTTTTTTTATAGGCATGCGTATCTGTGCATATGTATGTACAGAGGCATGCGGGTGCCTGAAGGAGACCAGAAAAGGGCCCTACATCTCCCTGGAGATGGAGTTACAGGCGGGTGTAAGCGGGCGATGGGAGCCTCCTCAAAACAAACAAACAAACAAACAAACAAACAAAAAAAAAAAAACCAGCAAGCACTCTTAACCACTGAACCATCGCTCCTGCCCCTCCTCCTCTTTCTCCCCCCCATAACAATAATCAAGCCTCAGCTAAACTTTGTCAGTACTGACTGACACCTTGCAAAGCTCACCTTCCAATTCTCCTCCTCTACTTCCATTATTTTTCCATTCCTTTTTGTTGTGATAAAAAAAAAGTACACCCACCCTGACCAAAAGCAACTTAACTGTCAGGTCACAGTCCTCACGCCCCTGACAGGGTCACCAGGGCAGGAACTCAAGCAGAAACTCTGAAGGCAGCCTGGCTAGCTGTTCCACACACACAGAATGACCTAGGAGCTCACAGCCGAGGAACGCAGCAGAAATCATGGACCAGTGCGGCTGTCTGTCTGTCTGTCTGTCTGTCAGGCATCTCTGCTAGCTTCTTTAGGGTAGCTCAGGATCCACCCACGGTGGGGGGCACCCTCCCAAGTCAGTCAACTATCAAGACATTCCACCACAGACTGACCTTAGAGTTCCGTAGCCGAAGGCTCTCTCTGAGATCAGGCTTTGTCGAGCTGACAGTTAAAGCTAAGTAGGATGTTGACATGTTAGAGCCTAGCCAACGTAGACCCATCTATGCCGTAGACACTTAACTAACCTTATACGGCTCGGGTCCACGCCTACAGCAGCATTGTTGATTGTCGAAGTCTCAGAGCCTCTGTAAACTCAGCGCTGACGGCCTTGGGGTCCTCACACTGGCTCTTCCTCGTTCCAGCCAAGTGAGCCTGTCATCCCCCAGGCCAGAGCCATCAGCACTGTGCATAGTAAAGCCCTACACCTTAGTGGTTTGCGTCTTGGGGAAACCTACGCACATCAGTTCTCCCAGACCTGAAACATCATCAGTCTTTCTCATTGCGAGTTCTCCACCCCATGATCAACAGCGGTCCTATGGCTTGGTGCTGCGGACCCTTCTGGCAAATGCTGAAAACTGTTCATAACACGAACAGGGCTCGCTGTCCGTCCTCCCTTCCAGCCCCAAGATTTTAGCATTGTGAATCCCTGTCCCACTGACCCTCAGTCTGAGAGAATTCCGGAAAGCAGTGGAGTGTGATAGCCCACACCTGTGTTCCTGGCCCTAAGGAGGCAGAGGCAGGCGGATCTCTGTGAGTTCCAGAACAGCCTGGTCTACAGAGTGTGTTCTAGGACAGCCAGGGCTATATAGGAAGATGCTGCCACAAATAAAATTGTAAGAGACCAGTGAGATGTCTCAGGGGTAAAGTCTGGTGACATGAGGTGGAATCCTGGAGCCCATGGCTGGGTGGAGGGAGAGAACAGACTCCAGTCTTAGAGTCCCACGCACGCATATGGCTGCCTGTCCCCTTTGATAATGCCTACATGCAATAGTTTAAAAAATAGTAGCTCTTCTGCTGGGCATTGGTGGCGCAGGCCCTTAATCCCATCACTCAGGTAGCAGAGGCAGGCGGATCTCTGTGAGTCTGAGGCCAGCCTGGTCTACAGAGCGAGTTCCAGGACAGGCAAGGCTACACAAAGAAACCTGTCTCTGTCTGTCTGTCTGTCTGTCTGTCTGTCTGTCTGTCTGTCCGGGCATTAAATCCTGGCCTTGCATGTCCTCACATAACTAGACAAGCAGTCTGCACCGAGCTAAAGCCTTAGCCCCTATTATTTTTCTTGCTGAAGTGGTCTCAGCCTGTATACCCCAGGTTAGACTTGAATTTACGCTATACATCAGGCAAAGCTTGAACTTCCAATCCCCCCCCCACGTCCCTCAACTCTCCAAGTACCTAGGGAGACAAGCCTTTCAGGCAGATTTTTGTTGCTGTTTTGGTTTTTGAGGCAGGGTTTCTCTGTATAGCTTTGGAACTCACAGAGATCTGCCTGCCTGTGCCTCCCAAGTGCTGGGATTAAAGACGTGCGCCACCACTGCCCGGCCCAGATTAATTTTTCTCTTCTTTTCAGTGTTTCACCTCATTTATTTGTTCTTTTTCTCTTTTTTTTTGTCTTTTTTTGTCTTTTTTATCATTTTTTATTTTAATTTTAAATAGCTTGTTTTACATGTCAATCCCAGTTCCCTCTCCCTCCCCTCTTCCCGCACTCCCCTTCCCCCCCTCCCTCCCACCCTATTGCCAAATCCTTCCACATAGGGGATGTCTAGAGTCTGTCATTTTACTCTGGGTAGGGTCCAGGCACTCCCCTAAGAGTCCAGGCTGAGAGAGCATCTCTCTTTGTGCTATAGGCACATGAAGACAGTTTGTATACCAGGGATAGACACTGATCCACAGCTCAGGGCCCCATAGGTTGCCCAGGCCTTCTCACTGACACTCACATTTGGGGGGTCCAGATCAGTCCCATGCTGGCCTCCCCACTGTCGGTCTGGGGTCCAAGAGCACTCCCCTGTTCAGATCAGCTGTCTCTGCTGGTTTTGCCAGCCCATTCTTTGCCAATTTGCTCATCACTCCTCTCTCTCTGTCACTGGGTTCCTTGGGTTCAGTTCAGTGATTAGTTGTGTGTTTGCCTCTGCTTCCATCAGTCACAGGATGAAGGCTCCTGGATGGTTATAGACATCAAGTTCATTATCAGGAATGGGCATTCGAGGTGGTCCATCCACTATTGCTTAGCTTGCCAATTGATGTTATACCTTTGGATCACTCGAGGTCACTCTGGGGCCTGATCTGTCTTCGATCCTATGATTCCCTCTTCCCCCTATTCTACCCCCACCCCCTCAACTTCCTGTTCCCCCGTGACCAACTCTCTTCCTCTTCACCCCCTCTATTCTTCCCGGGTCCCACTCCCCCTATTTGTTCTTTTTCTTGATTTACTTTTTACACTCCAAACCCAGTTCCCCCTCCCTCCTCCCCCTCCCCCATCCCTATCCTCCCCCCACCTCTCATCTACTCCTTGGAGAGGGCAAGGCCTCCCCAGCAGGTCCTTTTTTTCTTTTTAAGGTTTGGAAGATTTATAACTCCCATCCTATCATGTCAGCACTAAGGAGCCTAAACCTTTATTCCACTCTCTTTGGATCATCGGGCTTGGTCGTTGTTGAGTTCTGTTGTAGCTCTGGGAACCTCAAGCCCCCCCCCTTCCTCCCAGTTCTAGAGTCTTACACGTATTGAACCTGTGAATCCCCAAATGGACTATACTTGGGGGGGGAGTTGGAGGGTATGATATGGGGGTAACCCCATGCCCTCCCTGGGAGGAAATAAGTTAGCCTCCTCCAAATCCCACGTCAAGCAACTGGGAGGCAGAAGCAGGATACAGGAGTCAGAGTGAGCCTGGGCTACACACTGAGTTGCAGGCTAGCCTGGCTACACAGTCCCTAAAAATATTTAAAAGGTCAGAACGCTGTCGTCAAAAGAATAGGAAGGCAGGAGCCGTTCGGACTCATGTCAGTGAGGTCTCAGACAATCCATGACAGGTAGAGGCAGGATGTAGGTCCGGAAAGCTCCTGGAAGCGATAAGACACGGGCTAAGTCTGAATCAGAGGAAGATGGCATTTTTGACCAAGCAGATCCCATGAGGAAAAAAGTCTTGTGAGGGTGGGCGATGGGAGGGGCGGGGTGTGAGGGTGGGCGATGGGAGGGGCGGGGTGTGAGGGTGGGCGATGGGAGGGGCGGGGTGTGAGGGTGGGCGATGGGAGGGGCGGGGTGTGAGGGTGGGCGATGGGAGGGGCGGGGTGTGAGGGTGGGTCATGGGAGGGGCGGGGTGCTGTTGCATGCTCGCCTGGAAGGGGCCAGTGCGGAGCGGGATGGAACGGCCCCCAGCCAGGCGAGGCTCTGAGGCTCCTAAGGTTAGGTGCCTTTGTGCACCTCCGCCCGGAGAAGCTCCAGTCCGCTCATCAAGCCTGAACTTGACAGCTAAGTCTTGCCCAGACACCATCCATCAGGAGAGCTGACTCAGAGTACTGGAGCCAAGGGAAACATAATTCTAAACGCTTCCTTTGAGAGATGGGAAAGGCTGCCCGAGAGAGGAAGGGAGTGGCCCGGGGTCGCCGACACCGCGGCTGTGGGGACACGTGGAGGAGCCCCGGGGCCCAACCTTCTGGGGGCCCCTCTCTCACAGAACTTTCTGTCCCAGGGAGATCCTGGGCCTGGTAGACCTGGTGGCCTTGGAGAACGGAGAGCTGGGGCCCCTCCTGTCGGCTGGCACCCTGCGTGGTTTGGAGGACGAATGTGTCACAGACGTGAAGGTACCTAGGACTTAGCCACTTGGGATGGAGGCAGACTCTGGAGGTCACGAGGGGTTTGGCAGGCTCCCTTCCCCGGCTCCATTCCCTCCAACGACCACTGACAGCAGATCCTTAGCAGACCTGCCTGCCTTCTTTCCTTCATCTCTTTTCTTCCTGTCTTCCCCTCCTCCTGCATCTTTTCCTCTATTTATTCTTTGCTTGTGTATTTTCGAGACAGGGTTTCTCTGTGTAGCCCTGGATTTCCTGGAACTCTCACTGTAGACCAGGCTGGTCTTGAAATCACAGAGATCCGCCTGCCTCTGCCTCCCGAGTGCTGGGGTTAAAGGCGTGCACCACCAACGCCAGTCTTTCTCTCTTTATTCTCAAGTTTTCTCTTCTGACACAGACTCTCACTCTGTGGCTCATAACTGTCTTGCCTCGGTTTCCCAGAGTTGAGATTACTGCCTGTACCACCATGCCTAACCATTTCTACGTGTCATGTCACCTCCCGAGTGTACCCCCAGCACACAAAGGTTTGATGGGTTCAGGGCCCGGTCCTAGAGTCTCACTGCAAGGCCCCCAATGCTCAAAGCAGCCCAGCATTTAAACATCTCGGCAACATACTCACACATCTGAGTGACCAAGACTGGTGGCACCCTCCGTTAGCCAGCCAGGTAGAGGCAGCCTGGTCTACATAGGGAGTTCCAGGCCAGCCACGCTGCATAGTGCGATCTTGTTTCAAAAACACAAAGCAAAACAAAAACAAGTAGTTAATCATAGGTCTGCTGTAATCACACTTGTCAAACTACTCTTACTGAACTGAGGACACTAATTCCCTAGGAATTAGATAGGCAAACCTCTAGAGTTCCTTCTTGTGCCCCCCCCTCATATTGCTGGGCTGGAACAGGGGCCTTCTGAAAGTGCTCTAACACTGAGCCACACCCCAGCCCCTCACTGGGGGATTCTAGGCAGGGGCTCTACCACTGAGCCACACCCCAGCCCCTCACTGGGGGATTCTAGGCGGGAGGTTTGCTACTGAAATAAGCACCTATCCTTTAGCCTTTGGCATTCTTGGATCAGAATTCATGACTCCTAGGTGTATCTCTTTCTGTGTGTGCTGCCATGAATGACCTAGAGCCTTGTCCATGTGAGGTCAGGGCTCTACCTTACTTTCCCAGCCCAAATCTGAGCATTTCAAACCACTTGTTTGGCAGGACCCAGTAGCAGAGCCCTACCACCCTCAAACAGTGTCATGTACACCTTTAACCCCTTTGGCTGTTACATAAAGTCTAAAAAATATAAGGTGTAGTCAGACGTGGTGTGCACCCCTGTAATTCCTGCACTCAGGAAGCAAAGGCAGGTGGATCCCTGAGTTTGAGGCCAGCCTGGTCTACAGAGCGAGTTCCAGGACAGCCAGGACTACACAGAGAAACCCACACATGCACGCACGCACGCACGCACTCACGCACACAGTGCTGGGGCTGGAGAGGTGGCTCAGCAGCTAAGTGCAGCTTGAGTTCAGTGTCTGGTGCCCACATCAAGCATCCATAGCCACCTGTAATTCCAGCTCCAGGGCAACCTGACACCTTCTGCAGGCTTCTGTGGGCGCCTCCATTCTCTCTCACACACATACACAGACACACACATAAAAAGCAAATATAAATATGTCCTCCCTCCCTCTCTCCCTCCCTTTCTCCCTCTCTCCCTCTCTCCCTCCCTCCCTCCCCCCTTCTCTCTCCCCCTCTCCTGGCTGTCCTGGAACTCTAGACCAGTCTGGCCTTAAACTCACAGAGCTCCACCTGCCTCTGCCTCTTGAGTGCTGAGATTAAAGGTGTGCGCCACCACCACCTGCTTTATATATCTTTTTTAAAAAATTACAAACGCCCATATGGTTGGAATATTAAGTCCTGGACCGCAGGCAAGAAAGGAGGGTGGAGGGAGGGTTCTGGCCAAGGTTTCTTCGCAAGCATCTTCGTGACCTTGGAGATCCTGGGTGGAACCCAGAGCGTCCTGGAGAAGGTGCTGGGGTGGTACAGAGAGGGGAGCAATGCTCCAGGCTGCCCCAGACTTTTGCCGTCCATCCATCCCCCTGTTGCAGGCTCAGACCCGAGCAGCCCTTCTTCGAGTACTGCAGGAAGATGAGGAACATTGGGGCAGCATGGACTACAGACCCAGCAACCTGGCCCAAGACGTCTGTGAGGTAGCGGGAGGAAGGGGCTAGCCTGGGGCATGGGAGGGGAGGAATGGGTTAGCCTGGGGCATGGGAGGGGAGGAAGGGGCTAGCCTGGGGCATGGGAGGGCAAGAAGGGGCTAGCCTGGGATATGGGAGAGGGGAGAATGGGCTAGCCTGGGGCAAGGGAGGGGAGGAAGGGGCTAGCCTGGGGCATGGGAGGGGGAGGAAGGGGATAGCCTGGGGCATGGGAGGGGAGGAAGGGGCTAGCCTGGGGCATGGGAGGGGAGGAAGGGGCTAGCCTGGGGCATGGGAGGGGAGGAGGGGCTAGCCTGGGGCATGGGAGGGGGAGGAAGGGGCTAGCCTGGGGCATGGGAGGGGGAGGAGGGGCTAGCCTGGGGCCTGGGAGGGGAGGAAGGGGCTAGCCTGGGGCATGGGAGGGGAGGAAGGGGCTGGCCTGGGGCATGGGAGGGGAGGAAGGGAGACTGAATACCACCCCCATGCACACACCATGTCTCTTTTCCTCCTCGCGTCCACACAGCTGCTGGAGGAGCACACAGAGAGAGCCCCCCACATCAGCCAGGAATTCGTGGAGAGGATGGCACACTGCTGCCTGGGGGGTCTGGCAGAGTTCCTGCAGAGGTAAGGGGCGGCCGGGGAGAGGACGAGACTGAGGGGGCTGGCGGTCAGGGTCTGGTTCACACTGAGTCTGGCCCTCGGGGTCCGTTCACACTGAGACAGCCAGGGTGAGCAGCAGCAGGAGGGCTGGTGAAAAGCGGTCACCAGAGGACTTGAGTTCTGTCCCAGTACAGACGTGAGATGGCTCACAACTGTCCATAACATTGCTCCCGAGGGATCCAGTATCTATGGATCCAGGCACCAGAATGCATGTGAATTTGCACAATTCAAAATAAAATTAATCTTTAAAAAGAAAAGAAAGACAACAGTAATCCTGGAGGCATGTCTCAGCGATAGAAGACTTGCCTAGAATCCCCCAGTGAGGGGGTGGGGTGTGGCTCAGTGGTAGAGTCCCTGCCTAGAATCCCCCAGTGAGGGGCAGGGGCGTGGCTCAGTGGTAGAGCCCCTGCCTAGAATCCCCCAGGGAGTGGCTGGGGCGTGACTCAGTCCTAGAAGGGTTACCTACTATCTAAGAGTTTTGGGTTCAATCTCCAGCACTTGTGGTGGGTGATTGAAAATAAGAAAATGAGGCTCAGAGATGGTGGCAGGCAGGATCTGTTTTAATTGAGGGCTGTGTGTCTGGCCTGGGACTCTGACCCAGTGGCATGTGTCATCTGTTGTACCCATTGTCCCCTCGTGTGTCAGCTTCCAACAGCGAGTGGAGCGGTTCCACGAGAACCCAGGGACCCGAGAACTGCCCTCGGAGACCTACATCAGCAGGACCATCTCGCTGGTCAACTGCGGGCCCCCCCTGCGGTGAGAACACTCATGGGGACACTGGGTGGGAGTCTTGGGTGACAGCTGACCTGGGGAAGCAGGTTCCTGGGCGGGTATCACTGAGCTTAGGGCTGGTAGCATAGACTTGGAACGTTAGCGACATTGGATCTGGGGGATGTGGGGATGGTTACCCATGGTCCAGACGGCAGCATCCATCCATCAAAGGGGAATATCTATGCATTAGAACTAGAGAAATACAGCGGGTTTATTCCAGGAAGGAAGCCTGAGTTTGGATCCGGAGGAGCCATTGTAAATGCCGGGCAAAGTGAGGCTCTATTCTCAAAAAATAAGGCAGAGGCTGGAGAGGGCTCAGTAGTTAAGAACACTGTCCTTTCTTCTACGGGACCAAGGTTAGAATCCCAGCATCCTCAGGTTCACAACTGTATGTAGCTCCACCTCCATGAGATCTGAAGCCCTCTTCTGGCCTCCAAAGTATCACTGGCCAGACAGTGATATACATGTTGACGAAACACCTATACACATTAAAAATAGAATTTAAGCAATTAGTGAAGACACCTGACATTCACCTGTGGCCCCACACACATGCAGGTGAAGAAACCTTTCTTTCCTTTTGTTTTTGTTTTTCTGAGACAGGGTTTCTCTGTGTAACAGCCCTGGCTGTCCTGGAACTCACTGTTAGACCATGTTAGCCTCGAACTCAGAGATCCGTCTGCCTCCGCCTCCCGAGTGCTGGGATCAAAGGCGTGCGCCACCACTGCCCGGCTCTCTTTCTGACTTTTAAAAAGAAATTTATTTTATTCTTTGTGTGTGTGTGTGTGTGTGTGTGTGTGTGTGTGTGTGTGTGTGTTTGCACGCGACGTCAGAAGAGGGTGTGAGGTCCCATGGAACAGGAGTTATGAAATGGTTTTGAGCTACCATGAGGGTACTGGGAACCAAACCTGGGTCCTCTTAAGCACTGATCCAGCCCCAGTCAAGCCAGTTAAATCCACTCTGTAGCCAGGGTTGGCCCTCAGTCACTGGGATCACAGGTCTGGTACCCCAGACGCAGCCGGTCCAGGCAGGCCCGTCCAGATGCTGGAAGGCCCAGACTCTGAGTCCCCTGCATCCACACAGGTCTCTGGCTGAGCGACTGGCCAGGGTGGGGCCCCCTGAAAGTGAGCCGGCCCGGGAAGCTTCAGCCATCGCTCTGGACCGCGTGACCCGGCTCTGCCATCGAGTCCTTGCTGAACTGCTGTTCCAGGAACTGCAGGTGAGGGGTGAGGCCGGGGACCGGCGTGGGGGCGGTGTCAGGGTGGACTGGCATCGCCACCCACTCTACAGTTCCTTCTAACTCATGACTCAGTGTTCGGGGAAACAGGGAGGGCTGGGGGTGAATGCCACGTTGGAACTGTTCGAGGGGAGGAAGGGGGGGCACAGGAAGGAAATGGTGGGGGATGCAGCCCAGCGGGATGGCGGGAGAGCTGCCAGCAAGAGGTGGCTTATGTAGCGCTTTCCCCAAAGTCATGCCTCTCTATGGCCCAGAGCCCCTTCCAGCAATACTGGCCCTTTAAATGCCGCGAGGGGTGGGGTAATGCGTGGGTTGGGTCCCGTGTGGACCGCAGGGAGGCAAAAGGCCCTTCACCAGCAGTATAAAGGGACCCTACTTACCCTTTCTCTGCTCAGAAATCACCCTAGACTCCAGGATCCCCGATTAAAAAGTCAGAAGCCTTGCTGTGCCCCCCCCCGCCGGCCCCCCTACTCAGCTATCCTGAGATCTTATCTGCCCCCAATTCTGAGTCTCCATTCCACTCACATCGTAACATCTGCCTCTGTAGGCTTTCCTGCCTCTGAGGGCGTGGTCTTGCGGTTCCCTCGGCTCGGATGCTCTTCCTCCAATAGCCCCGTGGCCTGCCCTCCTTGCCTCTTTCAAATCCTTTTATTTATTTGTTTGTTTATTTGGGATTTTCGAGATGGGTTTCTCTGTATTGTTTTGGAGGCTGTCCTGGAACTCGCTCTGTAGACCAGGCTGGTCTCGAACTCACAGAGATTCACCTGCCTCTGCCTCCCGAGCCTGTGATTTAAAGGTGTGCGCCACCAAAGTCCTGATTCTTTCATTCTGAGGGAGATGTCCCCTGATTATTCCACTTAAAATGTAGTACCTTGGGCTGGAGAGATGACTCAATGATTAGGAGCACTGGCTGCTCTTCCAGAGGACCCAGGTTCAGTTCCCAGCACCCACGTGGAATCTCTCCAGTTCCAGGAAATCCAGCACCCTCCCACATACAAATGTGCACATAAAATAAAAACAAATAAGTTCAACATTTAAAAAATATAGTATCTTTGGACAGCCAGCTACAGAGGAAGTTTGAGGCCAGGCTAGTCTACAAAGTGAATTCCAGGGCAGCCAGAGTCACAGAGTGAGACCCTGACCCACAAAAACAAATAAATACATAAAATTCAACAGGACAGTGACCCAGACAGCTGGGTGTGCCAGCACACACCTGTTCTTCCAGAGACTAGGAAAGCTGAGGCAGGAGAATCCCTTGAGCCTAGGAGTTGCGAGTCAACAATGAGTGGAGCTCTACCTGCATCTTTGCAGGAGGAGGAGGAGGAATAGGGGTCCTGGAGAATTCCAGTACTGATTCCTGTTGGTTCCTCTCCCAAAGCACTTACTTCAGCAGGATATGCCAGAGTTTTGCTTTCCTGTCCCTTTAAGAAGCTGGGGACCAAGCTCAGGGCTTCCCACACTAGGCAGGGGCTCTACCCCTGAGCCACGCCCACAGCCCCTCACTAGGGGATTCTAAGCAGGGGCTCTACCACTGAGCCACACCCACAGCCCCTCCCTGGGGGATTTTAGGGCTCTACTACTGAGCCACACCCCCAGCTCTCTCCCATTGAGTCCCTTATTTTGTTTGTTTGTTTGTTTTAGACACAGTCTCACTATATTGCCAGGTTGACCTGGAACTCACAGAAATCTACCTGCCTCTGCTTCTTCAGGGTGGGATTAAAGGTGTGTGGGGGAGTGTTGGGACAGGGTCTCTCTATGTAGTCCTGGCTAGCCTGGAACTCACCAGGTAGCCCAGGATGGCCTCAAACTCTCAAGACCTCCTGCTTCACCCCTCCCAAATACCAGGCTTCCAGGCATGAGTTTCCATGCCCAGAGAAGTCTCTGGTCTCCATCTCTCCTCATACTGTATTTTTTTTTGGGTTTTTTTGGTTTTTTTTTTTTGGTTTTTATGAGACAGGGTTTCTCTGTATTGTTTTGGAGGCTGTCGGTCCAGCCCGGCCTCGAACTCACAGAGATCCGCCTGCCTCTGCCTCCCGAGTGCTGGGATTAAAGGCGTGCGCCACCGACGACTGGCCATACTGTATGTTTTGAGACATACAGCAAGTTCTGAGAGAGCTGATAGAGCTGTGCTCACATACAGGTGACTCTGTGTATGTGTGTGTGTGTGTTTTGTTATGCCCAAATTCTGAAACCCCCAAATCACCAAGAGACCCATTTCGATGCAAAAGCAAAGAGTCGTTATTGTTGTTGTTTGATGAGCTAACCCATTAGCTCGGGTGGATGCTTGGAGAAGGACCCTGAGAAGCCACGAGATGCTGATTATATTGGGCAGTATAAGGGGAGTGTCTAGGGGTCCTCAACAGTCTCAGGATTGGTGCTCTTCCGGGCTTATTCGACCTGCCCTGTGCTGATTGGCCACCTGGTTGCTATGGCCCACAGGCCCTCCCAGGGCGGTTGCTATGCTCTGTATGTCACTGTTATGCACTTGCATCATAAACTTCGCCCAGAGCCGTAAAGCACAGCCCCGCCAGCTAACTTCTGATTGGTTCCCTGCCAAGAGGGTTTCTGACCTCCCAGTGAATGGGGCAGGCCCAGCAAGGTCAGGCAAGCACACTTTGAGTCTTTTCTGCAGTCTGTCATGGCTGCTAAAGCAGGGGGCTAGTCCCTTCGTGTGTATGTGTGTGTGTGTGTGTGTGTGTGTGTGTGTGTGTAAATATATATGTGTATATGTGTGTGTATATATTTGTGTGTATGTATGTTTGACTGTGTGTGTATGCGTATGTATGTATATATGTGTGTATGTATATGCATGTGTGTATATGCATGTGTGTATATGTGGGGGTGTGTATGCACAAATGCTGGTATATGCCAGGCAGGGTGGGAGCCTGACCCTCTCTGTCCCCTACTTACAACCTACCACAGGTAAGGGAAAACTGACCCTACTCATGTCCCAGGAGACCTTGCTTGCTCCAGCCCTGCCCAGGGCTAGAGGCATCCCTCAAGTGTCTCCCTCATCATGTGTCTCCATCATGTGTCTACCTCATGCACCTGGAAAAGCCACCAATCGGACTTTGGAATCACACAGGTCCCCAGAACGCACTTATAGGAGGCCAGGCTTGGCTTCATTCTCTGTTGTCACTTTCCCCAAAGTCCTAATTGTTGTTCTTTTGTTTAAGATTAAAAACAGAAGGGCGGGAGATGGAGCAGAACCGTAGAGAGAACTTAACCACAGAGTTCATTACGGGAGAGGGAGGGGAGGAGGAGAGAGGGACGAAGGGAGAGCGCCCAAGGGTCAGAGAGGATGAGAGGGGAGAGCAGTGAGCCAGACAGCATAAGTGGGCGGGGGCTGTTTTTTTTTTTGTTGTTGTTGTTTTTGTTGGTTTTTCGAGACAGGGTTTCTCTGTATTGTTTTGGAGGCTGTCCTGGAACTCGCTCTGTACACCAGGCTGGCCTCGAACTCACAGAGATCCGCCTGCCTCTGCCTCCCGAGTGCTGGGATTAAAGGTGTGCGTCACCAACGCCCGGCCAGGAAGCCATTTTTGACACTGTGCTGGCCATCTGAGTCCCGGCAAGGCTCCCCGATATATATATATATCCTCAATGGCCACAGGGCCTTGGGCAGAGTTTAAATGAAGTAATCCGAGGCCGGGGTGCCAGTGCTTGGGAGATGGAGGCCGGCCCGTGCAGTGTGCATCGGAAGGATACAAAGGTTTCCCGAGAGGGGTGTGGGAGGCTGGAGGAGGAGACTGTAACCCTCCCTTCCTCACTGCCCCACACAGCCGCACTTCGACAAGTTGATGCGCAGGAAGTGGCTGAGCAGCTCCGAGGCTCTGGATGGCATCGTGGGCACCCTCGGCGCCCAGGCCCTGGCCCTGCGCAGGATGCAGGACGAGCCTTACCAGGTGCGTTGACCCGAGGGCTGGAGGATGGCGATGCCCAGAGTGCTCTCCTACCAGCGGGGGTCGGTTCTCTGGTGAACCTCAGGATCTGGGGGCTGCAAATGGGAGACACACTCCCTGGGAACTAGGGTGCGGGGCCAGGGTGGGAAGAGTTTGGGGGAGCCTGGAGGCTCGCTTCAGGAACAGGGGTGTGTCATGTCAGACCCAAGGTCTGGGAGCCTCAGGGAATCCGGAGAGGGCCTGGCTGTAGAGGCTGCCATCGGGCGTCGTGAGTGCCCCGCGAAGCATGGAATCAGGGTCCCTCGCGACCCCGCTGGGTCGGAGCGATCTAGAGAGTTTCCCGTTCTAACACTGTCCCCAGGTGCTGGTGGCCGAACTGCACCGCCGGGCGCTGGTGGAGTACGTGCGGCCACTGCTGCGCGGACGCCTGCGCTGTCGCTCTGCAAGGACCCGCAGCCGCGTGGCCGGGAGACTCCGCGAGGACGCAGCGCAGCTGCAGCGTCTGTTTAGGCGGCTGGTGAGTGCCGGGCTGCGTTTGGGAGACCGGAGACCGCGGCGGCGGCGGCGGCGGCGGCGGCGGCGGCGGGGGGGGGGGGGGGGGGAGGGGTGTGCTTGCCTTCCAAAGCGGCACGAGGGAAGGCTCTTGGAAAGGGACCCTCAATGACACTGGGTTCGTGATGGTGCACACCTGCCAGCCAGCATTCAGGAGGCTGAGGCAGGAGGATTGCGAATTTATGGCCGGAGAAACACCCCAAAAGAGGGGGAGGGACGAGGACTGCAGCCGGGTTAAGAGCCCCGGCTACTTTCCCAGAGAATTCAAGTTCTATTCCCAGCAGCCACAAACCGTCTGCAACTCATCCAACACTGTATTCCGGCTTCTGGGGCTCCAGGCACCCACACGGTGCAGAGAGAACACCTATACATATAACAGAATTTTTTGTTTTGTTTGGTTTTTGAGATGGCCTCTCTGTGCACTCCTAGCTGTCCTGGAATTTCCTATGTAGACCAAATTTACCTCAGACTCACAGAGATCCTGCTGCCTCTGCCTCCTGAGTGCTGGGATTAAAGGTGTGCACCACCACTGTGTCTGCGTAAAATCTTTTCTTAAAGAAAAAGATATAGTGGGTGTGACAATCCTGTGATAACAGCACCGTGAGGGATGAGGCAGGAGGATCATGATCGAGGGGCCAGCCTGGGCTACATATTGAGTCCCAGGCCAGCCAGGGCTACACCTCTGAATCCAAGTGTCACCAAATCCAAGAATTTGAAGTCCCAAATCTTACTTGTGCCCAGTTGTCATAGGCGGACCTGGGAGGGGGTGCCCATGAACTCCCGGGCTGCTGCCTGTGTCCTTGGAAGTTTGTGTTTAGTTTCATTTATTGAAACATTTTCAAGATAATTGTGAGCTTGCAGGCAGAGCAGGACCGAGCACAGAACGCTACTCCCCCAGGGCGTCTTAGCTGTGCTCTCTGCATGGTAACATTTTTTTCACTTTTCTCTGTTGGTGGCAGTGCCTGAAATGCAGCCCAGAGCCTCAACCCCCACTTAGAGTCTACTTTATGCTCCCCTCCCCCACGAGGAATTGACACAGGACCTCAGTTTATCAAGCATCTATGTCCTTGCTCTTGTCTTTCCAGAGTGCCTCTGGCTCTATAGCCCCAAACTCCCATGCCTCCACCCCCCACCTCTACCCCCACACCCCCACACCCCTACCCTGCCTCGGCCTACCTAGTGTTGGCATTTTTGTTTGGTTTTGGTTTGGGATATAAGGTCTTGTGTTACTGAGACTGGCCTCCAACTCCTTATGGCTGAAGATGACTTTTAACTCCAGATCCCCTGCCTGGATTAGGTTTGTTTGTTTGTTTGTTTTGAGACAGGGTCTCTCTATGTAGACCTGGCTGTTCTGGACTGTAGATCAAGCTGGACTTGAACTCACAAAGATCCGCCTGCCTCTGCCTCCACAGTGCTGGGATTAAAGGCGTGAGCCACCACTGCTTGACCAACTGGCAGGTCTTAAATCACGTTTCCCAACCCTGGATTCATATAAGCAAAGGTTCTAGCTAACCGCTGGTTAGCTGCCTTCTGAGTCCTTTTACACACGGGAAGAGCCTAGGCAGGAGCAGGGCTCAGCACGAAAGGGGTATTGGGGTTTGCACTGGGTGACCCTGGAGCTCTTGTCCCCGCAGGAGTCCCAGGCTTCCTGGCTCGACCAGGTGGTGCCGCATTTGGCCGAGATCCTGCAGTTGGAGGACACTCCGAGCATCCAGGTGGAGGTCGGGGTGCTGGTGCGCGACTACCCAGACATCAGGTGAGATGCGGCCAGGCCCGGGTCTCCTTGGCATCCGTCCCAGCGTTTCCTGGCCCGCGCCAAGGCAGGGTGGCGGCGAGCGTGTCTGATGGCCGTTTCCTGCTGGAACCAGGGCATTCTCAATACGATTTCCCTCCTTCAGCCGCCGCCACCAGTGCTCGCAAACAAACAAGCGGCCACAGGAAGCCCAGGGCAAGGGGGGCGCAGGCCTCCCGGCGGCGGCAGGAAGGGCTGGCCATGCAGGGAACCGCCGGGGACTCGGGACACACATGGGCATGCGGGCGCACACTCAGGGGACAGCAACTGACACGTCCAAATCTAGGTGGGCCACTTCCTTTTGATGGGACATTCCCTGAGTCTCCTTATACTTGTCTGCTGCCTGGGAATGGTAATACCCTAATTGTGGACTGGATGCGGGGATTGCACCGTCATCATTATTCATCATTATCTACGACAGTTTGACAGTAACTACAGAGCAGCCTGGTGTGGTGGCGCTCGCCTTTAATCCCAGCACTCCGGAGGCAGGGGTTAGGTGGATCTGTGAGTTTGAGACCAGCCTGGTGTACAGAGTGAGTTCCAGGATAGCCAGAACTATATAGAGACCCAGTCTCAAAGAAAAAAACAAAAACAAAAACAAAGAAAGAAAAAGAAAGTGACTTTGAAAGATTTAAATGCTTGCCGGGCATTGGTGGTGCACATCTTTAATCCCAGAGGCAGAGGCAGGCGGATCTCTGTGAGTTCGAGACCAGCCTGGTCTACCAAGTGAGTTCCAGGACAGGTTCCAAAAACAATACAGAGAAACCCTGTCTCGAAAAACAAAACAAAACCAAAAAAAAAAAAAAAGATTTAAATGCTTAAATGACAGCTAGAGATGTGGCCAGCAGGCAGCACTGCCTAGAATCCCCAGTGAGGGGCTGGGGCGTGGCTCAGTGGTGGAGCCCCTGCCTAGAACCATCCAGGCATGAGATCCTTGCTCCAGTTCCATTACTGTAAAAATTGTTTTAAAAAGGAAACTGCTGAAGCAAGTCAGGGTGAAGACTGACAGTTAATTAACAAGGACTAGAGACGTTGGACAAAAATATACTTTTTACTATTGGGCTTGGAGGTGAGCATTCTGGAAGGCTCTACACGAAAAATTTGGAAGTGGCTGCAGATTGGAACAAGAGATGACCCAAGGAAATGAGAAGAGTTTCAGAGTTCGGGCCGGGTGCGCTGATGGGCTGGGTGCCTGTCGGGGTGCCAGGACCCTCGAGTAAGTGTACCTCTGTGTCCCTCTCCCGCCAGGCGGAAGCATGTGGCAGCCCTCCTGGACATCAGAGGACTTCGAAACACAGCTGCCCGCCAGGAGATTCTGGCGGTGGCCCGGGACCTGGAACTATCTGAAGGTGGTACCCTATCGCCCCCTCGGGACCGCGCCTTCTTTTCTGACATCCCTGTGCCCCGCTCATCCTTCTGCCTCGGCCTCCCTCTCTTCCTGGGGCGCCTCCCCGTCTCCCGGCTGGCCAGGCCCAGTCTGGCTTGTCTGCCCCTGCGGCCTCGTCCTCCTTCGTCACTTAGAGCCCGAGCCCAACGCTGAGGCTCCGGGTGCCCATGTTGCTGCTGAGACACCCTCCTCCCTTCCATGTGACTACTTGCCGGAGACACAGACCTCTGGGACGGGAGGTGCCTTAGGTATCCCACCCAGCCCGGAGCGTCCCCTCTAGAAGGGAAACAGAGGCCAGGTTTAGCGAGAAAGAGTTCCCAGCACCCTCCTCCCCTTAGCCCAGCATGGCGGGGAGCCTTCTGGAAGGCTCTACAGAAATATCCCCGCCCCACCTCCTTTCCCCTCACCTCAAGGTCTGGCCCCAATCCAACGTATCAAGGAACGGTAGATACTTAGAATAAAGAGGTTTCTATTTAACACTAGGAAGGGCTGAGTCCCAAGTGCGAGGGCGGGAAGACAGGGCCCAGGGCCAAGCTCTCTTAGCACACACCCAAGGCCACCAGGGCTGGGGTCCAACTCCTCGGGAGCACGGTGAACATGGGCAGAAGCCGTGGAAGGCCAGACACTGCCCGGGCGCCCGTTGATAGCGAGTCCTCCATCTGTGTGACCCCGAGGCAGGCACCTGACCACTCTGAGCCGGACAGCGCTGCGTTATTTATCCCGGTGTCTGACGTTGGTCTGGGTTTGCGGTTGCCACCTTGGCACAGTATCCCCATCCATGCTTAGCAGGGAACCTTGTCCAGAGAGGAAGGAGCTGGGGGGTTGGGCCGGCGGCATCCAGGGCGCCCTCCTGGGTTGATGCAGGAAAAGTCTCTGGGTGGGAAATTTTTCCAGACTCTTAAGCCGGAGCCCAGCCGGAGCCCAGTCCTCACAGAGTCCTTGAGGTCATCTGCCTGCTGACCTCTGCCCCTCCGGCCTCAGCGGGACAGCTTGTGATGGATGCTTCCTGGCCTGGGTTGTGTTTTATTTTATTTTTTTTCCCTGAGAAGTCAGAAAGAGGAGGCAGCCAGGGGTCAGCACAGGGGCCGGGGTTGGAACCTCACGCAGGTCTGGACACTGGCAACAGCATGGGGACTCAGGACTCTGAGAGCCTCCGGGCTGTGTGCTTCGGAGGGGAAGCCGTTGGTCTCTGGGCTGTGCTTCCTGCCTCCCCTGGGAAATTGCTTAATTTCTCTCTGCCCGGGTCTCCGTAAGAGGCCCAGAGGATGTCCCTCCTCCTTCCTTGAGCTTCTGAGAGTGACGCCTCGATGTCTTTGACGTCCAGGAGAGGGGAACTGACCGGGCAGAACATCGCCTTTGTGGGGGCTTGTACAATTACACACGTATTTAATCTCCGTGTGCTCGTGTTTCGTCATTTTCTGACTTGCTGTCCCGTCGTCCGAAAGCGTCATGTTTGGTGACAGAGGACTGTGATCCCAGCAGGTTGGGTACTGAGGCGAAATAACGGAAGAGTAGGGCCAGGCTGGACTGCCTTTCAAGACCCTACCCTACAAAAAGTGGCTGTGGGTCAGAGAGATAGCTTAGCAGGTGGAGGTGCCTGCCACCAAGCTTAGCAGACTGAGTTTGAGCCCTTGAACCCACACAATGGAGAAACACACGCACAGCATGTAGATTCCCGCTGCCCTTCTTGGCTAAGGTCTTACTGTGTAGCCCTGGATGGCCTTGAACTCACAGATGTCTACCTGCCTCTGCCTCTTGAGTGCTGAGATTAAAAACACATGCTACCATGCCTGGCTTCTATATTTTCGTATATTTACAGTGTGATCCCTGTCTCCAAGGCCATGCATATTGTTTCTTTTCCTTTTTTTTCCTCAGATGGGATCTCAGGTATCCTCGGCTGCTTTGAATTCACTACATCGATGAGAATGACCTTGCCTTGCCTCTGCCTCCCTAGGCCTGGGATTATGGGTGTGTGCCAAGTAATTTTCACATTTTAGGCAAGCACTCTGCCCGCCCCCTCCCCCAGCCAAGACCCCAGTCCTAGAAGATGATTCTTTTTTAAGACAGAGTCTCTATGTGGCCCTGGCTGTCCTGGAACTCACTATGTAGGTCAGGCTGGCCTCGAACTCACAGAGATCCTCCTGCCTCTGCCTCCCAAGTGGACATTAAGGGTGTACGCCACCATGCCCAGCTATTATTCTGGGACAAGATCCTGCCTGTAGCCTAGAGTAGCCTAAGTCTCAATTCTCCTGCCTCAGGCTCTCAAGTTCTGGGATTATAGACATGAATGCCCTGACTTTTGTTGGTTTGGTTCGGTTTTGTTTTGAGACAGCTCTCTATGTACCCATGGCTGGCCTGAAACTGGGCAGTCACTGTGGAGCCCAGCTTCTTATGGTACCCAGCACAGTGAGCTCAACACTGAATCCACCTAAAGGTCCAGTAACTGACACCGGGGTGCGTGTATGTGCCGTGGAGAGCCATGTCAGCAAAGAGCAATGGCAGACCCGTGCTAGGCACAGTGGCACATGTTTAGCACCCAGCTTGGAGTGTTGCAGCAGGAGGGTCATGAGTTGGGGACTGACCTGATCTACATGAATTCCAAGTCAGCCTGGCTACAAAAGCTAGACCCTGTCTCAAAACAGTAAAAGGGACAGTCTGGGGAGGTGGCTCAGGGCAAAAGGCCTTTGCGAAGCTTCCAGAAGGTCTTAGAGCTCAGCTCCCAGCATGCGCATCGGGCAGTTCAGAGAGATCCAGTGCTTCTGGTATCTTCAGCCATCCAGATTCATTTACACACTTTTTTTTTTTTTTTGGTTTTACGAGACAGGGTTTCTCTGTATTGTTTTGGAGGCTGTCGGTCCAGCCTGGCCTCGAACTCACAGAGATCCGCCTGCCTCTACCTCCCGAGTGCTGGGATTAAAGGTGTGCACCACTAACGCCTGGCTCATTTACACACTTAACTCACCCACAAAAAGATACGTTATTATAAACAAGCCAACGAACATGTCCAGAAAGATGGTGTGGCAATTAAGAGGACTTGTCTTCCAGAGGACCTGGATTCAGTTCCCAGAACCCATGTGGTAGCTCAAAGCTGCCTATAACACCAGTCCCAGGGGACCTGATGCCACCTTCTAACCCCGCCCAGACACCAAGCCTGCATGTGTGGTACATGTACATACTTGTTGGCCAAACACATAAAGCAAATAAATCTATCTTGAAAATTGTTAAATGGTAAGTAAATCTCTAAAGAGGGTGTAATTCAAGCCGGGCGTTGGTGGCGCACGCCTTTAATCCCAGCACTCGGGAGGCAGAGACAGGCGGATCACTGTGAGTTCGAGACCAGCCTGGTCTACCAAGTGAGTTCCAGGACAGGCTCCAAAACAATACAGAGAAACCCTGTCTCGAAAAACCAAAAAAGAAAAAAAAAAAAAAAAGAGGACGTAATTCAGATTAGCTCTGAAAATCTCACACCGAGAGATGTAAATGGATGAAGCTGGGTACAGAGTGGGTTTTGACTCCTCTGGGCCCAACCCCTGCTGGTAAGGAAATGGAGGAGGGAAGACTCTCTTCCTGGGTTTGGGGTCACAGTCATTCACTGCATCAACAAACTGGAGCCAGAATCCAAAGACAGCAGGGTCTAGATGTGGAGCCACAGAGATAGGAGACCTGTGAGGGGAAGGCCAGTGTGGTGACGTCTCATCTCAAAGAAGCAAGGGTACAAATCAGTGGCTACACCCTTACCTCAAGTCCTACAGTGAGGCTCAGTGGTAGAGCCCCTGCCTAGAATCCCCCAGTGAGGAGCTGGGGGCGTGGCTCAGTGGCAGAGCCCCTGCCTAGAATCCCCCAGTGAGGGGCTGGGGGCGTGGCTCAGTGGTAGAGCCCCTGCCTAGAATCCCCCAGTGAGGGGCTGGGGGCGTGGCTCAGTGGTAGAGCACTTGGGTAATATCAAGGGATCACAAAACACCAATGGGGAAAGCATACAGTGTGGTCTGCTGTGGCCCCAAAGGAATAGTGTGTATGTGATTACAGACTGGAGACCAGGGCCTGGTGAGCGGCTCGGCATACAAAGGCACTCACTCACTAACTGCCAAGTCTTATAACCTGAGCTTGAGCCTTGGAACTCACAGGGCAGGAGGAGATAGCCCTCACCAATTGTCCTCTGGCCTTCTGTACCGTCTGTTGGAGCATCTAACAAACCAAACTACTGCCATATCCAGGAGTTGGGCTGGGCAGATGCAAAACATCACCACAGCTGGGTTTGTTGACTGTTGGCATTCCGTTGCGCGGTGTCCGGCAGCCTCTCCCAGCCAGCTGTAGGCAATTCTGCCCTAAATGCTTGTGCCTGGGGGAGAGGCATGTGGCTGGAAAGGACTAGGGGCAGGGGGCTTCATCTACACAGTGGTGAGGGCATCGTCATTCCTGCTGGGTGCGGACCCTACAGTGTGGCTGCTGCCGTAGCCCCTCACCCTGCTCTGTAAGGAAACCTAACAAACCCTCCGGTTCCCCGGGTGAGCTAGGGCAGAACGTGCCTCAGTTTGTCTCTGGGACCCTGGGAGGAGGGAGCCATTGTTTACGACTCTCAGAAGGAAGAGATTTATTTTAGAAACACTTCTGGGCCGGGCATTGGTGGCGCACGCCTTTAATCCCAGCACTCGGGAGGCAGAGGCAGGTGGATCTCTGTGAGTTCGAGACCATCCTGGTCTACAAGAGTGAGTTCCAGGACAGCCTCCAAAGCCACAGAGAAATCCTGCCTCACAAAAAAAAAGAAACACTTCTGTGGGTGCTTGCTGTTCTGATCTAGAATATTCCCCAAACTCCCCATTTGTGGGGAGGGAGCATGTCAGCATCTGTATCCACAGAACCCTAAGACAACTGATGCTTGCCCGGTGCCCCAGAGCACACGCGGAGGGAGGGGTGTCCTAACTTTCAGGTCTGTAAGTAGGTATTGTTGGATGTAGAATCCACACTCAGCCCGGGCGTTGGTGGCCACGCCTTTAATCCCAGCACTCGGGAGGCAGAGGCAGGCGGATCTCTGTGAGTTCGAGACCATCCTGGTCTACAAGAGCGAGTTCCAGGACAGCCTCCAATACAATGCAGAGAAACCCTGTCTCGAAAAACCAAAAAAAAAAAAAAAAAAGACTCCACACTCAGCTGAGGCTGGCCTCGAACATCTCATGCCCCTGCCTCAGCCTTCTAAGTATGGCGACCACAGGCATGTACCTCAGAGCCTGGTTCTTTTGTTCTCTCTCTCCTCGCATTTATGTACTTATGTGTGGTGTGTAAACGGCTGAGCTCAGAGGCGACTCCTCTGCTTTCAACACAGGGTCCCAGGAATTTAACTCTGAGCATCAGGTATGGCTGCCACGCGTTTACCCAAACAGCCGACTCACTACCCTCCCCCATTCCTATTTTCTCTCTCATTTTAGTTTCATATAATTCCTATTTTTTAACTTCCCTTTTTGACCTCTGGGCTATTTACTTTCCAAATACTTGTGGTGTTTTCAGACGTCCCTTGATTTGAATTTCCGCTGTGGTCAGAGAAAACGCTTGGTAATGTTTCGATCTTACAAACAATATCTAGCCATGACTTGCCTTCCGACCGTATCCTTTAAATATTTGTGTTGCTTGTTTATTTATGTGTGTGCGCCGTGGTGCATGTGAAGGTCAGAGGACAAGAGAGGGTTCTCCTCTTCCACCACCATGTGGGAGCCGGAGATGGAACTCAGGTCTGGCGCGTTGTCGGGAGCCTTTTCTTCCTGAGCCATCTGGATGACCCGATTGAAAACATTCTTTCAAAGCAGGAGACAAAATAGGATATTTAGACATACCAAAGGTTCAGGAACTTATCTGCAGTGACAGTCCGTGGAATGTCACAGAGAGGCCTGGGGCAAGAGGAAGAGCTACCAGATGCCTGAGTTCCGTCTTCGAATGAGTTAGGTTTCTTTTGCACAAAATTAACTATTTGCCGAGAAACACGCACCTGGTTTGGGCTGAGGCAGGGGAAATGGAGAGATGGACCTTAGGGGGGACAGAACCGGAGTAGGGAGACGGCTCCCTGTCTGTCAGTGCTGTGTCCCCTGAAGGTCATCTTCGATCAGTTATAGATGGAGACAAGCTTCTGGAATGTTAGAACCAAGGGCCCCAGGGGGAGATTCACAAGTGTGAGGTCCTGAGTTCAAATCCTCCTGGGAACTTCCATAAAGCCGGGCACTAGAGGACATTTGTAATTCTCCTTTGCTAAGACAAGAGGCAGACACGGGAGAATTCCCAGGAACTTTTGGGTCAGCTAACCTGGTGTAGGCAACAGTGAACCAAGATAGAAGACAAGGACCCAAGGCTATCCTCTGAGCTTACACAGGCACTGGGGCACACCATGCTTGGGATGAATACACACACACACAGATGAACACACACATACACACATGAACACACACACATGAACATACACACACATGAACACACACAGATGAACACACACATACACACATGAACACACACACACAGTGATTTGTTTGTTTGTTGTTTGAGACAGGGTTTCTCTGTATTGTTTTGGAGGCTATCGGTCCAGCCCAGCCTCGAACTCACAGAGATCCGCCTGCCTCTGTCTCCAGAGCGCTGGGATTAAAGGTGTGCGCCACCACCATGGTCTGACCAAACAAAATGTTTTTTTTTTTTTTAAAGAGCCACAGGTACAAAACCTCTAGTGAAAATAAAATGGGATCGTAAAGCTACCCGAGGGCCATCTCGCTGGCCTGCAGGTAAAGGAGCTTGCCACCAAGCGTGATGTCCCGAGTCTAGTCTGGGGACCCACATGGTGGAAGTAGAGATCTGACCGTTACGTCTGACCATCGTGTGCAGGTCCCAGTACATGTGCCACACAACACACTAAATTTAAAAATGGATGTAATTTAAAATACAGTTAAGCAAGTGGGGGCTGGAGAGCTGTTTCCATGGTAAGTGTGCTTGTTGCTTTTCCAGAAGATCCAAGTTTGCTTCCCAGGACCCACATCAGACTCATAAGTCACCTGTATCTCCAGCACCACCATGTCTGACGCCCTCTCCTAGCCTCTGAGGGCTGTACACACAGATACATAGACAGACAAACAGACACACACACACCCATGCACACACCATACACAGGTACACACAGTAAATCTTTTTTATTTTTTAAATGGTTTTTCAGGACAAGGTTTCTCTGTATAACTGTCCTGGATCTTACTCTGTAGACCAGGCTGGCCTGGAACTCACAGATATCCACCTGCCTCTGCCTCCCAAGTGCTGGGATTAAAGGTGTGCGCCACCACCGCCGCCTGGCCAGATATTTTTAAAACTAAAAGTCAGGTGTGGTTTCACACACCTTTAATCTCAGCACTCAGATGTAGTGGCAGAAAGTGCTCTGAGTTTGAGGTCAGCCTGGTCTACATAGTGAGCTCCAGGACAGCCAGAGTTACACAGAGAAACCCTGTCTCCAAAACCCAAATATAAGATGCTAAAAAAAAAAAATCATCCTGGAGCATTGGCATAGGTCTATAATCTCAAAAAACAGCAGCCCAAGGTTATCTCCAGGGGATTCCTGGCAGCCTGGGGTACATGAGACCATGCCCACTCCCCCAAAATTTTTTAAATAAAAATTTAGATCATCCATAAGCTACAGGTGGCAGTACAGTTTCCCACCCAAGATAATTAATTTTTGAAAAGTTAGAACAGGAGAATATGAAGGGTCAGAGCCAGGCTCAAGGTAGACATGTGTATCAAGGTAGACAAGGTATCTCGGAAGGGGTCTCCCTAGGGACAGTAGGTTGTGACTGTTGCCCTGAATTCCCACAGGCAACTACATCCCGTCTTCTCAGGATTTCCAACAGAGGGCAGCAGAGAGCCAGGGAGAGGACCAGCTGGCTGGGAACAGTGTCCCACTTCAAGGATAGTGTAACTGGCTTAATCGCACCTCGGAATGTACAGGACATGCTTACAGTGTTCACTGTGCAAGCGAGACCAGCCTGGTCACTCCAGTCATTCAGAAAAGACAGGCTCAGAGACACTGTGCCCACGCAGGAGACCGCATAGATGGGGACAGAGCTCCAAGATCAGGCGAAGTCCAACTGCACTTTGCTCTTTCCCTTGCTCTGTAGAAGGGATAGAAGGGGGAGGGTGTCGGACCCTCAGCCCCACCCCTGTCCCTTCCCTAGCTGCAGCTACATTCCTGCATCAACTACAGATTCTGCCTGTTGGTTGGTTCACCCCCAACTTGGACCCAGCCAGATCCTGGTTGGAGACACTGTAGACCTCTATTCTATTCTGAGTGTGTGTGTGTGTGAGCGCGTGCACACAGTGTGAGTACACATGTGCCCATGTTGATGCCAGAGTAGGTTGCTGGGTGTCCTCTTCTGTTACCCTCACCCCTGGTCCTTTGCCTTACTGCTTTGGGACAGGGTCCCACTGAACCGGAAGCATGCCTTTCCTGCTCTGTTGGCTGGTCAGCAAGCTCTCAGGATCCACTGTCCTCCCCACCACCAATGCTATGGTTACAGCATGAGCACCTATGCCTAGCTTTGGTCTTTGTTTTCCGAGACTGGGCTTTTTCTGTGCACAGTCCTGGCTGTCCTGGAACTCGCTCTGTAGACCAGGCTGGCCTCGAACTCACAGACATCCACCTGCCTCTGCCTCCTGAGTGTCGGGATTAAAGGCGTGCGCCGCCACCGCCCCCCGCCGCCCCCACCACCACCACAGCCCTGTTATGCCTAGCTTTTTACATGTGTGCTGGAACCCAGGTCCACATACTTCCAAAGCAAGTGTTCTTAGCCACTAAGCCACCTGGTTTTGCCCTACCTAGAACCCTGTAGTTGGCAGGCTGCGGCAGAAGGATTGCTGAGTTTGTGGTCAGTGGAGCTCCACAGTGCATCCAAAGTTACCTTAGGCAACTGGGCAGTGGTGGTGCATGCCTGTAGCCCCAGAACTCGGGAGGCAGAGGCAGGCAAATTACTGTGAGTTTGAGGCCAGCCTGGTCTACAAGAGCTAGTTCCAGGACAGCCTCCAAAGCCACAGAGAAACCCTGTCTTGAGGGGGAGAAAAAAAAGAATATACTAATTGTATTATGAAGGCAATAATGATTTTGTCTATTTTTATGTGCATTGGTGTTTTGCCCGCATGTATGTCTGTGTGAGGACGCCAGATCACCAGGAACTGGAGTTAGACACTTGTGAGCCTCCATGTGGGTGCTGGGAATTGAACCCGGGTCCTCTGGAAGAGCAGCCAGTGCTCTTCATTGCTGAGCTGTCTCTCCATCTCTAGGCTCTGATTTTCTAAGAGCTTTACCTTGAAGTTTCTATTGATGTGTGCTGTATGTGGTAGTGTGTATATGTGCATCCAGAAGGGGACACTGGATAAACGGGAGCTGAGGGTACAGCTGTGAGCTGCCGACAGGTGTTGGGGACTGACCTGGGGACAGCTGCAAGGGCTGTCAGTGCTTCTGACCATCTCTCTCCAGACCCCACATTCACCTGAAACAGGCTGGGCCGGTGCCTCTGGGACCCTTCTCTGGAGAAATCACCATTCACTTCACTTAGGTGGAAGACAGCGAAACTGACGCCTTGTCAGTCCAGAGAATTTCTCCCCCACCTCTGCATCCTAGGAGTCAGCTTGGGACTGGACAGTAAGACAAAGGGAGTGACTACGAATAGGGCCAAGAGAGAGCAAAGCCAGGACCCAAACAGGCAAAACAAACAAACAAACAAACAAACAAACAAAAAAAAAAACGGAACTGTTGTCCTTAGTGCCCAGCGAGGTCAGAAATCCACGTCCTTTTGGCGTCCAGAAACCACCACAGTGAGTGGTAGGTAGTCATTCAGGTCTTACAGTGACAAAAATCACCAGGGGGTGCTGCCCTGTCCACAGGGCCCGATGGGTGGGTCAAGGGTTATGACCTAGGTCTGGCTTGGTTCCCGCGTGCCGCCACAGTGGTCTGTGGGGCGTGTGGGAAGGTCCCCTTGGGTCAGGAGTGGCCATCATTTGAGAATGTAAGCTAGAGGGAGTCCCCTCCCCTCTCCAGCCTAGACCCAGGAAGGTTCCACAAAAGAAATCAAAGCCCAGCCTAGCCCAAGAGTAAAGCTTGATTTAGGAAACAGACCAGAGCTGATGCCCACAAAACCTGGACCGAGTTTTGGGGGTGGAGAATTCCAGAACCGTTCGAAGAATAAATAAAATCGAGGCAAACCAATGAAGATGCCAGGGTGTCGGAATAAATCAAAGGCTACCACACATTGGGGGCCCGCGGAGATCCGAGATCAAAGGGGAGTCGGGTGGGAGGGGGAAGGGACAGGACGGGGGACACAGGGTGGCAGCCTAGGCTCTGGGTCCTGGGTCCTGCTCAGACTCCATGCCCGGCAGCCCTCGTATGTCCGGCAGCAGGCGACAGCCAGCCACGATGTCCAGGCGCTCGGCGAGGGCACAGAGGTCCCCGCGAGCCATGCGCACGCTGTGCGCGGCCGCTAAGCCCGTGGCTTGAGCAGCTGCCAGCCTCCCGGCCAGGGCGGCCACATCCCGGCCCGCACGGCGGTACACGCTGCTCACCGCGGCCGCCGCGTCGTGGTCCAGGCGCGTCTGGCTCTCGGCCAGCCGGAGCTGCAGGAGCGAGCGCGCGGGCGCGACGGCCGGGGTCTCCTCGGTGCCCCACGTCTCCGCCGCCGCCTCACGCTGCACCACGAGAGGGGGCAGGTCTCCTGGCGCCGCCGTGGGCTCCGGCTCCGGCTCCGAGTCGGTCTCCGCCGCCTCCCCGGCCACACGGAGCCCCGTGGGGCGGCCGCGCGTCGGGCCCGAGGGACCCAGGTACAGCTCCTCCTCCTCCGACGAGGACGCGGACAGCTCCGAGTCGGTCTCCGCCGCTTCCCCGGGTACCACCGTCCCCGATCTCCGCCGCCGACCCTGGGACGACGCCATGGGGCGCAGCCTGGGGAAGAGGGGCGCGGGGGCTGGGGGTGAGGTCGGGAGTAGCAGCCCCTCCGCCGCCGCCGCCCCCAGCCAGCACCCGCCCGGCCTCGGGCTCCTCCGGTGGACGCGCGGGTTGGAATTCTGCATCTCAGAATCAACCGTATGCACACCGGGGTGGGGTGGGGGGCACCGAGGACCGGCCGAGCAAAGCATTAGAACCAGGACCCTGGGATGACTGGGGGGGGGGGGGTAAAGCGCTTGCAGCCGTGAGATCCACAAGCTGTCTGTGACTTCTGCACGCGTGTTGTGGAGCGCGCGCGCACTAAATAAATATGAAATAAGAACGCCTCTAATCCCAGCGCTCTGGAGGCAGAGGCAGGCGGATCTCTGTGAGTTCGAGACCAGCCTGGTCTATAAGAGTGAGTTCCAGGACAGCCAGGGCTACACAGAGAAACCCTGTCTTGAAAAGACCAAAATAAATTAAAATACTAGCGCCTTTAATCCAAGCGCTTGGGAGGCAGAGGCAGGCGGATCTCTATAATAATAATAATAATAATAGCGCTTTTAATCCCAGCCCTTGGGAGGCAAAGGCAAGCGGATCTGTGAGTAATGATAATAATAATAACAACAATAATAATGACGCCTCTAATCCAAGCGCTTGGGAGGCAGAGGCAGGAGGATCTCTGTGAGTAATAATAATAATAATAAAATAATAATAATGGCGCCTCTAATCCCAGCCCTCAGGAAGAAGGCGCAGGCGGATCTCTGTGAATAGTAACAATAATAATAGTAAAATAATAATAACGATGGGGCCTCTAATCCCAGCCCTCAGGAGGCAGGGGCAGGCGGATCTCTGTGAATAGTAACATTAATAATAAAATAATAATAATGATGGCGCCTCTAATCCCAGCGCTCCGGAGGCAGGCGCAGGCGGATCTTGAGTCCCAGGCCATCCAGAACTAAGCAGGGCGACCCCCGACTCCACATCACTTGTCACCCGGGGCCCCCGGGGTCCTCCAGCGCGGACCACACCCTCCACCGCCGCAGGCAGCGGAGGCCCCGGGGCGGACACCAGCGGGGGGGACAGCAACGGGGCCCGACGCCGCCGCAGCCCCAGAAGGCCCTACCAGATCTCCGGAACTCCGAGCCCGCGGGACCCGCCGCCCGGCGGAAGTGAGGCCGCCGCCGCCGCCGCCGCACGGGGTCATGTGACCGTGGCCCGGCCAATAGGGAAGCGGTGGCTTTTTTTCTCTTTTACCTTAGGACCGTCACCTAGGATCTGAGACTCGGCCAATGGGAACGTCCAAAGACCCGGAAACTGCGAGGGAAGCGAAGTAAGGGCGGAAGAGGTTAACGTGCGCGGCCCGGGAAGGGACTCGATGGACCCGCCCCGAGAAGGGGCGGGGCCGTGCCAGAAAACCAATCAGAACGGTTCTACCTCCTGCGCTGACCAATGGGGAAGCGGGGGAGGGGTTGTCGGGGAGCGCGGAGGGGCGCGAGGCGGCGCATGGCGGACGCGGTGTTGTTCGAGTTCCTGCACACCGAGATGGTGGCGGAGCTGTGGGCCCCGGACGCAGACCCTGGCTCGGGGGTGAGCGGCACGACGTGGCCCGGGGTTGAGGCGACGCGGGGCGGCGGGGCGGGCAGTTCGGGGCCTGGCCCTGCCGCGCTGTTGGTAACTAGGGCGACTGGCGATTACTAGGGGCGGGGGAGGGCTCGCCTCACCTCTCACTTGTGAGCAACTCTACGTCCTACTCTCCCTGCCCTTCCGTCTCCTCCTTGGAAACCTACGCCGCGGCCGTACCCCCGTGTCGCCTGTCCCCGACGCCCGTGTCGCCTGTCCCCGACGCCCGTGTCCCCCGGGGTAAAGTCTGCTGATCGCATCACGCCCCAGCACAAGGCGGGTCTTTCAGTAAGGCTTTGCCCCACCCGGTGATTGGAGGGTGTTGCTGGGGTCCCTGGAGTATTGTAACCCGTGGCGGCTCCTTCCACTGACGTGTCCTTCCTACTGTCCTGGGCGGCACACTCCCATTTTCCTGGGTCTCCCACCCCATCCCGGGGCAGCCAGCCTGACCCTTCCATCCGGGCCACGAGGAGACTGCTTGCACTCAGCTCTGTGCGAGCCTGCAGCGATGCGAGCCTGCCGGGGACCCTCTTGCGGCAGCTCCTGCCACTGCCACCGAGAGTTTCCTTACTGGGGTCCCCCAGCTGACGTTATATAGAGTTGCTGGCGGTGAGGTCCGATCGTCAGGTCGCAGGGACCTCCCTGACTTTAGGCTCCTTGGCAGTTGTCGTGGCTTCCTCTGGATCGTTCCGTGTGGGAGTTCAGAACCTGCTGTGGAGACAGTTCCTGCCCCCTATATTATTTTCTCTCCTCCCCCCACCCCCGCAGTCAGCCCCATCCCCTGAGCATGTAGTATGTGAGGCAGGTTTTCACTGTGTAGCCCAGGCTGGCTCCTGATAATGGTCCTGCCTCTGCCTGGATACTGCTGGGATTAGAGGTGTGCAGACTCCAAACTGAACGTTCTCACTCCGTGCCTTCTCCGACCCCCGTGTCTGTTTTTGTCCCCGATGTGGTACAGTTGACCTTTGTATCCCACAGAGCTGCACCCAGAGCCAAGGTCGCTCACTTATCTATTCTGGTCTCCAACATGGACCCTCCTGCCTACACTTTCCCTGGGATTGGAGGCACAGACCCCCCCCCCCATAGGGTTTCTCTGTAGCTTTGGAACCTGTCCTGGCACTCACTGTGAAGACCAGGCTGGCCTCGAACTCAGTGAGATCTGCCTGCTTCTGTCTCTCAAGTGCTGGGATTAAAGGCAGAGGAACAGATTTGTTTTCTGTTACATCTGTAATGATTATTCACAAACTTTTTAATTTCCTAGACTGTATGGTATAACTGTAGAGCAGTAACATTGCATTAGCTTTATAACTGTCAGGAAAGGATTTACAGTCCATAAGAAGGCTGCTGGACTGTGGTGGCACACACCTTTAGTCCCAACACTCAGGAGGCAGAGGCAGGAGGATCTCTCTGAGTTCAAGACCAGCCTGCTCTATACAGCTAGTTCCAGGAAGGCCAGGGTTACACAGAGAAACCCTGTCTCAAGAAAAACAAAAACAGGCTGGGGGTGTGGCTCAGCAGTAGAGCCCCTGCCTAGAATCCCCCAGTGAGGGGCTGGGGTGTGGCTCAGTGGTAGAGCCCCTGCCTAGAATCCCCCAGTGAGGGGCTGGGGTGTGGCTCAGCAGTAGAGCCCCTGCCTAGAATCCCCCAGTGAGGGCCTAGGTTTTATCCTCAGCACAATAAAATAAAGCAAGGTGTGTGGCAGAGAGTGGATTCATCTCATCAGAAGGACTTTTACCGGTTACCTGTGGAGATTAAGTGTTCCGGTCCTAGAACAGCACCTGAAGCAGACAACTTGTCTTGGTTTTCAGGACTGGGGCTTTGGAAGAACGTCTTTGTTTTGGAAGCTGCACAGGCTCTGGGGACAGTCAAAAACAAAAACTCAGTCCTTTAGCCCCAGAATTTGTCTCTGGCCGACCCAGCTGTCTTTGCTTTGTACTGTATGTGGTGCGTTCCAGACTGACCACATCTCTCCCAGTCTGTCTCTGTGTGTCACACTCCTGTTCTTTCCACCCGTGACCATGTGGCCAGCAGGGACAGCCCATGCTGGCTGGCCGGGCTCTGGTCTGTTCACAGGGGCAGTAGCGTCCCTGCTTTATCTCCTCCAGGAGAATAAGATTTAAAAATGTCAAAGGGCCTTTGGAGGCTCCTGTGGTGGGGGCTTCGCCTCCTCTGCCCATCTTTCCTGCCCCTCCCCCTGCTTTCTGTTTTGTGTGTGTCCGTCCGTCCGTGTCATGCCCCCCCCCGTAGTTGGATTTTCTTTGGGCTGTCAGCTCACAAATAACCGCATGGAGATTTATTAATAATAGAAGCCTGGCCTTAGCTTAGGTTTGTTTTTAGCTAGCTCTTATCATTTAAATTAGCCCATTTCTGTTAATCTATGTTGTGTCCTGCAACATCTGTGTCTCCTTTTATTTTTTTTTTTTCGAGACAGGGTTTCTCTGTGGCTTTGGAGGCTGTCCTAGAACTCGCTCTGTAGACCAGGCTGACCTCATACTCACAGAGATCCACCTGCCTCTGACTCCCTCCCGAGTGCTGGATTAAAGGCGTGTGCCACCACCGCCCAGCATTATAATAATGGCTTTTAAGGGCTAGAACTTCATGTTCCATTTTTAAATGAGCTGCATAGGTGCAATACCTTAAACAAGAATAGAAACACATATACATGTAACAAAAATAACCTTAAAAATGTATCTATATACAAAAACATCTTGAACAAGAAGGGAAACATATATACAGTATAATGAAAACAACCTTAACTTTGTGTCAGTATTCGAAAATATCTCCAAGAGTAGAAACATATGTACACTATAACAAAAATAACCTTAAATTTGTATCAATACATAGTAAAGTCCATAGCAATGTAAAAGATTTGAGACTAGTTGCTTTTTTAGTTTGAAAGTAGCTTCAATAATCTACCTTTTTATACTATCATTTCTATATCCCCCCTTTTTCTTTTCAGAATGAGACCCCTGAATCTGATCTTCTTTGTTCAGCTTTCTCCCTGACTATGACCAATAACAACTAGCAGCCAACCCCCCTAAATGATGGCAAACATCCACAACCCACCAAATGACCAAAAACCACCCTCCCTACCTCTTGGGAATGTGGACGTTGTGTTCTCCAGACTGCTTCCTGTTGTTTGGGGTGATGGCGTCCTTGTAAGACCCTGAGAAAAGTGGGATAATGGTCAAGTCCTGGGAGAGCTAGTGGTATCATCTGTTGTCCAGCCTCGGTGTGATGGAAAATGCAGGGCTTCTCTGAAGTCTGAGGCTGGACCATCTTAGTTAGCAACTTTGAAATTGTTCTGGACATAGAGTTTTGAGGAAACTGCAGCAGAGGCATTCTGAAAGGCTGGGTCACCTGGGCCACCTGTCTTTATTGATACCTGGTCCCTTTTGTTTTCTGAAAACACAAACTTTTTTTTTTTTTTGGTTTTACAAGACAGGGTTTCTCTGTATTGTTTTCGAGGCTGTTGGTCCAGCCTGGCCTCGAACTCACAGCGATCCGCCTGCCTCTGCCTCCCGAGTGCTGGGATTAAAGGCGTGCGCCACCAACGCCCGGCGTGAAAACACAAACTTTTAAAGGTAACATAGCTATCTATCTGTATATGGATACAGATACAGATATATCTGTGTTAACACAAGTATGGAATGTGTGGGGTGTGTAAGTCAGGTAAAGATGATTTTTTTTCTAGGTTTGAGCAGGTAAAAGGTATCTGTTAACTTTACAGCTCTGTTTGGACTGTATAACTAAACTGTACGAAAGGATGGCATGTAATAATAAAACATGAGGACTCTGTAGCCAACAAGATTTATGGTGTCTCATCCAGTCTCAGAGTTGTTCCCATTGTAGAGGGATTAGCATATACGTCACCTGTCTTAAAGTCTTCCTTAGTTTCTTTTCTCGTGTCTGTAGTCAAGATTGTCAGGAGGTCTCCCTCAATCAAGTCTGATCTTTATTAATTTTGAAGAGAACCATAGCTTTTTGTTTCCTGTGGAAACAAAGGCACAACCTCTCCCCCAATACAACATGTATTTTGACTTCCATTTTGAAATGGAATATTCTCAAAATATATAGGCTGGCTTAATTTAGCAGTTTCTATAATCCAGTGTCTCTCAGCAGCTGTTGTTTTTGTACATTAGCAATGAAATTCAAACTTAACAAAGCACCATATAAGGTCCAAAGCCCCTGTGTTATAATATTTCCCATCCTTCTTTTTTATTACTTTACTCTCTCTTTAAAGATTTCGCATTTGCTTTTTTGAGACAGGGTTTCTCTGTGGCTTTGGCACCTGTCCTGGTATTCATTCTGTAGACCAGGCTAGCCTCTAACTCACAGATCCGCCTGCCTCTGCCTCCAGAGTGCTGGGATCAAAGGCATGCGCCACCACTACCCGGTAAAGATTTTACAGAGTTGTGTGTGTGTGTGTGTGTGTGTGTGTATGTGTGTGTGTGTGTGTGTGTGTGTGAGTCTGGACCTGACTTTCTGTGCATTTGTAATGTTCTCTGACTGTTTAAGACAAATCCTGAACTCTTAGTAGGTATTTAGGTGGCTAGCTCCATTCTCCTCGGTTCCCTGAGAGACTAGCCTCGTGCCATAGCCGCATTTGCTGCCCGTGCTCTGGGAAGTTTGGGGTCCACTTCCGAGTCTCCGAGAGCGAAGCGGCCCAGGCCGTGACTGTGGCTGTGCTGGCTGGTAGGACTTCTCTGTTTGTGTGGTTGACCTGTTATTACTTATGAAAGCTCGGCCTTAGCTTGTTTTTAAGTAGCTCTTATCACTTAAATTGACCCATTTCTGTTCATCTATGTTCTCTCACGTACACCCATCCTGCTTCCTCTGTCTCCTGGAATATCCTCCCCACCTCCGTTACCTCCCCCTGGTCCTCTCTCTGCCCAGAAGTCCCGCCCATACCTCCTGCCTAGCTATTGGCCGAAATATGTCTTCCTTCACACAGTGTACAAATATCCCACAACACCTCACCCCTGAGCCTGTGACCCTGCCGCTCCGGCCTATTCAGTTCAGTAGATCCTTAATTGACCCTTGTCCAGGGACAGGCAGAGGGCAGCCAGTAGTGACAACAGCTGTGTCTGTCGCCGTCACTGTAAGTAGGCAGTGCCTTAGGCTTCATTGCACGTGTGGGGAACCGAGGCCCCTGTATCTGGGTCACACATCCACGGTGTCCATCCCGGGGATCTTGAAGTTTGCAGAAGGAAAACTTGAGCTTGCTAGTGACCCCTCTGGCCCCTCTTCTCCCGACTTGGCTGGTGGGCCAGCATCTAGGAAGCCTGAGCCACAGAGGGTTGGACATTCCCTGTCTCCCTAGGGAACCCTGAGCATGGACACATGTATTCCTTCACGGGAGGGCTGGCTCTGCCTCCAGGAACCCTGAGGGGAAACAGTGGCCACCAGGGTCCCCGGGCTCACTTACTGCCTGTATTCTTGGTTCTGGAGCTGTGGAACATGGCCGCCTCCTTTAGAGTGTTCTCCTCCAGGCAGTGTCTTCATTCACTCTGCCTAGAAGATATCACCTCTTTTGATGGGCACAGGTCACACGCATGTGCAGGGTGTCACAGTAAGCCTTAAGAGGTCGGTTTCTGTTTGAACCTCCACCCCTGACCCCTTCCCTCACGTCTAAGGCTCCCAGGGGACCGCTGCTCAGGCTACCTTCCTTTCCTGCCAAAAGAAACTGAGGCATGGATATTCAGTGCCGCCCCATCTCCCTGGCCCCTCTCCATGCGGGAAGTGTGAGGGTGTATCTCAGAACACCAAACGATACGGCACAAGGATGACGGATGGGATCGCCCATGTCACCCTGCAGGCCAGCACCAGCTGTCCCCCACGGATGCCCTTTCCTCCTGGGCTGTGCCGGAGGAAGCCGGCAGAGCTCTCCACCACCCTCCTGTGGGAGAGTCTGTTGTCTCTGCCCGTTTGGGTGAGCCTGACTCCGCAGTGATGTGTTTTTATTACATTTATTTTGTAGGGAACAGGGCATGACGTGAGTGTGAAGATCACATACAACTCGTTGTTGGTTTTGAAACAGTCTCTCACTCTGTAGTCCTGGCTGTCCTGAACTAGCTCTGTAGACCAGGCTGGCCTCAAACTCAGAGACCTGATTGCCTCTACCTCCAGAGTGCTGGGATTAAAGGCGTGTCCCACAGTACCCAGCCAGAAGATAACTCTAGGTGGTCAGTTCTCTCCTTCCTTGTAAGAGCCCAAAATGTAACTCAGGTCTTCAGACTTGACCAACACCCTTACCCACTGAGCCAGTTTTGCTGACTTGCTTTGATATTTTGTTTTATTCTCTCTGTTTTGGTGTTTTGAGACAAGATTATGTTGCTCTGGTGGTCCTGGAACTCACGATGTAGACCAGGCCGGCCCTGAACTCACGGAGATCCACCCATGCTATCATGCTCAGCTCGGAGGGGTAGCTGAGGCGTCTCAGTATGTAGCCCTGGTTGGCCTCAAGTTTGATTCTTCTGCCTCAGCCTTCACCTTGATTAGAGATGTGGCTGCCCTTCACCCAGGGTCCCCTGCGCTGAGCCCCCAGCCCTCTTCTGTGACTGAGACAGGGCCTCGTGCGGCCCAGGCTGGGCTCAGCTCACTGTGGTTGAGGGCGACACGCTCCTAGCCCCCTCACCTCTGCCCCCACCATGCTTGGGGACTGTCGGGCACCTCACCACACCTGCCTTGAATTTCTCTCTCAACGTTGGGTTTGTCCAAGTTGCCCACGCTGGCCGTGAATGCACTCATAGTTGGGGCCATCGGGTGACATTCCTGCCTCAGCCGTCCAGGCAGCCGATGACAGGATGACAGGTCTGCAGTGGGCCTAGGGCGGCTGCTTAACCCTTTAGAGCCTGTTTGCTCCCATGAAGGGCAGCCTGCCTCAGCTCCCCAACATGGAAGGCAAATGGCTTTCCCATGAGCCCCTGCTCAGCCCCCGCCCCCTCCCTTCTCCTGTTGGGTCTTTGTGGCTGGTGACCTAAGTGAACTTGGCAGCTCGTCCCCAACCTCACAGAAACAACATGGGGTCAGGGGCAGATGAGAACCGGGTAGAAGGATCTGGAAGCTGAGCTTTCCTAGCCTAGGGGAGAGAAAGCTGGGGAAGAAACGTGTAAGAGCTCTCCGTGGCCTCCCTCTCTCGGCCTTCTAGGGAAAGAAGAAGAGCTGGTCAGTCCTGGAGGGCCTGGGCTTCCGCGTGGGCCAGGCTCTGGGTGAGAGGTGAGAGCCAGCCCCGCCTGCCTTGCTGCTGCCTGGGAGGGTGGGCAGTCCTGATGTTGGGGTTCCTGCCGGCAAGACCTAGGGTGGAGAAGGTCGCGTGGGCCCACGCATGTGCTGGATGGGCCTGGCTTCATCCCACACCTCATCCAGGCTGCCCCGGGAGACGCTGGCCGTCAGAGAGGAACTGGATGCCCTCAAGTTCCTGTGCAAAGACCTGTGGGCAGCCATGTTCCAAAAGCACATGGATGGCCTCCGCACCAACCACCAGGTGGGTGTGAGCCGGCCTGGCCCAGCCCCAGCCCCTGGCCTCCAGGTTGGGGGCAGTGGGAACCCTACAAGGGAACATCACAGCCAGCTCCCTGGGGACTTGAGAGGCAAGAGCCCGAGATTGCCATTATCATCTACGCCTCCGTGGAGCCCCTAAGGGAAGCCGGGGCTACAGTAGGTGGCAGGGCTATTTCTGTGTGAGTCCCACACAGGCAGCTGGTGGCCTCGACAAGACGATTCTTGTCCCTTCCTGAGGGACTGTTTCCTAAGCCACGTGGCCAGCAGGTGGCCCTCCCAGCGCTAAAGGATTGGGTTCCGGGGTCCTCCGCCCATGCCCAGTCCCATCTGTCTTTTCTGTCACCAGGGGACCTATGTGCTGCAGGACAACAACTTCCCCCTCCTCCTCACCATGGGCTCAGGGTCTCAGTATATAGAGGAAGCGCCCAAGGTACTGGGGGTAGTACAGGACATGCCTGTGTGTCCACCCGCTGCTCGGCCTCCCCTGGGGCTGGGGCCCAGCCTCCCCTCTTCCCACAGTGGTCCGTGTCCCCCATCCTAGTTCCTGGCCTTCACCTGCGGCCTTCTGTGCGGCGCCCTCCATACCCTGGGCTTCCGGAGCCTGGTCACCGCCTCTGTGACTGCCCTGCCTGCCTGTAAGTCATGGGGGAGGGGTGCTTGGCATCCCCGGTCCCTCATCAGTGTTGACAGGGGAACCAGATAACCAAAACATAACCAGCAGCGGGACATCTCAGACACCCTGGGCAGGTTCCCTGATGACTTGGAAAAGTAGAATCTCACCACCCATCCGCTGTTATCTTCACCCCATCAGGCATGAGTGGGCCTGAGCCCCACCCCCCAGTGGGCACCTGCCACCCCCTCCTTGCCACTGGAGGCCTGAGATGAATGAGCAGGGCACATCAGGAGCTCAGGCTAGCCCTCCCACCTCCTACACATTCAGCCACCTGGCCCTGGGATGCGAGCCAGTTGGGTGGGAGTGGCCCCCCTGTGACCCACTCACTGCAGGGCACCCCGGGCTGTTGGTGCAGGGGGACAGCCAGTCTGCTGACAGGCTTCCTATCCCGGCCCTGGTTAAAGGCGCCCTTCCTTCCCTTCCAGGTAAGTTCCAGGTGGTGATGCAGAAGTCCTGAGGACCCCAGGCTTGCCCGGCCCGACCTCAGCCCCAGGACACTGGCACCATGTCACTGTCTGAGTGGTCACCTCTGCGGTGACCTGTGTGCTGGAGCCAGAGGGTCCCAGGCAGCAGGACAGTCCCGTGACTTCAGAATGGGCATGGAGGGGCACTGGGGCATCACCCAGATAACAGATGCTCAATAAAGGTTCTTTATGTGGAAACAGATGTGTGCGGTGACTGTCTCTCTGCACCCACCCCCACCCTGAGCTCACAGCCCCTGCCAACATGTCTGGGGCCACCCTTGGCCCAGCAGGACACAGCCTCACCCTGCTGCACTCGGACTGGAGCCTGGGCTCTGCTGCGCACTGCTGTGTGGATAGACACCAGGCCCGGGGACTGCAAATTATATGGATGTCTGCTGAATCCACTCCTCTCTAGGAGCACTGTGCACTTCTAGTTACTGAGCTGCTCCAGCCCCCTAGCCCCAAGACAAGGTCTCTCCGGGCTGGACAGGGCAGATGGTCTGGAGGTTAAGAGCCCTCGTTGCTCTTGTCGAGGGCCTGGGTTTGATTCCCAGCACCCACGAAGTGGCTCACAACCACCCACTTCCAGAGGTCTCGGAGAAGCCTTGTTCTAATTACTGTGGGTACCGGGTACCCACACATAAATGCAAGCAAGCCGGGCGTTGGTGGTGCACGCCTTTAATCCCAGCACTCGGGAGGCAGAGGCAGGTGGATCACTGTGAGTTCGAGACCAGCCTGGTCTACAGAGTGACTTCCAGGACAGCCTCCAAAGCCACAGAGAAACCCTGTCTACAAAAAACAAAAAACATTCATATACACAAGAAGACAAGGTCTAGTTATGTAGCTCAGGTTGGCCTTGAACTCACAGGTGGTCCTTAAAGGCACCTGGGTGCCTCAGCCTTCCAACTGATGATTGATACGTCACCAGGCTCAGCTGGCTCCCTGTGGCTGCGTATCTAGTCCAGATGCCCCCAGTTTCCCCGGCCTGCTCCTCTCTCCAATTCCCTACATACCCCCCTGCCTGTTCGGCGCCACCCTCGGGATCCAGCAGCCTTGAGTATCTGCTGTGCTTTGCTACACGGCCGAGTGGGCAGGACTAACAGCCCAGAGTTCACCTCCAGATAATCCCTGCCTCCCACACCGGCCAGGGGACACTCCCAAAGAAGGGGCTTCAATGGCAGTGGGAGGGGGCGGCCTGGCCCTGACAGCAGGAGGCAGTGTGGCCGCCCAAGGCCGATGCTCGCCCGGAAAGACTCCCACAGTATGGAGTGTCATTCCCCCAGCACCTCCCTGGCAGGGCCGAGCACGGGGCAGAGCCCCGGAAGCCACCACAGCCTTTCAATCCCCCATTCTGTGTGGTCCGGGCCTCAGACTCCTCATCTGTGAAGTGGGGGCGACTTCCGTGGGTCGTGATGATCAAGGGGGCTGGCGAGGGACCCGGCTCAGAAGCCGCTCCCTGTTTGTGCCAGGGTTCTATGCGAGGCATCCGGAGCAGCGCCTGGTAAGTGGGTCACCCTTTGGACAACCTCAAGAAACAGGTGCCAATTTGACCTATTCATCGATGAGGAAGCCGGAGAGATGAAGTCACTGACCCGCGGTCACACAGCTGTGCCGCGGAGGAGCCAGCAGACGGTCCGGATTTTTTTTTTTTTTTTTTGGCCTCCTCCCTCCCAGCAGAGGTGTGCAGGAACCTGGTGTGAGGATTGTTGTGGACTCTCCACCCCCTCCTGGGTTCATTCTCTCCCAGGCACCCAGTCCTAGAGAGCAGCAGGCCAGGCGCCTGCCCAAAGGGCGGGGACACACGCCGGAGAACCGGCCGAGCGGGCGCCACTGGGCTCCAGCCAGGCCTGCGCGGGGCCACGGCAGGGAGCTGGGGCCGCGGGGGCCACCACCAGGTAGGTACTGGGAGCCCAGGCTGGGATGGGGAGGGCGTGCGGTGGTAGGCTGGACCACTGGCCCCATCCCCCAACCCTAATCACCCAGGTTCCCATCGTCCTGGGCCAGACGGAATCTTTCCCGGCTCCGCTCTAACTCCTCCGAACCTCTGAACACCCCGATGTCTGAGTCTCCTCGGGAGGCACGAGTTTCCCATTACCCCAGATGTCCCTTCTCTCCGTCTCCGTGTCAGGGCCACACACTTATTTACGTTTGCTTTAGCTCTTTCTGGCCCCTTGCCTGTGTCTCCTGAGTGCTGCGATTACAGGCATGTGCCGCCACGCCGGGCAGTTAGTTCCCCACTCTTAGATTTTAGAGATTTTCTCACTCTGCATCAGTCTCCCGTAGCCGCCCCCCCCAAGCTCTGAACTCCCCACCTGGCCCCACAGGACCCCCCAGTCATCTGACCATTGTCTCTCCCTCCTGTGACCAGGCCAATTTCTGGCTTCAGTGGCCGCTCCAGTGACCTAGTCCCCCTCCCCTGAATTTCGACTGTGCCTCTTGCCCTGTCCAAGGTCACATCTTAGAATAGACTAGGGGACCCTACCAAGCTGAACGCTGACCCTTCCCATCTAGGAACGGGCCACTGACGTCACGGCCCGCCATGCAGAAAAACTACAATGTCCACTTCACCAAGAGTGCCCGGACCCGCAATGAACAATACTTTTTGGATCCTCAGTTGGGCCACCAAAAAGGTAAGAGTTCATTTTCGAGGGGGTGGGTTGTGTCAGGAGAGGGGGGGCAGGGTGGGTGCTGAATGTTTGTGCAACCACAGACTCCAAGGAGAAAGGCCGCAAGAGCTGACTGTTGTGGCACACGTCTGTGGTCCCTTCCAGGCTGAGGCAGGAGGACTGTTGCAAGTTCGAGGCTAGCCTGGGCTACAAAGTGAGACTGGTCTCGCTGTTGCCCAGGCCAGCCTTGACCTCCTAGGCTCATGCACTCCTCCTACCCCAGGCTCTCACGAGTATACTACAGGTGCGCCCGCCATGCTTGTCACTGATCCAAAGACTGCAGCGTTCACTGGGGCGGGAGCCGGGGACTCCTGAAAATCTCCGGGCTGTGGGGACAGCCTCGAGGAGCCAGGGTAGAGGGGGAGACCCCCACTGAGTGTGTCTGAGGTAGTGGCTCAGGTTCTCACAATGACCGAGGGGAGTGGGGAGGGGGCTGTCACAGACTCCTGGGGGTCTACCTGTCTTCTCAGCCCTGGCCTGTCCCCGCTCCATGACCACTCCGGCCACTTCCGACCAGCCCGGCCGGCTCCTAGCAGATCCCCAGACATCCTCACGCTAAGATTTTGCAGTGAGGCCCCCACCTAGGAATGCAGGAAGTTAGCTTGAGGAATTGGGGTGTCAGGATGCAGGAACCTCCTGTAGCGTCCTCTCTCCATCCTCCCTGGGGAGCACAGACCATGTGTGTCCTCCCCCAGGTCCTCTGGGCCCATCTCACTCCTGGGGCCTCTGGGGCTCCCACGGATGCTCCAGTCCAGCCTGGTTCAAACCAGAGTCCCCAGGGGGACCGGGACCCAGTCCCAGTCACCCCCACTTCCTTCCTTCCAGGACGCTGTCGTCAGTGGTACCAGGACCCGGTGGCCACTCACGCCCATGGGCCCTGTCAGCTGCCGCCCCAGGCTCACTGGCAGCAGGCCTACTGCAGCCACCGGGGTGGCAGCGGCTGTCGCAGGTGTCCCCAGCCCCTCATTCTGCAGCGACAGCGGCAGCGGCAGCGGCAGCAGCAGCAGCAGCAGCAGCAGCGAAAACCCCCGCCCCTCCCTCCCAGTCCGCTGCGGCAGAGGCTCTGTCCAGGTCGAGGGGCCCAGAAGGGGTCACCGGCGACCGCCGCTGCCCGCACGGGACCAGCCAGCGCCCCGCAGCCTGTCACCTCATCACCCACAGCAGTATCAGCCGAGGCCAGCAGCGGCCCAGCCCTGTCCCCTGCCGCCGGCGCCCTTCTGGAGCCCAGCCAGCCCACCGAGGCGCGGCCCCTGCCTGCGCCCCCAGCCTGCGGCTCCTTCACCTCCTATGGCGCCGGTGCTCAGCCCAGGCCTTCCTTTTGGGGCTGTGTCCCCATGTGCCTCGCTTCTGCCTGGGCCCGCTGCTCCCTGGCTAGCTAGCTCTTTGGTCCTGTCCTCACTCCATACACACTGTGGTCCCTGTCGCGACGAGCGCTTATCCCAACCCCTTGGTCTCTGCCGCAGCTGTTGGGGTCCCTGATTTCTGGGCCAGGCCCGTGCTCGGTGCCTCTGCCCCTGTCCCTCTGCTGGTACCCTGCCTCTGCTTTCTCTGTCCTCAGCCCCACCTCCGCTGGCCCACAAGGCCAAGGAGGACACGGAGCCGGGGCGACGTGGACCTGGGGCAGCTTTTTGGCCAGCTGCGGTGTTGGGGGGGCACGGGTCAAGAGCGGAGGTTAAAGAAGAGGTAGGGAAGCCGGGCGTTGGTGGCACACACCTTTAATCCCAGCACTTGGGAGGCAGAGGCAGGCGGATCTCTGTGAGTTCGAGGCCAGCCTGGTCTACAAGAGCTGGTTCCAGGACAGCCTCCAAAGCAATATAGAGAAACCCTGTCTCGAAAAATCAAAAAAAAAAAAAAAAAAAAGAAGAGGTAGGGAGTGCGTGGGGGAGGGGTAGCATGGTCACCTGGTGTAGCGGGCCACAGGGGGATAGCTCAGTGAGGAGTTATAGGAGCACGAGGTGACAATCCCATCCAGGACAAACGAAGACAGGCGGGAAAGGGGAACGAGGCTTAAATCAGGGCCATCATCAGGGTACAGCCCAGACGGCAGGGTCACATTAGACACTGAGGCGACCTGCCCCAGGGACAGCCAAGGTGAGACAGGCATAGGCTTGGGGTGTCCCTCAGAGAAGGGGACACTGGGAGGAGGCAGCCATAGAGTCCATTAGGAGGAGGGAGGGGCTGGCTGACCAGGTTCAGGGGTGGAGGTAGCGAAGGCGGGGACAGCTGTTTCAGGATCTGGGTCTGACCCCAGAACAACAGGTAAGAGCTCAGCAGGGTTGGGCACGCACAGCCTTGCCGTGGAGCCTGGGGCCGGGAAGTCTATTTCACACCCAGAGCAAGAGAGACTTAGGAAGGTGAGGTCACCCATTGATTAGGCACGGCTGGGAACGGGGTCCGCCCAGGCCACTGTCACCTCAGCTCACCTTGTCCTAAGCTCTGATGCCAGGCACAGGAACATCCCAAGGCCCACTGCACTGACTCCCATGACTGGGCCCCACCTTTTGGACACCCTAATTCTAGGTCCAAGAAGCAATGCTCAAGGGGACAGGGTGCCCCCTGCAGAGGGGACATTGTGGGACTTGTGCACAAGGCCTTCCAGGACGGGGGACTTATGTATGTCCTAAATGGCCACTGGACTCAGGGGCGTGGACCAAGGCCTGGGCCAGCCTCTTTATGCTCCATTCTCCCTAGTGACATGTCACAACAAGGGACAAGTGGTTCGAGGGCCTCAGTTCCGAAATCCCTGTGAGGAAGCGCCCAGTGTGTGGAGCTTTTGTGGGTGTGAGGGTGGCGTGACCTCTGGGGGCTTTGTGCCGCAAGGCCGGTGGGATTTTCCTAGAACCGCTGGCGTGTATAGGACTGGGCAGGGATCTAGGACCAAGAATGATAGATTCTGCAAATCTCTGGGTCAGGGCTGGCGACAGAGCAGGCCAGCGCCTAGAAGGGACATAGATGCCCTTCCACGAGTCACCTTGGGGATTCAGGAAGGAGGGCACGCTGGTGGCAGAGCAGGGCTGGCTGGAGGCGCGGAGGGCACAAGGGAGGAGGGAGGGTGGCACCCGGCCAGCCTCACTGACTCAGTTTCCCTTTCTAGACATCCTGACGGAGGATGATGTCTACTGCAGCTGTCTGGCTAAAACTCTGTGTCACGTGCCGGTGCCTGTGACCGTGGGCTTCTATGCTCCCTTTGGCTGCCGACTTCACATGATGCTGGACAAAATCATGAGTGAGTGTCTGCATGCATCTGGGGGGGGGCGGAAACACAGGGTCTGTCCCTTCCCTGTTCTCCAAGTGACATCCTCTCCCTGTCACCTCCATCCCCACCAAATCCACCCTGAAGAACACTCTGGAAAGGTACTCAGGTCCCTGCTCAAGAACAGTCCTTGCCCCCTAGTGCCCTAAGGAGAAAGCCGGGTCACTAAGGCTGCAGGCCACACCCCTGCTTCGGATGCAAGCCTTGGTGGGGTCCCCAAGAGTCCAAGCACACGGGTGTACACCGGAGACACCGCAGAAAGTTGGCCAGCTGCTGGCGACACGCATTCAGTCTGTTTATTTCCGACCCTGCATTGCTAGCAAGGGTGCAGCGAGAGAAAAGTTCCGGGCATGGAGATGAATGCTCGTGTGTGTTCCAGCCCTGGGCGGGGCCACAGTCCCCACTCACTCATCCCTAGCCTCACATCCTGTCCCAGAATGCTCACCGCCCACTCTTCAGATACCGACAGAGCATCCTTCCTGCTTGGGGGATCCAGGGATGACGAGGGCAGCAGTCAGGGCCCTGCCCTCCCTGGGAGACACAGTAACACCAGGAGTGGGTCCCCGACCCATCTGATCACGGCAGGCTCCCTGGAGGAGGGGCAGCCATGCAGAGAAAGACACAGGCTGCGCTCCTGCCGCCTCGTCCACACATTCATTCATACACTGCTCGTTCATCTTGTTCCCGGGCGTTCCATTCATTCATTCGTTCATTCATACACCGCTCGTTCATCTTGTTCCCGGGCGTTCCATTCATTCATTCATTCATTCATTCAGCCATCCCCTCATCTTCTTGTACCTAGGTGTTTCATTCATTTGTTCATCCATTCTTACATATTCTTGTACCCGGGCGTTCCATTCATTCGTTCGCCTATCCATTCATTCCCCGCGGGTGTGGGGACCGGATGGATAGGACGTCCAGGCTGCCTCGCCCTCCTGCCTGGCCCTGGCTCGTTCTACCCCTCTCCCATCCTCTCTCCAGGGAGGGTCCCTACTCCTGTGTTCGACCTCCCCAGTCTCTCTCTCTCCGGGCCTCCCTCCCACCTGCCCCTACGTGCACCTGGACCCAGCCCCTCCCCCCACTGACACCCTCCCTCTCTCCCCTCCCCCAGCGCTGATGCAGCAGGAGGCGGCGCAGCGCGAGAGCGAGGAGCTGCAGCGCGTGCAGTGGCGGCCGCGGCGCGTGCGCGGCTGGGGCGTCCCGCAGCTGCTGTGGTTCCTGGTGTTTTTGCAGCCGGTCATCACCGAGCTGCACCTGCGGCGCCGGAACGTGCGCTTCCTGTTCATCCGCTTCAGCGCCTGGCAGTACGCGGGCACCGACAAGCTGTGGGCGGGGCTGGTGACGACGCTGTGCGAGGGCATCCGCCACCACTACGGGGCGCTGCCCTTCAGCGTGTACTCGGTGCTGGGCAACAAGCCGTGCGGCCCGCGCGACGGACTCTGCCAACGCGAGTGGCACTGCCGACGCCGCGTGTGCCTGGCGCTGCTGGCGCTGCTGGCCGCGTTGTGCCTGGGCGTAGGGCTGCTGTACCTGTCGCTGGGGGGCCACGCGCCGGGCCACGCGGGTCCCGGCGTGCTCAAGGCGCTGGGCGGCGCGGCCACCACGCTGTCGGGCTCCGGGCTGCTCATGGCCGTGTACTCCGTGGGCAAGCACCTGTTCGTGAGCCAGCGCAAGAAGATCGAGCGCCTGGTGTCGCGCGAGAAGTTCGGCAGCCAGCTGGGCTTCATGTGCGAGGTGAAGAAGGAGGTCGAGCTGCTCACCGACTTCCTGTGCTTCCTGGAGATCTACCAGCGACGCCGGCTGCGCGTGGTCCTCGAGGTCACCGGGCTGGACACGTGCTACCCGGAGCGCGTGGTGGGCGTGCTGAACGCCATCAACACGCTGCTGTCCGACAGCCACGCACCGTTCATCTTCATCCTGGTGGTGGACCCCAGCATCCTGGCCGCGTGCCTGGAGAGCGCGGGCAACATGAAGGGCACGGCGGACAACGGCTACCTGTTCCTCAACCGCACGGTCACGCTGCCCTTCTCGGTGCCGGTCATGGGCCGTCGCACCAAGTTGCAGTTCCTGCACGACGCGGTGCGCAGCCGCGACGATCTGCTGTTCCGGGAGCTGACGCTCAAGCTGCAGCCCCAAAGCCAAGGCTCGAGCGCTGGCGAGGCTACGCAGCTGCTGGCGGTGGAGACGCAGGCGGACGGCGAGCGCTCGCAGGGCCGCGTGGACGCCGAGGCGGCGCGGCGCATCCAGGAGGCGCTCTGCTGCCTGCACGACGAGAGCGACTGCTTGTACGAGTACGTGCCCGACAACGTGGTGTCCATGCGGCGCATCGTCAACACGGTGCCCATCACCGTGCGCCTGCTGCAGCAGCAGCAGCACCAGCAACCTGACCGCGTGGGACCCACCCCGCGCCACGCGGTGGCTTGGGTCGTGCTGGCCAACCAGTGGCCTTGTCGCCTCAGCTGGGTGCTGCAATGCCTGGAGGACCGGCAGCAGGCTGGGGGCGCGCCCGAGGGGCGCGCACGTCTCTGGGACGTCTTTTGTGACAACAGTCGAGAACTGCATACCATGACCAAGGCCTTGCAGAATGTGCTGGACCTGGATGGCGATCCTGAGCTTTTTGAGCGCTTTCTGGGCACTGATTTCCCCTTCACCGTGGCCGAGGCGCAGAGTTTGCTGCGCTGTACGGTCAACCTCGACCATTCTATCCGCCGCCGCATGGGCCTTATCCGGGCTGTCAGCGCGCTCAAGCCCCCCAGCCCGCCCAAGTCCCCATCCCGGGATGGTCCCCAGGCCAATCGTGCAGCCAGTAATGCCGCAGGGACGTCCCAGGTGGCCCCAGGGACGTCCCAGGTGGCCCTTGCATCAGGACACAGTAGAGAGACCCATCACCCCCGGGACCGGACCAACGGGGCCAAGCCAAGGCCAATGGCCTGAGTCCTTTAATTTAAGGGTGTAGAGGCCGCTTGGGCTTGGAATGGAGAACACCACGGATGGCAGCAACGTCCCGCCGCCCGGAGGGGGGTGTGAGGGTAGGGCTGGGCTCAAGACGGACGGGGTTTGGAATGGCGCACACTCTGGTGACTTTGGAAGCCAAAGGGCGACAGGTAGTAGCTTCCTGGAGTCGGCAGCTGGACCACACCAGTGTCTGAGCACACAGAGGGGCCCGCGAGGAACACAAGAGTCAAGAAAGCAATAAAAGAAGCCGTGGAAAGCCGGGGCTGGCATTCATGACCTGGATTTCTGGCTGGGTGAGGAGGCCACCTGCCCCCAAGTACTTCCTCCCAAGGGAGCCAGGCCTCTGAACGCATCCTAGCAACTGGCATCACGGGTGGTAGGAGGCTTGCGGGGGTGGTGGGTGAGGCTGCGGGGGCAGGGGAGATGAAGGACAGACGCCCAATTGACTCAGGCAAAGGGGAGCGCCCAGGCCTCGGGGCATCACAGCTCTTTGTTCCCCACACCCTCGCCTGCCCTCTGTGGGCAGGGCAGGAACTGGCATTTCCCAGGGCCTTGCCTGTGACCTCACCAGGTGGCTCCACCCCTCAGCGTGTGGGCTAATTAGGCCTCGGCCAGATGGGTGTGTGGCCCCGCCTTACCCGGACAGGCAGGTAACTGTCCAGGAGGAACTCTGGAGGATGTGCCTGTCTCACGAGTCACTCCAGGGCCACCGGCTGGGGCTGCTTACTGACTGAGAAGCCACGTCACCAGCAGGGAGGTTGAGGAACAGGGATTGGGACATGAGGGGAATGTGGAGTCAGAGAAAAGCCAGGCAGGACAGTGACTGGGCTGGGCCCTTCCCTGCTAGCATGGTCAGAGACCAGGGATGGGTGTCACCCTGTAGGTGGCTCCTGGGTGCCCAGTAGTGAAATCCGCAGCCACACTCTCAGACCGGGGTCCCTCATCCACTATAGTATGGTGAGGAGGGAACAGCAGATCTCAGCACTGAATTACAGAGATCAGAGTTCAAGGGGATGACTTTGTGTTTCGTGGGTGCTGAGGATCTATAAAGAACTTCCTGACTGGCAGACAAGAGTTCTGCCACTGAGCCACGCCCCCAGCCCCTCACTGGGGGATTCTAGGCAGGGGCTCTACCACTGAGCCACACCCCCAGCCCCTCACTGGGGAATTCTAGGCAGGGGCTCAACTGCTGACTTACACTCCTGACCAATGATTTTTGAGCCGGGACCCTGAGGACTAAGAAGATGGTAGCCTTCACATCCCTTAGGTCTCAGGCTTAAGCCAGTCTATTCCTGACTTGCTTGATCTCTCATGAGTACTGGTGAGTGAACACAGGTCAGAGGGTACCTGTAACTGTCAGGAAATGTGCCTTTCAGCCTTGGCATGGCTAAGCTTATGTTTGGAATTTCACAGTGCTGGGCTTGGTGGCGCACACCTTTAATCCCAGCACTCAGGAGGCAAAGGCAGGCGGATCTCTGTGAGTTGGAGGCCAGCCTGGTCTACAGAGTGAGTTTCAGGACAGCTAGGGCTACATGGAGAAACTCTGCCTCAAACAAAACCAAGCCAAGGCAAAAATTTTACAGCAAGGTAGAGGATGTTTCGGTGGTGTGTGTGTGTGTGTGTGTGTGTGTGTGTGTGTGTGTGTGTGTGTGTGTGTGTGAAGCCAGTGCCCTGGCAGGGTTTCCTGACTTCATCGGGTCCCGCTGATGCCCAGCCTGCATGGGGTTCCGATGTCTCCTTTCCCATCTGCCAGGCTTTTGCATTAAGTTGAGGCTGGGATAGATATATCCTGGGATCAGCCAAGAGCACCACAGACTGGAGCTGGCGGGCTGAGAACACTGGACGCTGAAGTATTTGCTGAGTGCTGCCGGTGTTGTTTTCTGGGCAGGATGGACCCTGGGGTAGCCCAGACTGACCTGCAGCAATGATCTTAGACACCCGATCCTCTGGCCTCCACCTCCCGGACGGCTCACCACACCCTGCCTACTCTATCTTGAAACTGTGTGTCTGCCAAATCTAACAGGATGTCAGGGTTTAGTCCCCACAGACCCCAGGGCTTTTGCGTGATCTCGCACAGGCCAAGGAGCTGGCTGTCACCAACCAGAAGACTTCCAAGTGCCGTGTGTACCTCTCCTGCAACTGCAATGGACTGAGCAGATGAGACCCTGTCTGTCCCGGGACCAGTGATACGTGTAGCCTTTGGGGCTGCCCGCCAGCCAGCACTCGCTTGCATGGGTGGTGTCCCCGAGTCATGCGGAGGATGGAGAGCTGCTGCCTCCAAGATGAGCTCCAGGAAGTCTAGCAAGGAACATTTCCTGTGTCAGGGTGCTGGCGTCACTAGGGCTGGGTACAGCTTCAGAACAACCAAACCAAGTGGGTGGTGCTGCACCCCTTTAATCCCAGCAGAGACAGGCGGATCTCTGTGAGTTCGAGACCAACCTGGTCTACAGAGCGAGTGCCAGGACAGCCTCCAAAACAATACAGAGAGACCCTGTCTCCAAAACCAAACAAAACTTTAAAAAGAGGGGCAATTGGGGGTGGGGTGGGTGCCGTGGTTGAATAGTACCTTATCAAGCATGCTGCCCTGGCCCCACCCTCAGTACCTCCGTGTGTGTGTGTGTGTGTGTGTGTGTGTGTGTGTGTGTGTGTGTGTGTGTGTCTCATATGCCTGCTTGTATACCTGTAGTCCCAGTTACTCAGGAGGCTGAATGAGACTCACTGGAGCCCAGGAACTCCATGCTAGCATGCTAGGGCTGGCCATGTGACAAAGGAGTTGGAGGACAAGCCACAGGCCAGGAGAATTCTCTCTCATTCTCAGCACCGTTAGGAGGCACCATTAGGCAGTCACTTGGGGTTTGTCACTCTGTAGAGCTCACTGGTTTCCAGGACCATGAACTGCAGGTTGGACGTAGAGGCGGTCATCTGGCCACACAATTCTCTGAAAACAGCCATTTGTCCCTCTTTGTTGTGTTGTGTTTTGAGACAGGGCTTCTATTATATAGCCCTGGCTGTCCTGGAACTCACTCTGTAGACCAGGCTGGTCTCGAACTCACAGAGATCCGCCTGCCTCTGCCTCCCGAGTGCTGGGATTAAAGTTGTGCACCACCACTGCCTTAAAGATGTATTAGGGTATGCAATATTCTGCTTGCAGGCCAGAAGAGGGCACCAGATCTCATTACAGATGGTTGTGAGCCACCATGTAGTTGCTGGGAATTGAACTCAGGACCTCTGGAAGCGCAGCCAGTGCTCTTAACCTGAGTAACCTAACCCCAAAGGCCCCTGTATAAGTACCCTTTTCACCCTGGTTTGGTGCCCATCCTAAGGGACTCGCTCTCCTAGGAAGGACCGATTTCTCATACCATTTTAGGTGCAAGTAGCCAAAAGCAGGAGGCCCACACAGGCTTGCAGAGGGCACGTCTATCGGGCCAGCACTGCTGAGACTTAATACACTGACCACAGCCCCCTGAGGTGGTTGGGGACTACACTACTATAGTGGAGCCCACCAGGCAGGCTTTCCCCAGAACTCAGGATACCTCAGCCCCTCCCCAGCCTCGCCCATGAGGGGCTGGTAGCAGGGTGGCTGTACTGGTGTCTCCTGGGCACTTAAGGGTTGGAATGTAACAAACAGTGGCGTGGTTGGCAGTGGCTACGGTGTGTGGCTTCCCTGGGCCCCACTCCCAAGCAAGTGTCTGGTGTGTCCAAGGAGTGGTGAGGTTGTCTGCGGCAGGAGGCGACAGAAGTACCATCCGCTAGTGTTTCAAGAGGCTGCCTGTGACTGCAGCGCTCCTCTGAGGAGACTGCAGAAGACGGGAGACTCTCCAGGTCACAGGCCAGCTAGCCTGGTGTAAGAGACCCTCACTCAAACGAGGTACAAACAGCCAGGGTCTCCGCTCTTCTCCATGAGTGTGCCATGGCAGGCACCACCATATTTACACACTAATTTGTACACACATCCTTGTGTCAAAAAAGCTTCTGACGGATGCAGTGGTGGGGTGCAGAGGACTCTCAGGTGTTTGCTTGGTTTGGTTTCTTCAGACACAGTTTCTCTATCAGCCCTGGCTGTCCTGGAACTCTATAGACCAGGCCGGCCTCGAACTCAACCGATCCGCTGGCCTCTGCCTCCCGACTCCAGGTTTGAGAGTGAAAGGGACGAAATGAGGCTGCAGCCTGAACCCACACAGGCAGCAGGCACTTCCTACAGATGAAGGAAGGGCTCTTCTCCTTAGGTTTCATTCTCGCCGTGCCTGGGATTGAACCCACGGCCTCGCCCAAGCAAGGAAGCAAGCACCTTTCTGATGGGTTCTAGGCCAGGCTCACCACTATCTAAGTCTTCACATTCAGTCTGAGTTACCGAGAGTGGCCTGGGACGTGTCATTTTCCCATCTCACACTCCTTGGTGGCGGGGATGACGAGCCTGTGTCAGGCCCTGTAGCTGCCTGGTATTCTGCAGGGGACAGCTCTCCTGAAGACGGCCCACAGGATAGTGACAGCGCAGTGGCTCACAGCCCCCCCCCGCAGATGGGGCAAAGAGGACAGGCTAGACCTGCTACCCCAGCCCCGGGCACCTTCACCTGGCGCCCTGGGAACCCTGGCCTTGGTGTTGCTTGAGGTATGGATGCGTAAGAAGGCGAAGGACTTGGGGCGGTCTGTCCAGCCTCTGGGCTTCCTTTGGGGACCACTCCTCTCCCCTGGCCCTTGGGCACCGGCCCGGCACGAAACGGAGGCAGGATGGTGACCCCAGCTCCCGTTTATTAGAAAAGGTGTCACAGCTGCACCGGCAGGAGTGGCCCAGCCCCAGCCCACCCTCACCCACACCTACCCACCCCCCGCTGCCCACCGCTGTAGTGCCTGCCAGGGTGCAGCCTCAGTGGCCCGGGCAGCAGGGTCCCAGAACCCCGCTGCTGCGTGCCCAGCTCCCTGATAGATTTTATTGCACTTAAGAAAGCTCTTCCTTTCCGCTGGCCCCAGCTTACAGGGGCTGGCAAACTTCCACCACGCTCACCAGCCAGGTCCCGAAGGGGGCCAGGGGGCCATCCTAATCTGTCCAGCCTCCTGCCCCTGCCCAGGACCAGAGCAGCCCTGTGGCCAGTGACCCTGGAGAGCGCCTCCCGTCCTCTTCCCCTGTCCACCCCAGCCCTAACCTGGAGGGCGCGAGCCAGAGCGGCAGACACAAATGTCCAGGAAGCCGCTCCCAGCCCGGTGCCCCTCTCGGCTGTAGTGTTCCCGAAGCGAGGCCTGGGATACCCCACCCGGCTTCCTGGGGGACTAGGCGGGGAGTCGGCAGATCCTTGGGGATGGCTTCAGCTCATCACAGACCGGCCGGAACAAAAGAACTAGGGGGACAGAAGCGGGGATGGTCAGTGCGCATGCGTGCGGCAGAGGGCGGCCGCGCAGCCCCTCCCCCCAGTTCCCACGGACCACACCTACTTACAGTGTCACAGTGTGTCCCGCGGGGCCTCCTGACTGGCCTCTAAAAGCAGCTCCTCCAGCTTGCTGGCACCCTGGGGGTGCAGGGCTGTGGGCAGTGGGCGGCAGCTCCTTGAGGGGCAGGAGGGGCCCGGCCTTGCCCCTCCCTCCTGACCACACAGCCCCCCCACCCCCCACATCTTGCCCGTCACCATGGGGCCGTTCTAAGCTGTCATCCACCCTTCCCCGTGGCCCGTCCCCGCCTCTCTCTCTTACCGTGCTCCAGGCTGCAGCTGCCCCCCTTAGCCTCCAGCCCCGGGGGTGGCTCTGGGGGCAGAGCGAGGGCAAACTCGGGCTTCAGGCCGTTGGGCAGAGGCTGCCCTGCCTGAGGCGGCTCTGGCTGGAGCTGAGCCTCGAGTGGCTCTGGGTCCTGGATGTCCATGGTCTCAGACGGTGGGGAGGCGGGTGGGGAGGGAGGAGAGGGGGGAGGGGGGGAGACAAAGGAGGGGGGGACAGGGGGCCCCGGCCTCTCGGGCGGGCTCTCCACCCGGGTCACCACAAACACCTTGTGGCCTCGGCCTGGGCTGGAGACAGAAATGCGCTGCTCAGCGGGGGAGGGGCTGCCAGGGGGGGCTCCTGTCCCCGGGGCCGAGGGAGTCCGTGCAGGGTACGAGGGCAGGGCAGGGCGCTGCGGGGCTCTGGGCCGCGCCGCCCTCGGCCCTCTGCTGGTTCTGCTGCTGCTCCTCTTCCTCCTGCTCCTCCCGGTCTGAGTCCGAGTCCGAGTCCGAGTCCGGGCCAGGGCCAGGGCCCCCGTTCTGTGCCCCGGTGGCCGGCAGGTCCCCAGACTCTTCCAGGGGCTGGGGCGCGGTGACGGTGATCTCGGGCATGGAGGCCGACGGCTGCAGCGGCTGCTTCTCCTCCCGCTCGCGCACCAGCACGAAGTTGCGCTTGCAGCCGTTCTGGATCTCAGCCAGCAGGGCTTTCTGCGTCTCAATGAAGGTCTTGACCTGTGGGACCCGGCCTGCTAGGGCTCTGTGTGGCCTCCGCCCCCCCCCGACCCGCTCACCGCCCCCAAAGACAGCAGGTACACAGGCACGCGCCCTCACCGCCTCCTTCTTGGGCTCTCGGTCCAGGTCCAGGCGAAGCAGGGAGTGGTTCACCTTGAGGGCCAAGGACAGTGCCATGAGCCCGCCTGTCTTGATCTCGTTCTCCCGGAGGTCCAGTCTCAGGAGGCGGGGGCTCTCGGCGATGAACTCTGCCACGGCCACCGCGCCTGGGAGGGGGACCGCAGGGGCTGGCCACGGGCCCCATGCCTGGCCGCTGGCCGGCCGCCCTGCCGAGCCCCGCTGGCCCCTGCGCGCCTGGCCCGTACCCTACCCTCGCACGTGAGCTTGCTCGAGGCCAGGCCGAGGCGCAGCACACTCCGGTTGCTGATGAGCCCGTTCTTGAGGTTGCGCACACCCTCGTTCCCAATGGGGTTGTGGCCCAGGTTCAGGGTCTCCAGACTCTGTGTGTGCGGCTGGAAGGGACAGGGAGGGTGAGGAGGCGAGGCCGTGGTGGAGGAAAGGAGGCGGAGGAGCCAAGGCAAGAGTCCTCCTCCTCTTCTTCGCCTCTCAGAGCAGAAGCCGCCGCAGGTCTGGAACTCTCGAGTCCTTCCCATGCTGTGTCCCCCCCCTCCCCCACAGTCCATGCGGGCCCGTATTCACAGCCTGGCTCCCTGCCCTCGCGGAACCTGTCTCCCAATGACTTAAGGACCCCAAAGACAGCCTTCCTGTGGGAGGGGACCTGGCACTGGGCACAAAGTGCCTCCTTTCCCTGGGAGTGTTGGTGTCTGCTCCAATTATTTTATATATTATGTGACAATAAAAGACTAAAAACTTACTGACTGCTTCCAGAAATATTTAGTTTTTTAGGCCAACATATTCAGTTTGTGCTGTGATGCCCAATCTTGGTGGAACCTCCACTTGTGGCGTCAACACCATGAACAAGTCTAATGTATCAGGAAATGAAAGACAAGATGTCCGGCTGTCTGTGCTAAGAGAATGTGTCTGCCACCTTTATTGCCAGGAGAGCGTGTGCGTGCGTGCGTGCGTGCGTGTGTGTGCGTGCGTGCGTGTGTGTGTGTGTGTGTGTGTGTGTGTGTGCGCGCGCGTGTCGTCTGTGGGTGTGCCGTAAGGAGTGAGCAGACTTATATACAGGCTTACAGCACAGTGGAGAAATCCCCGGTGTAAGCGCTGGCGTTTTCCTGCTCCTAGATGTTGATGTCAGAGGGGCAGGGCCAGGGTTGGAAGCCACGACTAGAGAGCAGGACGCCCCTGCAGCTATCAGCTGACAAGCAAGGCACAGAGGTCCTTGGGGCTGGGACCCAACATTGTGCAAAGCACTGTCCTATGCTGTCTGTTACAAAGGCAATTAAACAGGACCCAGCCCCGCATGGTGTTGCATTTCTGTGTTCTAGGCCAGCCTGCTGGTCTACAGAGCAAGTCCAGGACAGTCAAAGTGAGACAGAGATACCCAATCTTGAAAAGGAAGGAAGATAAAGAAGCAGGGTCCAGGGCTGGCTAAATGACTTGAGGATCCGAGTTCTATACCTGGGATATTTATTTATACTTGGTGGAAGCTGTCCTCTGACCTCCACAAGAGTACCCGGGTGTGCGTGTGTGTGCACGTGCGTGTGGAGACGTAAATGTAATAAAATGTAAGCCTCAGCGTTTACTCTGGGGCCAGCTGGACGGGGCTGACGAAGCAGGCCCGGACTCACCAGCGCTGTGCCCAGGAAGGCCATGCCTGTGTGTGTGAGCTGGTTGTTCCACAGCACCAAGGTCACCAGACCCCTCCTCTGCTCCTTGAGCCCCTCGCAGATATAGGCTAGACCTGGAAAGGCAGGTGGTCAGCGCCTCTCTCGTCCCTGGAGAGATCTCTGCTTGCGCTGTCCCAGTGAGACCGAGGCTCTCCCGCATGGGCTCCCTGTCGGGGCTGGAACTGTCAGAGGCACAGCTGTCCTCCCTGCCAGCTGCGGGCCTGGGAGGGCGGTACTGGACGAGGCCACCCTCGTGTCCAGCACCACCCAGCCACTAGCACAGCGCGGCCCAGAAGGTGCTGGTGACGGTGTGGCAGGACAGACGGGCGCACCTGAGTCCAGCACGTGGTTGTTGCGCAGGTCCAGGATTTGCAGGGAGCAGTTGAACTTGAGCAAGTTGCCCAGCTGGGCGGAGTCCTGCAGGCCGTTGAGCTTATTGTCTGCCAGGTACAGCTCCCGCAGGTTCATATTCATCTTCAGAGCCGTGGCTGCGGAGTGGGTGGGGGTGACTGGCCAGCCCACACCCTGGGCCACCTGTCCAGCAGCAGGCTTTACGGACGCAGACTTACCCAGCAGCATGAGGGGCCGCCCAGACAGGCTGGCATTTTCCAGGTGCAGCACCGCCAGGCTGCTGCGGATGCGCAGGGCGCGGGCGACAAAGGGCGCCGAGTGGTCCAGCAGGGGTGTGTTGCGGGCATCCAGGTACTGCAGGCAGCTTGTCTGGTGGGGACAGGCCAGGCCAGGTCACTCATCACAGCGAACACCCGGACTTTACACAGGGGACCTGCGTCTGAGCTCCCTGATTCCTGTGACGGGGACCCTCTTCCAGATAGTTCTACCTCCTTCCTGCACCGGGCTTTGCCAGGATGAGTCAACCAGGGCTGGCGACAAGGTCGCTTTCCAAGGGCCATGCTAGGGAGGAGAGGCGCGGCGCAGGGCCTCGGAGCGGGGCAGGAGACGGGCCTGGTACCCACCTTGCGCATCATGTGGGCAGCAGCCTGCCAGCCCCGGGTGCCAATGTGCTTGTTGAAAGAGATGTTGAGGTGGGTGGCCGACTCGTAGTACTCAATCATGTCAAAGAGGGCTGAGGCACCCTGGGGACAGGCACATGGGGGCTTGGCCTCAGGGCAGATGGCCAGGGGAACACACGGGCTGTGCCACAGGAGGGTGCCGGGCAGCCTCAGCATGACAGGTATGCCTGGATGCCCCAGCAGGGCAGAGCTCTTCTACAACCTACACTTAGGAACACTCAGCCCACTGAGGCTGCAACTCTCCGAGGTACCTCTCAGCCCTGCAGCGTGACAGCCAGGAAAGCTCCTGATGGCCACACTCGCCCCCCCACCAGCTCCCCAGGCTGCACCTTCAGGCCTTAGGCCCGCCCTGGTCACATCAAGCACCCCTTCTGGTCTTCATGAGGCCCTACCCATGCCTCCTCCTACTCAAGAGACCAGGAGCCTGGTGGCAGCAGGGTTCTTACGTCTTCGTCCAAGTTGGTCTGCTCCAGGTCCACAACCTTGAACTGCAGCCTCTTAAAGACCTCCTCCAGAGCCTCACAGGTCTTGTAGTCAAGCTTCTCCCCTGGGAAGGGGCGGGCACCTTTATGTGGAGAGTCCGCACCACCACCAGTCTCTGTCTCCTACAGAAGCCACCAATCCCTTGGGCTCCCTGCTATCCCCGAGGACACACACCTTTTAGGTCCAGGCAGTTGATGCGCTGCTCGAGGTCTGTGAATTCCTAAGAAAGCAGGATAGGGCTGGTCAAAACAGGTAAGACACCCCAGCAACTGGGGTGGCCTTCCAAGTGGGGCCGTGGCCTGCCCTGAGATGCCATCTGAGCACACAGGGTATGAGATGACTCTGCCCGGGCGAGGGAGCCGCAGCCCCGTCACTCCAGCTGACGAAGTGAGGCTGAGGGCACCCAGCATCTCTGGGGACATGTCCACTTGGGAAATCTGTCCTGAGGGACTGAGGCGGGTGGGCTGACACTCAGCAGAGACGTAAAGGCACTGGCTCGGGTGTTTCCTCAGCCCCTTCCTAACCTACACACAAGCCAGGTGCCTGTCTCTGGCCTCACTGTCCAACAGGGTTGAGCACTGTGACAAAGCCCCAGGACACACAGGCTAAGGCTGGCCTGACAACACCCTTGACTGACAGGTGCAAAGGTCTCGTCAGCCCTCATCCTTGCCTCAGATGCCACACTGAGTGGCTTTCCCTGGAAGGCACGGCCCTGCTCTGCTAACTCTGTGGAACGATACCGCCCTGGAACACGGACAGAACAAAGGCCCAGACACCCTTGCGAGGGCCCCGTGTAGAGATGGCCAGGACTGAACGCAGAGGGGAGGCTACAGGCGGAGTCTGTTCACACCCACACTAACTCAGACAGCGTTTGGAGCCCACTTCTGAGCCAGCAATCCCTTCTACAAATTCCCCAACAGTGAGGAAGGGGCCTCCTGGGATTTGTGGGAAAGGAAGAAACGTGTCTTCTTTTGTTTCTCAGGTGTGTCTGTGTGCGTGTCAGCGCACACACTGCACGCTGTTGTGGAAGAATGCTCGAGCACACTGTTGCATGGGACGCTCGCTTTCACTGTCAACAAAAGGCTAATTGGCTGGTAGCCAGGCAAGAATTGTAGGCGGGACAACCAAGCTCGGGAGGATGACGGAAGAACAGCAGAGTCAGGAGACACCAGCCAGCCACCAGGGAAGCAGGCCGTGTAGAAGATGAGGGAGCAGGCCATAAGCAGCGTGGCAAAGCAGAAATAAGAAATATGGGTGAATCTAAATGTACGTTAGGTAGTAACAAGCCTGAGCTATTGGCCCAGCATTACAATTTATATTAAGTCTTGGAGTCAGTTACTTCAGGAGCAGCTACAGGTTATTTTGGAACAGGCGGTAGAGACAGGAAAACCCCACCTACAGCACACTTGTGAAAAATTTAGTCCTCGACTCTACCACGTGGGTACCAGCTGATCAAACCCAGGTAGTCACGCCTGCCAGCAAGCGCCTTTGCCCCAGCCATCTTGCCAGCTTGTATTGATTTTAGGGACAGAGTCTCATATAGCCCAGGCTACCTCAAACTCATTATGTAGCTGAGGATGACCTTGAAGTCGGTCCTCCTGCCTCCACCCTCTAGTGCTGGTTTCCGTTAACTCCTAAATAACAGGGAGTATACCGCTTCAAGTCCAGACTTGGGTTTTGCTGCCTTCTTCTTGTTTTTGAGTCGGCCTGGGTACAGAGCCTAGGGTGACGCTTGCCTTAGAATTCACACTACAAGAATGAACTTCGGAGTTCAGACTTGAAGGGATTGACGAGATGCCTTTTCTCTGAGGACAGAGTTTCTCTGGGGCTGACAGGGCCAATAGGTATCACTTGATGTGACTCTGGATTCTTGCTAATTTCACAGCTGAACTAACGATTTCGGCAGCTGTCTGTACACAGGCTCTGGCTGGGGGCAAGCTGGCTGGGCAGGCCCCAGGGCTCTACCGCCCCCGCCCCCACGCACACACGCACGCACGCAGGCAAGCACAGGCCCCCACCCCGCATACCTGCAGCTGCCTGAGGAGCTTGGGGATCTGTCGGCAGTTCAGCTTCTGGCAGGCCTGCCTGTAGGCACTGATCACTTCATCCACCGTCACGTTTTGGGCTGCGGGCAAAGGAGCAGGCTCAGACTCCACAGGCCTTGGTTGCTATGCTAGCACAGCCCTCTACAAAGCGCTGCTGTCAGGCAGCCGCAGACACTCCCACAGCTCAAGACTCTGCTTACCATTTCCCCACCACCACACAGTCTACCACCAGGCCCCGGCAATGCCAGCACAGCGCACGGCCAGGCTTAGGGCAGGCATTTGGCTCAGCGGGTGCTCTAGTTTCCTTTTGTGACAAACACTCTTAGGAAAAGCGCCCCTGGGAGAGGGTTATCTGGCAGGTTACAGTCCCTCACAGCACAAAGTCAGGCAGGCAGGAGCTCCAGACCACACCAGCAGTCAGCGGCTGGGAGCGGTGAATGTACGAATGCTGGCAGCCAGCTTTTTCCAACCTGACAACACATGCCAGGGCCCAGCCCATGACACCATGTCCACACTCAGAGTGACTCAAGAAAACGTCCAGATGTGCGCACAGCCCCACTTGATCTAGGCCATCCCTCACTGAAACTCTCTTACTCAAACTAACCCACATGGGGGTTGTTGGTTTGACATCCAGCCCAACACCTGAGTTGGATCCCTGGACCCACATGGAGGAAGCAGAGAACCAACTCTCCCAAGTTATCTTCCAACTTCACATGTGTGCCTGGCACAAGTGACACCCACCAAAACAATATAAAAAATAATGCTTTTTTTATTAAAAAAGGTTTCTTTTAGTCAGGCAGGTGGTGGTGCACACCTTTAATCCCAGCACTTGGGGTGGGGGCAGGGGTAGGCGGATCTCTGTGGATTCTAGACCAGCTTGCTCTATCTATACAGTGAGTTCCAGTACAGCCAGGGCTACACAGAGAAACTGTCTCAGGGGTAGGGTGTGTTTTGTTTTGAGACAAGGTTCCTCTGTATAGTCCTGACTGTCCTGGACAGCAAGCTGGCCTCAAACTCACAGAGATCCATCTGCCTTTGGAGAACTGGGCATAAAGGCGTGTGCCATCATGCCTGGCTAAAAAAAGTTACGATTCTTTGAGACAGTCTCGTTAGGACCCCTGTTGCCCTGAAATGGCTGAGGTCCTGCCCCAGCCTCTCGAGTGCTGGGATTACATGTGTGTGCCCCTGCCCTCTGCTTATTTTAATCTGATGGATGCTCACTTCAATTCCATGAGGAGACAACGCTCAAAGAGATGAAGAACCTTGTCCTAGGGGACACAGTTAGCACAAGCTACAGCCGGGATTTGAACTCTTCCTCCCGAAACACAGCTCATGGCTAACCATGCGCCTCAGTCAACAGGCCACACGAAGAGCATAAAGGAGAAAACAGGTCTTCCCTGGGAGCCCTCGTTAAAGGGCCATGGCTATCACATTCATGGTAGGATACAGATGAAACCCAGCAGCTCCACAGCCCATGTCCCCAAGGAGCCCCAGCCCAGCCTTGTATGGTAGGTTAATGTACACCTTTCTGTCTGCCCAGATTTGCTTCCTCTCAACTTTCTAGAAAAATACATTTAAGCCAGGCATTGCAGTTACTTAGGAGGCCGAGGCAGGAGGAACCAAAGTATAAAGGGCAATTTAGTGAGACCCTGTCATAAAATTACAATTAAATAAATGGGGGCTGGAGAGATGACTGCTCTTCCAGAGGTCCTAAATTCAATTCCCAGCAACCACATGGTGGTTCAGAGCCATCTGTAGTGAGATCTGGCACCCTCTTCTGGCCTGCAGGGATACATGCAGACAGAACATTATAAATCTTTAAAAAAATAATAAATGAATAAAACATAAACTGATATATAGTTCAACAGTAGCCCCTGCCTCAGATCCCCCAGTGACGTGCTGGGGGCGTGGCTCAGTGGAGTTTACATTTCCAGCACCCCATGAGCCCCACAAAACAATGAAGTGACCAATGTTCTCATATGACAAACATATTCAAGATCTCGGTACTCATCACTACTCTGAAAACAGTAGCGATTACAGCCACTTCCACTGGGGCTAGTCAGGTGACCACAAATAGAAGGTGACAGTTTTAAAAGGTGGCCGGCTGCATCTAGCTGGCCTTTTTGTAAGTCTGTTTAACGTTTTGCCTCTAAAGATCACTCTGAGTCCCAGGGTTTACCAGAGGGCACCAGGGAGGCTCCAGACAGACAATCAAGGGCCACAGGACCAGTGACATTAGCTGGGTGAAGCCGGGCCTGTCCTAATATGGGCTGCTTTGTAACTCTCAGTTTGCATCGTCAACAAGAAGGCTGACAGCTCAGGCTGGTATGGGCACGCAGGCACATAATCTTAGATACTCAGGAGGCTGGGCATCAAGGACAACCTGGGTACTGCAGTGAGACCCTGACTCACAATAAAACTGAGAGGGCTAGGGTACAGCTCCTAGTGTCATAACAATGACACTAACACTGGCCTGGAGACATAGCTCAGTGGGTCACATGCGGTGGCCTCCTCCTGTCCCTACAGAGAGAGGACAGTCCTCCTGGAGCCTCAGCAGTGCGGCTCCTGCTCCCCACCTAACAGGCTCCTCTCCACCAAGGCCCCGCCTCTGCCCTTACCATACCCCTCCCTCTGTGCTGGTCTGCCCCACCCCCACCCTGCCACAGGTCATTCCTGCTGCTGCCAACTGCTGTGCTGTCCTCTGTGTCCCCACTCTGAGGCCCCCACAGGGCTGGGGTTTGGTGCCTGCTAAGCTAAGGGGCAGAGCTGCTCCCTATGGCGGTTGCCTGGGGGACCAGGCCCTCTCCATTTGCCAGCTGGCCTTTCTCTTTGTTCCATAATAGCAACACAGTCTCTCCGTTGCCAAGTGTGGGGGCTCTCAGGGTGGTGCCCACAGATCACCCAGGGGCTCATTAGCACCCAGCCAGGCCCTAGCTGGGACCTCCCAAGTGAGACAGCGCACTCTGACCTGCCCTCCAGGTCTCCCTGCCCACGTGGACACCAGGGAGCACGGAGGTTGTTCCCAATAAGGACAGCGCAGAGTTAGGGTGCAAGGTAGCGTGCACCTCACTCCCAGTGGTGCTCTCTGATGGGGCCCCTATAGCCTCCCTTTCCTAGCCGCTGTCCCTTGCTCGAGGCCGACCTGCATTCCGTCCACGCCCTGGCACATGTGCACAGTGAGGTCAAGCCTCCTGAGAGTGTCACATCAGGTCTCTGTGAGAGCAGCCTGTCCCTGGGGCAAGGTGGCCCGATGGCTGAGGCCCGGCTTGCCAGGCATGCTGCAGTAGTCTCTTAAGGAACTCAGGTCTGTCCCTGGTGGCCCTTCCTTGAGTGACAAGCCCGTACCCCAGTGGAAGGCTGGGGCTGGCTTCTTGTTCAGAGGCCTGCCTCTTCTGGCTCTGTGACTAGGCAGATGCCCTGCCCTCTGTTGGCCTCTCCTGGTGGGTACTTAATGCACCTTGCTGCAAATTTGGCTCAGAAACTGCGGGAGTGGTCTTATTCTCACGTGGTGGGCTCGACAACTTCACATCAGTAAGCTGGGGAGAACAGGAAAGCCAACTTTCTGTACACAGCCCAGAGGCGCTGTCCTCAAGAGGCCGGCTCTAGGCAGAGGGTGGACACAGAAAGGGAAGGGGCGCAGTGGGCTCTGGGGAGGGAAGGATGTGAGGAGCAGTGGGGTGCCACGCTCAGGAGAGGCCCGGGTCTCAGCAAGCCTCCAGGCTGGGACTGCGCTCTGCCTGGGGCCGTGGCTTCCCTCAGGGTCCAGAGCACACACTGCCTCTCCCGGGACCTGCACACTCTTCCCTCAGTGGCCTGCAGTGGGGGTTAGAAACACAGGGGGCCTCACCCCTGCAGCGTGAAGAACACAGGAACAGAGAGCGCGGGGACGCTGCCTGGGAATGGGGCTGGAGCCCTGACGGCATGGCCACGCCCGGCTGCGCCCAGGTCTCAAACAGCTTCTGAGACTATGCATCTGCCTCCCCTGCAGCACTGGAAATGGGAGCTCCTCACAGCCACAGGGGGACAGTTCCTTCCAGACTCATACTGGGCTGGGACGATAGGGATGCAACTCCTCAGTGGGTAGGCTCTCTCCTAACTCTACCCCAGCCTTCCGAGGGAGTCTTCAATACTGACTGCCCTCTGAGGCTGGCCTTGGGCTCCTAATCCTCTGCCTCCATGCCGGATACTGCGTCTCCTAAGACAATACATGGGAGCAGGTTGAACAGTCACCTCTACTTTCAAGATGGCCCAACAATCAGAAGCTGGGTGGGAGTCATGCTGCCGGGCCGACTGGGGGAAACAAGTAGAAGCCAGTCCAGGGTACAGGTGCACAGAGCCGCTGATCCAACCCCACTCCTGCACAACCCCGCTGAAGGCTCACTTGCCCGGGCTGAATGAAAAGGTTATTCACCACAGCATGATCTGCTGGCACCAAGCAGCGCCAACGAGGCCCGAGGCTCACTCATGTCATGTAAGGTACCATGGAGAATAAGCCCAATAAAAATGTCGGAGGCCGGGTAAAGCTGCAGAGCGAGAGTGGGTACCCAACAATGACCGTCACGAACACTGACGTCCTGGAGACTCTACAGCCTCCCTGCTGCCACCCGGTTCACAAGCCCCCAGCCCTGCCCAAGGGCAGAGACCAGCCAGGGTTCCCACTGCACTGCACTTGAGAAGATGAGAGCCCCCCATCATCACCCCAGGAAGGCACGCCTACCTCCTCCTGTCACTACTATTCAGACAAGTCCCCGCACACAGACCGACACCCCAGAATGAGTGTGGCCCAAGCTGGGATGGGGGCTCATCTCCTCTATGTGTGCACCTGGCTGTCACACGAAAAATAAAAGACCCCGAGACAGATATTGGGGCTCAAGCTTCAAGTTGAAGACCAGAGAAGCAAAGCAGCCGAGTCAGGAGACCTCACCTCTCTCTGCCAAGCTGAGATGGCGATCCTGTCTCCACGAACCCTAGAGGGAAAAGCCCTCAGTCCCTGTGTCCCCCTCCTCTTACTCCTTTCCCCACCCAGCCATATTAGTCCTGCCTCCACCTCCCTAGTGCTGGGATTAAAACTGGTGATCGCAGGTGCTGAGATCAGCTATGTGTGAGCTGCTTCTTTTGGTCAATTCCATGTAGTCAGTGCTGCCTTGAACTAAGAGGGATCCATCTACCTCTTACTCCTGAGTCCTGGGACTAAGGGTGTGTGCCACCACTGCCGACCTCTATAGTCTGTGGCTGAAGTTGCTTTCTGAATCCTCAGGCAAGCTTTAATAAACCCTAAATAATATGTCACCACACCTGGCCCTCCTCCCTACCCTGTCCCCTCAGCCGACCTGTCATTCAGGCCTCAGCTCCCACAGCACCTCCTCTTGGAAGCTGCACAGCCTAGGCACACATCTTCTGCCTGCAAGGCAGTTAAATGGAAAAAAAAAAAGCAAGCATAAGCCAAATAAAACCTTTTCTCCCCTCCCCCCCAAAAAAACCAAACAGGACAAAGTTTCTGAGCTTGCAACAACCAAAGAGAGGCCTGAGTCACGGCAGCCCGCTCTGAGCTAGCTCCTGCAGCCTTACCACAGCCTCAGCCCGAACACACATGTGCGCCTTGCAGTCAGCCACGAGACACCTCAGCTTAGATCCCAGACCACACTTCTGTGCAATGGAGGCTTTCACAGTATGTGCAAGGCTTTCACTGAACGACACAGAGCAGAGCACTACAGACACTCAGCTAACATCTTCCGGCTATCATTCTGCAGCAGGTGAGGAGTCAGTGCGGCTGTGTGTGGTGTATTGTGTTAAACAGTATACACAGCCCATCAGCATGCAGATTTTAGCATTTTCTTCTACGTTTATCTCCTGTGTGTGTACAGGTCAGAGGTAAACCAAGTGCAAGAGTTGGTTTCTCCTTCCACCATGTAGGTTTGGAGCCTCAAACTCAAGTCAACGGGCTGGGCAGCAAATGACTTTCCTACCTGAGCCCTCTTGTGTGCCTCGTTTTATTTAAAATAATTCAGTTCCCAGGGCACAATGGGTTCATAACTGCTTAGAATGCCAGCTCCAGGGGACACAGCACCCTCCTCTGGCCCCCAAGCACCCACTGCGTGCAGCACACACTCACACAGACACATACACATAAATTAAAAATGCATCTTGCTGGGAGCTGGAGCGATGGCTCAGTGGATAAGAACACTGACTGCTCTTCCAGAGGTCCTGAGTTCAATTCCCAGCAACCACATGGTAGTTTACAACCACCTATAACTGAGATCTGGTGCCCTCTTCTGGCCTGCAGGCATACATGTGGGCAAAATGCTGTATACATCATAAATATATATCTTTAAAAAAAAAGTTGCTTAAAAAAATACATCTTGCTGCCGGGTGTTGGTGGTGCATGCCTTTAATCCCAGCACTCGGGAGGCAGAGGCAGGTGGATCTCTGTGAGTTTGAGGCCAGCCTGGTCTACAGAGCGAGTTCCAGGACAGCCTCCAAAACAATTCAGAGAAACCCTGTCTCGAAAAACAAACAAACAAAACCCTTGCTTTTTCTGAGTGGAGGCACAGAGGCCCTTGTGCCTAGAGCATAGGGAACAGGAATGCTAAACACGCAGGGGCCTCTCCTCAATGGAGGAGATAAAACACGTGTTTTCCCACCCAGAGGGCTGGGAGTGACCTCTTTGGTGGCAGACCTCACCCAGCTTTTGATATAAGATCACTCCCAAATTCCCCAGAATGATTATCCCAGACTCTCCCTCCCTAGCTCCCAGTTACAAAAGCAATCCTGGGTGGGGGTCATGTGTAGGGTATAGGCTGCTGACCTCTACATTACCAATCAGACGCCACGCTAGACCCCAGGCCTTTTAGCTATGGAACCTTCACAGTCGACAGATGTCTACATAGACCTCAGGGTCACATGTGGTTTGTAAGAAGTTTCTAAGCAGTCACACTTAGGCTTCACTGTGCACCTGGAACTGGGCTGACTGTTGCCTGGAAACTTCCCCCGAATCGCACTGTTTTCAGTGTGCTGACAATGAACCCCCTGGCACAGCTCCCGAGTCTGCTCCACGAGTCACTCTGCACCGGGTTTCCATTCTCATCTCCTCGGTGCCCACGAATGCCCACCGGCAACGCTGAGAGGCAGACAGCGGGTCCTTCTCAGGCATGTGAGTGTGACCTATCACCCAGCATGTGAGTGTGACCTGTCCCCAGCATGTGAGTGTGACCTGTCACCCCAGCAAGGGCTGGCTCCCTCACATCCCCCTCTCAGGTGACTGTGGAGCTGCTGCTGTCCCTTCCCCCACGCTCTCCCTTTCTGGACAGTGAGGCAGGGCAGGTCTGTACCTTTAGTATGGGCGTGGGCACAGAACTGAGTCTGGTTGTATGAAGGTCCGAACAACCATGAGGGTACAAGAGAATAAGGCACCATGGGATTGTCACTGACCACGCTGTCTGCAGGGACTTTCCTCTAAGGCCCAGCAGGAAGGGGTCCTCACAGGGATGTGTGCCACAGGACACAG